>NC_083436.1:31223474-31872640 GCF_020745735.1 Hemiscyllium ocellatum | reverse complement strand
TTTTATATTTTTTATATATATATATATATATATATATATATTCTAGGAGATAATGAGGGTTGCAGATGCTGGAGAAGTCAGAGTTGATAAAGTGTGGCACTGGAAAAAGTACAGGTCAGGCAGCATCTGAGGAGCAAGAGAGTTGACCTTTCGAGCTTAACCTTTCATCAGGACTCTCCACATGTCATATTCTCTCATTCAACAAAACTCCAATTCGTTTGGCAGAAGGATTATTACTGAAGACTGGATTGTTTTGCATTGATTATTAACACTTATGCAGACCCCACATTGTCAACTATTGTACTGCCAGCCATTATATTCTGACTACTGTGATCAGCACACACAATCTTTGTCAAAGCATTCATAAAATGACAGATTCATAACTGAATATGGAGGAAAGGGAATGAAGTTGGTACTGCTGTAAGAGAGAAAGGAAATTGTTTTGAGCTGTACAACAATGAGGGGTGATGGACAGGAAATCCTTCACCCATTCCTGTCTTGTTAAACTTACAAATATTTGGACATATTTCCTTTCGCACTCTCGTCACAGTCAGTTCTCCCTTTTCTCTACTTTCTTAACTCCATTGCTTCTCCCGTGGCAGATATCCTGTCCAGTATCAAGTCTTAATTAATAGAGCACTGGAAAGACTGAGCCCACCTTTTTTTTCAGTTCTTTACTATAAACTCTTCGCCCTTGCCATTTGGCTGCTTGGCCACTTGCCCAAGCTGAAATGTGTCAACTTTGGGATTGTGTCCAACTCAGAGCTGAGTTTCCGCAATACGCCAATAGAGTTGTGTGAAGGAGATTTGTGAGGAGGCTTAGGAGAAACATAAATAAGCTCAGTTGGCCTGACTGTGTGCTCCTGTGCTGTCAATTCTATGTAATTCCATGCACAAGCTCAAACCATATCCCTCAGCAAGACTACACTTTTACTTCTGTCACTGCCTATCTCAAATATTCCCGAGTCTCAACAATCTCTATTTTGTCTTACATCCGCCAACCTCCGTGTAAGAAATAGTTTTGCCTGTATCCTCTCCACCACTAATGTGTGCATCTCAATTCCAATCCTGCTGACTGGTTCACAGTCCGAAATACTTTGGAATTACTATCCTCATTCTCCCCTTCAATTCCATCCATTGTACTATTCTTTTATACATTTGTAAATTCCTGCAGCCTTACATCCATTTCTGCGACTTTCACTCCTCCAACTCTGGCCTTGTTTGGCACTTCCCTCCAGTCTGTCACAATCAATGAATCAGTCACCTCAACTCTATTTTCTAGAACTCTTTTCCTAAGTCCCTGCACATCTCTTACATTCTGTCCTCCTTTAAAATTAATCTGGCAGTAACAAGCCCAAGATTTTGAGCTGACTTCAATTAAGTTTCCAAAACCCTCACCAAAATTTCTTTTGTGTGGTTATTAATTTGTCATGTGCCTTTGGACATTTTGCACATTGTGTGGTGATATGTAAATGGAAGCTGTTGCATTCAGCATTTTGCCTGCTTAAGAATCTCGAAGCACGTTAGTGATTTACGTTCGTCAACTGAAGTGATTATGGTTTCAACATCCCACCAAAAGGCAGTATCACTGACAGTGCAGCATTCCCTATCTGTAGCTGTGTCACCTTTGTGGCAAGTGCAAACAATGTCCTCCTACTTCTTATTATATTTGTAAATCTAGATGATAAAGGGATGGGAATTGACGAACAGGAAAAGAGGAAGAAGAGGAGAGGAAAAAGACCAGATTTGAGGTGGGGTGGAGTGCAGTACAAGAGAAAGTTGGAAAATTCAAGCCAGTCCCTGCCACTAATTCCATGCACAAAATAAAATGAGACTCACATTAAAAAAAATCAATATTAAATCTTTCCCCCATCCCCCAAGATACGTCATTTCTTTCCTTCCAAGACAAACATGTAGTGCTACATTACCCACTTGGGAGCTGCTTAAAGGTGATGTCATGTCTGAGAAATGCCTACAGAAGTAAATACAGCTCCCGTCACCCATCTCCTTACAGCTCTACCCAATTATGATCAATTCCCCTCCACCGTCAATCCCCCCACACCCTCAACCCCTTCAGGGAATGCCTCTTTTAAAAAGATTGATTGTAGCTAAGGGTACCTAACACTCTGAAGCTGAACCACCCCAGGTGGTTCTGCAGTTTGAGCCCAGGGGTTGAGGTGTCTGACTAACTTATCAGAATAGCTACAGCTTTGGCCATTCCCAAGTGAAAATGCTGGATGTACAGTGTGACATGAACAAAAATATAGAGAAGAGAAAAGAACATGGAGATTGTTCCAATTGATGGGACTATTCTTTCCTGTATCTCATTGTCCTGCAACTCCTCTGCTCTTTCGCATTCATTCATTCTTGAATCCTCTAAGTCATGAGCAATATTTGCATTTATATGGAACCCCTAAGGCAAAAAAATGATCAATTAGAAAAAATATACAAGCATTATTGATACAGAAACAGAAAGTGCTGGAGAAACTTAGCACATCTGGCTGCATGAGTGGAGAGAGAAATAGAGTTAATGTTTTGCATCAAATATGACTCTTCTCTCTAAAGTTTTTTCGTGAATGCTTATACATGACAGGTGCTCACCATGGTACTGTCATCTTGCACTAAATGCATTGTTTAGGGTTCTCAGTGAAGGTTAATTGAATACAAAAGTAGAGAAATTGTTCAACAGTTATACAAGACATTGGTGACACCACATTTGGGGTACTGTGCAAAATATTAGTCTTTTTTCTATTTAGTTGCAGGGTGTGAATATTGCTGGCTAAGCCAGCATTTATTGACAAAGGGCAGTTAAAAGTCAACTACACTGCACATTACACTGGATTCACATGAAGGCCAGACTAGGTAAGGATGGCAGACTTCCTTCACCAAATGGTTTTTATGGCAAGCAATCATAGTTATATGTTGCCATTATGCCTCCTTTTTTATTTGAGTAATACAGTTTTTTTTAAAAATTGGATTAAAATTCAACCATCAACCACAGTGGGATTTGAACCCATGCCCTGAAAACAGGATATATAAACCCAATGGCATTCCTAACACACCATTACATTCTCTTACACAAGGAGTCACTGAATTCCAAAAGAGACTATTTGGCCCTCCAAAGACCATCCCAGCCAGACTCACCTCCCCCCACCAGAAGCCAGACGTCAACTCGAAACCTCCTCCTAATGCCTCACGACCATGACCACACCCCCCCTTCACCAAATCGTCATCTCCCCGACCATACAGAACCACATCACCTCAGGGGATCTCCCACCCACAGCTTCCAACCTCGTAGTCCAGGAACCCCGCACCACCCGATTCTGCCTCCTTCCCAGGATCCACAAGCCTGTCCACCCCGGTTGACCCATTGTATCAGCATGCTCCTGCCCCACCGAACTCATCTCCACCTACCTCGATACTGTCCTATCCCCCTAGTCCAGGAACTCTCCACATACGTTCGAGACACCACCCACGCCCTCCACCTCCTCCAAGACTTCCGCTTCCCCAGCCCCCAATGCCTCATCTTCACCATGGATATCTAATCCCTCTACACCTCCATCTGCTACGACCAGGGTCTCCAAGCCCTCATTCCTTCCTCTCCCGATGTCCCCAATACTACCCTTCCACTGACACTCTCATTCGTTTGGCTGAACTGGTCCTCACCCTTAACAATTTCTCCTTCGAATTCTCCCACTTCCTCTAGACCTAATGGTAGCCATGGGTACCCGTATGGGCCTCAGCTATGCCTGTCTCTTTGTCGGCAAAATAGAACAGTCCATCTTCCCTAGTTACACCAGCACCACTCCCCACCTCTTCCTCCGCTACATTGATGACTGCATCAGCGTCACCTCGTGCTCCCACGAGGAGGTTGAGCAGTTCATCAACTTCACCAACCCATTCCACCCTGACCTTAAATTCATCTGGACCATCTCTGACACGTCCCTCCCCTTCCTGGACCTCTCCATCTCCATCTCCATTAATGATGACCGACTTGACACTGACATTTTTTACAAACCCACTGACCCCCACAGCTGTCTGGATTACACCTCTTCCCACCCTATCTCCTGCAAAAATGCCATCCCATATTCCCAATTCCTCTGCCTCCACCGTATCTGCTCCCAGGAGGACCAGTTCCACCACAGAACACACCAGATGGCCTCCTTCTTTGGAGACCGCAATTTCCCTTCCCACATGGTTAAAGATGCCCTCCAATGCATCTCATCTACATCCCGCACCTCTGCCCTCAAACCCCACCCCTCCAACCGTAACAAGGACAGAACCTCCTCTGGTGCTCACCTTCCACCCTACCAACCTTTGCATAAACCACATCATCTGCTGACATTCCCGCCACCTCCAAACAGACCCCACCACCAGGGATATATTTCCCTCTCCACCCCTTTCTGTGTTCCGCAAAGACCGTTCCCTCCGTGACTACCTGGTCAGGTCCATGTCCCCCAACAACACACCCTCCTCTGCCATCACAGGAATTGCAAGACCTGTGCCCACACCTCCTCCTTCACCTCCACCCAAGGCCCCAAAGGAACCTTCCTCATCCATCAAAAGTTTCACCTGCACATTCACCAATGTTATTTATTGTATCCAATGCTCCCAATGTGGTCTCCTCTACATTGGGGAGATGGGACGCCTCCTTGCAGAGCGCTTCAGGGAACATCTACAAGACACCCACACCAATCAACCACACCACCCCATGGCCCAGCATTTCAACTCCCTCTTCCACTCTGCCAAAAACATGCAGGTCCTGTGCCTCCTCCATGCTGCTCCCAATGCCTGGAGGAAGAACGCCTCATCTTCCATCTCAGAACACTTCAACTCCAGGGCATCAATGTGGGCTTTACCAGTTTCCTCATTTCCCCTCCCCCCACCTTACCCCAGATCCAACCTTTTCATCCCCATGACCTGTCCATTCCCCCCTCCCACCTATCCACTCTACCCTCCCTTCTGATCTATCACCTCCATCCCCACCCCCATTCACCTATTATACTCTTTGGTACCTTCTCCCCTGCTCCACCCACCCCATTTATCTCTCCCTCCTGGAGGCTTCCTGCCTCTATTCTTGATGATGGGCTTTTGCCCGAAACTTCGATTGTCCTGCTCCTCGGATGCTGCCTGACCTGCCGTGTTTTTCCAGCGCCACTATGATCTAAACTCCCCACCACCTCCACCATCCTATCCCTGCATGTCCCATAGCCAAGCCACCTAACTGCACATCCATGGACACAATAGTCAATTTAGCATAGCCAATTCACTTAACTGCACTTCTTTGGACTGTGGGAGGAAACCAGAGCACCCGGAGGAAACCCACACAGACACGGGGAGAATGTGCAAACTCCACACAGGCAGTCACCCAAGGGTGGGATTGAACCTGGGTCCCTGGCACTGTGAGGTGGCAGTGCTAACCACTGTGCCACCATGAGGCCCATAAGGAATGATATAAATGCAGTCAGAACAGTTCAGAGAAGATCTACTAGGCTCATACCTTGAATCTGTGATTGACTTACAAAGAAATATTCAACAAGCCAAGCTTGTATTGCTAGAATTTTAAAGAATAAGAGACAGTCTGAGCAAAGTCTGTAAGATTGAGAGGGGTCTTGGAAGGGTACACATAGAAAGAATGTTTCCTGTTTGGGAGAATCTAGAACTAGGGCTCACTGTTTTAAAATAAGGGGTCACTCATTTAAGGCAGAGACATGTAGAATGTTTTTCTCACATAGGGTTGTGAGTCTTTGGAACACTCATCCGCAAAAGGCAGTGAAAGTAGAGTTCTTTTTCAGTCAGAGATAGATTACTGTAAAACAAGAGGATGTAAGGTTGTTGGGGATAGATGGGAATGTGAAGCAATTGTGATCAGTCATGACCTTACTGAATGATGGAACAGGCTCAAGGGGCCAAGTGGCCTATTCCTTCTCTGAATCTGTGTATTTATTTCCAAGTAAAGCTCGCAGCAGTTAGAATCATGCAGTTGTACAGCACAGAAATGGACCTTTCAGTCCAGCTTGTCCATGCCAACCAGATATCCTAAGTTCATCTAGTCCTATTTGCACTCATTTGACCCATATCCTTCAAAACCCTTCCTATTCATGTACCTATCCAGATGCCTTTTAAATGTTGTTATTATACCAACCACTACCACCTCCTCTGGCAGTTCGTTCCAAACACGCACCACTCTCTGCAAGAAAAAGTTGCCCCTTAGGTTCATTTTAAATCTTTCTCCTCTCACCTTAAATCTATGCCCTCTAGTTTTGGAGTCCCCCACCCTGGGGAGAAGACCTTGGCTATTTATCCTATCCATGCCCCTCATGATTTTATAAACCTCTATAAAGGTCACATCTCAGCCTCCCACACTCTAGGGAAAATACCCCTGGCCTATTCAGTCTCTCTCATAGCTCAAACCCTCCAATCCTGGCAAGATCCTTGTAAATCTTTTCTGAACCTTTTCAAGTTTCACAACATCCTTCCTACAAAGTTTGTGCGAAGATTTGTAGCTCGGGTACTCATTGTTGTGGTTCTGTTCGCCGAGCTGGAAGTTTTTGTTGCAAACATTTCGTCCCCTGGCTAGGCGACATCATCAGTGCTCTGGAGCCTCCTGCGAAGCGCTTCTTTGATGTTTCTTCCGGTATTTATAGTGGTCTATCCTTGCCACTTCCGGGTGTCAGTTTCAGCTGTCTGCTGTAGTGGTTGGTATATTGGGTCCAGGTCGATGTGTTTGTTGATGGAGTTTGTGGATGAATGCCATGCCTCTAGGAATTCCCTGGCTGTTCTCTGTCTGGCTTGCCCTATGATAGTAGTGTTTTCCCTGTCGACTGGGAAAACGCTACTATCATAGGGCAAGCCAGACAGAGAACAGCTAGGGAATTCCTAGAGGCATGGCATTCATCCACAAACTCCATCAACAAACACATCGACCTGGACCCAATATACCAACCACTACAGCGGACAGCTGAAACTGACACCCGGAAGTGGCAAGGATAGACCACTATAAATACCGGAAGAAACATCAAAGAAGCGCCTCGCAGGAGGCTCCAGAGCACTGATGATGTCGCCTAGCCAGGGGACGAAATGTTTGCAACAAAAACTTCCAGCTCGGCAAACAGAACCACAACATCCTTCCTACAGCAGGGAGACCAGAATTGCATGCAGTATTCCAATAGTAGTCTAACTAATGTCCTGTACAGCTGCAACATGACATCCCAACTTCTATACTCAATGCACTGAGTAATAAAAGCAAGCATACCAAATATCTTCTTCACTATCCTATGTACCACTTTCAAGGAACTATGAATTTGTACTCCAAGGTCTCTTTATCAGCCTTGGCCTCATATCTGATCAAACATACATTTCAATGTACCTAAAATATTTGCTGCTGTCATTTATTCACAGTCAGAATGACACAATTATTCTCAAAGAACTAGTGTTTAAACTGGTGGCACAGTGGTTAGCACTGCTGCCTCGCAGCGCCAGAGACCTGGGTTCAATGTGTAGAGTTTACACATTCTCCCTATGTCTGCCCCGGTTTCCTCCCACAGTCACAAAGATGTGCAGGTTAGGTGAATTGGCCATGCTAAATTACCCATAGTATTAGGTGTAGGGGGGTGGGTTGCCCTTCGGAGGGTTGATGTGAACTTGTTGGGCCGAAGTAATGTAATCTAAGAGCTGGCTGTCAACACAACAGGCTCCAACTCTGGCATAAACCCAAAATAAAATATTATGATTCCAATAAATCTCCTTCACTGCAAGGAACCTTCGGATTAATTTCATCAAGGAAGTGGAAGAACATTACTGGCTTGGGAGGAGTGATATAGAATCACAGAATTGTCACGGTGCAGCAGGAGACCCTTCAGCCCATCATGTCTGCACCAATACTTACACAGTGCAATTTCTTCTCAGTTAAATTCATCATGGAATGGATTTGTCCTGTGGCACTCCCTTTCATTCAGTGTGTTTTCTTGATTACTGATGCAATCGAGGAATTGGTGAAGGAATATTGTGATGTCTAAAGTTGGTATGATTTGCAGAATGGCACTGAGCTGGCTAATATCAACCAGCCCTGGGGGATAGAGAGGAGGCAGCCAGTGACCTCTGCTGATATGGGGAGGCAATAGCCTAGTGGAATTATCACTGGACTGTTAATTCAGAGAACCAGGTAACGTTCTGGGGATCCAGGTTCAAATTCCACTACAGCAGATGGTGGAATTTGAATTCAATAACAATCCAATGATGACCTTTCGTCATTGTTGATTTTGGGAAAAGCCCATCTGATTCACTAATGCCCTTTAGGGAAGGAAACTGCCACCCTTACCTAGTCTGGCCTACATGTGACTCCAGGCCCACAGCAATATGGGCGGCACGGTGGCACAGTGGTTAGCACTGCTGCCTCACAGCGCCAGAAACCTGGGTTCAATTCCCGCCTCAGGCGACTGACTGTGTGGAGTTTACACGTTCTCCCCGTGCTGTATGGGTTTCCTCTGGGTGCTCCGGTTTCCTCCCATAGTCCAAAGATGTGCGGGTCAGGTGAATTGGCCATGCTAAATTGTCCGTAGTGTGAGGTACGGGGTAAATGTAGGGGTATGGGTGGGTTGCGCTTCGGCAGGTCGGTGTGGACTTGTTAGGTCGAAGGGCCTGTTTTCACACTATATAGTCTAATCTAATATGGTTGACACTTAACTGCCCTCTAAGGAACTCGGGATAGGCAATAAATGCTGGCCCAGCCAGTGGCACCCTTATCCCATGAATGCATTAAAAATAAATTAAAAAAAGAAGACTTGTCTTGGATGATCCACTGGCCAACTCATGATCTGAATACATGTATATAGGATAGCTAGTTGGATGAGGTACAAGAGGAGAAGTGCCTATGGAGCTACAGGTCAGCACATGTTAATAGCCAGAGCCAAAGAGGCCAAGAAGAGCATGGGTTCACTCATAGATCTGTGGTGGAGTTAACTACTATCAATTAAGGCAGCAAAATGAATGTATGAATTGACCTTCACATATCCGATTCAGCAGATGCTCCTGTTGCTGGTGACTGGCTAGAAATACTGAAGATAAATGTCTATATTGACTGGCATTCGAATGCATGAAAGGTCTCTCTCACACACACACACACACACACACACACACACACACACACACACACACACACACACACACACACACACAAACACATATCACTTTACAATGGCAAGTGATATTTTGATTCTGACTTTTTCAAAAATATGTTAGTATCCTTGTGAAAATAGAAGTCCAGCAAAACATGATCTGTCACACACATTCAGTCTTATTAAGACATTGGAAATTGCCATTCCAGATTGTGGCTACTGGTGAGTAACTCATGATGTTGTAATCTGTCACAGTTCATGGAGAACTGCAACATACAAGTTCCGTGATTGCTACCATTCTCAGCAGCAGGATTCATGAACAGAAACAGTTTAAAAGGCCAGCATGGCAGCTCAGTGGCTAGCACTGCACCCTCACAGCGCCAGGGACCCTGCTTTGACTCCACCCTTGGGCAACTGTCTGCATAAGTTTCCTCCGGGTGTTCTGGTTTCCTCCCACAGACCAAAGATGTGCAGGTTAAGTGGATTGGGTTCACTAAATTGCTGTATATTGTCCAGGGATAAGCAAGCTATGTGGGTTAATTATGGAAATGCAGGATTATAGGGAGAGGATGGGTCTGAATGGATGCTCTTAGGAATGTTGCTGTGATACAATGGGCTGAATGGCCTGCTTCTGCACTGTGGGATCTCTACGAATATTTATTGAGAACAGAAATGCAGACATGGATTTGAAGAAGATCGCAGTGAATGGAAAAGTTCATACATTATAATATCAAAGGCATTAAAGATCATAAACCATTGGATCATTATAGTAATCCCGTGAAAATAATGATACCTAAACATAATTATATTCATTTACTCGATGGTATCTGCTTCCACAGTTCCAAATGCTGATTAATCAGCCACCCAGTTTCTATTAACTGACAAGTTTTAATGTTGGTAAGCATTCCTTTTAAACCTCTGAAAAGAGGAGGATTAGTTTTTAATTGCATAAGTCTCAGATTCTGGGTGTGTAACGTACTCAATGTCGCCACTGCCCATCAGTCTCAGTTATTTTTGTATTGCAGAGTTCCTTGACTGATAACCACACAAGGCAAATATGAAGATTCTCCAATAAGGATTATTTAAAAGCCAGGACTATTTCTGAAGATAAAAAGCAATGGCAATGGAGCAGGCCAGGTTTTTAAAAAATTGTATGCATTTGTGAATATTAATGCACCTCAGAACCACATGGATGAGAGACATCAGGTTTGCATGGACAGTTGCTCTTTATTCGTGCATAGGACTTGGGCATTGCCAGGCCAACATTTAGTGTATTTCCCTAATTGCCCCTGAACTGAATGGCTTGCTCAGCCCTTTCAAACATTAGTTAAGAGGTAAAAACAATGACTGCAGATGCTGGAACCAGATTCTGGATTAGTGGTGCTGAAAGAGCACAGCAATTCAGGCAGCATCCGAGGAGCAGCGAAATCAACGTTTTGGGAATAAAGGCAGAGAGCCTGAAGCGTGGAGAGATAAGCTAGGGGAGGGTGGGGGTGGGGAGAAAGTAGCATAGAGTACAATAGGTGAGTGGGGGAGGGGATGAAGGTGACAGGCCAGGGAGGAGAGGGTGGAGTGGATAGGCGGAAAAGGAGATGGGCAGGTAGGACAAGTCATGGGGACAGTGCTGAGCTGCAAGTTTGGAACTAGGGTGAAGTGGGGGAAGGGGAAATGAGGAAACTGTTGTAGTCCACATTGATGCCCTGGGGTTGAAGTGTTGCGAGGCGGAAGATGAGGTGTTCTTCCTCCAGACGTCTGGTGGTGAGGCAGCGGCGGTGAAGGAGGCCCAGCACATCCATGTCCTTGGCAGAGTGGGAGGGAGAGTTGAAATGTTGGGCCACGGGGCAGTGTGGTTGATTGGTGCAGGTGTCCCGGAGATGTTCCCTAAAGCACTCTGCTAGGAAGCGTCCAGTCTTCCCAATGTAGAGGAGACTGCATTGGGAGCAACGGATACAATAAATGATATTGGTGGATGTGCAGGTAAAACTTTGATAGATGTAGAAGGCTCCTTTAGGGCCTTGGATAGACGTGAGGGAGGAGGTGTGGGCACAGGCTTTACAGTTCCTGCAGTGGCAGGGGAAGGTGCCAGGATGGGAGGTGGGTTGTAGGGGGGTGTGGACCTAACCAGGTAGTCACGGAGGGAACGGTCTTTGTGTAAGGCAGAAAGGGGTGGGGAAGGAAATATATTCCTGGTGGTGGGCTCTTTTTGGAGGTGGCGGAAATATCGGTGGATGATTTGGTTTATGCAAAGGTTGGTAGGGTGGAAGGTGAGCACCAGGGGCGTTCTGTCCTTATTACGATTGGAGCGGTGGGTCTGAGAGTGGAGGTGCAGGATGTGGACAAGGTGCGTTGGAGGGCATCTTTAACCACATGGGAAGGCAAATTGCGGTCTCTAAAGAAGGAGGCCATCTAGTGTGTTCTGTGGTGGATCCTCCTGGGAGCAGATACGGCGGAGGTGGAGGAATTGGGAATATGGGGTGGCATTTTTGCAAGAGATAGGGTGGGAAGAGGCGTAATCCAGGTAGCTGAGGGAGTCGGTGGGTTTGTAAAAATGGCGCCAATGCAGTCATCAATGTAGCGGAGGAAGAGGTGGGGAGTGATGCCGGTGTAATTACGGAAGATCAACTGTTCTACGTAGCCAACAAAGAAACAGGCATAGCTGGGGCCCATACGTGTGCCCATGGCTACCCCTTTGGTCTGGAGAAAGTGGGAGGATTCGAAGGAGAAATTGTTAAGGGCGAGGACCAGTTCGTCAAACGAATGAGATTGTCGGTGAAAGGGTACTGTTGGGGGCATCTGGAGAGAAAAAAATGGAGGGCTTGGAGGCTCTGGTCATAGCGGATGAAGGTGAAGAGGGATTAGATATCCATGGTGAAGATGAGGCATTGGGGGCCGGGGAAACAGAAGTCTTGGAGGAGGTGGAGGGCGTGGGTGGTGTCTCGAACGTATGTGGGGAGTTCCTGGACTAGGGGGGATAGGACAGTATCGAGGTAGGTAGAGATGAGTTCAGTGGGGCAGGAGCATGCTGAGACAATGGGTTGCCAGGGTGGTCAGGCTTGTGGATCTTGGGAAGGAGGTAGAACCGGGCAGTGCGGGGTTCCCGGACTATGAGATTGGAAGCTGTGGGTGAGAGATCTCCTGAGGTGATGAGGTTCTGTATGGTCTGGGATATGATGATTTGGTGATGGGGGGGTGGGGTCATGTCAAGGGGGCAGTAGGAAGAGGTGTCCTTGAGTTGGCGTTTGGCTTCAGCGGTGTAGAGGTCAGTACACCAGACTACCACTGCACCCCCTTTATCCGCTGGCTTGATGGTGAGGTTGGGATTGGAGCAGAGGGATTGGAGGGCTGCGCATTGTGAGGGTGAGAGGTTGGAGTGGGGGAGGGGGGTAGACAGCTTGAGGCGTTTAATGTCCCAGCGGCACTTGGGAATGAAGAGGTTGAGGGCGGGTAATAGGCCAGCGCGGGGTGTCCAGGTGGATGCAGTGTGTTGGAGGTGGGCAAAAGGGTTCAAGGAAGGTGGGCGGGAGTCCTGATTGTGAAAGTAAGCTCGGAGACGGAGGCAACGGAAGAATTGTTCGACGTCACGGCGTGCATTAAATTCATTGATGCGTGGATGGAGGGGGATGAAGGTGAGTCCTTTGCTGAAGACTGATCATTCATCCTCAGTGAGAGGGAGGTCTGGAGGGATGGTGAAAACTTGGCAGAGCTAGGAGCTGGGAGTGGGGGTAGAACCTGTGACTGGAGTGGGTGTGGTGGTGGGGGGAATGGGGGTGGAGTCATGAGCAGGGTCTAGTGTTCCCCTTGGGGTTCTGGGGGTTGGGGATAGTGACAGTGGGGTCTGTGTGGGGGGGGGGGGGGGGGGGGGGGGGGCGTGTCAGCAGAATGCAGGTGAGTGGCGCTGTTGGGGGTGGAAGTGGTGGTGAACATGGCAGTGGAGTGGCGGAAGTCACAATGTGTGGCATCTGCGATGATGTGATGGGTGGAAGTATTGTCACGTATGATGCATGAGGAATTGTGAGGGGCGGAAGCGGTTGTGGGAGTGGCCATGATGGGGGCAGAAGTGACATCAATCAGCGTGGGGGTGGCAGCTGCATCAGCCGCATGGCTAATGGCGTCTGAGTAGTTTGAGGCCAGGGGAATCTTCTGGAATGTTTGAGGAGCGTTGGTTATGGAGGTGGGTTGATAAAAGTTTGTTGTACTTACAGTTTTTGATGTTTGAGATGGAATTGAAATACTGTTTGTTTAGAGTATGAATTCTCCTGAGGATGTAGAGTCAACCACATTGCAGTGGGTCTGGAGTTAAATGTAGGCTACAACAGGTAATGATGGTAGATTTCATTTCCTAAAAGATGTTAGCAAGCCAGATGGATTTTTACAACAAACAGCGATAGTCAAATGGTCACTATCACTGCAACGAGTGTGACATTGCAATGCAGTACGTGAACTTAAATTCCACAAGCAGCTCTGATAGGATTTGAACTCTTGTCCTCATAGAATTCAGCTAGGCTTTTGGCCCTGGATTCTAGGATATTATCTCTGTGCCACCAGCTTTATATGCATGATACATAATAAATTCCAACTGCTTTAAGTTGAAGGTGTGTACTATACCTTTAAGACTGATTGAATGCTGTTTTACACTCAGAGCTTATAAGCACCTATCATATTAGATTAGATTCCCTATAGTGTGGAAACAGGCCTTTCAGCCCATCTAGTCCACACTGACCCTCCGAAGAGTAACCCATCCAGACCCATTCCCCCTAACGCACTTAACTCTACGAGCAATTTAGCATGACCAATTCACCTAACCTGCATACCTTTGGACTGTGGGAGGAAACCACAGCACCCGGAGGAAACCCACGCAGACACGGGGAGAATGTGCAAACTCCGCACAGACAGTCGCCCGAGTCTGGAATCAAACCCAGGTCTCTGGTGCTGTGGGGCAGCAGTGCTAACCACTGAGCCATCGTGACAAGCTAGCAGACTCAGTCTACTAGAAAACTGAAAATATGTAACATTTGGCTGTGAGATAGATACCTCAGTTGGTTGCTGCTTTGACAACAATTCAAATTTAAACAATCAGTTTAGATTATGCTTGTAATGCCTCGGGATAATAAAACCCAATTAAGTTTGAATTTATTGTTTTTTGCCAACATCAAACCAATAAGACAATCTGATATTGGGGGTACAAAAAAGTCAGGCAGCTTGAAAGTCAGACAGAGTATCTGCCATCAAGAGAGGGAGAGAGAAAGACCCAAAAAAAATGAAACAATCCCTACCAAAGGTACCTTTTCATATGAAACACATTCACAGTAAGGTAAAGAAGATGACCCAGAGAGATCTTCCGCTAGAAGAAGAAAGACACCAATGACGACAGCCACTGTATAGTTTTGAAATTAAGTTGATGTAATTTTAATACATGTTTTATTGGAACAGTATATTGCTGTAGAGTTATACAGTCATAGAATCAGAGATGTACAGCATGGAAACAGACCCTTCGGTCCAACTCGACCACGCCCAACCAGATATCCCAACCTAATCTAGTCCCACCTGCCAGCAACTCGCCCATATCCCTCCAAACCCTTCCTATTCATATACCCATCCAGATGCCTTTTAAATGCTGCAATTGTACCAGCCTCCACCACTTCCTCTGGCAGCTCGTTCCATACACGTACTACCCTCTGCATAAAAAAGTTGCCTCTTAGATCTCTTTTATATCTTTCCCCTCTCACCTTAAACCTATGCTGTCTAGTTCTGGACTCCCCCACCCTAGGGAAAATACTTTGTCTATTTATCCTATCCATGCCCCTTATAATGTTGTAAACCTCTATAAGGTCACCCCTCAGCCTCCGATGCTCCAGGGAAAACAGCCCCAGCTTGTTCAGCCTCTCCCTAAAGCTCAAATCCTCCAATCCTGGCAACATCCTTGTAAATCTTTCAAGTT
This sequence comes from Hemiscyllium ocellatum, assembly GCF_020745735.1. NCBI lineage: Eukaryota > Metazoa > Chordata > Chondrichthyes > Orectolobiformes > Hemiscylliidae > Hemiscyllium > Hemiscyllium ocellatum. Next base: position 31,857,586 of record NC_083436.1, on the reverse strand, counting down.
TCACAACATCCTTCTGATAGGAAGGAGACCAGAATTGCACGCAATATTCCATCTGCGGCCTAACCAATGTCCTGTATAGCTGCAAAGGCAGATAATAAGCAGCTAAGAGAAAGGGGGAGCTTAAAGTTGTGAATAATTGTTGTTTAATGTTCACTTTTAGAGTTAAAAAATAAATTCATATTATTTTCTTGAAATAGCGGAATTTGGGAGTTCTCTGTTATTCATATTTTAACAGATTACGAGGCGAGGTGAGCTTTTCTGAGTGTTTGGTTTAATTAATAGAGGAACTCACCACTGCATCGTAACACAACTTGTAAACATAGTCACTTGAGAGCAATAAACACAGGACACACCAGTCTCAAAGATGCCAACAATCATTAACTTTAACTTCTAACATTCTGGTGATCATCAAATAATAGAATTTTTGAAAAATCCCAGTAGTCAGTCTCTATCAATCTACAACAAATGTTGAAATGAGTCAAAAGAGTGGTGCTGGAAATGCACAGCAGGTCAGACAGCATTAGACTAGACTTACAGTGTGGAAACAGGCCCTTCGGCCCAACAAGTCCACACCGACCCGCCGAAGCGCAACCCACCCATACCCCTACATTTACCCCTTACCTAACACTACGGGCAATTTAGCTTGGCCAATTCACCTGACCCGCACATCTTTGGACTGTGGGAGGAAACCGGATCTCGGATGCCAGTCTTTTCAATTGTGAATCTCCACCATCTGCAGTGATCACTTACTCCTTAATGTGGAAATAAGGTGAGGGCTGCCACACCCCCAACCACAACCCCCTAAAACATCCCTGTGGTGGAAAGGTTTGGCAGCAGTTATGCAGACTGGGTGGGAGCCCATGAAATACCATATAGGTCGTGCTCACACCTACATGCCTACACCTACCCCCGCTATACTTTACTTGCAACGCAGGAGGCATGTGCATTCTGCAAGCTATGACTCAAATGAGACTCTTAATTGCCCAGGCACATGGGACTGTTGTAGTCCCTGTAGTTGCCATTGCTTCCAGTGGCATTACTGGGAGTGGAAAGGCTGTTGTTGACTGACAGCTTTAGAAGATGTGGCTTCTTACCCAAATAGAGGCAAGTTGCACACAGCCCTAACTTTCTTACTGAGGATGTCTGGTCTATAGCACTCTGTTAAATCTAGTCCCATACATTCAGAGTCACTTTTTCCTCCAAAGCATGCCAAATCTATTTTACTTCATGTCACAAAGTACACATATACTGCATCGCAAAATATTATTTTTGGAAACAAATCCACCTCATTTACATTTCAATGAATCAACATTTTTAACTCCAGAGACAGCCTGTTCTCAAAGACTGACCATTTGCCAACTGAACTCATGCTCCTGTAGGTCGTGTTGAACCACACCCCTCCAGCCCTCGCCCCAATCTTCACCAGTTGAGGTGAAATAGCTTGACATGTTTTGCATTGGCTCATCCATTTAGATTTTGAAATAAGCAATTATCAATTCTCAGCTACTTCTTTCCCAGCGGGAAGATGCCTAATCTACATTCTATACATTGATCTTGTGTAATAAGACAAACATCTTTTTTTCCTGCCCTCAAAGAATGTATGCATATATGCACCGTATAAGGCCATTCCCACTCTCCTGCCAGTTTTTGGCCATGATATGTTGTAAATGTGTTGCTGGTCAAAGCACAGCAGGTTAGGCATCTCCAGCATCTGCAGACCTCATTTTTTACTCCATGATATGTTGTACTCATACGAGCAATCAGCATTGACTTTGCTACCACAAATGCATGTTTTACTTCTTGGTTCCTTATAACTGTTCGTAGCAGATCAAATAATTGTATTGCAAAAGTTTAAGACACATCCACTCTTGACTTGAAAAGCAGATGGCATTTCAAAATGGTGACTATTATCAGACAACTTGACAAATTGATGAGGACTCAAGAAATCAGGTGATTGATCAATTATTTCATGCGTACACAGGGAGAGCCAGTCTTACCACCATGAAGAGTAAAAGGAAAGAACTGCGGATGCTGGAAATCAGAAACAAAAACATAAATTGCTGGGAAAAGTCTGGCAGCATCTGTGGAGAGAAATCAGAGTTAACATTTCAGATCCAATTACTCTTCTTCAGAAGTGTAAAATTAATTCTGGTTTTTACAAACTTCCAAGTGTTCTACAAATATTGCAACATACATACGACATTATTAACGGTTTTCCCACAGTTTTTCACAGGTTTTGACTGCATTTCACCCATGGCATGCACTATCTTGATGGCAGCACAGCTCCTTCAATCCTTTACATATCTGTGGTTCCCATTTGTGTCTACATATGGACTGGAAATTTAACCCTTAACTAACTGAGTCAATCTGCTCAGAGGCCAAACACACTCATGGCTGCATTTCGCTTGGATACTCAATTTAAAAGCCAATTCCTGTTTTTGGAAAGAGAAATCATCAGGTTTCCTTGTAGTAAAATCATCAAGGGCTACAGGGGTAAATGATCTTGAATTAAACCATGGTCCAATTGATTGGTAGAACAAGCTCAAAGAGCTGAATGGCCTACTGCTCCTCCTAATTCAGATGTTATGATTTTTCATGGTTCCAGAGGACTGGAAGGTTTGTGTTGTTGGGAGGGGCTGGATAGGCTGGGACTTGTTTCCCTGGAGTGTAGGAGAATGAGTGGTGAACGAGAGTCTGTAGAATCATGAGAGGCATAGAAACCGTTAATAGCCAACAGCTTTTCCCATGGAAAACCTAGAGGGCATGTATTTAAGGTGAGAGAGAAGAGATACGATAAGGTCCAGAGCATGGTGAGTGTCTGGAATGGGCTGCCAGAGCTAGTGGAGGAGGAGAGTACAATTTTTGTCATTTAAGAAACCTTTGGACAGGTTCGTGGATGGGATAGGTATGGAGGGATGTGGACCTCCGTATGGGACTAGATTAATTCTGAAAATTGGGAATCATGGACAAGTTGGGCCAAAGGGCCTGTTTCCATGCTGTAAACCTCAATGACTTTATGACTACCTTGCACAGATAAATTCACACATTAAACCCCACTCACCATTCCACCCACTCATTTGTATATTAATGCATCATTCTAATTTAATGTTCTTGGCCACTTTGCTGATTCCGACCTTTGTGTCAACAGAGAGATTTGATGCATGGCTCTCTTTTGAGTCATCTAGGTCACTGCTAAATATGAAAAGTAGTCGAGTATCCAAAGGAAGAATTGACAAGAGAGTTGTGAGGCCAATCTTGATGCATTTATGACAGGAACTTGGGAAACATCAAGAAGAGAGGAGCAATGACCAGGTACTGATGAAATGCAAATGCTGAGATTAATAGGACGAACAAGAAAGGATAAAATTGGAAATGAGCATATCAGAGAGTAAGTGAAAATTGCAGAAACTTCAAAGGAAGTAGCCAAGAAGAGATTGAAGTGGTATGGTCATCTCTGGCAGAGAGAGAAAGAGGGGGAGGAAAAGAGGTTAGGCAAGTAATGGAACAAGCACAGAAAGTGCTGGAGAAACTCAGCAGGTCTGGCAACATCTGTGTCTGCAAAGAAAACAAGACCCAAGCAAAAGAACTATGTTTTCATCTTTCCACTCCTTGATTCACACTCACCTCTATTTCTCTTTCACAATTAGCAACTTTTACAGTGGGCCTCCATACCATCTGAACCTCCTCCAAGTCTGTTAAAAGTATAAAAAGCACATTTTTTGCAAACCCATTCAATTCTGACAAAGATTCACATCGGACTCAGAATATTAACTCTGAGTCTCTCTCCATAGAGGTTGCCAGAGCAGCTGAGTTTGTGCAGCATTTTCTGTTTTTATTTGAGATTTCCAGCATCGACAGTAGTTTGCTTTAATTCAGGCGAGCGATGGAGTCCAGAATGCCAGGAAGTAGGGGAGGAGGTCTTACCACCAGGGTGAAAGATGTGTTGAGGAGTCCAAAAAAGGAATGGGTGAAGGAAATGAAGAAGGATGCCATACCAGCATTGAGCAATCCTAAGCAACATGGGAGAGCCCAGAAGAAGTTGAGACAGATCCTTGTAGGACACCAGGAATCACTTCCTTTTGTTTCAACTTACATTCCCATTATCCCTACTCATTGTCTCAACTGCCTCCTAAACAAGTTAATAACATGCCTTTAATTGACATGAGCTGACTAACTATTATAGAAAGCCAGAGAAAACACAACAGAATGTCTGCTTCACAATCCTCCAAATGTGTGTGCCCTTTTCCGGAACAATCCCTTCACTAGTGTTACATTTCAGAGCATTCTCAAGTATGTCAACAAGGAAAGGATATCCTTTCTGAATAATAGCAAAAGCAGATCTAACACGACTATGTAGTTTTTAAAAAACACAAGAACACATTTGAAGCATTTTCCTTGTTGTCTTCAGAATCCAATACTATCCCAATTCAATTGTCTGGCGAAGTGTATCAGAGGGAAGGAAGTAAAAGCTCTCAACGTGAATTTTGTAATCATAGAAGCCTCCAGTGAATGTGGCCAAGGAGAAGGATGTAACCTTCCAATCTTATCTGAAATCAGATGCATTTGATAAATAATTCTAAACATCCTGTGTTGCAATTATGTTCTCCACTGAAATCAGATTTTCCATTCTCATAGGAAATATTAGAGGTCCAAATCTTCTCGCACACAAAGATTCATGGACTAGAAAAAATCTGAAAGACAAGACAGGAGAGACTTTCACTGGCCATTGGGTGGAGTTTAATCCAGACCATTGTGAAATGAAACATGACAGTCATGCCCACTATATCACAAGATATGCATCAAATGATTAAGTTACAGCCAGGAAGTGGCCAATGCGCAAACCTGACCTGCTCACAGTAGAACAGTCAATTTGTAGGTTTTTGGGGTGTAGTGGCAATGTCCCTCCTTCTGTACCAGGAAAGCCTGGGTTCATGTCCCATTGCTTCACCAGGTATGTAAAGATATAGGGCTCCTGTGGTGCAGTTCTTACCTTTGAACCAGGAGGCCCCGGTTCATGTCCTACTTGCTTCAGGTGCATATTGCCAAATCTCTGAAAAGGTTGATTGGAAAATATCGACAATGGTCAATTAAGGTCATTAATGAACCACATGAAATCCATTATCACTGAGCTGACTAGAATGTTATAGCAGCCCATGGATTTCATGGGATTCACATGGCTTTCCCCACGCCAGCATATGGGCAATACAACTAACAGGTACATTAAATCCTAGCCATTGTATTCAAGTCCCAGTTGCCTGTTTAGACAGATGCAAAGATCCCATTGCACAATTTGAGAAAAAACAAGGAGGACTCTAGTGACCTGCTCGATATTTATCCCTTTGCAAGACACAAAAATACAGATTATCTTTGATATCTTCCCTTGTACAAATTCACTGATGCATTTGCCTATAGCACATATCTGTATATCTCAAAAGTGCTTAATTAGTCATAGAGCTCTTTGAGACACGAGATTTACTAGAACGCTAGTGGAAATGAGGAACCCCAACAATGTGGAGCTGGTGAAGCAGCTAGAATTACTCTCCTCAGTGGAAAGGAGAATAAAGGGAGTTTTAATGGTGGTACTCTGCATCCTGAAGTATTTTACTGAGTAAGTAAAGAGAAGCTTTTCCACAGGAAGACATAAAAACAAACGTGAAAAATACTCATGTGTGAAGACAGAAACAGAGTTAATGTTTCAGTTCGATGGCCTTTCATCAGACTAGCTTACTAGACATGCAGTCAATTAATGCCCAAGCAATTTTCCACATTGTTAGGGAAATGCCAGTATTGTAACTGTACTGGAAGACCTTGGCTAGAGGATCAGCAAGTTCTGGAGCTCAAGTCTTCAGTGTTATTGCTGGAATGTTGTCAGGGTCGATAGCCTTTGCAGTGCCCAGTGCATCCAACTGTTTCTTGATATTATATGGAGAGAACCAAATTGGCAGAAGACTAGTATCTGTAATGCTGGAGACTACTGGAGGAGACCAAAATGGATTATCCATAAGACCATAATACATAAGAGCAGAAATTAAGCCATTCAGCCCATCGAGTCTGCTCCACCATTCAGTCATGGCTGCTAAGGTTTTCAACTTCATTATCCGGCTTTCTCCCCATAACCCTTGATCCCCTTCACAATCAAGAACCTATCTATCTATCCAACAGCAAACGCTTCAGCTTTATCTTTTGCACTGATATGTTGGGCTATTTCATCATCGAGAAGGGGGATATAATTGTCCAACTTCATTCATAACTGGATATGGCAGGATTACAGAGCTTAGATCAGATCTATTAGTCGTGGGGTCACTTAATGCCGTCTATCAATTGCTTATGCTTTTTGGCATGCAGATAGTCCTATTTGGTAGATTCACCAGGTTGGCACCTCATTGTTAGGTATGCCTGGTGCCGCTCCTGTCATGCCCTCCCACGCTCTCTATTGAACCAGGGCTGATCTCCTGGCTGATGGGTAATGGTTGAGTGGGGGATATGCTGGGCCATGTGGTCATAGATTGTGCTGAAGTACAATTCTGCTGCTGTCAATGGCCCACAGCCCCCCATCAAAGCCCAGTTTTGAGTTGCTCCATCTATTCGAAGTTTGTCCCATTTAGCATGGTGATACTGTCACACTATATGGTGGAGAGTAGTCTCAATGTGAAAGCAGGACTTTGTTCTTAGCGTACAGTCATGGACAGTTGCACCTGCAGCTGGCAGATTAGTGAGGATGATGTCAGGAATGTTTTTCCCTCTTATTGGTTCCTTCACCATCTGCCTCAAACCTAATCTTGCAACTATGTCCTTTAGGTGATGACCAGCTCGATTAGTAATGCTGACATTGAAATCTCCCACCCGGAGTACATTTTGCATCTTGCTACCCTCAGTGCTTCCTCCAAGCGTTGTTCAACATGGAGGAGTACAGATTCATCAGCCGAGGGAGGGTGGTATGTTGTAATCAGTAGGAGGTTCCCTTGCCCACGTTTAGCTTGGAACCATGACACTTCATGGTGTCAGGAGTCAATGCTGAGGGCTCCCCAAGCAACTCCCTCCCAACTGCATACCACTGTGCTGCCACCTCTACTGTGTCTGTCCTGCTGGTGAGACAGGATATACCCAGGAATGGTGAGGGTGGTGTCTGGGAAATCGTTTGTCATGTATGATTCCATGACTATGGCTATATCAGGCTGTTGTTTGACTAGTCTGTGAGTGAGTCCCAATTTTGGCACTAGACCACTCATGTTCACAAGGAGTACTTTGCAGGGTTGACAGGGCTGGTTCTGCCATTGTCTTTTCTGGTACCTAGGTCGATGCCAGATGAGCCATCCAATTTGATTTATTTGTTTACACCTCATAGTAATTGATACAACTGAATTACTAGCTTGGCAATTTCATTCCCTAGTCAGTTGAGAGCCAACCACATTGCTATGGGTCTGGAGTCACATGTAGACCAGACCAGGTGAGGATCGCAAGTTTCCTTCCCTGAGTACATTAATCAGCCAGATGGGGTTTTCTCCAACAATCGTCAGTGGTTTTGTGTCCATCGTTAGACGTTTGTTTCCAGATTTCTTTCTGTTGAATTCAAATTTCACCACCTGTAGTCATGGGATTTGAACTTGGGTCCCCAGAACATTAGCTGAATTACTGAATTAATAGTCTAGCGATAACACCATTAGGCTCTCACCTCCTGGGTTTGGCTGAATTGGGCTAGAGATGCACAGTGGGAACACCACCACCTACCCACCTCCCTCCCAATGAAGTTCAGTGTAGGGAGGCTCCCGGACTACCTTCCTGCCCCAAGTGAAACCCTTGCATTGACAATTCCTGCTTAAGGACCACTTCTCGACTCCACTGGAATTCATCCAACAGTATTCCTGATTGGCAATTAAATGACAGCCTTCCCCAAAGGAGATAATGAAGGGCTCTTGCCTGTTGTCCAACTAGTAAGCACAAACACTCATAAAACCTTAATTAGGAATGACCGTATGTAACTTTTACAAAGGTAAAGTAGCAACTGACAAGGATGAACTACATCATCCTCCTTGAACACATCCGCCCCGTCATTGAGCTGGTGGGACTCTGTAGGTTCTAATGTCTTCCTACTCCTACACTGCTACCTGTACACCTCCATGGAAGTATCTTTGACTCCAGCTATTTCATATCTGTATGTTGCCCCTCTAATTTCAAGACAGGATGCAGTTGGGATTGTAAAAGGCTGCTAAAAAGCATTTTTGCCTGGATACAAAGCCCGTATGAATCACGTTGCCTTTGAAAATAGATCATTGGAAAGGAGAGGTCCATGGGATGGCATCATAAAATTAGGTCATAGATATGAGATCTGTGATTCTCTCAGACATAGACAGTCTGCAATCTGCAAGAACGTGTGTGTGTCTGTGTGTGTGTGTGTGTGTGTGTGTAGACAGAGGCAGTGAGTCTCTTTTGTTGATCATGTAGAATCATGGTAGAGTTTCATATTCAGATTGAATAGGCCAACTTCATGAGACTGAAACAGAATGAGACGATGTGCCTAATATTGACTAGAGGGAAGAATTGCCAGGGTACATCTGTGGTAATGAGCTTGGAGATTAGAAGTTACCTTTTTGGAAAAGGGTAAAGGAAACAAGCCAGTCAGAGTTCAAAATAATTTTAGACTTGCTCCCAGAGAATGTATGTAGCTAAGAATTGGAACAAGCCGTACTTAAGTAGAAGGATTTTTGAATATTTTGAAAAATAAAATGTCTTTGAGAGGATAAACATAAAATCATATTTAGACATTTTCATTTAGTTTGTTTGTTACAGAAAAATCTCAAAATATGAAATCTTGTCAAGCACCCCTTCCAGTCAGGGGACATTCAAATATCCTTTTATAATTATTAGCCTTTACAGGAATTGTAATTCTCAGATTTAAAATGCATAGTCTCCACACTGTCCAAAAACTCATGTTGATCCATGAATGAATTAAACAATGCTCCAAAATTCAGCATTCATTGACCTTACTGAATTGTGTTCATCTAGAGGAAGTGTAGCAGCAAGAACCTGCATTTATATAATATCTCTGCAACAATGGAACATCCGTAAGTAATTAGGGCACTATATTTTGAAGTATTGTCAGTGTTGTGTGGAGAAGGAATGACATTTAATTTCAACCATCATCTGCACTGAGTGGCAAACACAAATCTCATTGTTATGGGTGAGGCTCTGAATTGAAGGCTGTAGTAATTTGCAACAAAGAAGGCTCTTAAATTGAGAGATGAAACAGGCTGAAAGAAGTAATTATGACATATAAAGAGGAGGCAATCGTGTCACAAAAATAAGTAAATGTCTAATTTATTAATATTCAGAAGCAGCAATTTTGGCTTGCGCTAGCAATATAATTGTTGCCGCTGAATAACATGCAGTTGTTGAAGGTAGAATAATTAAAAGATGAAGATAAATAATGGAACAGTACTTATCATCAAACCATTGCAAGCTTGGCAAGATGTATAACAAAGGGCATAAGATGAGCCAAAACAACCGAGAGCACAGGATGAGACATAACAATCGAGGGTAACAGTGCGAGCTGTAACAACAGAGAATTTAGCATGATACTGAGGACACAATGTGAAACACAACTAGTAGTAAGCACAGTGTGGCCCAAACTCATTGACTGTGGGCAGCGTAAGCTATAGCTGTCACATAGATAGCACAAACCTAGAACCAAATTGGTACCTTACATAGAATATAGGAACAGGAATAGGCCATTCAGCCCCTGGAAAAACTCAGCAGCTCTGGCAACATGTTCCACCATTCAATGAGATAATGGCTGCTCTGTGGCCTAGCCCCAAACCTGTCTTTGGCCCATACCCCTTGATACCTTTGCTTAACAAAAATCTATCTATCTAAATTTAAAATTAACAACTGATCTAGTGTGGAAGAGAGTTCCAAACATCTACCACTCTTCATGTTTAGAAGTGTTTTCTATAATCTTTCCTGAACTGGCTGGCCCTAATTCTCAGGCTATGCTCCCTAGATCTAGAATTCCCAACCAATGGAAACAGTTTATCTTTATCTGCCCTGTCTTTTCCTGTCAATATCTTGAAGAGTTTGACCAGCTCACCTTCTATATTACAAAGATGACAGGCCTAATTTGTATAATGTCCCCATATAACTTAACCCCTGAAGTCCAGGTATCATTCATGTACATCTGCTTTCTTCTTTGGTGGGATTGTTGTTATGATTAATAGTTTCTGCCTTTCTTTTCTTTTTGTCTGCTGTCTTTACTCATTCACAAAACATGATCAATTCTCCACAATGATCCATCTTGCACCATGCCCTCACCATTTCTGAATAAGTACAAAGACCCTTTCAAACACATGGACACTCTGTGATTGGTTTTGACATTGACAAATCGCCTTGTGACCTCTGTCACTGTTGATCATGGCAGGCTGATATTATCATCACCAGCATTGATCCCATTTCATCAAGGCAGGGAACAACATCTTATCAGATTTCAAACAACTGTGTGGGTAGATCAAGGAGCACAATAATTACATTGATATACATCAACTGATGTGCAAAGGAGGAAAGAAATTATCTCTCAAAGAACCAAGGTGTAAATTTAATACTCAAATGAAAGCAAAGCAAAATACTCTGAATGCTGAAGACCAGGAATAAAAACAAAACAGGAAGTGCTGGAAAAACTCAGCACCTCTGGCAGCATGTTTGTAGAGAGAAACAGAATTGATGTTTTGAGTCTAATATGTACTCAAAACAATAATGCAGTTTCCTCTACACCTGAGAGATGACCGTTTTGCAGAAAACCTACATTCTGTCGGCAAAAATGAGCCAGAGCTTCCAGTTGCCTGTCACTTTGCCACACCAAAGTGTTCCCATGCTGACATCTCTGTCTCAGGCTTGCTTCAGTGCTCCAGTGAGACTCAATTCAAGCTGGAAGAACAACACTCTGCTTGGGGACCGCACAGTCTTCAGGACTCGACATTGAGTATAACAATTTTAGAGCAAGAACACCTCCTTCCACGTCATTACCCAGCGTCACACCCCAGGTCCTGTCCTGACATGGGTTCCTTTCAGCACAGCCACCCCAATAAACCCCATTATTACATAGCCAGCTCCTCTTCTTCGCTGGCTTACTATCAGCAATCTGTTTGTCCGTCTAACTTTGTTTTTCTCTCACTCTCTGGACTCAATCATCACCTATCCACTCACACTTTTTCCCACTACCACACCTCCTGCCCCCTTCCCCTTTTTCATCATAAATACCACCTTTTCCGAGTTGCCCTCAGTTCTGAAGAAGGGTTGCTGGACTTGAAACATTAATTCTGTTTTCTCTCCACAGATGCTGCAAGACTTGCTGGCTTTTTTCAGCACCTTCCATTCCTATAATAAATTTAACATGGATTCGGTTCTTTTTTATGTTCTGCTGCTTACAAACAATCACCAGCAACAATTCACTTACATTAATGAGAATTGATTGGAATTGATGGAACATAGACATCAGGCAGATCAGTGAAATGCTGAAGGTCACTGGAGCGATCATGGCAATTAGATTGAATAGTGACCAGCAATAAGAAGTTGCATCAGGATCCTACAATTCAACAGCACCTTAATATTGAACAGCACCCTGAAATTCAACAGCACCCTAATATTGAACAGCACCCAGATATTAAGCAGTACCTTAACATTGAACAGTACCCTGAAATTCAGTAGCACCCTAATAATGAACAGCACACTGATATTCAGCAGTACCCTAACATTAAACAGCACACTGAAATTCAGTAGTACCCCAATAATGAACAGCACCCTGAAATTTAGCAGTGAACTAATACTGAACAGCACACTGGCATTCAGTAGCACCCTAATATTGAACAGCATCCTGAAATTTAGCAGTACACTAATATTGAACAGCACCCTGATATTCAGCAGCACCCTAATATTGAACAGCACCATGATATTCAGTAGCACCATAATATTGAACAGCACCCTGATATTCAGCAGTACCCTCATATTGAACAGCACACTGATATTCAGCAGGACCCTAATATTGAACAGCGTCCTGAAATTCAGCAGCACCCTAATATTGAACAGCACACTGATATTCAGCAGCACCCTGAAATTCAGCAGCACCCTAATATTGAACAGCGCCCTGATATTCAGTAGCACCCTAATATTGAGCAGCACACTGATATTCAGTAGCACCCTAATATTGAACAGCACTCTGAAGTTCAGGAGCATCCTAATATTAAACAGCACACTGATATTCAGCAGCACACTAATTGTGAACAGCACCCTGAAATTCTGTAGCACCCTAATATTGAACAGCACCCTGATATTCAGCAGCACCCTAATAGAGAACAGCACGTGAAATTCAGTAGTACCCTAATATTGAACAGGACCCTGAAAGTCAGTAGCACCCTAATATTGAACAGCACCATGATATTAAGCAGCATCCTTACATTGCACAGCACCCTGAAATCCAGTAGCACCCTAACTGTGAACAGCACCCTGAAATTCAGCAGCAACCTAATATTGAAAAGCACACTGATATTCAGTAGAACCCTAATTGTGAAAAGCACCCTGAAATTCAGGAGCACCCTAATATTGAACAGCACCCTGATATTCAGGAGCACCCAAATATTGAGCAGCACACTGATATTCAGCAGCACCCTAATTGTGAACAGCACCCTGAAATTCAGTAGCACCTTAATATTGAACTGCAACCTGAAATTCAGTAGCACCCTAATATTGAGCAGCACACTGATATTAAGCAGCACCCTAATATTGAACAGCACCCTGATATTCAGGAGCACCCAAATATGGAGCAGCACACTGATATTCAGCAGCACCCTAATTGTGAACAGCACCCTGAAATTCAGCAGCAACCTAGTATTTAACAGCAACCTGATATTCAGTAGCACCCTAATATTGTGCAGCACCTGAAATTCAGTAGCATCCTAATATTGAACAACACACTGATATTAAGCATCACCCTAATATTGAACAGCACCTGAAATTCAGCAGCACCCTAATATTGAACTGCACCCTGAAATTCAGTAGCATCCTAATATTGAACAACATACTAATATTAAGCAGCACGCTAATTCAGAACAGCACCTGAAATTCAATCGCACACTAATATTGAACAGCACCCTGATATTCAGCAGCAAACTAATCGTGAACAGCACCCTGATATTCAGCAGCACCCTAATATTGAATAGCACACTGAAATTCAGTAGCACCCTAATGTTGAACAGCACCCTGATATTCAGCAGCACCCAAATATTGAATAGCACACTGATATTCAGCAGTACGCTAATATTGAACAGCACACTGATATTCAACAGCATACTAATATTGAACAGCACCCTGAGATTCAGCAGCACCCTAATCGTGAACAGCACACTGATATTCAGCAGCACCCAAACATTGAATAGCACCCTGATATTCAGCAGTACGCTAATATTGAACAGCACACTGATATTCAACAGCACACTAATATTGAACAGCACCCTGAGATTCAGCAGCACCCTAATCGTGAACAGCACACTGATATTCAGTAGCACCCTAATATTAAACAGCACCCTGATATTCAGCAGTACACTAATTGTGAACAGCACCCTGAAATTCAGTAGCACCCTATTATTGAACAACGCCCTGAAATTCAGCAGCACCCTAATATTGAACAGCACCCTGAAATTCAGCAGTACCCTAATATTGAACAGCACACAGATATTCAGCAGCACACTAATATTGAACAGCACAGATATTCAGCAGTATCCTAATATTGAACAGCACCCTGAAATTCAGCAGCACCCTAATATTGAACAGCACACTGAGATTCAGCAGTACACTAATTGTGAACAGCACCCTGAAATTCAGAGCACAAATATATTGAACAGCACACTGATATTCAGCAGCACCCTAATATTGAACAGCACCTGAAATTCAGTAGCACCCTAATATTGAACGCACCCTGATATGCCGTAGCACTCTAATATTGAACAGCACACTGATATTCAGGAGCACATTAATAGAGAACAGCACCCTGATATTCAGTAGCACAAATATATTTAACAGCACACTGATATTAAGCAGCACCCTAATATTGAACAGCACACTGAAAGTCAGTAGCACCCTAATATTGAACAGCACCTTGAAATTCAGTAGCACCCTAATATTGAACAGCACCCTGATATTCAGTAGCACCCTAATTGGGAAAAGCACCCTGAAATTCAGGAGCGCCCTAATATTGAACAGCACACTGATACTCAGCAGCATCCTAATTATGAAAAGCACCCTGAAATTCAGGAGCACCCTAATATTTAACAGCAACCGGATATTCAGCAGTACCCTAATATTGAAGAGCACCCTGAAATTCAGTAGCTCCATAATATTGAACTGCACCCTGAAATTCAGTAGCACCCTAATATTGAACAGCGCCCTGAAATTCAGCAGCACACTAATATTGAACAGCACACTGATATTTAGCAGTATCCTAATATTGAACAGCACCCTGATGTTCAGCAGTACCCTAACATTGAACAGCATACTGATATTCAGCAGTATCCTAATATTGAACAGCACATTGATATTCAGTAGCACTCAAATATTGAACAGCAGCCTGAAATTCAGCAGTACCCTAATCTTGAACAGCACATTGATATTCAGGAGCACCCTAATATTGAACAGCACACTGATATTCAGCAGTATCCTAACATTGAACAGCACACTGATATTCAGCAGTACCCTAATATTGATCAGCACCCTGAAGTTCAGTAGCACCCTAATATTGAACAGCACACTGACCTTCAGCAGTACACCTATATTGAACAGCACACTGATATTCAGCAGCACCCTAATATTGAACAGTTCACTGATATTCAGCAGTATCCTAATATTGAACAGCACCCTGAAATTCAGTAGCACCCTAATATTGAACAGCACCCTAAAATTCAGCAGCACCCTAATATTGAACAGCACCCTGAAATTCAGTAGCACCCTAATATTGAACAGCACACTGATATTCAGCAGTATCCTAATATTGAACAGCACACTGATATTCAGCAGCACCCTAATATTGAACAGTTCACTGATATTCAGCAGTATCCTAATATTGAACAGCACCCTGAAATTCAGTAGCACCCTAATATTGAACAGCACCCTAAAATTCAGTAGCACCCTAATATTGAACAGCACACTGATATTCAGCAGTATCCTAATATTGAACAGCACCCTGATATTCAGGAGCACACTAATAGAGAACAGCACCCTGATATTCAGTAGCACAAAAATATTTAACAACACTGATATTAAGCAGCACCCTAATATTGAACAGCACACTGAAATTCAGTAGCACCCTAATATTGAACAGCACCCTAAAATTCAGTAGCACCCTAATATTGAACAGCACACTGATATTCAGCAGTATCCTAATATTGAACAGCACCCTGATATTCAGGAGCACACTAATAGAGAACAGCACCCTGATATTCAGTAGCACAAAAATATTTAACAACACACTGATATTAAGCAGCACCCTAATATTGAACAGCACACTGAAATTCAGTAGCACCCTAATATTGAACAGCACCCTGATATTCAGTAGCACCCTAATTGGGAAAAGCACCCTGAAATTCAGGAGCACCCAAATATTGAACAGCACACTGATATTCAGCAGTATCCTAACATTGAACAGCACACTGATATTCAGCAGTACCCTAATATTGATCAGCACCCTGAAATTCAGTAGCACCCTAATATTGAACAGCACACTGATATTCAGCAGTATCCTAATATTGAACAGTGCCCTGAAATTCAGCAGCACCCTAATATTGTACAGCACCTGAAATTCAGCAGTACCCTACTATTGAACAGCACCCTGATATTCAGCAGTATCCTAATATTGAACAGCACCCTGAAATTCAGTAGCACCCTAATATTGAACAGCACCTTGATATTCAGGAGCACACTAATAGAGAACAGCACCCTGATATTCAGTAGCACAAAAATATTTAACAACACACTGATATTAAGCAGCACCCTAATATTGAACAGCACACTGAAATTCAGTAGCACCCTAATATTGAACAGCACCCTGATATTCAGTAGCACCCTAATTGGGAAAAGCACCCTGAAATTCAGGAGCGCCCTAATATTGAACAGCCCACTGATATTAAGCAGCACCCTAATATTGAACAGCACCCTGAAATTCAGTAGCACTCGAATATTGAACAGCACCTGATATTCAGCAGTACCCTTATATTGAACAGCACACTGATATTCAGTAGCACCCTAATATTGAACAGCACACTGAAATTCAGCAGTACCCTAATCTTGAACAGCACATTGATATTCAGGAGCACCCTAATATTGAACAGCACACTGAAATTCAGCAGTACCCTAATATTAAACAGCACACTGATATTCAGTAGGACCCTAACATTGAACAGCACACTGATATTCAGTAGCACCCTAATACTGAACAGCACCCAGATATTCAGCAGCACTCTAATATTGAACAGCACACTGATATTCACCAGCACCCTAATTTTGGAGAGCTCACTGATATTCAGCAGCACCCTAATATTGAACAGCCCACTGATATTCAGCAGTACCCTAATATTGATCAGCACCCTGAAATTCAGTACCACCCTAATATTGAACAGCACACTGACATTCAGCAGTACACCTATATTGAACAGCACACTGATATTCAGGAGCACCCTTATATTGAAAAGCACCCTGATATTCAGTAGCACCCTAATACTGAACAGCACCCTGATATTCAGCAGGACCCTAATATTGAACAGAACACTGATATTCAGCAGTACACCTATATTGAACAGCACAGTGTTATTCAGCAGTACCATAATATTGAACAGCACCCTGAAATTCAACAGCACCTTAATACTGAATAGCACACTGATATTCAGCAGTACCCTAATATTGAACAGCACACTGAAATTCAGCAGTACCCTAATATTGAACAGCTCACTGATATTCAGTCGTACCTTAATATTGAACAGCGTCCTGATATTCTGCAGGACCCTAATATTGAACAGCTCACTGATATTCAGTAGCACCATAATATTGAACTGCACCCTGATATTCAGCAGTATCCTAATATTGAACAGCTCACTGATATTCAGTAGTACACCTAAATTGACCAGCACACCGATATTCAGCACTACCATAATATTGAACAGCACACTGATATTCAGCAGCACACTAATATTGAACAGCACCCTGATATTCAGCAGTATCCTAATATTGAACAGCACATATTCAGCACTACCATAATATTGAACAGCACACTGATATTCAGTAGCACCCTAATATTGAACTGCACACTGATATTCAGCAGGATCCTAATATTGAACAGCACACTGATATTCAGCAGTACCCTAATATTGAACAGCATCCTGAAATTCAGCAGCACCCTAATATTGAACAGCACCCTGATATTCAGCACTACCATAATATTGAACAGCACACTGATATTCAGCAGTACCCTAATATTGAACTGCACACTGATATTCAGCAGGATCCTAATATTGAACAGCACCCTGAAATTTAGCAGTACCATAATATTGAACACCACACTGATATTCAGCAGTACCATAATATTGAACAGCATCCTGAAATTCAGCAGTATCCTAATATTGAACAGCTCACTGATATTCAGTAGTACACCTATATTGAACAGCACACTGATATTCAGCAGTATCATAATATTGAACTGCAACCTGAAATTCAGTAGCACCCTAATATTGAACAGCACACTGATAGTCAGCAGCACCCTAATATTGAACAGCACCCTGATATTCAGCAGTATCCTAATATTGAACAGCACACTGATATTCAGCAGTACCATAATATTGAACAGCACCCTGATATTCAGCAGTGTCCTAATACTGATCAGCACACTGATATTCAGCAGTACCATAATATTGAACAGCACCCTGATATTCAGTAGAACCCTAATATTGAACCGCACCCACATATGAAACAACACGCACATATCCAACAGCGCCTCTAATTTAAACAGTGACCAGATATCCTATACCAACTTTATACAATAGTACCCTGAATTTCAACAGCATCTGTGAATCTAAAAATCCCTTGCTAAGCAGTAGTAAATTGGAATTATCTTTCCAGCATTGGAAAGTGCGAGTGCCTGAATAGAAACTCTGTTCTGATTGTTGAAGCAGCCTTTACTGAGTATTGTCATCAACGGTTTCTTATCAACAACCTGCAAAGCTCTTCAAATTGAAGTGGAGTCTGACTTACATGAAAAACTGCAGTACACAATCATAGAAAGTGCAAGCTGCTGCAAAACTGGAAAGGTGAAAGAAAAAGAGTAACAAAAAATCAAATCACAAAGATACTGAAGATGATTTTTTAAAGGAGTACATGGTAAAATATGCTCATTATATAAAGAAATACTGTAAAAAAGGACAGACAGGAAAATATAGAGACAGAACCATTTCAAGAACCTTTCAATGTTGTGAAAAGGTTTGTTCTCCTCCTTTTATGAATAAATTCCTACTCAATTATTTCCAGTAAAGCAAAAGAAAATCCTTCCTTGATTCCCAAACCCAAAAGCTATACCCAAGGACAATATCTCATTCTCAAAAAAGAGTTTGAGGTGAACCATTGATCTGAATGCAATTGAATATAAACTGATTATATGTTCTCTACCCGAGCATTTAATTCCATAGAGAAATGTTAAATCATCATATCAAACTCTGCCCTTTCTGCAATACAGTAGCAGAATATGGAAAGGTTATTGAGGATATATGTAATATTAATACATCTTAAGGATTTTCACTTCCTATTTTGTCACAAGAAATTTTTATAAATTATCACTGGCCTGAGAATGGGAGAACAAGCTCTATTCATCTGCACAGTCCACTCCATTTGGAGCTCTCTATAACCCCTTCTATCTGTTCAGGAAATCTCAGTCTTATTCAGACCCAAATTTAAGTCAAGGAGATTTTTTGGCATATTTGTAGTCTTAGAAACAATCCATTTGCGCTGGTTTGACGGACTGAATGGCCTTATCTCATTCCAAGTGGTCATAAATTTCTATAGTAAAAATATAGGACTGTTAATCAAGGGAGTAGTCATTTCTAGAATGGAATCAACTCACTGTCTTCTAGATAGACTGAGTTATCTTGCCTACCCTGACAAGGATGCTCGGTGGGTAGAATGGTGTTTCAATGGAAAACAAGAAGATGGGGATCAGGCATCCTACACATCCTCCAAGAAAGCCAAGAATATGGTTAATGATTACCATGATTGGCACAAGAGACAATGAGGCATTGGGTTGAAGGAGAAGGAAAACATGAACAGGTTACGGGTAGATGTAAGACACATGGGGAGGTGTAGTATATGAAGTTAATAGGAAATGGAAGCTGCCATGCTTACCTGATCTGATCTATATGTGACTCAATTGACACACAGATGGAATGGTATATGTGTTTGCTGTGGTATAACAGCTCAACAACTTTAATCTCAACAACTAGAATCCCTGCAGTGTGGAAACAGGCCATTCGACCCATCAAGTCTGCACCACCCATCCAAAGAGGATCCCACCCAGACTCAGCCCCCACTGTATCCTTGCAATCCCATATTTCCCATGGCTAATCCAACTGACCGAGACATCCCTGGATACTACAGGTCAACTTAGCATGGCCAATCCACCTAACCTGAATATCTTTGGACTGTGGGAGGAAATCAGAGCACGCGGGATGGGGAATCCACACAGACATGGGGAGAATGTAGCAAACTCAACGTAGACAGTCATCCAAGGCTGAAATTAAGCACTGTGAAGCAACAGTGCTCATCCCTGAGGCACTGTGCCACTGCAATGTTAATAGCTAAAGTGCATCATTAATGATATGTCAGGTGATGAGAGATCACATGGAGATTCTTATAGAATCCTACTGAAACTTATCTCTGTAAATAGTGTAAATATTCAATAAGTGAAAACCGTTTGCACTAGCGGAGCTCCCATACTTCCTCAATCAAAGTACAGGTCCTGACATGTACAAATAAAGTTGAAGAAATGCGCAGATGAGCCTCTGAGGAATGATGTGATTAAACAGTGACAACAGAGTCACGTAGGAGAGACTGCTGAAGAAGGCTGCAACCAGAGAAGCTTAAGTCTGCGATGTCAACTGCAAGGTTATCATGGAAATATGTACTGCATGAAGAAATACTGAGAGTTCTGGCCTGAGCTTACCTGAACAGACAAACACTTACCAAACCATGATGTTTCTACAGTTTACTGCTCTCTGAACTCGCTGTCGGTTGTATCAAATCACTCCAAATACAAAATCTACCACTTAGGACAACCGTGCATGGACAGTACATGCTGGTCTTGAGAGTGACAACTACACGCCAAAAATTAGCTCTATATAAACAGGGGTCACCATAATGTTTTAAGTAATCTCTCCCCCCAGCTAGACCTATGACAACATGAGCACATTGCATTGTATTCCATAATGCTTGGATAATTACAAAAAGATTTGACTTCCCACATCCTTGATTTGTTTGTATCTTTTTTTTTCAAAAGCTCTGGCGCTTCCTGGGTTTCTTGGCATGATCCCAGTGTGAGAGGCCGGCCAACTGCTGAGCTAAAAGGGTTTGTTGCTCTGGTCACTGCGATCAGATGAGACACCGCACGCACCTTTCTCTATAAAAACAATGGGAGGGCATGGCGTCTGCTGCAGGTCTTCAGAATGTTGACGGGATAGAGAGGGAAGTGAACAACTGTTAAAAATATAACAAGCATGTCAATCCTCTGTTTCCTTTATATTCAATGTGTGCAATTGTGGGCGTAGGTATAAATATATTCGGTAGAGTGAAAAAAAATCTGAGAATTTAAATGCAGCCCACTCCACCGAACACGTAATGTGGGGTGTACAAAGTTAAAAATCATACACCAGGTTATAGTCCAACAGGTTTAAATTGGAGTGACGCTCCTTCATTCCAAATCAGAATGTGGGTGGACACTGTAACGCGGTTCAGAAAGAGTGTTGCACTGTCAGTGATGCTGTCGTTCATGTTAGCAGGAGGGACAAAAGATTCTACACGTCAAAGAAGAGCAAGGACTTTTCCCAGTGTCCTGACTGACAATAATCGAGCAATCAACATCTGTTTATTTGCTTCATTGCATTTTGTGGGATCTTAGTGTGCACAATGGACTGCTACATCTCCCACTGTACAACAGTGAGTCCATTTCAAAAATGTTTCATTGTTGTCAGTGTTTTGTGACTTTCTGAGAACATGACAGGCACTAAACAGATGCACCCACATACACAATGGTAGGGACGAAAAGGCTCCTTCCTCCAGTTCCTGTGCTTTGTGACATTTCTAACAGCTACACCAACTTTGTCGCTTTTCCTGTGCGAGACTGACGCATTTGCTCAGAATTTTTCAGCAGCTGCTTTCTTCAGACTCTCCACACTGCAAAAGCCATTGAAACTACACAAACGTATTTCAGTTAAAATAGATATGCATCTGCAAACTAGGCTTGATTTAAACCCGGGCTGGAAAGAGCAAGGGAAAATAGCTGAAAACACTGCATCCCGACAGGAAATTCTGATTAGATTTACTCAGCACCAGGGTCATGGCATCAAATCCTAGTCATTTGTTCAACACCACAGCAGTGAGATTGAATGCAGAGAGTGGAGCAATATGAAGCTTGTACTGTGAGGTAGCAATTGCCAATTGTACTTTTAGTAGCAGACCAGAATAAATATTCTGTTCTGGATATGATTAACTGCTTATAATAAGCATGCTTTGGGTTACATTTATGAGTATATCACTAGTGGTTACTTTTCAAAAGCTCTGTTCTCCCTCTCCATTCATGTCTTGATTCCAAGCCTCCATTTTTTTTCCTTAATGGGATGTGGACATCACTGAAAAACCAACAATTGCTGGCCATCCCAAATTGCCTCGCGCACAGCCATTTCTGAAGGCAGTTAGGAATCAACCATGTTGCTGTGGGTCCAGAATCACATGCAGGCCATCACGTGCAGGTAAAGATGGCAGATTTCCTTCCCTAAAGGACATTAGTCAACCAGTGGAATGGTCAGCTGGAGTAGCCCATTCAGCCCCTGCTCCACAATTCTAAATATGGTTGTGAAATAACTCCCCAGGGGCTGTATCCCATCACCAAGTCACCCTTTATTTACATGTGCATAGCCCTTGACACTTATCCAGCTTCCTCAGAGCCAGCTCTCAGAGTGAACGGAACCTCTGACACCCCTGGTTTTTTTTTGCTTTTGTCTTACTCAGGTATAATGTGACATTTTCTCTTCCCTGCCTTAATAACTGTATTAATGATTTGCAGAAATTTGAGGAATTGTTCAAGTGAGAGATAAACAAATGATTTTTTTTGCTAAACAGATGAATTGGGTTTCAAATGTGAAATAGCTCCACAGAAGCCGGTATCTGGTCATCAAGTCACCCATTTATTTATACTTGCACAGTAGTTGACACTGCTCAAGCTTCCTCGGAGTCAGCTCTCAGAGTGAATAGAACCTTTGACACTCCTGTTCTTATCTGTCAGCCAGGGCTCCCTGATTGGACCAGGTTAACAGCCTCAGTCAGGAAACTCATTTTCTATAGGGACTACCTGGCTGACCTCGGTACAATCACTACAGGTTGATTATTTACTTTACTTTCCCATATCATTCCCATATCTTTTGATATCATTAGTTTATAGATATCCATCAATCTCTTTCTCGACTGTATTCTGTTTAACAGCAATCGATGATGATTATCATAGTCACCATTACAAAGGTGAGCTTTACATTTCTAGATTTATTAATTAAATTTAAACTCCATTAACTGCTGTGTTAGGATTTGAATTGTGTCTCTCGAACACTAACCTAGGTCTCTGGATGTTTAGTCCATCACCACAATGCCACTATTGTACCTTGTTTAATGCAGGTCTTCATAGCAAGTGTTGATAGAATTGGCTCACTGGCTGATTAATGCTCTCCCTGAGCTTAACCCATACAGCTAATTGAGCATAACTGTGTGATCAAAGCAGGGACTTTCAGCTCAGTTCTTCACCTGATACTATTATCTGAGCAGCTATATCATATAAATAATATCTTGCATAAGTAAGAAATACCTTGGGTTTGTTGGAACTGTAGAGAAAGTCAAACTCCAATGTTTGTTCATAGAAATGTAGAATTCCTACAGTGTTGAAACAGGCCTTTCAGCCCAACAACTCCACACCAACTCTCCAAAGTGCATCTCACCCAGACTCACATCACTGCCCTATCCCTGCTAACCCCATTGCTAATCCACCTAACCTACACATCTCCAGACATTATGGGCAAGTTAGCCAGTCCACCTAACTGCACATTTTTGGGCTGTGGAAAGAAACTGGAGCACCCAGAGGAAGCCCACGCAGACAACAGGAGAAAGTGCAGACTCCACACAGCCAGTTGCCTGAGGCTGGAATTAAACGAGGCCCCTAGTGCTGTGAGGCAGCAGTGCTAACCACTGAGCCACCAAGCCACCCCTGTTCTCTGTATATAAAGAGTGTTCAAAACCAAACTGTTTTAGTAACCCAGTGCGTACATAAATATTTTTGTATGAATAAAATATATTTGTGCAAATAAAAAATCTGGAGAGACTGAGGGAATCTACATCTTCTCTGGGCCCAGAAAGCATTTATAGTTGGAAAGTCCAAAATTCTGGTAGACAGAGATGAGAGAGAAAATAAGGGGGAGGGAAAGAGAATTTGGAGCAAAGAGAGTAAACAAAGAGAGCACACAAGAGAAAAATAGGGGGAAAAGTGTGGTTGCAGTTATAAAACAAGATAAAAGCAAGATTAAGGAAAGATATAGAATGAGAATAGTAAAGCAGAGTGTCCAGTGCTGTTACATTTGTTGACTGATGTTATTGTTATCAGTTAGTGCAACATATACACTTTGTTTAGAGTGTTCTGCTATGTTTAGATGGACCCTTTATGCCATGCCTTCCATGACCTGCTGAATTCCTTCTCCTTCTACTTGCACCCATGTCTTCCCCCTTCTAAATAACTTTCTCCATACAAGCATAAACAAAAGCCGTTGATTTTACATTAAATATCCCTCAGCAAACAACTCATGCAAAATCATTATATCAAGGCCAAAGGCCTCTTGTGAGTTCAGTTCAAAGGCTTTAATCGAAATTACAAATAACCTCGCTGCTTGAAAATGGGAGAGAAAACTATTGAGAGATGATGAAAACTTTTAAAAAGTTTACATTTAAGAGGAAAGTTGTCTGAAATACCAGAAGAATGATCTCAAAACGTACATCATGCACGGTATTCTCTCACTTTACCATACAAATGAAATTGTGATAACACAAAAAATTTGATTTATGATTGAATGAACAATAATGTTGGCATCACAAACCACAAGCTTACCTTGTCATTATTGACGGCAAATATATGAAGTTATGTGTGTACATAAAAAGTTTTGTATGAATAAAATATATTTGTGCAAATAAAAAATCTGCAGAGACTGAGGAAAAGGGAATCTACATCTTCTCTGGGCCCAGAAGGGATTTATAGTTGGAAAGTCCAAAATTCTGGTAGACAGAGATGAGAGATGAGAGAGAAAATAAGGGGGAGGGAAATGTAATCAAAACTTCTTATCAGTGCTTAACAAGCTGACTTAAATAGATTATGTATGTTTAGTGTGTAATGAACAAGGCTTTGCTGGAGCAGGGAAAGGAACAGCTCACCAATTACACTCCTGACCTTTCACCTTTGGGCCTGACTTCTCGCAGACTAATTGAATCAAAGTTTCTGCAGTCTGCCAGCTGGAGGATGGATGCCATGTGTAACTTGTGTAGCAGGTTTAGTAATTCTAGCATTGTTTGATATTAGAACATAAGAAATAGGAGCAGGAGTAGACCATTTGGCCCCTCAAGCCTTCTCCACCATTTAACAAGGCCTCAACTCCCTGATTGTTCAAACAATTATCAACCTCTTTTTAAATACTTTCAATGATCTAGCTTCCCCATATCTCTGAGGTAGAGAATCCATATACTTTGGGAGAAGAAATTTCATTGCATCTCTCTTTTAAATATGTGTATAAAATATAACTTAATTTAAATATACTTTATTCTGTTACAATTCCTGTATGTCAGAGATGGCCACATAAGTGGAAACATCTTCTCAAAATCTACCCTCTCAGAATCTTGCATTTTCAATAGGATCACTACTCAATCTTCCAAGCTATAATGAATAAAGGTCTAACTTGTTTAGCTGTTCTTGATCAGTCAACTCTTTCATCCCAGGAATCAGGCCTAGGAATCTGGTCCAACAGGGAGCCCTGGCCGACAGATATAAGCAAGGGTGTCACTGTTCATTCGGAGAGTTGGCTCTGACGAAGTTGGACCAGTGGCAAGTACTGTGTGACTTGGTGATGGGATACTGGCCTCTGTGGCGTTATTTCACCCACAATACCATGAGCTCCTAGATTGTGCAATAACATTTTATGTAGCACCTTATTGAATTCATTCTGGTATCCAAACACACTACATCTACCAGTTCCTCATTATCAAATTTACTTTTTATATCTTCAAAGAACTCTAGCCATTTTGCTAAACATGATTTCCCTTTCGCAAAACCATGTGGATTCTGATTGTTTACATTAAGCTTTTCTAAATGTCCTGCTATTTCTTCCTAAATGGACATTGGCATTTTCCAATGCCAGATGTTAGGTTAATTGTTTTTATCTCCCTCCCTTCTTGAATAGGGGTTTCAAAATAGCAGCTTTCCAGTCCACTGGAACCCTTCTGAAATCCAGTGAGTTCTAGAATATTTCAACCAATGCCTTCACTATCATAGCAGCCACTTCCTTTAAAACTCTTAGATGCAGGCCATTCTGCCCTGGTGAATTGTCCATTCAGTAATCCCATTAGTTGTCAAATACTTTGTCCTTCTTGATTGAGCCTATAACAAGATCTTTCCTCCCGTTAGCATCTTGCTTAGTTTTGACTTTGGGATGTTTATGTTTTTCACTGCGAAGACTAATGCAAAGAATTGGTTTCCATTTCCTGCCATATCCCTGATCTCTGTTTAGAGTAAAAAATGAGGTCTGCAGATGCTGGAGATCACAGCTGAAAATGTGTTGCTGGTCAAAGCACAGCAGGCCAGGCAGCATCTCAGGAATAGGGAATTCGACATTTCGAGCATAAGCCCTTCATCAGGAATACCAAATTTCCAGTTGCATCATCCGAGGGGCCTCCACTGACTTTAGCTACTCTCTTTTTTATATAACATTCTCCCCATGTTGGCGTGGGTTTCCTCCGGGTGCTCCAGTTTCCTCCCACAATCCAAAGCTGTGCAGTTTAGGTGAACTGGCCATGCTAAATTGCCCGTGGTGTTCAACGATATGTAGGTTAGGTGCATTAATCAGGGGTAAATATAAAGAAATATGGTAGGGGGATGGGTTTGGGTGGGTTACTCTTCAGAGGGAGGGTGAAATGGCCTGTTTCTACACTGTAGAGATTCCATGATCAGACATGATGGGGCTGAATGCCCTTCCTGAGATGCAAGATGATCCTAGGAGCAGTCTTCTGCTAGACAGTCCCATTTCCCATACAAACCACATTTAGATCACAATCTTGTGCTGTTCCTCTAATCAGAAAGCAGGGTAGACAGAGAGTTTATTTGTGCTTTCTGATCAGAGGAACAGCACAAGATTGTGATCTAAATGTGGTTTGTATGGGAAATGGGAAAATTCCCATTGGTTTAAGAAAGAACAATCTTCTCAGGTATTGAATGTTGAGGTGTACATCACGTCTGCTCTGGGGCCAGTTGTCTTGTCTCGTGTGACTATGTGGTTCTCAGCTCATTGCTTTTACATGCATTAGTAGCTCAGCACATCTGGGGGCAGGAACAGCCAGTTGTCAATGGTCTCACACTACAGGATTGAAGATACTGTCCCCATATTTGACAGGTGTACACTAACTGCAAGCCAAGAGCATCACTTGAACTCTTAGAGTAGATACCCACAGCTAAACATTCCATCCCTTCCATCCTTTCCCCATTAGCCTGCCTCTCTTGGCCAGGCAGATGTGTACCCTTGGCCAGTCTCTTGACCCATACTCATTACACACCAGCCTGGCACCTTGGGTCATTCTCTGTGCCCCATGTAAGTTAGATGACAACCATCAGATCTCAATCACAACTTGGCATACACAAACATTCCCAAAGAGGTCAAAACATCACTCTAAACTCTAGTAAGAACAGTGCCTCACCTGCTGCATGCCTCTTAAATACAGTTAGAAATGTAGCATGTAGCAATGGTTTGCCACAAACTTGAGAGGAAAAGGGAATTTATTTATGGGGGAGCTGGCCTTTTAATGAGCAGCATGACATGCAAATAGACTTCCTAAGGCCTAGCATTGGGAGGCTTGACCCATCTTTAAAGTTCCAACAAATTAATAGCAGAAGTTCATCCAGCCTTTGACAAGCTGATTTTTGGCCTCTCACACAAGTAAACTCCCTGTCTACCTTGCTTTCTGATCAGAGGAACAGCACAAGATTGTGATCTAAATGTGGTTTATATGGGAAATGGGAAAATTCACATTGGTTTAAGAAAGAACAATCTTCTCAGGTTGAGTTATGACATATTTTTGGAACAAGCAATTGGAATCTGTATAGGGCCTGTGGTAAACCTGGTCTGGGAGTGCATCAAGTGAAAGGGAAAGTTGCCATTGTAACAAAAGACTTATGCTGCTCTTAATTAGAGAGAAGAGATCAGTGTTGAGTATAACTTGAGGGGCAAATTCAAGAAGGCAGAGCCTACATAAAGACCTCAGACTAACCTCAGGAAATTGAACCCACACATCATTCTGAAATGCAAACCAGCTGATGAACTGGGAAGCTACAGATTGATCTTTTGAAAAGTGCAAAGAAAAATCACTGAAATATTAAATAGCTTTTGAGAGCTTATTAGAAGATGTCAAACAAATGTTTGGTCCCATGCATTAAGCAGCTGTAATTGCCTGTAAGTGAAAGCTACAATATGAAATTTCTGGAAGCAGTCTTCTTTATAATAATTAAATTAAAATGATCCACCTACAAGTGTTTATCAATGTGCACTTTCTTAGTTATAATTCATCAGTATAGTTTATATAAAACTACATTTAGTTGGAAAGTGCTATGTCAGGAAATGTGCCCTTTTTGCTATATATCTTAGAAATATAAACAATCCTTTATAAATACAACTTTGATTTCACTGTACGTGATGTAAAGGAAGTGCTCTCCCATGCATTGTGATCTCCTCTGGATGTGATTTGAGATTTTAAATGTTCAAGCTTCAGGCTTAATTAGCAATGCCAACAGCAGAACTGGTGGTATACCAATTATATCACTAATAGTGTGCTAATTAAAAAATATAAATTATAAACTAATTTAATTTCAATTGGATTAGTGCACCTGCTACCAACCGGAACCATTCATGTGAATATGCAAAGGAAGATCTGACTGCAGCAGTGTTTGCCACACCCCACCCCTTGACCATCTTCCAAGCAGCAGGAAGCCCAGGAACAAATGTTATCGACTTACCATCATGTTCTGTCACTTGTAACTAATTTGGAAGGACCAGCTGTGTCATAATGCTGCCAGAAAGAACCATGGGAAGTAATTACCGTGGGCGCGCGGACTTCTACTGCAAACTGTTTCCTTGTTAAGGTTTTAAGACAGACGATTGAAGGTTCCTCCCATCAGATGGTCTTGTCTGAAGTCTCAATGGCAGAAGGGCAAAGCCTCCCAGGCTCTCTCCAGGCAACAACAAGAACCACCAATCTTCCCTAACTCTTAAATGCCATTCAAAACATAGCAAACAACAACAGCAACAAAACAGGGCTCAGCTTTACATGGTGAGCAGTTCAAGGGCCATTATCCATGGGCTGCTGTAAAGCCCAATCTCACTAATAGAGAGAGAGCCGATTTTGGTGCACAATGGGTTCTTGCTAGTGCTAATGGACAGTGTAAGGATTCCATACCAGAGATCAGCTTGGCAGATCAGGGAAGATGGCAAACTTGTGTTTAAGCTATAAAGACATAGGGACTGGCTTGATAGGAAGTGGTTCTATGAGAGGTCGTGAACTTCTGCAATTCATTCAATTTTGGGGGTTGGATGTTGAGGGGGGTACTGATAGCTCTTCCAGAGGCAACTGGACTAATCATGGCTGAGGTAGAGATCTCATAGGAAGGAAGATAAGTGCATCTGCTGTCAATATCAGCATTATCAGTAGGATCTCCTGGACTCTTTTCAGTTACTTAAGGGGTGTGTCAAAAAGGTGCCTTTCTCCTCTTTACTATCCCTGGATTTCTTTTTGCGTTTTGTGTTTAGATTACTTACAGCGTCGAAACAGGCCCTTTGGCCCAACAAGCCCACACCGACCCACCGAAGCGCACCCACCCAGACCCATTCCCCTACACCTAACACTACGGGCAATTTAGCATGGCCAATTCACCTAACCTGCACATTTTTGGACTGTGGGAGGAAACTGGAGGAAACCCACGCAGACACGGGGAGAATGTGCAAACTTCACACAGTCAGTCGCCTGAGGCAGGAATTGAACACAGGTCTCTGGCGCTGTGAGGCAGCAGTGCTAACCACTGTGCCACCGTGCCGCCCTCCCAGGAGATAACATTGCTGGGGTTTGGGAGTACCGTTGCCACAGTGAACCATGCAGGCTTGAAAAAACAGTTATTCTCTTCCCTACAGTCTGTTCCCTCACATTTGCTTCTTGTACCTATTGCTTTCCTGAGCAACAGACGCCTACAAAATATCCAGAGATGCTCAACCCTGCAAATAGACCCCTTGGGAAATTTAATTGACTGTATTCGCTGCTTTAGCACACTGCATAAGGCATGTGTCAAGCCAACCTCGTAACTAACCTGCTTAAAAATTAGCTCAGGAAGATGACTGGCCCAAAAACACAGAGAACACTTCAACCACATCCCTCAGAACACTTTTTATCAAAGTAGTTTAGAAAACGATACCTGCTGAAGGGATAATGATGCCCCATATTTGCATTTTCCAAAAGGTTCCGTTAAAGCTGCCTCAGCCATGCGACCTATGAATCTTCCTGATCCTGTCCTTGTGTGGAAATTACAGATGGCCCTGTGGGGTTCTTGATTTACATAAAGCAGAGCCCAACTCTGAAAGGAAACTGCCAATGTGCTCTGATGGGGGTGGGGTTGGGTGGGGGGGGAGCGGAGACACAGGAGGCAGTTGACTGTAAAATATGCAATCCGTAAAGCTCTAATGGGATTATTTTCCAGCCACTCAGAGGATTGGTTCTGATTATGACAATCAAACACTATGATTAATTTAGTACTCCTAGATAATTGTACATCTCTCTCAAAATGCCTTGGTTATATCATTAAGATTGTCTTGGACTCATGAAACTGGCCAGTACATTCATTTATGTTTTAGGAAATCATAACTAGCTCATCACCTTCTTCGCGCACACAGAAAGGAAATATGCATCTTGTGGAAAATGTAGACAGACAGTGACATGCATTTTCCTGTAGCTCTGCATATCACTTTGCTGGGAATACTGAAACAGCAGCCAGCTAACAATGGAGCAGTGTGTTTAAAGTGAACATCAATGTTGTCTTTCATTGATGTAAAGAGAAAGATGCATTATCTCACTTTAACAAGTATTGCACGTAGACTGAAGCAGCACACTAGATTTAATTTAAAAGCTTTTTTTCAGCTTTTCAGGAAACACTTCATCAGAGACATGGTGTCATTAGCTTGACTCCCATGGTGTTTTATCCTAACTTTGAATTATTCTCAATTTAAAATGAGACCGTGTGAAATGGAGTTCACATACATGTTAAAATCTTGAGAGTTTGCAAACAGAAACACTGATCCTCTCCTAAACTAATAGTTTTCATTCATGGAATCAAAGCACTTTGGATTGGTGAGGGAAATGGGGAAGGGGGTGGGACTGTGGGAGATGCAATTTGATGTGGGAGAGTAGTTGTGGGGAAGATGGCCGATGAGAGTACTGGAAATTTCAAAGTGGCAAGTATCACAGAGTGAGTAGTTCTGTTTAGTGTCACTGTCCCTGCCACAAAGCCAGCTTATTCAGCCGTCTGTCCAGAACATCTGTCTGCAACACTTGATGAGCATAAGTGCCTCTCACCACCATCTCCACTCCATCAGCCTGGCGTTACACTGAATCCCATCAGCATGCGAGTGAAACAAAATGTTCAGCTGCCTGTACATGAGTGAGGGTTGGAGTGGAGCTCATTCTAATCAATCTGACCTTGCAGCCAAGTCAGTTATGGCAATTTATAATATTGCTCAAAAACTACTGCACCAACAAAGCAGTAATTTGCAGCCTGTGGGGTGGCATAGTGGCTCAGTGGTTAGCACTGCCGCCTCACAGCACCAGGGACCCAGGTTTGATTCCAGTCTTCTGTCTGTGTGGAGTTGCACATTCTCCCTGTGTCTGTGTGGGTTTCCTGTGGGTGTTCTGGTTTCTTCCTATAGTCCAAAGATATGCACCGTTAGGTGGATTAGCCATACTAAATTGCCCATAGTGTACAAGGATGCGTAGGTTAGGTGGATTGGATTAGCTATGGGAAATGCAGAATTACAGGGTTGGGTAGGGGAGCAAGCCTGGGTGAGATGCTCTTCAGAGAGACAGTGTGGATTAGTTGGATCAAATAGCCTGTTTCACACTGTAGGGTTTCTGTGAATAGAAGATCTATGAATAGGCTAGGCTTCCCTAGATAATAATCCTCCACACAGCGATAGGTATTTCAGGTAATAGCACATGTGTTATGACACAGATTTCCTGGTTATGAAGGAGAGATGGTTGTTCACTGGTTCATTTGTCCAATTGATAATTGTTAATTCTTCACTGTTATTGTACATCAGCATTGGACACTGACAGCATAAAACAAATTAATTAAACATTGAAAGAAGACTTAAGATACTTCAGAATCACCCTTGGGGATTCAGTGTGCTTTCTTTAATTACTCCCAGACATTCAGAATATTGGCTTCCTTCTAATAGGACAGGTACAATCTGTGCTTGCATCTACAGTTTTAGGAATTTACGCATTTGAGCCTCTCAGCCCCTTTGCTCACCCACACTTATTAATGTTTTGTAATTTGAACAAAAAGAAAATAAAAGCTTAATACCTGAATCAAACTGCTGACTGCATGGGTTTCACACATCAAACTGTCCCTTCAGTGTGAGGTTGCAAACACTTATAATTCAGTCATTTGGAAACTCCCTTTATGATCCAGTGAACATGTCCGGAGACAATGTTAGAGAGGTAATGAACCTAGGAGTGCTTTGAGATGCAGAATGCCAGTGGGAATGCTGTTGAAGACTGTCCAATGAAAGCATGGGACCAAGAGGAGGACCAGAGAATTCAACAGGAGCAGCAGGAGTTGGATCAAAGAAAGAAAAGATTGTACTTATATAGTGCCTTTCAAGACTGCAGGGTATTCTAAAATTCTTCACTGCCAATTAAGTACACATGCAGTGTAGCCACTTTTATAAACACAGGAAACACTGCAGCCCAACTTGCACACAGCTAGCTCCCACATGTGATAGTAACTGAATAATCTGTTCTTGTGATGTCGATTGAGGGATAATTATTGGTCAGGATACCAGGGATATCTTTCCTACTATTTGAAATTGTGCTTTTTCATTTGTATTGACTGCCAGTTGAAACTATTCATGCAATGTGTCTATTAAACTTATTATACACTTGTGGATGAAGGTATGTTGCAATTTAAACCATGAAAACCAGCTGTTGCAAAGAGTAAAGTTGTTAACGTCCATTTTCCTTGCAAAGCTTTCACTTTCTTCAGAAAAATATTGTTTAGTTAGTGCTAAGCTTTGGTCAGCTTTAACTGTTTCATTGTTTCCAGCAAAGAGCTTTCTGCAATCCCAGAAGTTTTGCAAATTGTATCTTTTTGGTGTTAGCAATTCATTCTCCACTTTCGCGTTCCTTTCTTTTTATTTTCTCAGTGTACTGTCTTTGACATTGAATTCTGCTTGAATGCATGTTCTTCCTTCATCAAGTGCCTTCTATGCCTTGGATTTGGTTTCAAGCTCTTCAAAGTTAAACTTCATTTCTTTGCCACGATTAGCCATTGTATTTAACAGTAACAACTTCTTAAAGTGCAGCCTGCATGTTGGTCTTAAAAGGACTGGTGTTCCTTTCTGTTTTGTGCTTTTTGATTACTATTTTTTTATTTGAAACATTAAATTCTGAAGATATGAAATGTCTGAGCTGTTTCAAATAGAAAATATCAGGTTGGGAACAAAGGCAGCTTGTCAACTCATCTCTCTACGTCAACATTGAGGTGCAGATTGCAAAGGCCAAGAGGAAAACGGACTCGGACCTTATTGACAAAGGTGAGTTTAGATTAGATTCTATACAGTGTGGAAACAGGCCCTTCGGCCCAACCAGTCCACACCAACCCTCTGAAGAGTAACCCATCCAGACCCATTTTCCACTGACTGATGTACCTAACAGCATAGGCAATTTAGTATGGCTAATTCACCTGACCTGCACATCTTTGGACTATGGGAGAAAACCCACACAGAAACAGGGAGAATGTGCAAACTCCACATAAACAGTTGCCCAAGGCTGGAATTGAACCTGGGACCACAGTGTTGTGAGGCAACAGTACTAACTATTGAGCCATTGTGCCACCTCAATTGTTGACTGATTTAGTGTGGAATAACTGGATAGCCCTTTGCTCAAAAACAGAGCCCCAGAGGATGAGCAGGTGCTGAAGCAGGGGCAGTTAAAAAGTGACAAAGATTTTTGAAGTCATAATAAAAACCCATGGAGAAGGAAGGGATTGTAGTTCAGAAGAAAATGGAACTTCTGAGCAGAATCCCAAAGTAATGAATTACAGCTTGAGCCTAAACACAGAAAGCCAGTGAAGGGTGCTTGTGGCATAGCAGTAATGCCTATACCCACTCCCCACCAAGCTACAGGACCTGGGTTCAAGTCCTAACTGTTCCAAAGATACTTAACATTTCTGAACAGATTTTTGTTTTTAAATACAGAAATCCCGCAGCATACATTTGTCATACCTTTAGAAACATAGCCATAGTGTAAAAATAAATCAAAGGCTTGAAAATTCAGGGCACATCATATCTAATTCGGATTGATCTATGTTACTCTTGGGGTTAAATGGCTCTCCTACAGTTGAGTATTGAATGGACATAGATGTGAAGTGAAAATATGTTTCCTATTTCCTGCAATGATAGAACAAATCTTTTTTTCTCATTTATGAGCTCCAGTCCTAACCTTGGAAGACTAACTTCCCGTAATAATGTAGCCATTTTGTAGACGATGTAGCCTTTTGGCCTTTTGCATGAGATGATCCTATAAGTACCAATTGCCACAAAATTACAGCCAATTTTGTATGATGGACTTTTATACACTGGGAACTAGAGGAATTGCCTGAAGTAACTTCATTTAGACTGGTAATTTCTTGGCCAGGATTTTAACTCAAATCACAGAGATGGAACCAAGATAGAAAGTGAACTGATGACAACCTCTAGCTGGTCATTATTTAATCTAGACTGTAATGAAATACTTTCATCTGGACATACAATTGCAGATGGTCTCCTCACAATGTTGGCAGCGCTTTCTTCTAAGATCTGACAAGTGGAATTTTTCAAGGAGAAGTTCAGATGTTCAGACTTTATCTTCTCAAACTCCTTTGACTATTCATTCCCATAAAGTTTACACAAGGGAACTAACACTAATAAGTTTTGTTTTTGTAACTATACAGTACAAACACTCAACTCATCATTATTAGCAACTGCTTTAAATACATTAAAGGTCAAATTCAATTTTTCTGCATAAGTTGATCAAAGCAAACACATAGGGTGATATTCTATGGCCTTTCATGTTTGGCATTTAATCATGTGAGAAGGTGGTGTATAAACACAGTAAGACAACAGTAACAACAATTAAATAACAATAACAAATATTTGGAGAGAACTGTCTGCACCTTCCTCCCAGTTTTCCTACCAAATCACACATTATTCTTAGTGGATGTACATTGCCATTCATCCTTGTTGTCACTGGGTCAGAATTATAATTCCATCTGTAACACTCTGTTGAAGCAATACTCCCTACAACATAGTTCAAGGGGAAGACCTAGCACCAGCTCAGGACAACTGGAGATGGACATTAAATCTGACCTTGGTTGAAAATGTGTTGCTGGTTAAAGCACAGCAGGTCAGGCAGCATCCAAGGAATAGGAAATTCGACGTTTTGGGCATAAGCCCTTCATCAGGAATGAGGAGACAGTGCCAGGCAGGCTAAGATAAAAGGTAGGGAGGAGGGACTTGGGGGAGGGGCGATGGAGATGTGATAGGTGGAAGGAGGTCAAGGTGAGGGTGATAGGCCGGAGTGGGGTGGGGGCGGAGAGGTTAGGAAGAAGATTGCAGGTTGGGAGGGCGGTGCTGAGTTGAGGGAACCGACTGAGACAAGGTGGGGGGAGGGGAAATGAGGAAACTGGAGAAATCCGAGTTCATCCCTTGTGGTTGGAGGGTTCCCAGGCGGAAGGTGAGGCGTTCTTCCTCCAACCATCGTGTTGTTATGTTTTGCCGGTGGAGGAGTCCAAGGACCTGCATGTCCTCGGTGGAGTGGGAGGGAGAGTTAAAGTGTTGAGCCACGGGGTGGTTGGGTTGGTCGGTCCGGGCGTCCCTGAGGTGTTCTCTGAAGTGTTCCACAAGTAAGCGGCCCGTCTCCCCAATGTAGAGGAGGCCACATCGGGTGCAGCGGATGCAATAGATGATGTGTGTGAAGGTACAGGTGAACTTGTGGCGGATATGGAAGGATCCCTTGGGGCCTTGGAGGGAAGTGAGGGAGGAGGTGTGGGCGCAAGTTTTACATTTCCTGCGGTTGCAGGGGAAGGTGCCGGGAGTGGAGGTTGGGTTGGTGGGGGAACTTATAGAGGTGACCTTATAGAGGTTTATTAAATCATGTGGGACACAAATAAGGTGAATAGCCAAGATTGTTTTCCAAGGCTGGGGGCATCTAATTCTAGAAGGCATAGGTTTAAGGCAACAGGGGAAAGATTTAAAATGGACCTGAGGGACAATATTTTTACATAAAGGATTGTGCATGTATGGAATGAGCTGCCAGAGAAAGTGGTGGAGACGGGTACAATTACAACATTTAAAAGACGTTTGGACAGGTACGTCAATAGGAAAAGTTTCTAAAGATATCGACCAAACACAGGCAAGTTTGGGATACATGGTTGGCATGGATGCATTGGACCAAAGGGTCTGTTTCCATGCTGTATGACTCTATGATTTTATGACATATATCTGGCCAGTATTTGGTGATGATTGAATTCAATTTCTGCATACAGAAGATTGTCATAGTCTGGAATGCACTGACCAAAAGATAGGTTGAAGCAGATTCTAAGGAAACTCACTCGAGGCCAGTTTAGGAAAAGGCATGAAATATTTTGTTGTGTAATCAGCTCATCATGCCACTGCACTCTGGTCAGAGTAGAATAATGGAGAAGTGTCCAGTGATTTCTACATTTAAATATTGTTCTACTTTCTATCGTTTTGAAAAAATGATGTGATTTATGCAACTAAATTGCCTCACATCAGAGAGACATTTACATAAAGACAATTAATTTGGTATTTTATGGGAAAAAAGGCTGGGCCCTGTGATGAAAGTTAAGAATTCTTTCAAAGAACTGGTATAGACATGATGGAATGAATGATCTCTGTCTATGCTGATGAGAGATTGCAGGGCTCTGAGATTCAGAGGGATTGAGTGACCTTGTGCATGGATTACAAAAGGTTGGAACGCAGGTACAGCTAGTAATTAGGAAAGCTAGTAGAAGTCAATCATTTATCATGAGAGAACTGAATGCAAATACTTCAATTATACAAGACACTGATGAGACCACATCAGAAGTGTCATGCACAGTAACGGTCTCCTTATTTAAAGAAGGATGTAAATGCATTGGAAACAGTTCAGAGAAGGTTTATCAAGCAAATATCTAAAATGGTAAGGTTGTCTTCTGAGGAAAGATTGAACAGGATAGGTTTATATTTCCTGAGTGAGAGATAACTTGACTGAAACATGCAAAATTCTGAAGAGTCTTGACAGTGTGGTTGTGGAGAGGACATATCTTCTTATGGTACAATTTAGAACTAGGGGTCACTGTTTAAAAATCAGGAATCATCCATTCAGAACAGAGGTCGGGTAATTTCTTTTCTCACAGAGTTGTGAGTGTTTGGGACTATGTGGTGGAGGCAGAGTCCTTGAACATTTTTAAAGTTTGCAGGGGATAGATTCTTATTAAGCAAGAGGCTGAAGGGTTATCAGGGGAGGGTTTGAGGTTAAAATCAGATCAGCCATAATCCTATTAAATGGGAGAGCAGATTGAGGGGCTGAATAGCCAACTCCTGCTCCAATATGTTCATGATTCAAAATTGGCCCAAGCCTGGAATCTCATTTAATTATTTTCCCCTTAGATTCCTCATGCTTTTGAAGGAGTTAGAGGGGAAGGTAGATAGATACTGGTGCAATGCTGAGGCTTTCTCTCAACTTCAAACAACGTAAAAGGAATTGCTGATCATTAGAGTTAGATGGTGGAGGAGGAAGTCCACAAGGTCACTTTACGAGTAAGCACTAGATATTTTACTTGTTAATCAGCTATTAATGCCATTGTCAAGATGAGAGTGGTGCTGGAAAAGCACAGCAGGTCAGGCAGTGTCCGAGGAGCAGGAAAATCGACGTTTCAGGCAAAAGCCCTTCATCAGAACCAGTTCAAAGTGAAGCAAAAGAGGATGTGTCCAGATGGGTAATTTTTATTATTTCATTTAATTCTTTTCTCTATGCGCCTGTTTTCTTCAAAAAAAACACTTGTGTTATGCATCTAAAGTATGCCACTCCAGAGAGATTGTAAGAATTGAAATAATTATTAGAGTGAACATTAAAATTCATTGTCTGATAAACAAGAATCCACTTCTCTGCCTATAAACATTGTGCAAGCAAAGGGTTTCAGTGAGATTTTGCAAATGATGTAGTCAGTAAAAACTTCTGGTAAGCAATCAACAATTGTTAAAGACTTGTGCTTCTACGGGTCCGCTGCTAATCTAAGAAGCCTAGGCAACTATTAATTCATGGCTTGAGGCAATAGAACCCTTTATAACAACAGCTTTAACTTATATTTATGTAGCATCTTCAATATTATAAAAAATCCCAAGACACCTCACAGGAGCATTATAAAAGAATTGAGCCACCAGAAAAGAAGTTAGGGCAGATAACCGAAACCTTGGTTAAAGGTGTGTGATTTTGGAATGTCTTAAAGGAGGCGGGTGAGGGAGACAAACACTAGAATCATCATAGAAACCCTACAGTGCAGAAACAGAACATTCAGCCCATCAAATCTACACCAAGCCTCCAAAGAGCATCCCACCCAGACCCACCCCATAACCCTACATTTACCATGACTAGTTCACCTAGTCAGCGTATCTGTGGCAATTATAACATGGCCAATCCGCCTAAAGTGCACATCTTTGGACTGTGGGAAAAAACCGGAGCACCCAGAGGAAAGCCACACAGACATGGGGAGAATGTGCAAACTCCACACAGTCGCCCAAGGCTGGAATTGAATCCAGGTCCCTGGTGCTATGAGGTAGCAGTGCTAACTACTGAGCCACTGTGCCCCACTAAACGTTGTATTTTTTGATTGGCTCGTCATGCCATTAAACTAGTGATCAATCGAGAAGAAAGGGGATGTGTCTAGAGAGTTTGATTTTTATTTTTTAATATAGTTGTCTTCTCCACTTTTCTGGTTTTTTTTCAAAAAACTTGTATTTTGCGTATTAAGGAAGATATTCCTGATCTTCGGGTCCAGGCAGCTGAAGGTGTAATGCCGATGGCAGAGAGATTAAAATCAGGGATGCTCAAAGGGCTCAGTTTAGGAGAATAGGATAGTGAAGAAGGCGTTTGGTATGCTTTCCTTTATTGGTCAGAGTATTGAGTACAGGAGTTGGGAGGAATACAGGATTAACGGTAGGGTTCTTAGTAAAGTGGAGGAGCAGAGGGATCTTGGGGTCTATGTTCATACATCTTTGAAAGTTGCCACTCAGGTGGATAGAGCCTGTAAGAAGGCCAATGGTGTATTAGCGTTCATTAGCAGAGGGATTGAATTCAAGAGTCGTGAGGTGATGTTGCAGCTGTATAGGACCTTGGTAAGGCCACATTTGGAGTACTGCGTGCAGTTCTGGTCGCCTCATTTTAGGAAAGATGTGGAAGCTTTGGAGAGGGTGCAGAGGAGATTTACCAGGATGTTGCCTGGAATGGAGAATAGGACGTACGAGGATAGGTTGAGAGTGCTAGGCCTTTTTTCATTGGAATAGCGAAGGATGAGGGGTGACTTGATAGAGGTTTATAAGATGATCAGGGGAATAGATAGAGTAGACAGTCAGAGACTTTTTCCCTGGGTACAACAGAGTGTTACAAGGAGACATAAATTTAAGGTGAAGGGTGGAAGGTATAGAGGGGATTCAGGGGTAGGTTCATTACACAGAAAGTGATGGGGGCATGGAATGTGCTGCCTGTGGGAGTGGCAGAGTCAGAATCATTGGTGACCTTTCAGCAGCAATTGGATAGGTACATGGATAGGTGCTTAAGCTAGGACAAATGTTCGGCACAACATCATGGGCCGAAGGGCCTGTTCTGTGCTGTATTGGTCTATGTTCTATGTCATGTTGCAGCTGTACAGGACGTTGGTTAGGCTACTGTTGGAATATTGCGTCGAATTCTGGTCTCCTTCCTATCAAAAAAATGTTGTGAACTTGAAAGGGTTCAGAAACGATTAACAAGGATGTTGCCAGGGTTGGAGGATTAGATTAGATTACTTACAGTGTGGAAACAGGCCCTTCAGCCCAACAAGTCCACACCGACCTGCCAAAGCGCACCCACCCAGACCCATTCCCCTACACCTAACACTACGGGCAATTTAGCGTGGCCAATTCACCTCACCTGCACATTTTTTGGACCTGTGGGAGGAAA
This sequence comes from Hemiscyllium ocellatum, assembly GCF_020745735.1. Taxonomy (NCBI): domain Eukaryota; kingdom Metazoa; phylum Chordata; class Chondrichthyes; order Orectolobiformes; family Hemiscylliidae; genus Hemiscyllium; species Hemiscyllium ocellatum. The sequence continues at coordinate 31,817,506 of NC_083436.1, read as the reverse complement.
CTGGAGCACCCGGAGGAAACCCATGCAGACACGGGAAGAATGTGCAAACTCCACACAGTCAGTCGCCTGAGGCAGGAATTGAACCTGGGTCTCTGGCACTGTGAGGCAGCAGTGCTAACCACTGTGCCACAGTGCCACCACAGGATCTGAGCTACAGGGAGAGGCTTAACAGGCTCGGGCTGTTTTCCCTGGAGTGTCGGAGGTTGAGGGGTGACCTTATAGAGGTTTACAAAATTATGAGGGGCATGGATAGGATAAATAGTCTTTTCCCTGGGGTCGGGGAGTCCAGAACTAGAGGGCATAGGTTTAGGGTGATGGGGAAAGATATAAAAGAGACCTCAGGGGCAACCTTTTCACGCAGAGGGTGGTACATGTTTGGAATGAGCTGCCAGAGAATGGTGGAGGCTGGTACAATTGCAAAATTTAAGAGGCATTTGGATGGGTATATGAATGGGAAGGGTTTGGTGGGATATGGGCCGGGAGCTGGCAGATGGGACTGAGATTGGGTTGGGATATCAGGTCAGCATGGACAAGTTGGACCAAATGGTCTGTTTCCATGCTGTACATCTCTATGACTCTATAAGATGGATTTCTCAGATGGTTGAGGGGCCAGAGTCAAGACCATGGAGGATTCGAAAGCAGAGATGAGAATGTTAAAAATCGAAAGATTGTTTAAGTAGCAGCCCAGAGAGTTCAGGGATGAACAGAGTATAGTGCAAATTGGAATGTGCGCAACTTGGTTGACCTCAAAGTTATGTAGGGTAGAAAATGGGGGGCCAGCCTGGAGTGTATCTAACAATATTCTAACAGAAAGTCAGTTCTAGAAAGGTTAGCTCTTCAAGAATGTTGCCTAACCTGCTGACTGTTTCCTGCATTTTGTACAACTTCCAAATCAGGTCCACCTCTAGGGATGTGCAGCATAAACAATGCAATATCCTTATCATCAAGATGGACTCCTTCCACATTACTCTTGTCCAATTGACAAAATATTTGTTGCCATTAATTACTCTTAATTATAACCTTTATAGGGATAGTTAATTATTACCTCTGTCACTGGTGAGGCAGACATGATGTTTTCACTCCTGCCTGTTAATTTTTCTGTCTACAGACAATATTTCAAAACTAACAGACAGATATCAATAAAACATGATACCATATAAATTATACTCAAAAGGAAGGAATGGTTAATCATTGACAAAGCTGTAGATCCCATCACAGATTCCAGAAGTTTTTTAAAAAGATCCATTAGTGTTGGGGAATGAAAACGGAAACAAACTTGGAGTGATGTCCAAATCATTAATTATTAAGACAAAGTCATCTTGAATCAATTGCAATGAAGGAAAGAAAAGATTTACAAGTATGTTGCAAGCATTAAGAGGAAATGCTTACCTGAAAAGTTTCAGCAGGCCGAGGCTTTTTTAACTTGGAAAAATAGACTTAACAAAGGCTAATGGAAGTCTTTAATTTACAAAAGTGATTTAGTAAGATTTATATGATAATTACGACCTACTTGCTTTTGTGACTGTGACCATTATCTTTGCTGCTCAAACAGATTGTTACATTGTTATCACCTGCAAGTGTTTCTCTTTTGAAATTATCACACCATGACCATTGACCATGTAGCTCTGAAATTTTGCCATGATATGGAGACTCCCTGGTTTAGACAAAATAGCACCAGAAGCCTAAACCTAGATGTTCTAGTCTCAAACCTTGCACCCACCATTTTTTGCCAGGATGGGAGTAGGTTATATTTACCCATCCACGTTTCATTGTTGTAACTGCACAGTGTGGCTGCCTTCAGTTAGATCCCATTTCACTTGTGCGTTCAAAACATGACTTATGCATATTCAGGATATCAGGAAAAAGTCTTATGTTTGCAGAATTCTTTGAGAAGTTAGGATGGCACTTTGGGGAGGAAAGGTGCTCTTTTGGATAGAAATAAGGAAACCTTTGGGATACGTGATACTTCTTTTGTAAGAGGTTGAATGCCCTTTGGAATTATTAAAGGCAGGCATGAATGTACATTAAAAATAGATAAACCAGTTAGAACTGTCAAGCTGTCAAAGGAATTGTCATTAGGGCTGTCAAGGAAAGTTTCATAGAATCATAGAGTCATATAGCATGGAAATAGACCCTTCAGTCCAATTCGTTCATGCTGACCTGATATCCTAAATAAATCTAGTCCCACTGGCCAGCATTTGGCCCATATCCTTCTAAACTTTTCCTTTTAATATCAAGGAAACTAGGAAGGGAATTATCAAAGGATATGTCAAGGTGCTGAAGCATTTAAGTTGAGTGTGGTGCTGCAAAAGCACAGCAGGATCCAAGGAGGAGGAGAATCAACATTTCGGGCGTTAGCCCTTTATCAGGAATGCTGAAGCATTTAAAAAGCCTGGCCGTTAAAATTTTGAAAATAACAGCTGCAGTGTAAAACAAAAATCAGTACTTGTTACTTCATTTTGTAGTGATTGGAACAAGGTCAGCCAGCTAGACCTCATAGAATGTGTTCCCTGACTGGGGGTGTTAATCTGGTCCAATCAGGGAGCCCTAGCTGACGGATAGAAAGGGTGAGTGTCAGAAATACTCACACTCTGGTGCCTGACTCTGTATGAGGTACTACTATAGACAAGAACTGCTCATGTGTAAATAAGTGACTTAGTGATGGTGGAGTTATTTCAACTCCATCTGTTGACATAAGCCTGAGGGCTGTCATATTAAGATTTGTGCTGCACAACTGATTTCATGAACTGTTGTTATCTCAGTACAGTGCCTAACAGTTCACAGTTTGTTTGATACTCCTTACATGCTTATAAAATAATTTTGTAGAGCCATTAATACAAATGCTTGCTTTTTTAAAATGAGATTCCCTGCAGTGTGGAAACAGGCCCTTCAGCCCAACAAGTCAACACCAACCCTCTGAAGAGTAACCCACCCAGACCCATTTCCCTCTGACTAATGCATCTAACACTATGGGCAATTTAGCATGGCCAATTCTCCTGACCTGCACTTCTTTGAACTGTGGGAGGAAACCGGAGCACCTGGAGGAAACCCACGCAGACACAGGCTTTCACCTGAAACTGGAATCGAACACAGGTCCCTGACGCTGTGAAGCAGCAGTACTAACCACTGAGCCACTATGCTGTCTGGTGAGATTAAATGAATGGAGGTAGCAAAATGCAGTGAATGGATTTTATTGCTAAGTTTTTTTAATATAATGAATAAATTAATAGTTACTTAGAACTTTATTTTCTTGATCTCAGCATGGATCCTGAGGCCTGGCCATGATGGATATAGGCTGAGCTGTTATCAAGGGCTTAGAGATAAAGAGTGGTGTGTTGAGTCATGGGCAGCATTGGTCGCCACTAATTTAGCATAGGAGCTAAAAGAAGCCATGGATTTGGGTAAGGGAGCATAGGTTAGCATGGCAGTTGTAAGGAACCATGAGAGATGATTAGAAGGCAGCATGGGTTAGCCTGGATGCAGCATGCTGAGTCAGACTTGTGGAGCCAAGAATTTTCCTGACTCTGTGCTTCCAAACCCAGAAGCAAAAAGTCCAAGCCTGCATTGTTTCATGGAGAAAATGAGGTCTGCAGATGCTGGAGATCAGAGCTGAAAATGTGTTGCTGGAAAAGCGCAGCAGGTCAGGCAGCATCCAAGGAACAGGAAATTCGACATTCCTGTTCCTTGGATGCTGCCTGACCTGCTGCGCTTTTCTAGCAACACATTTTCTGCATTGTTTCATGATCAACCTTCATGTTACAGCTAACTTTGTTTGATGAATGTAGCATTCGGGTAGGTGTTAGCCTCTCAGAAGATTACTGCAATGGTTTTACAACACTTGTTGTCAAAGGTTCCAGAATGAATGTTCCAAGCAAATCTTGTAACATTTCTGTTCATAATAGGAAAACATCTATACTTCTTTTTCTGGCGCACATCAATAATTTATGACATTTAAGTATTAAAAATGCACATAAATTTAGTCGAGAACAAGCATCTAAATGTTTAGCATCTGCATTAGTTCTCATTAATTCTGATTATATTTTTTGCAGGCACAAGTGAAAACACTTGAGGTAAACCAGTGAGTCCTTTGCTCCAAATACATAATCCATGGATGAAGCATTTTCACAACCAGTAACATATGATACATACTCAGCACATAAGTCGAAAAGTCAAAATATTTATTTCATTTTATCCTTTTTCTACAGCACCAGGCATACAATGGACTATTCCGTTAGTAATAATGTAAAATGTGACTTCTATTCATATTTCACATGCCTATAACACAAAGTAATTCTAGGCTATTCACATCTGTGAAAAATATCACACTACACTGAGATATCCTCTGTACAGCAGCTAAAGGCTTTGGAATTTCTAGATGTCATAGATACTAGATTTTTAGCAGACCAACCCAGACTGCCACTTGAAGCAACTGGCATTGTGGTCTTCAAAGGGTTGTTTTATCTGATATTGACAAATAACTGCAGAATTCTCTTTACTGGGCCAGACGTTGCTGGACTAGCATAATTCACAGCAGGAAACATGAAGTCAGGAACAGTTTCACGTAGTTCAGGTCAAATTATTTTTAGAATTAGAGTTAGGTTTATTGTCACTTGTACTCATATCAATGCACTTAAAAGTTTACAAAGTCGCCACTTACATCGCCAACTCAGGTACAAAGGTACAGATTCTTAGAAATGAATTGGAAAAATAAAGAGATAAAATGTTCAGCATTACAGTCCTTCAAGCAGACTGTGCCAGGTCACGCATTCAGTCCACACCAGGCCTCGTCTCCAGTCTGTGCCAAGCCTCACCTCCAGTCTCCGCCAGGTCTTGCCTCCAATCCATGTCAGGCCTTGCCTCCAGTCTATGCCAGGCCTTGCCTCGAATCCACGCCAGGCCTCACCTCCAGTCCACGCCAGGCCTCGCCTCCAGTCCACGCCAGGCTTTGACTCCAGTCTGTGCCAGGCCTCGCCTCCAGTCTGCGCCAGGCTTCACCTCCAGTCTGCGTCAGGTCCCGCCTCCAGTCTATGCCAGACCTTGCCTCGAATACACGCCAGACCTTGCCTCCAATCCATGCCAGGTCTCACCTCCATGCCGCGCTGGGCCATGCCTCCAGTCTGCACCAGGTGTCGCCTCCATTCTGCACCAGACCTTGCCTCCAGCCCACACCGGGCCTTACCTCCAGTCTGCACCTGCCATCACCTCCAGTCCACACTGGGCCTCACCTCCAGACCGCACTGGGCCTCACTTCCAGTCCACGCTCAACTCAACTTTACACTGCACAAAGGATCCAGCCCCTCTCCAGGCACCAAGCTCTACGGCTGATAACGACCCGCCAAACATCGAGATCCACTGCAGCCGACGGCCAATCGAATCCCCGTTATGGACCAACTGCAGAACTGCTCCAGGCACCAAGCTCTGCCGCAGTCACTACTCCACCAAGTCGCAGAGTCCAGGCTCCAGGCCTACTCAGGCATCCTCAGTCCGGGCACCATCACCACTGCTGCTAACAAGCCTCCAACACCATGCCAGCTTCCACATGATGTCAGAAGATGAAAGGAAAATGAAAGAAAAAGACGGAAAAGGAGCAAGAGAGAGGAGAGGATGCAGGCAGCCTGAAGCATTCAGGTTCAGGAGCCCTAATACTCCCTACCATGCCGGTGACGCCATCTTGGACTAAGGAATCTTGGACACATTTGCACTTCAAATTGGTGAGAATGCTTATAGGAGCAGAAGTAGGCCATTCAGTCCATCAAATCTATTCCAGCATTCAATGAGGTCATGGCTGATTTGATAATCCTCAAATCCACTTGCCAGTCCTTTCCCAATAACAGTTCATTCATTTTCTGATTAAAAATCTACATAGCTCAGTCTTGAATACATTTAATGGCAGCCCTCTGCAGTATAGAATTCCACAGATTCACTACATTGTGAGAGAACACAATTCCTCCTCTTCTCTATCCTAAATCGATAACGCCTTACTCTGAGATAATTCCCTTTAGCCACAGTACCTCCCAAAGGCCAAACATCCTTTCCACTTTTATCCTTTGAAACTTGCCCAAGAATTTTATACCTTTCAATAAGTTTGCCTCAGGACAAAGTCAAAAAGGCCTCTTGCCCTTGTGTACTGTCATTTCAATGATCTGCTGTGTCAGCCTTGGATAAGTTAGAATTTCTCTCTGATTGAGAAGGTTGTTGGTTGAAGTCACCTGAGCACAGAGTTCATACTGGCTTTCCAATACATTATTGAGAGATGAGGTATTCTTGGACGTACTGGCTTTTGGTCTCAAGTCAAGTTGAAAGATCTCATGCTACTGTTCTGAAGAAGTGCAGCGAGTCATCCCGTGTTTCCCAACCAAAGTTTATGCCTTAATCACCATCACAAAAACAGATTACAGATGAAACTCGATTATCTGAAGGATATGGGCGGGGAGTATTTCTTTTGGTTAATCGAGTTCCGGATAATCGATGCCGGATAACATAGTTAGCCAAGCATCGGGACCTTGCGATCTTGGTCAGATGATCCGAAGTTCAGTTAATCAAACATCGGATAACCGAGGTTCCTCTGCATGTGGTTTTCAACACATTGAGGTTTGTGGAACTTTGCCATGGGCTCACATTGGCAGCTATGTTTTCTCGATTGCAAGAATGATTCCACTTCAAAAATACTTTTTTGGCTCTAAAAAGTGTCCTTTGAAAATTTCAGTGGTCATGAAAGGCATTACGTAAATTGAAGTCTTTCCTTTTACCAAAAGATCGGCTACACAAGACTATAAGTAGATAAAAATAGATACCCGTGGGCTGAATCTTACATTTTATTTGTTGAGATCAAGTTGTGTAAAGTATTTTGGAGAGATTTTCACTGTGTGGCCTAGCAAGTTTTCTTGTCCAATCTTACCAGACTTGCCTCATTAAATAGCTACCACATCCCTCTGATTGATTTCCACTCTCCCTTAACACATGCCATTCCCAGAGCACCACTACACTCACCTGACATCTGCCAAAACAGCAGCATCCCTTAATCCCACACCACCTTTAAAAGCCTCTTATGCCCCTGAACAAGCACTGTCAGTCTGGAGCTCTCCTGCACAGCTCCTGACATTTTCCCTAGACATCACAATAGGCAGAGGAGATTAGTGCCCCGCTTTGCTGATAGAGTTCTGAAAGACCCGATGAATGGAGAGTTGCTGTCATAGGATATCGTCCTCCCACAGGACCAGCAGTGGAGGCCACAACGCCAGACCATGCCAGCCTGATCTGAGGTCAATGCTGTCACAGCCATTGGCAGGAATGGCCAGAACTGTAGGAAGAAGGTTAATGAACATCTCCATTCCACCAATGTCAGTGCCACCATCTTCTCTGCTGAAAATGTGTTGCTGGTTAAAGCACAGCAGGTTAGGCAGCATCCAAGGAACAGGAAATTCGACGTTTTGGGCCAGAGCCTGATGAAGGGCTCTGGCCCGAAACGTCGAATTTCCTGTTCCTTGGATGCTGCCTAACCTGCTGTGCTTTAACCAGCAACACATTTTCAGCTCTGATCTCCAGCATCTACAGACCTCACTTTTTACCCCATCATCTTCTCTCCAATATTTCATGCTCACTCTATCTCTATCCTACCATACCCACCTTCCACCAGGGCTCATGCTCTAAAACTCTCACTATTGTCTGCAATGTCTTCCCCACTCACCGTCACCCACCCAAACACCAAACTGCATTAAATCTGCATTAAGCGCTGCCTCCTCACTCACTCGGGACACCTCCGCACCGGCATCAAAAACAACAGCTCTTCCACCCACTCTCATTCCCCATAATACCTGTCTCTCTCTCTCTCATTCTAGTAGGAGAGTACCCCACAATAGGGCAGAAGGAATCTAAACAGATGATAGGCTGCCTGGCAATCAACTCCTGGCCCCTTATATGGAGAACACCCTGACCCCATTAGGAACAGATGTTCTCAGGAAAATGCATGAGAGAAATGTGGAGGTTGTTTAGGAAGCACTTGTTGATAGTGCCGGATAGGTTTGTCCCACGGAGGCAACAAGGAATGGTAGGTGAAAGAACCTTGGGTGACAAGAGATCTAGTCAAGAGGAAGAGGGAAGCTTACTTAAGGCTGAGGAGGCAAGGATCAAACAGGGCTGTAGAGGGTTACAGGGTAGCCAGGAAGGAACTGAAGAATGGAATTAGGAGAGCTGGAAGGGGGCAGGAAAAAGCTTTAGCAGGTTAGGATTAAGGAAAACCCTAGGACATTCTATATTTATGTGAGGAGCAAGAGGATGGTCAGAATGAGGGTAGTGCAGTTCAGGAATAGTGCAGGGAACTTGTGCCTAGAGTTGGGGAGGGAGGCCCATAATGAATACTTTACTTCAGTTTTCACTACAGAGAAGGACCTTTTTGTTTGTGAGGACAGCATGAAACAGGTTGATGTTAAGATGGCAGATGTGCTGAAACTTTTGAAAAACATAAAGATAGATAACTCCCCTGGGTCAGACGGAATGTACCCAAGTTTTCTACAGGAAATGAAGGAAGAGATTGCTACTTCTTTGGTGATATTATTTGCATTCTCACTGTCCACTGGAATAGTGCCAGATGATTGGAGGGTGGCAAATGTTATTGCCCTGTTCAAGAAAGGGAATAGAGATAATCTTGGGAATTACAAACCAGTCAGTCTTGTGTCTGTGGTAGTCAAACTATTGGAGAGAATTCAGAGCAACAGAATTTATGATTACTTGGAAAACCATTGTTTAATTAGAGATAGTCAGCATGACTTGGTGACGGGCAGGTCATGCCTCACAACCCTTACTGAATTCTTTGAGGATGTGACAAAACACATTAATGAAGCTAGAGCAGTGGATGTGGTGTACCTGGATTGGAGCAAGGCATTTGATAAGGTTATCTATGGTAGACTCATTCAGAAAGTAAGGAGGCATGGGATACAGGGAAAGATACAGAATTGGCTGGCTCATAGAAGACAGAGGGTGGTAGTAGATGGAAAGTATTCAGCCTGGAGCTTCATGACAAGTGCTGTTCCACAGGGATGTGTTCTGGGACCTCTGTTCTTTGTGATCTTTATAAATGACTTGGATGAGTAAGTGGAAGGCTGGGTTAGTAAGTTTGCTGATGACATGAAGGTTGGTGGAGTGGTGGATAGTGTTGAGGGCTGTTGTAGGTTGCAATGGGACATTGACAGGATGCAGAACTGGGCTGACAAGTGGCAGAAGGAGTTCAACCTGGAAAAGTGTGAAGTTTTCATTTTGGAAGGTCAATTTGAATACAGAATACAGAGTTAAAGGCAGGATTCTTGGCAGTGCGGAGGAACAGTGGGATCTTGGGTTCCATGTCCATAGATCCCTCAAAGTTACCACCCAAGGTGATAAGGTTGTTAAGAAGGCATATGGTGTGTTGGTTTCATTAGCAGGAGGATTCAATTTAAGAGTTGTGAGGCTATGCTGCAGCTCTATAAAGCCCAGGTTAGACCACACTTGGAATTGTGTTCAGTTCTGGTCACCTCATTATAGGAAGGATGTGGAAGCTTTAGACAGGGTGCAAAGGAGATCTACCAGGATGCTGTCTGGACTGGAGGGCATGTCTCATAAAGAAAGGTTGAGGGAGCTAGGGCTTTTCTCATTGGAGCGAAGAAGGGTGAGAAGTGTAGAGGTGTACAAGATGATGAGAGGCATAGTTAGAGCGAACTGTCAGAAACCTTTTCCCAGGGAGAAATGGCTACCACAAGGGAGCATAATTTTAAGGTGATTGGAGGAAGGTTCAGGGGAGATGTCAGAGGTAGGTTCTGTACACAGAGAGTGGTGGGTGTATGGAATACACTGCCAGCAGTGGTAGTAGGGTCAGATACATAATGGATATTTAAGCGACTCTTGGATAGGCATATGGATGAAAGCAAATTGAAGGATATGTAGGTTAGTCTGATCTTACAGTAGGATAAAAGGTCAGCACAACCTCAAAGGCCTGTACTGTGCTGTACTGTTCTATGTTCTAACCACCCTAAGCAGCTGACAGTGTCTGAAACATCTTGACTGCCAGACGTAGTGGAGGCTGGTATAATTACAAGGTTTAAAAGGCAAGTGGACTGATGTATAAATAGGAAGGGTTTAGAGGGAAATGGGCCAAGTGCTGGCAAATAAGACCAGATTAATTTAGGATATCAGCAAGGACGAGTTGGACCGAAGGGTCTGTTTCTGTGCTGTACATCTCTATGACTCTGACTCTGACTCTGACTGGTATTGGAGATTATCTTTGACTCACTGTGCAGTAACCACTGACTGAAGGATCTCACCCTTGTGATGACTGCTGACAGCTTCCAGGCTTTGTGTCTGTGCTAAATAACATAGTGATACGGCAGTTGTGTGAGCCTGGTATCTTTTACAAGATGCAAGAAGGCAAGTCAAGGGATGCTATGAGATAGTCTCAGAGTGAGTGAGCATTAGGAAAGCTAGTGAACAGCCTGAAGATGCGATCTAGTGCAGTTTATGAGCTGAGTGTGTGTTCCTGAGCATAGTGTCCTTGCTGCAGCTTCACAATGAGAGTTGCCATTTGCCCCGAGATGCAGCATTGAGGTGTAGAAATGTCCTTTAAGTGGATCAGCAATGAACTATCAGCAGTTTTGAGGCTGGGACATGTCTGTGGACCCTCAGCATGACTGATGTCCACGGAGCATTCTCTGAGACGTTGGTGCCTATGACCAACATGGAAGTCATTCGGAGCAAGCAGTGAGCTGAAGTTGCTGGTACCTGCTCTGATTTCCATGTGGAGAATTCCATTCGTCTAGTTTGCTCACGGCAGGTAGCAGAGTAGGAAGCTGCAAATGAAGGAGGTGAAATGTGCAGTTAATAAAGTTGTTAACAAGCAATAATCCCCCTTACTAGGCAGCTCGCTGCTGCCAAGTAAGAATTTCACCTTGATGCCAGTGTCTTAACTAAATATTGCAATGAGTTGTTTCCAACATCAGGAAAGATCTCGCTGGACTTTTCACACGATTCTGCCACATCGCTCCCTTTACCCTAAGTCATTCAGGCCCCTGTAAGATTTCCCACATTACATTTCCACCCAATACACCAGACTGTCTATATCCTCACCACCACTTTCCCGAGGGCAATTTAGCCTGGGTAACAACCAGCCAACGAAGCTCACATCATGTGACAGAATTTATTTTTAAAAAGGAACTGATTGTCAGGAGGCAATAAATATGGCCCCACCCACATTGTGAGAACAAATAAATAATGCTCAATCCCTATTCAATTCTTCAACATTAATCCAATCAATTTTTGCTGCAACACATAATATCATACCCACTGCCCCAGGATACAGCTCCTTTAATAATGTTACTCATCAATAAAGAACAACAATCAAGTCGAATAGTATCCCACACTGATAAATTCAATCACACTGGATGTCAGAAGGAAGCACATTATATTAAAGGACAGATTGTCATTGCATATTGAATCTAAACATGCTGGAAATAGGAAAAAACGCAAGTGACATTCCAATCAGTACTCATCCACACAGCTTAGTGGAAAATGCCAATTCTATTACAGCATCTGCAGCAGAATGTGGCCAAACTACAAGAGGAAATTAACACTTAAGAAACAGAGCAGAGGACTAAAATTTTGGAGATATTTCCAAAAGCAGATCATAACATCAAACAAGTTCACGGACTTGCAAATATATCCAAACATACAGCACTGAGGTGGTATTGGGAAAAGAGGCTGACCCTTAAACAGTTGAATGAATGATTTTCTAAAGTTAAATAACTTTCTACAAATTCTGCAATTATATATCTTCTTGTAAGTTCTGACCTAATCAATAATCAATAGGATCAGACTCAAAGCAATCTGTTTACCTGAGCAATAATTCGTTATGACTCTGCACAAAGACAAATTAGGTGACTAACAATTAAATACTCAGTATCTCAAAACAATTGATAGGGTCTGACACTATGCACACTCATTATGTGATGCTTTCTCAACACTCTCTTCATGGGTGTGTAATTTGCTCCCAGCTGTTAGTTTATCTAGTCTCTCCATTGACCATAATCTTTATGAAATTTCTATGTGCTCCCAAATAGCAGCTATTATGTTTTATATTTGATTACTCCACTTTCAGACTTTCTTCATCTAACAATGTTCTTAGCCCTACAATCTCCTTTGATATCCAAGAGAACACTGTGCATCTTTTCTGGAAGAGGCTTGATTTCTTCTTTTATGTCAAAGACTTAATTGCTTCCTTAATGATCTATAATGTCTTAATGCATGTGACTTGGACCCTTCTCCCATGTTGCAGGAAAGTATTTCTCCTGTCTTTACAGGACTGGATACAAGAAAATCCTCAACACTTCTAAGAAATCCTCTCACCTTTGTCTTGGTCCAATTTGTTCTTTACTGAAAAATGTGTTGCTGGAAAAGCACAGCAGGTCAGGCAGCATCCAAAGAGCAGGAGAATCGACGTTGCAGGCATGAGCCCTTCTCTCTTCATTTTATAAATGTTCGTACTGTTTCTAGGATGGGTGCTCTTACACCTCAAGGACTGTGTCGGTTCAAGAAGACAGCTCACCAATCCCTTCTCAGGGCAATTAGAGGTGGGCAATAAGTGCTGGTCTGGTTAGTAACACAAAAATGCACGAATGAATAATAATTCAGAAAAACAGGAGGTCTTGTGGTCCAATGGTTAGTCCCAGTTTCTCAGCCAGAAGGTTCAAGATCAAGTCTCACTTCAGGACTTGATGGCTAAGGAAGGTGCATTCATAAAGGGGGCAAACAGGTTGAGAATTAATTTGAAAGTCCTTTGAAAATATGCCAATGGCAAGAGATAACCACGGGAGATATGTCTAGTCGCCAATGTGATAGAAAGAAATTGGAGCCTCCTCCTTCACTATCCATAGCTCCATGCTACAAAATAATGTAAAAGTATATGTTGTCTCAGACTCCTCAGATATTGGTTGGATCAGTTGACTCAATGACCAGAATGGTGCTAACTATTTGGTTCAATCTTTGTTCCAGCTGAAGTGGATCCAGGAGGTACCCCCTTGTCCTAACTGTGTTGGAGTTCCTGAGGCATAGGTCAAGACTATCTTTGGGTTGAGAATTCAAAAATCCCAACACTTTCTGAACTTTCCTCTCTTGTCCCTTCTTATAATTATCACTACCATCCCCACACATCCTCTCAGTGAAATTAAAACTCAATGTTCTATTTCCTACTTCCACCTATTCTGTCTCAGAATCTCAAAGTTGTCAAACTCTTGGCTTTCCCACCACTCTATTCCTCTTACAAATCAGTGTATCTTAATTAGATTAGATTAGATTATTACAGTGTGGAAACAGGCCCTTCGGCCCAACAAGTCCACACCGACCCGCCGAAGCGCAACCCACCCATACCCCTAACCTAGCACTACGGGCAATTTAGCATGGCCAATTCACCTGACCCACACGTGTTTGGACTGTGGGAGGAAACCGGAGCACCCGGAGGAAACCCACGCAGACATGGGGAGAACGTGCAAACTCCACACAGTCAGTCGCCTGGCGCTGTGAGGCAGCAGTGCTAACCACTGTGCCACCATGCTGCCCACTAATGCCCATGACTGACATCAGTTAACCACTGCCTTTTTGTTCATCTCATTTTCCCATTTTTTTTTCTGCAGTTGTCTCACAGTATGAATTTGAGGCATTTCTTTTCATTCTCTCCTTTGATATGGACATCGCCAACTGGCCAACATTTATTGCTTATCCCTAGTTGCCCTCAAGAAGTAGGTTTCCGTGCAGATAGCTCGATTGCCAGGAAGAGGCTCAACATTGTATATGTTTGGTTCTTTGAGGTTCTAAAGGTGAAAACTCTTAAAAGCAATGTACATATACGACTGAAGTGGAAGAACATTTGTGAAGGTAGCACTGTCATTTTTTTTTGCTTTTGGTCCAGAAATAAACAGTTTAAATATTTCAATTTCACAACTGACCTTGATGGAATCTGAACCTTCAGGTGATTACAACTATGTGGTTATTATACTCATCACTCATGACAATGCAAGATATGAGCATTTGATTACATTTGCCTCTGTGAGGGAGATCCAAATAAATTTAATTTGATAATGATTGCTAGTTGCTGAAAACGTGTTGCTGGTTAAAGCACAGCAGGTCAGGCAGCATCCAAAGAACAGGAAATTCGACGTTTCGGGCCAGAGCCCTTCATCAGGAATGATGATTGCTAGTAGCTGACCATGTGTTAATCGTGGTGCAATACACAATATTGACCACAATATATTGAAAACATAAGCAGCGAAGTTTTTATTTTATTCAGCTCACCTTAGAAATGGCAGTCATTGTGCACATTGTCACCCTGTCTCACGACATGATCCCAACATCTCTGTAGTACCATTTTAAAGGATGAACAATGAAGCTGGCATCTAAAATCAAGTGATAACTTGATTATATTTAGAGTCAAAGAGTCATACAGCAAGGAAACAGACCCTTTTTATCCAAATGGTCCACATCGACCATCTTCCCAAACTAAATTAGCTCCACTTGCCTATATTTGGCCCATATCTCTCCAAACCTTTTCTATGCATGCACCTACCCAAATGTCTTTTAAATACTGTAACTATACCGGCATCCATCACGTCGCCTGGAGTTCATACTACACACGAACCACTATCTGTGAAAACTAAGCTTGCCCCTGATGTCCTTCTTATGCCTTTCTCCTTTCACCTTGAAAATATGCCCCCTAGTTTTGAAGTCCCTCATCCTAGGGAAAAGACCCTTGCTATTCACCATATCTATGCCCCTCATTTTAGAAACCTCGATAAGGTCACCCCTCAATCTCCTACATTCCAGTGAAAATGTCCCAGCCTATCCAGCCTATTTTTATAATTTAAACCTTCCATTCCTGACAACACCCTGGTAACTCTTTTCTGAACCCACTTCAATTTAATAATATCTTTCCAAAAGCGGGGCAACCAGAACTGCACACAGTACTCGAGAAAAGACCTCACCAACGTCCTGCACAACCTCAACATCACATCCCAACTCCTATTCACAAAGAACTGAGCACTGAAGACAAGCATGCTAAACTTTTGCATCCAACTCTGAAAGCACGATGACATTAATAAACAAGAATCCTACAAACAGAACCCCAAAAATTACAGAACAATGGAGCTAAATGCTGAACAGTAATGGACCTTATAAACTATTCTTCTGGAATATTTTCTCACAGAAATCAGTTGCTATGTTAGTTGAAGTTTGAAGTTGCCAAAGTGGGATGAGGCTTGCAGATTATTTCCAAAAACTGATCTCCCGTGTGCCAAGGAAAGGAAACTTATAGTTTGCTCACAGTCTGATCATCTACTTTTTTATGCCAACTGATTTGTTTTTTCACTTCGTACAATGCATGAATGAGAAATTATCAACACCTTTGAGTTACATATTTCCTCACTGATAAAAATTTTCTTATGACAGTCTTGCCTCTAAGTTTGAACATGGGGTCATGTCCAAAGGTCTTACAAATGTTGCATAAATACAATGTTTCTTTCTTTTAAACTGATGTATTCAAGATTAAGGACATTGGTATTCAGCAATTCGCATTAGACAGACAGTCGCAGTGTCCAGCATTTCCGAATCAGCTAGACAATGGGTTATGCAGCTTGTTCCTCTCTGCCTTACTTGAAATATTATTCGCCCTGCCCTCTGAGAAGTTCATCCCATCATCACAAGTGCGATGTTTCTACTTACAATGCATTAATCATTGTGGACTCTACAAATAGCATTAGAAATTGACTATGTATTTAGCGACAGTGCCGTGTCCATTGAAAGCTGGCCAGAAAAATCAATAAACTAACTTAATTTAGGATTCTCAACACCCATTAATGATGATAGATTTTCAGTCCACAGATAGGATT
The DNA here is from genome assembly GCF_020745735.1 of Hemiscyllium ocellatum. Lineage (NCBI taxonomy): Eukaryota > Metazoa > Chordata > Chondrichthyes > Orectolobiformes > Hemiscylliidae > Hemiscyllium > Hemiscyllium ocellatum. The sequence goes on along the minus strand of NC_083436.1, from coordinate 31,801,610 downwards.
TCAAAACTAAAAGAACCATGTATTACCAAGGAGCATCTTACAATTGCCTCCCCCTCTAAACTGATCCATTTTAAAACTAGCCCAGCATCTAAAGGGGTAAGGACATTTAAGAATTTAAGTGTTGTACCAAGGTCCTTCTGTTGTCTCTCTTTCTGCCATCTGGTCATTTCAAATTGCCTCTGCTTTCCCCAGCCTTCCAGACTGCTTGCCTCCAGACACTGTACGCTCTATTCAATCCCACCTTCTGGTTGCCAGCCATTTCAACTCCCTGTCCCACTCCCCCTAAGACAAGTCCATGCTGGACCTCCTTCACCATCAAAATATGGCCACACACAAACTGAAGGAAGAATGCCTCACCTTTCGCCTCAGGAGCTTAAAACCATAAGACCTTAACATAGAGTTTACCAGCTTCCAAATCTCCCTCACCCCCATACCTCATCCCAGATTCAGCCCTCTCTCTCCACCTTGCCCGTTGACCTGACCGAACTTGTCAATCTTCCATCCCATCTATCCGCTCCACCTTTCCCACTGACCAAACACAAACACCTCCTACCTGCATCCACCTGTTGCCACCCCACTTACCTTTCCCTCAGCCCCACCGCTCCTTTTATTTTACAGTCCCCTTTCCCCTCCCCCAGTCCTGATGAAAGGTTCCGGCCGGAATATTGACTGCCCTGCCCTTTGATGCTGCTTGACCTGCCGTGCCTTTTCCAGCTCCACACTTTATTATCCCCAACTCTAATACAATTCCAGAACGAGAGGGAACTTACATCACAGAGTAGGCCACCCACACACCCCCCGTGTCTGTGCCAGCCTTTCAGAATTAAAGTCTGGAACTAATCTCCATTAAAGTTGCACTGCTTTCTGCTTCAGGTATTTATTTATACTCCTTTGAGCCTGAATGGTTCCATGTAGCAAAGATGTTCCACAATTCCTTGTGTAAAGATTTGATTTTAAACCCCTTCATCACAATAATACATTGAACTGAGGACCTTCTTATCACTGACTCTCCAACCAAATGAATTAGATAACACCTACATAGGACGTCAAACTGAAAGGAATTATTGGGGCAAATATGTTTAACACAACTTCATCCCTCCTGCCATCTTAGCCATTACATTAACCCCATTCACACTGAAGTTAAATGAAAATCACACTGCTTTCTTACTCCCTTGCTTCTATTTTTCATTTTTTGCCACCCTTAAAATCAATTGAAAAATGATCTACAATATTTCTGTTGTGTATCTCTATCTGTATAACATGAAGCCATAGAGTTTAGAGGCACAGTGATAGTATCCCTACCTCAGGCCAGAAGGTCCAGGTCCAAATATCACCAGCTCTGGAGGTGTGTGATAACATCCTGATCAGATTAAAATGAATATATACACACACATTATGAAAAACCTGCTATCCAGTCTCCAAAGTGGAAGAAGTCAGCAAGAGAGTGCTTTTCTACTGTGTTCCTAAGCAAAACGGAAACGATCCAATAATTAGAATTGAACAAAGTGAATGACTCAACAAAGAGTTAGCTGCATAAAATTTTTAATCGTCAGATAAATAAAATGGCTTTAGCTTAAGAGAGACTGTATTCTTAGCATTGCTTTCATTTTACAGTTTATATTTTCATAGACTCCACCTTATCACGTCATCTAAGTAAATCGCAGCCTCAGATGGAATAACCTGCCTTAAACCGTAGGTAATCAAGTGGACAAAGAGTTACAGGATAAGATGCATTGATGGCTACAAACTGATGATACCTTTCCCACCAGCAGTCCCAAGGATGTAGCTAATAGTGACAATTGGGTTTATGCTCCATGTTGTTTGTTCTGAGGGCAACAAGAGATAACCTATTGGATTGGGAAATGCGTAATCCCATTGGTTCTCTCACCTGAAGGACATTAGTGAACCAGTTCCAACAATCCATGGTCATTATCCGGTGTTGCCCCCTCAACTGATCAGACTTTGCTGTCAATGGCATCAAAACAGCACTTAATCCTGACTATGAAGAAGGCCTCAAAACTCACATGAAAATACCCACAGATATCGATTGCTCTCTGACGTAGATTTCACTTTTTCTTATGCTTTAAGACATCTCATCCTCAAATTTCACCACCCCTCATTCTCTATATCATTCTCTTCAACTTTGGAAGATAGGATATATTAGAGGTGTGTTCTTATCACTTCTCATTGAGTAATGTAAAGGTGAAGTTAGATCATAAGACCATTAAGATATAGGATCAGAATCATGCCATTTAGTCTATCAAGTCTGATCCACCATTTGATCATGACTGATATGTTTATCAACCCCATTTAGCTGCCTTCTCCCCATAAAATTTTGATCTCCTTTCTAATCAAGAACCCAACTGTATTTTAAATATACTCAAGGCCTCCATAGCCTTCTATGGCATTGAGTTCCAATGATTCACCACCCTCTGGCTGAATCCTCAACTCGGTCTAAAGGTTCGTCCCATCACTCTGAGGCAGTGCCCTCGGGTCTTAGTCTCTCTTAGTCACTTATGGGAACATCTTCTCCACTTCCAATCTATCCAGGTCTCTAACTATTTTGTAAGTTTCAATGAGATCCCACCTCACCCTTCTCAACTCCATCGAGCACAGACCCAGAGTCCCCAACCACCTCTCATATGACAGACCCTTCATTCCCTGAGTGATGATACTATGGCTTTAAGAGATGTATTTTGCTTTTTTTAAAAGAGAGGTTGTAGGGCAAAGGATGGCAAGCAGTCTACTCAGAGACACTGGAGTAGACAATTTGTGAGACCTTGACATTTTTTTTTAAAACTAGGAACAATAGAAGTATTCTGAATGGGTGGGGCAAACTCCCACAGAACAGGATTTTCAAGTTTAGATTTTCAGCAGCAGTTGCTGGGGTCTTGAAGCCGAGTTTGGAAGCAGAGGCATTTCTCTCCCTGCTACTGTCTCTCTCAGAGTACTTTCTTGATGTTTTCCTCCTAGACTCAAAAATTGCCTGTGACACAATCTTTTTTCTCTGAACTTACCTTTTGCCAAGGGTGTGTTTATGGGATGTTACTATATTGGAACAGTTAATTAGTAATAGTTAATAATCTATTATACTGTTAAGTTTTCCAGTAGAGTTGTTATTCCAATTTCTTCTTTCTTTTGTTGTATTTTAACTATAGTGTATGAATGAAGTGTGATTGCTTCAAATAGAGTCAAAGAGATGTACAGCACGGAAACAGACCCTTCGGTCCAACTTGTCATCACTGACCAGATATCCAAACTCAATCTAGTCCCACCTGCCAGCACCTCGTCCATATCCCTCCAAACCCTTCCTATTCATATACCTATCCAGATGCCTTTTAAATGTTGCAATTGTACCAGCCTCCACCACTTCCTCTGGCAGCTCATTCCATACATATACCACCCTCTGAGAAACAAAATTGCCCTTAAATCTCTTTCATATCTTTCCCCTCTCACCCTAAACCTATGTCCTCTAGTTCTGCACTCCCCCACCTCAGGGAAAAGATTTTGTCTATTTACCCTATCCATGTCCCTCATGATTTTATAAACCTCTATAAGGTCACCCCTCAGCTTCCGACGTTCCAGGGATAACAGCCCCAGACTGTTCAGCCTCTCCCTGTGGCTCAAATCCTCCAACCCTGGCAACATCCTTGTAAATCTTTTCTGAACCCTTTCAAGTTTCACAACATCTTTCCGATAGGAAGGAGACCAGAATTGCACGCAATATTCCAACAGTGGCCTAACCAACGTCCTGTACAGCCGCAACATGACCTCCCAACTCCTGTACTCAATACTCTGATCAATAAAGGAAAGCATACCAAACGCCTTCTTCACTATCCTATCTTATAGTTAGATCAATCGAACTGCATCCAGGACATGCCTGCCACTTGCCTTTAAAATAAAAAAAGTTAGGGTTTAAGCTACCTTCTTAATATATTTTGAGAGGGTTTTGCCTGGTCCATAACACTCAACAACAGTCTTATAAGCCTCCTCTGGAACCCCTTAAATGCCAGCACATCCTTCCTTTGATATGAGGCCCAGAGTTGCCATAGTTGCAGAAGACCAAAGGACTATTCTGTCATTAGAGGGTGAGCTTAACCTGAGGGTCACCACACCTCAGGCAGAGGGTTAGTTTGAGAAAGCAGAACCCATCATTGTAACTTCAACCAGTGCATGAATTGAACCTGCACTGCTTGTGTTATTCTCCACCAGAAAACAATCATCCAGCCAACTGAGCTAACCATTTGCCAAAAATGTAATCATGAAGGCACCAAAACCAGTGCAACTCTTTAGGAAAGTGTACCTAACACAGCTGCTGAAGATTGAGCAACTGATTCAAATGCATATGATCTTCTTAGATTGAGAATTTCCAATCAACATTACAGTTCAGAAGGAAGGCACTCAACTAGCTTTTTTCATCTTTAGTCAATCCATTTTAATTTTTTAACTTTTTTTACCATTAAACCGAACATTAATTCTCTTCCACTACATTATCAAGTATTTCCTATGCAATCTGATACTATCACCATCTCAGCTGGTGTAGGTTGGAATTTACTAGTCAGTCATTGTGTTGTTACGACCAAATCAGTAGATGTGAGCTGCCTTCACTCTGTGTCTTGCTCTCAATTATAACATACTTTGAATTTAAAAGACAGGTGATATTGTGAACTCAATATATACTTCACTGTCAAAAACAGAGGATTTTGGAAAAGCTCAGCAGGTCTGGTGCTATCTGTGAAGAGCAATAAAATTCTATGGAAGGGTCATACGACCCAAAATGTTAACTCTGATTTTTCCACACAGATGCTGCCAGACCTGCTCAGCTTTTCTAGCAACTTCTATTTTTGTTTCTGATTTACAGCATCCGCAGTTCTTTCAATTATTATATATTTCACTGTGTTTAGCTTGGTGTTAGAAATAAGCAGAGCTGAAAATGTGTTGCTGGAAAAGCGCAGCAAGTCAGGCAGCATCCAAGGAGCAGAAGATTTGACGTTTCGGGCATAAGCCCTTCTTCAGGGCTTATGCCCGAAACGTCGAATCTCCTGCTCCTTGGATGCTGCCTGACCTGCTGCACTTTTCCAGCAACACATTTTCAGCTCTGATCTCCAGCATCTGCAGACCTCACTTTCTCCTCGTTAGAAATAAGCAAGCCAGGTTGCTTAAATTAATAAGTAAAGGCTTAGCCTTACATTTAAAACTCATTGAGGCAAAGAAATTGTCAACAGATTTAACTGTGCTAATATGTCCAAATACCCACCAATGCAAAGTCAACACGGCCCGAAGCTCACAAAAGTTAGTGTGTCAAATCTGCTATATACATGTTAAAGATATGACAATACTATGGGTTTAAGAAGTGTATTTTGTCCTGGTTTCTTTGGAAGAGAGTTTTAAGTAAGAACAATAGAGCTGTTGAAAGCCCATAAAGTAAACAGATTCTGAGGCCTTGTGTTATCTTGTAAGTTGGAACAATGGAAGCAACCTGAATGAGTGGGTCAAGCTCCTACAGAACCAGGAGTTTTAGCTTTAGTCTTTCAGTAGCAGCTGCTGCTGGGGTCTTGAAGCTGGATGTGGAAGCTACTTTTCCTCTCTGGGTTGCAGCTGGGATTCTCTTCCTGGAGCTGCACGTGAGATAATCTGTTTTATTAAATCTACCTTTACTGAACTTGCCTTTGTCAAGGATGTGTTTGTGGGATGTTACTATCTTGGAACAGTTACTGTTTAGTAGTTAATAATCTATTACTCTCTTAAGTTTTCCAATAGAGTTAAGTTATTCCAATTTCTTCTTTCTATTGTTGTATTTAACTATAGTTTATAAATAAAATTTATTTTGCTTCAAATCTGGTAGTTTTTCCAATCAAATCACAACCAGAATGCAATACCTTTAAAATAAGAAAAAGTAAGGGTCCTGACTATCTTTTGAATACTTTGAGGGGGTTTGGTCTGGTTCATAACAAATAAGGGTGAGTCCTTGTGTTCTTCATCCACAATATTCAAGTACAGCTTTGAATTGTTGCCCTTGCAAAATACCAATTTCAAGAGCTAAATCAAAGATTTGCAGGTGAGGAAATTCTGCTCGAAGAGTGGTGTTATGTCCGGTGTGCTAGTTTGTCTGATGCAGGAAACTTGCCACCAAGATAGATGCACACCAACTGGCCACCAAAAGACATGACTCATTATCACTAATTTGCATACATACAGACAAAGAAGGACACCATTTTGACTGAGAGAACAGCTACATCCTAGGACAGGCGAAACAAAGACATGCATGAGAATTCTTAGAGGCATGGTATTCTGACCAGAACTCCATCAATAAACACATCAATTTCGACCATATCTACCTTCCCTTGAGAAAAAGAACCATAAGTGACATCACCCACCTTAAGAAACCAAAACCTATAAATAAAGTGGTGAGATATGTCACCCGCACTTCACCAGAGACTCTCGATGATGATGTTACTAGTATGGTGACGAAACATCTGAAAACAAACCTTTAAGCTCAGCGAGCTAATTTACATACTTATCATCAACCTGAGCTACAAATCTTGTCAAAAATCACTATTCTGAACCCCATTTGCATGATGCTGTTTTCAACAATTTCCCAAACAACTACAGAAGTTGCTGGAAAAGTTCAGTAGATCTGGCAGCATCTGTGAATAGAAATCAGAGTTAATGTTTTGGGTCCTAAGAACTTTGGGTCACCAGACCGGAAACGTTAACTCTAATTTCTCTTCACAGCTGCTGCTAGACCTGCTGGGCTTTTCCAGCAATTTCTGTTTTTCGTTTCTGATTTACAGCATCTGTAGTACTTTCAGTTTTTATTCAAAGCAAATACCACTTTCTCTAAACTACTAATAGTTCTGATGAAGAGACACTGGACTCGAAACATTAATTCTGCTTTATGCTCATAGGTGCTGACAGGTCTGCTGAATTTCTCCAGAAATTTATGTTTTTGGTTCAGATCTTCAGCATCTGCTGTTCCTTGTTCTACTGAAACAATAGTTCTTATTAAGTAAGAGAACCTAGTCAGTGTTTTCTGTTAATTTGAGTCCCTCAGGTACATATATTGGATCTTTGCAAACTCCAATTTAAAAAATAAATTCATCTGTGGGCATTGCTGGCTTGCCAGCATTTATTCCTGATGAAGAGCTCAAGCTCAAAATGTCGATTTTCCTGCTCCTCGGATGCTGCCTGACCCGCTGCGCTTTTCTAGCACCACACTCTCGATTCTGATCTCCAGTATCTGCAGTCCTCAGTTTCTGGCTGGCATTTATTGTCTGTCCCTAGTTGCCCTTGAGATGGGGTGGTAAGCCGCCTTCTTGAACTGCTGCAGTCCATGTACTTTGGGTTCATCCACAACACTGTGAGGGAGAGAATTCCAGGATTTTGACTCAGTGACAGTTGAAGGAACAGCGATGTATTCCCAAGTCAGGCTGGTGAGTGGCTTAGAGGAGAATTTTCAGGCAGTCATGTGTCCAAACATTCACTGCCCTTGTCCTTCCAGATGGACGTGGTCGTAGGTTTGGAAGGTGCTGTCTAAGGATCTTTGCTGTATTTCTGCAGTGTATTTTGTAGATAGTACACATTGCTGCTATTGAATGTTGGTGACAGAGAGTGTAGATGATTGTGGATGTGATTCCAATTGAGTGGGCTACTTTGTTCTAGATGGTGTCAAGCTTCTCAAGTGTTGTTGGAGCTGCATCCATCTGGGCAATCTGAGTAAACTGGTTCTGGTGCTTCACCAAAGCCTGCACCTTGCCCCTAACTGTTTCACAAACTTGCCCCATCTTTTTCTCTCATTCCTCAGCTGCCTCCTCAATTCCAGTTTCACGCCCAATTTGGATGGCTCTCCATTATAAGTTTAAGACCAGGACCCAGAACCAAGCCTTGTCGGTCAGTACCGGTCTCCATCCTGACCTGAGTCCACTAACCACCACTCATTGTTTCCAGTCCTTCAGCCAGCTTCTTATCCATTCCAAAAGTGCCTTTGAATTCCTGCAGCTCTCAGTTTAGTGAGTCACCTTTCATGCTAAATTTGACAAGAGATACTGTGTGTCAGAGCGTGACCATAGCTCACTGGAGCTGTCACTTCTTGAGAGTCTCTGAGGAGTCATAGAGATGTACAGCACGGAAACAGACCCTTCGGTCCAACTCATCCATGCAGGCCAGATATCCCAACCTAATCTAGTCCCATTTGCCAGCACTTGGCCCCCATCCCTCCAAACCCTTCCTATTCATATACCCATCCAGATGCCTTTTAAATGCTGTAATTGTACCAGCTTCCACCACTTCCTCTGGCAGCTCATTCCATTCATGCATCACCCTCTGCATGAAAAAGTTGCCCCTTAGGTCCCTTTTATATCTTTCCCCTCTCACCCTAAACCTATGCCCTCTAGTTCTGGACTCTCCCAACCCGGGGAAAAGACCTTGTCTACTTATCCTATCCATGCCCCTCATAATTTTGTAAACCTCTATAAGGTCACCCCTCAGCCTCCGACCCAGCGGGGAAAAGAGCCCCAGCCTGTTCAGCCTCTCCCTGTAGCTCAAATCCTCCAACCCTGGCAACATCCTTGGAAATCTTTTCTGAAGCCTTTCAAGTTTCACACATCCTGCCGTTGGGAGGGAGACTTAATGTTGGGACAGAACTGAATGTGCCCAAGGTACCCAAACCCTAAGCTCTGGAATTCATTCCTAATGATTTTCCTTGAGGAGCACAGAGTCTCGCTGCTCACTTCAGCCAGGTTATGCCATTGCACAGGGTGGGTATGCACAAAGTAACTGCATAAATGCTTTGCACTGGTGCCAAACACCAAAAATCTGATGCATTACAGGTGAATGGCACTTTCAAAGTTCGGAATATGTGATTTTTTTTCACAGGTGTTTTCCAGCTTTCAAGATCACCATGAAACCTCTGGCAGGCTCAAACTGAATCCTCTCTCTTTACACTGATCAAGCACACCCTCTGCTGGCCTTTATTGATTAAAACAGCTACACGTTGCTGAGGCATTCCCTACAGCTTAAATTAATTATAGAGTCATAGGGACGTACAGCACAGAAACAGACCCCTCGGTCCAACTCGTCCATGCTGACCAGATATCCCAATCCAATCTAGTCCCACCTACCAGCACCTGGCCCATCTCCCTCCAAACCCTTCCTATTCATATACCCATCCAAATGCCTTTTAAATGTTGCAATTGTACTAGTCTCCACCAAATGGATCCTAAGAAGCTAATTACAAAGCAAATTGTATTAACATAGCATCTTTAACAGAGTAAAATACCCTTTGCAGGAGGATTGTCACAGACGATTTGACACAAAGTCATTGAGGAAGAAAGTTGATCACAATCTAAGTCAAATAAATAAGTTTTACTGAGTGTCTAGAAAGAGTGGGGTGGAGAGGTTTGAGGAGGGAATTCCAGACCTTAGGTGCTATGCAGCTGAACATGTGGTGACCAACCACAATTCAAAATCAAGAGTACATAAAAGGTCACTAGACACATACAGGAATATCAGAGCTTTATAAGGCTTGAGGAGTTTAAGGTGAGGGATACATTTGAATCAAGGATGAAAATTTTAGAATTGTGGTCTTGTTGAACAGGGAAACAACATAGACTGTCAAATGTAAGATGGACTTAGTGTGAGTTCCGATGCTGTGGAAAGGTTTCAAGCATTTCTTTAAAATGTTGCATCAACATGAGACACATGATGTCATGCATCAATATGAATGTCTTTACAGTACTTTGTTTCTAGCCTGGTCTATTCTTAGTGAAGATTTTGTTCAAATGTTGGGAGCTGAAATAAAACATAAACCCTTTATGAAATCATGGATTGCAAAACGTTCAGGAATGACATTCATCACATTACTCTAGGAACAGGTCACTACTTCACTAAAGAGCAAACATGCCAAATTGTTACAAAAGAAATAGTCTCTTTGCTGTCTCCTTGTATCATTGATTAATGGAAATGTTCAGTTTGTCATAAATAGTGTCAAATAATCTCTCATTCAGATCTCTCATGTCTAAGTATGAAAAACTGAGAGAAGGAAAGAGGAAGAGAGAAAAAAGGAAGAAATAGAAAGTCCAAAAGGGGTACAGACGATAGGAAACTGAGAGAAAGCTAAGTTGGCAATGAAAGAGAGAAAATGACAGAGAAGAGAATACAGAGGAAGGGAATCAGACACTGTAAAGAAGAGGGACAGAGAGAGACAGAAGAATAAACAAACATGCAGACCAAGAAACCAGAACAAAGAGAAAGTAAAAAAGAAAGAAATTTGGATATATAGGGATACATATTAAAAGAGGCAGAGTGCAAACAAGAGGGATAAAGACACAACAAAAGAGAAAGGGAGCAAATTGTAATTTAGAAAACATGATACAATTGTGAGGGAAAAGAAGTATTAAAGGAGGAAGTTATTGATAGAACAAAGGACAGAAAGGACCAGGTTGGCCATTTAAAAAAAAGATAGAGCAACTTGTATTTCTATGATGCCTTTAATGCTGCTGATCCAGGTGCAGCAACAAAACCAAAAGCCCCATTTTCTCAATGTATGCACTTTAGTGATTATTGAGCAGGACTCAAGGGGTTTGACTTTGTGTAAATGAGACTGCAGTTCTGCATCCCAGAATATTGACTGTGTGACTGATGTGTAAGCCTAACAAAGACCATACTTGCACAAAGCATTTATTACTGATGTTAGTAACAACCTAATCTCCTGTGTTTCAAATAAATTTGGAGAAATTAGAGGTAAATATTATCCATTTTCACAATCTATAATTTCATGGCTACATTACAAAACCCTATGTAACATCCTGTGCCTCATTAGTGTGCTTTCAAATGCAAGAGCAAATTTGTCACAATTCTTCCCCACCCCAACTCTCCTTCCTAATAATGCAGATGATAGAGTTGCCTGCTTGTAATAAGGAGGCTCACATTAATCATCGTGAAATGTCACTTACATGAGCAGGTTCCTGTTTGCCATAAATATTCTGTGCATGTACAGCATCCAACTTTGCTCCTCAATTAGTTTCCAATCAGTCATGCATGAACTTTTTTTTATATCCCATTATTGAGGATAAGATTATGCATTTTCCATTTCCTCTTATTCCCACTCACCCATCCTAGAGTAGACCTCGAATTCATGCTCCACCCATGTACACTGAGACTTATAGAACCAATAATCTCCATTACAAATGTAACAAGGGCAGAAAACAGCATGTCATGATACTTGATTTTGTCTGGAGAAAGTTGTTCCTAATCAGCATTTTTTTTTGTTGCTTACATAACACAGACTTACGATACTTTTGTATTCCTTTGAATTTCAGTCTTGTATAAATTACAATTCTGATCAAATCATCTCTGCGATAAATCTAATATCCAGAGCCTACAAGCCAGCAGGTGAACAAAACAGGGGCACTAGCACATTCTGTTTCATCAATCGGATCATAAGATAGAAGAGATCTCTGTTGTTCTTAATTGGTGAACATATTAATTGTCTATGTCTGTGCTATTCCACTCCAATGGTCAAGTGGAGTACTGTGTGCTCTTCTGGTTACCTCACTACAGGAAGGGTGTGATCGGTCTTGAAGGGGGTCACCAGGACGTTACCTGTGATGGAGAAACTGAGCTGTAAGGAGAGCGCTATAAGGAATCTCCTCCAGTTTCTACAACATGGAAACAGAAGTTGCTAGATAAGCTCAGCGGGTCTGGCAGCCTCTGTCAAGAGAAATCAAAGTTAGTGTTTCAGGGCCAGTGACTCTTCCTCAGAACCTTGTTTCTTATGGAATCAAAATGGCATTGATAGTTGTTGAGACTTTTCTGGAGGTGGGAGATTTACCCCTGAGTGATTTGCAGAATAAAAAATCAATAGGTATTAGAATTGATGGACAAGTTTGAAGTTAGAATTAAAAGAAAGGGTTCGAAGTGCAGACATAACTGAGGTAATAGCATAATATTTGACACCAGGGTGGCACGGTGGTTCAGTCGTTAGCACTGCTGCCTCACAGTGCCAGGGACCTGGGTTCAATTCCTGCCTTGGGCAACTGTCTGTGTGGAGTTTGCACATTCTCCCTGTGTCTGCATGGGGTTCCTCTAGGTGCTCCAATTTCCTCCCACAGTCCAAAGATGTGCAGGCTGGGTGAATTGGCCATGATAAATTGCCCGTAGTGTTAGGGGAATGGGTCTGTGTGGGTTACTCTTCGGAGGGTCAGTGTGGATTTGTTGGGCCAAAGGGCTTGTTTCCACACTGTAACTAATCTAATCAGATGGGCAAATCAAATCAGATGGTTATTCAATTAAGAGCAAAATATTACAGATGCTGAAAATCTGAATGGAAAATGCCTCAGAAATTCATCAAGTCTGGCTCTATCTGTAAAGAGAAAGACCCAGAGTTAATGTTTTGAGTCCAATGCAACTCTTCTTCAGAACTCCAGTCAGAGAAATACCAGGCACTTTCTCCTGCAGCTATTAGGTCTCTTGACCTCAGTGGTCTCTCCTATTGACTTTGATCCCACCAGGTCATTGCTGAGAAGCAGATCAATCCCATCCACAAACAGAGAGGGGCTGACTCACACAGCCAAAGGTAAAAACAAAAGACTGCACTCCAGATGTACTGGGTAAAAGGGAATGAGCATGTACCCTCATTCAATTCCTTTTACCAGCACCTTGGCACTTACTGCACTTTCTAGTGGGAATGTCATACTTTTTCCCAGCATTTGAGATTAAATGCCCTCACTATCACTACAGGAATCATCACCTCACCCTGTGAAATTGTGAAATCCCAGTAACTCTCAACAGTTTGTTTTATCTTCTCCACAATCTCTGGAGTACTTCTACAGGTATTATGAGGATCATGGATAGGATAAATAGACAAAGTCTTTTCCCTGGGATGGGGGAGTCCAGAACTAGAGGGCATAGGTTTAGGGTGATGGGGAAAGATATAAAAGAGGCATAAGGGCAACGTTTTCACGCAGAAGGTGCTACGTGTATGGAATAAGCTGACAGAGGAAGTGGTGGAGGCTGGTACAATCGCAACATTTAAAAGACATCTGGATGGGTATATGAATAGGAAGTTTGAAGGGATATGGGCTTGGTGCTGGCAGGTGGGACTAGATTGGGTTGGGATATCTGGTCGACATGGACAAGTTGGACTGAAGGGCCTGTTTCCATGCTATACATCTCTATGACTCTATGAGGTATCTGCAGGCACAGTCAGAGCTATAGCTTGGTCAGCTATACTCTCTGACTGACTCCCATTCTCTGCATGTGCCACGGTAAATCCCACAGCCTCCAATGTTGACCCAGACATGCCCTACCTTTCAGCAGTAAAAATACAAGGTTTCTTGGCCTAACTTTCCATCTCCGAGGAGAAGGTGAGGACTGCAGATGCTGGAGATCAGAGCTGAAAATGTGTTGCTGGAAAAGCGCAGCAGGTCAGGCAGCATCCAAAGAGCAGGAGAATCGACGTTTCATGCCCGAAATGTCGATTCTCCTGCTCTTCGGATGCTGCCTGACCTGCTGCGCTTTTCCAGCAACACATTTTCAGCTCTGACTTTCCATCTCAGCAACATCCTTTCTATCTTGAGGAGTGCTCCCCAGCATTTCTTTCTCTCCCATGTGTGCTCAGTTGCCTATCAATCTTGCCACCTCTATTGTCACCAATTTGTTCGGGCTGATTATGGAAGGGGTTCATCGGGAATAGTGCCTTCTGGATCAACTGTTAATCATCAGTGGTCTCTCTGGACCTTGTGACTTCCTCTTCCTCAAAATGCCATTCTTATTAGGAAGGGAATGAAGTTTTTAAACTCAAGTTGAATTATTTCATGGAGGTTATCCTGAGTGGCTTCTGGCTTAAGTTTCCCTACACCCCACTAATTTAAAAAAAGCTGCTTAAGCCTTTTAAATTCCAGATACACCAGTTTCCTAAGGATATGGAATTTTTGACAGTATGCCTCTGGCACTAACTGATATGCACTTAAAAGACATAGAACACAGAACAGTACAGCACAGTACAGGCCCTTCGTCCCTCGATGTTGTGCCAGCCTTCTATCCTATTCTAAAATCAAAGTAACCTACATACCCTTCATTGTACTAACTTCCATGTGCTTATCAAAGGGTCGCTTAAATATCCCTAACATATCTGACTCGACTACTACTGCTGGCAATGCATTCCATGCACCCACCACTCTCTCAGTAAAGAACCTACCTCTGACATCGCCCCTAAACCTTCCTCCAATTATCATAAAAATATGCCCCCTTGTGATAAATATTTTCGCCATGGGAAAAAGTCTCTGGCTATCCACTCTATCTATGCCTCTCAACATCTCTTTTAATGCCTAGTAATCAGTAGCACTTTACTTGGGCAAGACAGAATACATTTCACAAGCTTTCCCTGAATCTTACTCTGTCATTATAAGGATCAATATTGGACTGTCCACTTTAATTGCTGCATTGTATGCTTGAAAGAGATAAAGAAAGCTTCCACTTTTGCTTCATCAACCATAGAGATTAAATGAGAAAACTAAGTTGCCTCTGCCTCTAAGTCTGTCAATACCTATGGACCATTTGTGAAGAATAGTCATCGGATTCTAGGTGTTGCAAGTATTTGAAGTCCTTTTGTCATGTTTTCTTTTGACGGTGTTTGTTTGGCTGCACTCGGAGTAAGAGTGTCCTCTTCTTGTCCTGTTTCATTCTGACTGACTAGATAGCTCGTAAGTTGGCTTCTAACTCTCAGTGTGAGAGAGTAGTTCACCTGCAATACTGGGACAGCTAATATAAAAACTAGGAGGAGTAATAGGCAATTCATTCCCTCGAGCCTGCTCTGCCATCCAATACAATCATGGCCAATCTCATCTCGGCCTCAAGTCCACTTTTTGGCCTACTCTCCATAACCAATCCAACCCATTATAAATTTAAAATGTCTACTTCCTCCTGAAATGTACTCAAAGTCCCAGCATCCACCACACTTTACAGTAGTGAATTCCACACATTCATGATCCTTTGGATGAAGTCATTTCTCTTCATCTTTGTTTTAAATCTGCTACCCCTTATTCTATAACTATGACCCCTTGTTCTAGATTGCCCCAAAAAGGAAACATCTTCCCTATGCCTATTTTGTCAATTCCCTTTAGCATCGTCTATATCTCAGTCAGATCTCCTCTCATTCTTGTAAACTCCAGAGAGTATTGGCCTAAGCTGCTCAATTTCTCTTTGTAAGACAAACCCCTCACCTCTGGAATCAATCGACTGAATCTCCTCTGAACTGTCTTCAATGCAACTACATGTCCCTTTAAGTAAAGGGATCATAACTGTCTACAATACTACAGGTACAGTCTCACTAATGTCTTGTACAGTTAAGCAACGCTCCCTACATTTATACTCTATTCCTTTAGCAATAAATACCAAGATTTCATTTGCTTTCCTTATTATCTGCATACTATCTTTCTGTGATTCGTGCGCTAATGGGTGGCTCTTCGACTTGAATTTCACAGCACACTAGCACTTAAACTAATCTAGTATGCACAAATATCTCAGCTCATGAGTATAGCTTCTTCCACTAGCACACACAGGCAGGGTTGAATTGACTTTGGATTCCTGTTCTTGTGTATTCATGAAAGGGAAGACACAAAACATGTCTCTTGTCCAGTCTGCTATCTGTTTACAATGCGAGATAACCCCAAGGAGATTACAATTCGGTAGTTCTGCTTTTTCTCCCTTTGAAGTTTCCTTGACACCTTGCCGGTTGTGACTTTGCATGGTCTCTCGCTCTCTCTCCAGATAGTGACTGAAATTGCATCCATAATAATTTCAGTTGTATCAGTCTATGTTTGAATTAAAATTTGATTTGTCGATAGGTGGTCTGGGTTTATGATCTGACATCATAACAGTGACCCTTATCGAAAATGAAAATAGGACAGTAGTATACCCAAACTATTATGGATATTTGTTGTGGTATTTTTTTAATTCCCAGAGGCAATAACCTTCAGAATAATTACTGCTAAGATAGTGATAGAAAAGCTAACCAAGTTCTTCACTTGATTCAGATTACCTATAGAAATCCAGTCAGATCAAGGATTCAATTTTATGCCCAAACATTTGCAGGAAGTTATGAATATATTCTGGATATAATGCATAACCTTTCCATACACAAGGAGCTTTAGAAAGACGCCATCAAACCTTCAAAAAGATTACCAGCTCCAAAAGCTAGTGTTTCCAATTAAATCTGTTGGACTCTAACCTGGTGTTGTGTGATATTTAGCTTTGTATACCCCAGTCCAAAACCGGCATCTCCAAATCATGATTACTAGGATAAATTGTCATGAAATTACCGAGATTAGGACAATGGATTGGAATTTATTTTGTTTTCCACTTGAGGATCATCTACCAAGTCTGCTGGTTTCAGTTCATTTGTACTAGTGCGTGGGCGTGAGATAACTGATTCTCTAAAATTCATCAGACAAATGAAATGTACAACCACGAGTAAATGAACCAATAATTAGGTCAAATCGTGAACAATTCAACAAGGCATATTTGTATTTCTGTCTTCAAAAAATAAATCATTTAAATGATGGTTCAAATGTCCTTATACTATTGTCAAAAACATTGGTAAAGTACAGTGGTTCAGTTGTGTCATAGCTATATGTCAAAGCAATATCATAACATAAAAGTAATCAGTTGCAATATGGGTGATTAAGGTGGTGGTTAATAGGTGAAAAAAAACCTGCACAAAAAAGAACCACGATGATTTGGTGATGGGATTAAATAACTTTCAATTACATATATAAAACCTCTTCTGGACAAAAAGAAAAAGAGCAAATGAATACCAACACTATAAGGATTATAAGCTAGTGAAGGCATGTCAGGTCGTAAGGACGGTAAAGTACACAAGAGATAGTGAGAATAAGGCAGAACAATGCCTAGACAATTCCTAAAATGAACTATTTTCTATCTGATTAGCTAACACAGAAACTACAAAGGACGTTAGACACCATTTAGAGCTAGAACAATGAGAAAGACTTCACAAGGTTGTTCACAACATTTATTGTACAAAGCTTTGGCACTGTCATTGCCCCAATGAATGATTTACTGTAAAGAGAGCTAAGGCAGTCTTGTTACATAGGATACAAGTGGCTTTTGAGGCTGAAAGCAATTTTGATCAATGAACTAGCGTTGGCTGCTCCTAATTTCACTAAAAACGTCAGGTTGCAATTGATACCAGTGACTTGGGAATAGGTGAAGTCCTATTATAAGAGGAGTTGGGTTTAGAGAAGCCAATGGAACACGTTCCCAAAAAGTTAAATCCACATAAATGGAGATACTCTACAGCAGAAAAAAATACTAGAATTACTACTGGCCTTCAAACATTTTAAGGTAAATGTTCATCATGGCTACAGGGAAGCACTGGTAATCATGGTCTGTTAGCATTTATGGAAAATTTCAAGAAACAAAATGTCAGGCTGTTTCAATGAAGTTTGCTATTACAGCCTTATCATTTAAAGTCATTTCAACTGCAGAGAGAAATAACACAATTTCCAATGTTCTTGTCAAGAATGCAACTTTATTCAAATTATCTAAGTAACAAGAAGGTACCTGTATAACTACAAGATGTGGTAAAAAAAAGTGTGAGAATATGTGTAAATGTATCTTAATTTTTTATACAATTTATTCTTTATTACACTTCGTAATGAAACACATTTAAAAATTACTTTTCACTTTTCAAGAGTGGAAGTGTTATGGATGCTTCATTTTTGTGGACTTTATCAGTACTTGGATTTTTAAAAGAGGTCAATAAAAGTTGTGTTTTTTTTTCAAAAAATATCTCCTGAAAGCCACTAATTGTTTACTGCAAACCTTCTGCCTGTGTTTACAACTGTTATGTTATAGAGTCTGCTTTGGGGATTAAATAGATTTTTTTTGTTGGTCATCAGGAAGAAAAAAATCTTAGCCCAGCTCTCATGTTTCTGAAGTAACATTTTATTGTAGATTCATTGTGGTACGTGGAACCCCGATCCTGTCTTAACACTGACTTTATTTCAAATTTCAAAACCAGGCAGCTGTGTATCTCCTCTGTACAGGAGTCTTATCTGGATCTTTTCTTTGGTCTTCTACTGCACAGATTTCATATGAACAGGTACATTTCATAAAGGGATTCTGCAGGCAGTCTGTGTTTGTTGGTGCTCTTTGCCGCTCTGGCTGTTCAAAATGCCCGATTTGTATACCCCAAAACATCAAATTGTCTCATTTTGATGTAATCAAAACAATACAATTCAAATTTGATTGGATTTTGGATACCTTGGGGCATAATTTAAACTGATTGGCTAAATTTTAATTTGTTGTGTACCATAATAACTCAGCTCAGTTATTTGTTTCACAGCCAAATGTTACATTTTTTGATTTTTCAGCACACCTCTGTGCTTGTTAATTTATTGCCAGCTTTCACTCTCACTTAAAGGTACAATAAACCTACAACTTCATAATACCTTTCATTTTTCTTCTATTCCCTCCACCCTGCCCCCTCACCAACCTACACCTTCCAACTTGCCTTGCCATCTCCCTGAATACTCCTCAAACCCTCCTACTTCCCTGCTTTTTCACTACCCTACACTTTCCATATTGCCTGGCCACCTCCACCCTGCCCCCTGGAGACACCTCATTCTCTTCCAGTTCTTTGACCCTTCACTATACTAGATCTTCCACCCTGTCCTGTTCCCTACTCCATGTCTGCACCTTGTTCTGCAACCTCCATCCTGCCCCCTCTCTGCTCTGCACCCTTCCACCACCCTGCACCTTTCTGACTACCTGCACACTTCCTCACCACCCTGCATCCTCCTCCCTGCCCTGCACCCTCCCTCCCTGCACTGTCCTGCATCCCTGAACCCTCCCTCGCTTCACTGCACCCTCCTGCTTCCTGGAACCCTCACTCTCTTCCCTGGACCCTCCTGCCTCTCCAGACCCTACCTCCCTGCATCCTCCTGCCTCCCTGAACCCTCCCTTCCCTGCATCCTCCTGCCTCCCCAAATGCTCCTGCTCTGCCCTGCACCCTTCCTCCCTCCCTGCACCCTTCATTCCTCCCTCCCTGCACCCTTCCTTCCTCCCTCCCTGCACCCTTCCTTCCTCCCTGCACCCTCTTCACTGCCCTGCACCTTCCTCCCTCCCTGCACCCTCTTCACTGCCCTGCACCCTCCCTTCCTTCCTCCCTGCACCCTCTTCACTGCCCTGCACCCTTCCTCCCTCCCTGCACCCTCTTCACTGCCCTGCACCCTTCCTCCCTCCCTGCACCCTCTTCACTGCCCTGCACCCTTCCTCCCTCCCTGCACCCTCTTCACTGCCCTGCACCCTCTTCACTGCCCTGCACCCTTCCTCCTTCCCTGCACCCTCTTCCCTGCCCTGCACCCTTCCTCCCTCCCTGCACCCTCTTCACTGCCCTGCACCCTTCTTCCCTGCCCTGCACCCTTCCTCCCTCCCTACATCCAGTGTCCTGCTCAATCCATTCCCGCCGCCGGATTGTTACTTAGCAACAGTTTCAAACCAAAAGTAACAATCCGGGTAAGTTCTCGCGCGTGCGGACCCTGGGGGGAGGCGGGGCCAGGCCTGGCGGGATTTGGCCGGGGAGTTCTCGCGAGAGCCGGGCGGCGGCGGTGGCGGAGGAGGCGGTTGAGCGGAAGATCGGAGCCG
This sequence comes from Hemiscyllium ocellatum, assembly GCF_020745735.1. Taxonomy (NCBI): domain Eukaryota; kingdom Metazoa; phylum Chordata; class Chondrichthyes; order Orectolobiformes; family Hemiscylliidae; genus Hemiscyllium; species Hemiscyllium ocellatum. Next base: position 31,781,945 of record NC_083436.1, on the reverse strand, counting down.
GCTGAAGGGGGGGAGGGAAGGTGAAGAAAAGCCGGAGGAGTGAGGGAGGGGAAGCGGCGTGAGGGGGTCGGCTCCGGTGAGGCGCTATCAATTCATTCCGCGGGGAGGGAAGGGAAACATGTCGGAGACCGAGGAGAGGCCGAGCGCCAACTTGAACCTGAACCCGGCCGAGGGGCAGACGGACGAGGCGAGCGCGAAGCCGGGGGCGATGGCGGCCGAACCCCAGATGCAGGCTCCGGGCCCGGGACAGGTGAGTGAGGAGGCAGAGAGACACACAGAGAGCGGCCGACCCCACCGCGAGGGCGGCCGGTTAACCGCCTCGTGTTCGGCTTCATCAACTCCCCGTCGTGTGAACATCCTCGCTCCGTCCCAGCTCACCGCCGTGCTCCTATCTGCCCCGGTAACGGGTGGTGGTGGCGGGTATGTGGTATCTCTCCGCCCCCCCCCGCGGTCGCCGGTAACTTCGTTGGAGGGGTGGAGCAGACTCTGGCCGGCGCTGACGGCACCCGCGCATGCTCAGTCCGCCTCACTATCCCCCCCTCTCTCTCTTTGTCTGATTCTCTTCCCCCACCTTTTCCAGATACTCTCGGGAGGAAACCCCCACCCCAGGGTCCTCGACTCGAACACACTGGAGAAACTCTTGAGGGTCCCTGGAAACGCGGGTGGTTTGGGGTTGGGAGGAAAGGATCAGTGAATCTTTATGGTCCTCCTCCATCCATTCGCTTCACTTTCTCTCAAGCACACACCCTCCAGTCACCCCGACCCCGCGCTGACATCTTCCACCCAACCCCAGCACACACACGCTCCAAACTCCCCTCGTGTCCTGTTTAACCCTACACTCTCTCTCACAAACATCCTCCAAACCCCACCTTTTGTTTTAACCCCTGTTTTTCTCTTTTTCAGACATGCCCTTTGCACCTATCCCACTGTCCTTTCACCTGCCTCTGTCAGCATAATCCTTTCTGTCCCTCGTTGGCCTTATCCAGTATTAGCCCACCCTCAAACCTCCACCTCCCATTAAAGACCAGATGTGGAGGTGCCGGTGTTGGATTGGAGTGGTCAAAGTTAAAAATAGCACAACACCAGGTTATTGTAGTTGATGAAGGAGCAATGCTCTGAAAGCAAGTATTTCCAAATAAACCTGTTGGATTATAACCTGGTGCTGTCCCATTAAGGAGACGTTGGTGCCTCGGCCAATCTAAAATTAGTGCTTGCATTGTATGAAGACAAAATACACAACTACCTTAATATACTGGCAAATTTGCTTATAATTGGCATGTGAATTTCAAATATGAGGAGTTACTCTTTGTGCAACCTTTTACATTTTCTTTCAATTCTAGAACAAAATATGCATGAAGGGAATCTCTGGGATCCATCATTATGAATAAAAGTGCACATTAATGAGACCATTTTAAAATTGTAAACTTTGCACTTTAATCAATTTCTTGATGGCTTACCTGACATTTCATACTGGCTGAGCATACATTTCTCCCCATCTCAAGACTTGAAAGACTGAAAGCAATGGTTTTTAGACCCCGTTATGAATTCTGTTCCCTAGCCACCTGATGCTTCCTTTTCATGATCGCTTACTGAGAGTAAACCAGAGGATTTACAACCTTTTGACCCTCTGTCTGCGCATTCATGCCATTACTAAAGTATTCCACTTCCATTTCAGTAGGATTGGCCATCTTTCACCCTGACTTGCTCATCTGTTGCTGAATCCTTCGTTGATGTTATAACTGTTCCAATGTTATGGGCACTGTCTCATTATCCAAACTTCATAAACTTGAGATTATTCAAAATTCTATCTGTATTGGCACCAATCTAGCTACCTGTCACTCTGTGTTTGCTGAACCCTAATCTAGCAACATGTCTATTTTAATATCTTCATCTTTGTTTATAAATCCATCATTAATTCACCAAATCCTTTGTAATTGCATGCAAACTTGCCAGGTCACTTTGCTCCTCCATTTCTGGCGTCTTGCACATTTCTCATTTTATTAATGCTGCCTAAACAGGAGCCTCTGAAATACTCTCCCTAAAAATTTTACACCCTTTAAACTCACCTGTAGATTGCATTGATCCTAATATTTCTATTTGTGGCTCATTGTCAGCATTATATGATAATGTTCCTGTGAAGTGCTTTGGATGTTTTATGTTATCATGATGTCTAAATACAAAATTGATGATTAATCTATCTCTCAATACACAATACAATTCTGGCCTCTGTCTTATGAAAAGCACTGTAGGCACTGGAAGTGATGATTTTAAAAAAACCCACAAGGATGATATCATGAGAGGCTGCTCTGTATGAGGAGATGGCTGGAGCTATTTAGTCTGAGGGGCTGATGCATGGCGTAACATGTATGCAGGCATGAGCCAGTTGTACTACATTTGTCATCTCTGCTTCCATGTATGACTTACATATGTAATTTTGGACCTACCTAGCTATAGCAGTTATCCAGAAAGATCAGTTGAGCCCTTATGAGTTGTTATTAATTTCCTACTTCACGTGAGCCATAACTTGGTATTCTTGGTTCTAAGTCAATTAGCACAGAGCATTGACAGCAGAAATCATCCCTAATATTGCATCGTCAAATTTGCTACCTTTCAAGCAAGATGGATAGGAAGGGTGTTATTTAACTGGAGAGGTTCAGAAAGGATGTTGCCAGGAATGGAGGGTTTGAGATTTAACAATAGGTTGGAACTTTTCCACTGAAGCATGAGGTTGAGGAGTGACTTGATTGAGGTTAATAAATCATGAGGGGTATGGATAAAGTAAATGACGAGGGTCTTTTCCCTAAGGTGGGGGAGTTCAAAACAAGGGGTGTGTTTTTAAGGTTTAAGATATAAAAAGCACATGAGGCAGTTTTTTTTTAACAGTGATTTGTGTGTGGAATGAACTGTCAGAGAAAGTGGTGGGTGCAAGTACAGTTACAACATTTAAAAGACAATTTGGAAAGTTCATGAACAAAAACGTTTGGAGAGATATGGGCCAAGTGCGGGCAGATGGGACCAGTTTAGTTTGGGAACATAGTCAGCATAGACTGGTTGGACAGAGGAGTCTGTTTCCATTCTGTATGATGCTGCCTCTGTGTTGACATTAGATGTTCCCAGCTAAGTATTTTGAAGAAGCACGGGTGTCATGGCCAATGTTTGCCACTCTATTAACACTTAAAATGGAGTCAATAATTGCTTTGCTGTTTATGCAAGAATTTATATGCACAAAATTTATGTGGGGCAGCACAGTGGCTCAGCGGTTAGCACTGCTGTCTCAGCACCAGGCACCAAGGTTCAATTTCAACCTTGGATGACTGTCTGTCTGTGTGGAGTTTGCACAATCTCCCTGTGTTTGTGTGGGTTTCATCCGGGTTCTCCAGTTTCCTCCCACAGTCCAAAGATGTGCAGGTCAGTTGAATTGGCCATTCTAAATTGCCTATAGTGTTAGGTGCATTAGTCAGAGGGAAATGGATCTGGGTGTGTTATTCTTCGGAGGGTCGGTGTGGACTTATTAGGGCTAAGGACCTGTTTCCACACTGTAGGGAATAGAATGTTTTTGGTTGTCATGTCATTTGTGACAACCTGTGATTATGAAATGAACTATGCTTGTGAAAGTTGTTGCTTTTTTTCCTTTAACTCAAAAACGTGGCATCAAGAATTTGGCAAGGTAGAATATTGAGTTATCAATGGCAAAGCACTGCTTTATCTTGACATTTATTTTCAAACCTGTCAGCTACGTTATCAATTTTAAAATGTATGTATGCTCCCAAATTACTTTAGAAATGTTTCTAAAATGTTTAATACAATTCTGCTTCCACATCTGCTTTGGTGGTGCCTTTTGTTTTACTTATTATTATTCCTAAAATATCATGAGGGTTGACGTTCAGAATGTAGTGTTTAGGTTGAATAATTCTGTGTGTTTCAAGTTTCATTTTCTTTCAAATCTTTTTATCTTTTTGTTTTTCCTGCTACTAGATGGATAGTGGTGATGCAGCATTTATATTCAAAATGCCTAAACCTGAAGTTAAAGAGGAGGATCCTGCCTATGAAGAGAAAATGGTAAATACAATAAAGGAAATATTTTTTAATTACTTTTATTTGTCCACATTAATTGCAGCACCGTCACACATGGAAAGACACCTTGATTAACTTGTGTAGATGATGGTTACAATTGACCAGAAACTTAATTGGATATATAATTACTATAATGGTTACAGCAGGTCAGAGATCGGGGATCCTGCAGTGAGTAACTTGCCTCCAAACTCCCCAAAGCCTTTCCTATCATTTGCAAGACACAAATCAGGAGTGATGATAGAATGCTTACACTTGCCAGAATGAGCACAGCTCCAACAACACTCAAGGAGCTCAACATGACCAAGTGCAATGCTGCCCGCTTGATTATTGCTTCAATCACCACCAGTGCACAAATGCTACAATGTGAAGCATTTTCATGATGTACTGCAGTAAGTTGCTAAACATCCTTTAATAGCACTGACCTGAAATATCTGAAAAAATATGGGCAGTAGATGTATGTAAACACCACCATCATCCAATGAACAGAACAAAACTGATCCTTATTTTTGTGAGGTAAGCGGAGTTTCTGCCTGTTCGAACCAGTGATCATCTTTTAATGTTGTTCAACTGTATACATATTCCCTAGGGCTTTGTGGTTCATGGAAGAAGCAATCCACTCTTTTTTTTCAGTTCCACAAAGTTGCATTTGATTTTGTCTTTGAAGCCACCATAATCTTCAACACACTCTTGGTTTTGTATTACTGTATCCTCTGGGCAAATAGTGGGCAAGTTTAGGAGAATGGTAATGTCAGCAAGCCTTTGGAAATGATGTTGAATAGAATTTATTAATGATTAAGCAACTATTTTTGGGACAGTAGAGGTTAAATGATTACTATTCGCTATCAGACATTAACCGCCGAGCTCTTTATTTTTCTCTAGTAGCTTCTAGTTTCACTTTGCAAAACATTGCACTAACCTGTACTTTCCACCGTTCCATAGTGAGAAACCTGCTAAATTCAAGGCTGACCTATTTAAAGTTGCTGTGTGTATTGAGCTTGTCGGTAATCCTGTTGTGGTTCAAAAGAAACATATATGTTAGGCATATGTTGTGTTCAGTGAAGAGCAATGGCCATAATACAGATTTAACATATGATTCGATGCAGCTTTTTTAAGTAAAGACAAACTAAATATATTTTATACAGACTTTTTTGGCTTTTCGGAACATAGATCATGTTTGAAGAGAACATTGTTGAATTTAATATCACAATGCAAACTTGATGATTATGATCTGAATTATTAAATAACTCAAATGTTATATGATGGTCCAGTTTGCAAAAACAAACCTAGGAGAATGTAAATCATTTTGCTAAAGAAAAGCTGAACTTTCCAAAAACATTTATTAGCTTTTACTAATACTAACTCTGCACCTCCCTTTTAAGGAAAACTTTCTATTCACTGTAAATAAATTGAAAAATGCTTGTTCACAGTGATGTTACTTTTCACTATTCCTCACTTGACCATTTTTTTGCTTTACAGAAAGCAGATAGGGCAAATAGATTCGACTATCTGCTACAACAGACTGAGCTTTTTGCCCACTTTATCCAACCTGCTGCACAGAAGACTCCAACCTCACCTTTAAAGATGAAACCTGGGCGTCCTCGAATAAAGAAAGATGAGAAACAGACACTTCTGTCGGTTGGAGAGTAAGATATATTACAGGCAATGTGCTTTTGAATTCTTGATGTGTGATTTCGCATTCCTCGTGTTACAAAGACAAAGGAGTGTTAATAGTTCATGAAAGTTTTTTATATCTTCCTGAGAATTTGGGGCCTTTCAGCACCTTGGATGCAACTCTATTTCTTGGCCCACGTTTTCATGTGAGACAAATTTAGGAGCTACGGTAAATTATGAAAATTGTATACTGAAGTTATAAAGTGACATAGACAATTTGGGAAACTGAGAGACTTTGGCTCTGAACAGGACAAGTTTGAGCTCCTGATTTTTTTTTTGTTCCCTTGTTAGATGCACAGAAGTGGGGGAAGTTCAGCTCTGTGAACCTGACCTTTTAAAAATGGTCACTGACCTTCAACTTTAGTTGTGATTGTGGATCTGGTGTTACATCCTAAGATGCTGCCAGTTTCTCAGATGAGCTCAGTGGAAAACCTGCCTCAAAGCTCTTGCACTGATGAAAGTTCAAGAAACAAATAAAACATTCTTTCTACTCACTTCCCTTCACTCCTGCACACTCCATATGCTATCGATAGCACCTTATGACATTACCCATTCTTACGGCTTGTCATAGAGATGTATAGCACAGAAATAGACCCTTCAGTCCAATTCATCCATGCCAACCAGATATTCCAACCCAGCCTTGTCCTACCTGCCAGCATCCGGACCATTTCCCTCCAAACAGTTCCTATTCATATACCCATCCAGATGTGCTTTAACTGTTGCAATTGTACTCGCCTCCATGAAGTCCTTTGGCAACACATTCCATACACGTACTGCCCTCTGCGTGAAAAAGTTGCCCCTTAGGTCTGTTTTATATCTTTTCTCTCTCACCCTAAACCTATGCTCTCGAATTCTGAACCCCCCCCCCCCCCAACCTCATCAATCCTTGTAGCAATCCACTGGTCACAGGCCTCTATTCTGAAAAACAACCCGCCACCACCACCCTCTGACTTCTACTTTCAATCCAGTTCTGTATCCAAATGGCTAGTCCTCTCTGTTTTCCATGAGATCTAATCTTGCTAACCAGTCTCTCATGGGGAACTTTGTCGAACGTCTTGCTGAGGTCCACAAAGATTACGTCTACTGCTCTGCCCTCATCAATCCTCTGTTATTTTTCCAAAAAACTCAATCAAGTTTATGAGACATGATTTCCTATGCACAAAGCCATGTTGACTATCCCTAATCAGTCCTTTCCAAATATATGTACATCCTGTCCCTCAGGATTCCCTCCAACAACTTGCCCACTGCTGATGGCAGGCTCGCTCGTCTATAGTTCCCAGACTTGTCCTTACCACATTTATTAAATAGTGGCACCACTTTAGCCAACCTCCAGTCTTCCGGCACCTCACCTGTGAGTATGGATGATACAAATATCTTAGCAAGTAGCCCTGTGCAGGCCTCTGCCCATATCCTGTAGCCCCTCATTTATTGTTACCTCGTGCCACAAATCATTCCCATGGCCCTTTACTACTTCTGTGCCAATTGGTAACCATGTAAACTATGCCAACCCCACCCACCATCCCTGTCCATGCCAATTCACTTGGCATCCACCATGGCCAAATCTTAGGAAAAATCCCTGACCCTCACCACTGTAGGAACCATATCCAAAGGGCACATCAGCTCTGAAATGCACTTATGATAGATCTGCTTTTGCTTGGTCTAACCTAAACACTCTAGGTTCCCGACACCAGAGATTCCAGAATCCCATTTTGATGGAGGTGGCTGATCATTTAAAAGTCCATCATCCTCATGGTAAATGTGTGCAAGTTTTTTTTTAGATTAGATTCCCTACAGTGTGCAAACAGGCCCACCAGTCAACACCGACCCTCTGAAGAGTAACCCACCCAGCCCCATTACCCTCTGACTAGTGCACCTTTTGGACTATGGGAGGAAACCCACGCAGACAATGTGCAAACTCCATACAGACAGTCGACGATGCTGGAATCAATCCTGGGACCCTGTGAGGCAGCAGTGCTAACCACTGAGCCACCTTGCCCCCTTTATGGCCTTCCACCAATTCTATTTGATAAAAATGAGAAATGCTGGGACAAGTTTGGCTTTGTCAACATCTTCCAACATTTCACCTCTCAAGTGATACTCTGGCTGCATGGAGAGCATTTTCTGCAAGAGCAAATAGAATTTGGGTCTGTGTGTGTACAAATTGTGGCCTAAAAGAAAGCTGAACTTACCTCAAATGGTTTGAAATTGAAAAGAGTTTTCGTCAAGCCCCTATAGAATGCTGTCTTTATTTCTGTGCACCAGACTCAAAAAAAAAGTTATATTGGCCTTGTGAGGGGTTACTGTACAGATGCATTATGATTTTACCTGGGCTTCATGTTAAGCTATAGAAACAGGTTCCATAGATTATTTTACATCCCTTTGCATTTAACGGGTTGCAGGGTGACCTATTTGAGGCATTTAATATGTCTGGGGAATTTAGTATGTTCAGTGTGGAGAGCAATTTCTTCTGGGTGAATTCAGACCGAGGGGTTTCATCTTATGGATGGGATTATGGCATTCCACCATAGCCCTTCAATTTTCTGAACTGAGATCAATAGTTATATTTGGCTATGGTATCAAGTGATGCGAAGCAATAGCAAATAAATAGAGTTGTGGTCTAGATTAAGTATGATCTAACTGAATCTCTGAATAGGTACCAGAGACTCTGTGAGATTGAAATAGTATCATTGTCACTAATGTTAAACATCATGCATTGATTGAGTTTCTGTTAACTTTGCGTTGAAAACCGAGGGTTCTTAAATTTTTCAAGATTAGAGTGGTGCTGGAAAGGCACAACAGGTCAGGCAGCATCAGAAGAGCAGGAAAATTGATGTTTTGGCCAGGTGCCCTCCTGATGAAGGGCTCCTGCCCGAAACGTCAAATTTCCTGCCCTCCTAATGCTTCCTGACCTGCTGTGTTTTTCTAGCACCACTCTGATCTTGACTCTGATCTCCAGCATCTGCAGTCCTCACTTTCGCTTTCTTAAATTTGTCACAAGTGCAAGTTGAATGATCCACTGCATTTAACATTTTAAAAATAGAAGTGCTAATATACCCTGTACACAATGGCCTTGGAAGGATACAAGTATTTGAATAATAGATTTCAGAACGGGGATTTGCGGTTGGTTTTAAATTAAAATTGGCCACCTGCAATTGCAGGTTTTGAGTTTTAGTTCTGTAACACATCACATGTGATAAACCTAATTACAGAGTTAATGCACAACTCTGTTGTTTATTCTGACTGGTTTTGAAATTAGCTACAGTAATACTTAAATCATGTTGGCAAATAATAGTAGCTCATTGCATAAAACAATTCACTTTTAATCCTTAGCTATCGGCATCGCCGTACAGAACAGGAAGAGGATGAAGAATTACTGTCAGAAAACAGCAAGACAACCAATGTCTGCACAAGGTTTGAAGAATCCCCATCATGTATGTAAAGCCATTTTAATCATTATTTCATACATGAGTTAATGTAGTTCAGACTTTTCACAACGTTTTTCCAATTGCTTTCATACTTTTAGTCACCATTCATTGATTTACAATATTCAATTTATTAAAATAATCAAATCTATGCTTGTGGGTCATTTGGGGCTGCTGTAATTTAGGTTTTATAAACAGCTTCTCTTGTTCTCCCAACTTAATTTGCTGTACTTAATAGCTTAAAATAGAACAGTGTGAATGACAACAGGTATGCTGGCTCAGTTTAGCCCAACTAATGTTTTAATGTCTTCTAAATCTTCAACTGGATGTTGTCAGTTTTGTGCATTTTGGTGTCAAGTTCAGCACAGTTGAAATGCTGGAAAGGCTGTCTTGATGCAGGTATAAAATAGCTGCATCGTTACATTGTCCTTTGACATGTTGTATAGCTCTGTGCTCTAAACCAGTGCTCACAGGGAGCCAAGTTGAAACGGCTTCCATTTATTTTTCATGGGACCTAACAGCCAATAAAAGGATGAAGTCTTTATCTAAGTCCAGGCCACATTGAAATGAACTATTGTGTTCATGAAGAAAATCAAATAATTATACTGATTGCAGGCATTTTAACTTGCACTGCTTTCTGTGAGCATCAGATATGATCACTTCCTTTATCCTATGAAATGGCGAGCATAATTATTAAAGAAAATCCCTGCAGTAACAACACATAATTGTTTACTATTACCCATAGTTCAGTAAACAGATTTTCCTTAATATCATCTCCTCCCTGGCCACCGTTATTAATGCCCAATCCTAAATTTGCCTACTTAAATGAAGTTTTGTACTTTTTTTGACTGTCTCTATATTATTTGGCCTTGTTTAATTAACTGCTGTAGAGCACTTGTAGTCTATGAAATATGCCATCTTTGATTTGGAGTCTGTGTCTGAATGCAAACGTTGAGACCCTGTAACCAGTTTGATTGAGCTGCTTGTTTTTTGTTGTCTCAAACTGTCACGGTGCTTTCAGTTAAATGGTTCCAGATACAAAGTACTTTTTTTTTTGGTCATGCAATGGCTTCATATTCACTTAAGATGTGTTCTCTACAAACCTTTACATTAGTTTCAGGCTCAAAATGTTTGGGATCTCTTCCACAGATATTAAAGGAGGAAAGCTCAGAGACTACCAGATACGTGGCCTGAATTGGTTGATTTCTCTATATGAGAATGGCATCAATGGAATCTTGGCAGATGAGATGGTATGTATATATTGGATTGTAGGAAAATAAGTTGGTCATTTTAGGTGTTTGAGATTAAGGGGGACATCCGATTGCTAAGAGATGTAAAGCCAAGGCCAGGGAAAGAAGTTAAGATTAATCAGGATCTTATAAAAGGCAGAATATGCTTGATGGGCCGAATGCTTAATTTCAGTATGATGTTCAGAAACACTTCAGAGCAACTCTGATTGAAAAGCACTGATGGCGTACAACAGGCTTAATTCTGTACTTCATTCAACAGGGTCTTGGGAAGACTTTGCAAACTATTGCTCTTCTTGGGTACATGAAACATTACAGAAACATTCCTGGACCTCACATGGTTCTAGTCCCTAAATCTACACTGCACAACTGGATGCTTGAATTCAAGAGGTGGATACCGACTCTTCGTGCCATTTGTCTAATAGGCGACAAAGATCAAAGGGTAAGAAATGAGATTTACATTCTGGAAAACACAACTAATGCCTGGAGTTTAATGGTTGAGTGCATTGCCCATTGTGGAAGTATGTTGTGCATTGGCAAATGGATCAGCTGGTGTGTTTTTGAAGACCTCAATGTGCAAATACCTTGGTGCCCCGCATTTGAAAAAAATAGGAGAAAGTGAGGACTGCAGATGCTGGAGTACCAGAGTTGAAAAATGTGGTGCTGGAAAAACACAGCAGGCCAGGCAGCATCCGAGGAGCAGGAGAATCCTGACCTTTCGGGCATAAGCCCTTCTTCAGATTCCTGAAGAAGGGCTTATGCCCAAAAGGTCGGGATTCTCCTGCTCCTCGGATGCTGCCTGGTCTGCTATGTATTTCCAGCACCACATTAGAAAAAAATACCCAGGATTCATAGAGCTGGTTACTATCCTCCTATCCTGTTACATTTGCTGAATGTAAATTAGATGGCCTGCTAGAACCTTTGAAGACCAGAAAAGGATAACTGCTTGGGCAAGGAATTGAAAGTTTTGAAGTATCTGTCAGACAATAGCAAGAAAGTCAGTACATTTGAGCGGGGAAAAGATTTTTCCAGTCTTTTTTTCTTAAAATTCAATACAGACTTTTTAGCATATTTTACATTTTGTCTTGAATCCCAAATAAGTAGCTAAACACTTTGTGTAATAAAACTTCAAGAACTGAAGGACATTTAAGATCTGGATCATACTTTTAATACAAAATTTGAAACTTCCATTGAAATCTTCCTTAGGGATATTATTCTTCAACATTGATCATATCTTTTGCTTTCTTGATACTGTATTGCATTTACTTGTGTCTGCATCCCTCAAAATGTGTTTGCCCAACAAAAGTTAATCTGTTGCCATTGTTAGTTCTGTTAGCTCGCAGTTCTGACTAGCTACGGTAATCTGCGTTTTTGCATATATAAAATCATAAATTCACCTCAATCTTGAGAGAAAATATGCCCAAATACATCGTAGTTTATTCTCACTGTCACATTAAGGGACTATAATACTATTTTTTAATAACGTGATATTTTGTTACCATTAAATTTAGCTAATTAATTTTCACGAGTGGTTTTCACTGTATTTGTTTTGCTAAAAAAATAACTACCTGGTGTTCAGGCAGTTGAACCATGACTCACTTTTACATTATCAGGCTGCCTTCATCAGAGATGTCCTCCTTCCTGGAGAGTGGGATGTTTGTGTGACATCATATGAAATGCTGATCCGGGAGAAATCTGTTTTCAAAAAGTTTAATTGGAGGTATTTGGTTATAGATGAAGCCCATAGGATCAAAAATGAAAAGTCTAAGGTAAGTTTGTCTTTCCTCCATCAATGTTGCTTTTTTGCGCTCATGTGCTTGCTCACTTTTTTTCTTTCGTCCCTCCTCCTGGGTTTCAGGGAACAATATCGCTCAATAATTATTGTTGGACTCTGAAATTTTCTGGGTGTTCCCTGAGCTTTGAAACGAGTAAAGGGAGGAGTGGCAAACTTTGAATTTCAAATCAAAGATTAGTCCTGCTTTTTCATACTTTAATTTTTCTTGATTCTTTCATGGTAAGATTTTTGCAACATTCATTGATAGTTTCTTGTCACTATTACTGTGACTGGCTTTCTTTGTTTCTAGATCTATTGATTATATTTCAGTTGCATCATTTTCCAGCCTGAGGTTTGAACCCTTGACCCCATATCATTAACCTGGGCCTCTGGTTTAGTTGTTATGTGAAGTACCACTGCACCATCATTCTTGTGTTCATGGGGTTTTTTTTGTAGATGTTTTAACCACCTTTTATTTCCGTGCTCATTGTTACTGTGATTTGAAGTAGATCCTCCACTGATTTTTTTTTCTTAAGAAATGCTCATACTGTGCTTTCTGTTTTCAACTTATAGATGACCATTTGCAATATTGCTGTAGTATCACTGGATTTATTTTTATTTCTCTTTTCTATTTCAATTTCTAACTAAAGAAATTGTATCTAGGTACCTTTTGTACTAAGATGACACATTAAGTAGCGGCATATAAACTTTTCACTGTACTCATTTGAGTACATGTGACAATAAAGCTAATTCTAATTTGTTTCAGCTTCCAAAGGCATGGCATTTGACTTTCGGTATGTTAGTTCATGAACTCCTCCAAATAGTTCAATGGTATTTTGAACTCATTTTGAATCAGCATGATTTAAATTTGTAGTTAGCTTTTACAGTAATGTTTTTAATATGCTAAATTTGCAGCTGTCTGAGATAGTGAGAGAATTCAAAACAACAAATAGACTGTTACTCACGGGTACACCACTTCAGAATAATCTACATGAACTTTGGGCTCTACTTAACTTCCTTCTCCCAGATGTCTTCAATTCATCTGCTGTAAGTACAAGAAAAGTAAATTAAGTGACTACTATATTAATTTAAGGGTCAGAACTCTAACTGAAACGATTTTGTACAAGGAATTCTGCAGTTTTTTTCCCCCTTTTAATGTAAGGTTAAACTCTCTGTCTCAATTGCGAGGTTTCGTGAGATGGGATTCCTTGCATTGCACAAAGCTAGATAACCAGTTCCAAATTCCCAGAGAATCATATTCACCACTACAGAAAAAAATAGGTATAAAGTCAAACTGGTAGTATCTGGTCCTCACCCGACTCTGCTGTTATATTTTTTAACAGTCCGTATTTCACCAGCATCGAAACATGTTGAATCTGTTTTATGTTTCCTCAGTTGACCACTTGAACTACTCTGCCATCTTGTGTCATGAATAAAAATTACATTAAGTGCAAGTTGGTTAAATAAAACCAGGTTTAATTAACCTTTCAACAGCTGCCTGTCTTAAATAATTAGCCTTATTGTAAAATTGGTATTATAATAAAGTTACATTTGAACCTCAGTCCATGCCTAAGTGACCATTTTACTTGTTTGAATCTTACTGTGGCTGTTCAGAGTATTTCATCTACCTTGATCTTTTCTTCTTGCAGCTCTGCAAGGACCTGAGGAATAAGCAGTATTAGGAAAATGCCCTCTTTACTTCCTTTCCTTCTCTCCATGTCTCCATTATTCACTGGAAAGTCACATTGTCACAGGAGCACAGTGTTGCCATTCACTCTTACGTTTTGCAAGAATATATAGCATCGTTATTCTACTAAAATGTCCCAAACCATTTTACTGTTGTTATCGTGCAAAATTTTGATTCTGAATTATGTAGAACTGTTGAAATCCTTTAGTAAAGGCTCAGTCAGTGATAAATATTTGAGGAGGGAGCAGTTTAGGAAGGGATTTCCGAGTTTGGAGGTGCACTATTAATAATGGAGCAACTAAAATCAGTTCAAGAGATCAAAAGTGGAGTAGCACAGGTCTTGGCAAATGGAGGTAGTGCTGTAGGGATTGAGGAGGCTTGCCATGAGGAGAGTCTCTAAGAGACTGTGAAAGTTTTAGAAAAACAAGTTGGGAATTTTGAACCTGGGGTGTTGCCAGATGGGTGCCAATTTAGATCAGTGCTCATAGGAGTGGTTGGTAGACCAGTCTTGGTGCAAGTTAGGATACAAGTATCAGAGTTTTGAATTAGTTTGTTTATGGAACTTGGGAGAGAGACACTGAGAGCATCAGAATTGTCACATGCAGAGATAACAGACAACCTAAGGAATAAAGTTTGAATGCTTTCCTTGTCAGAACACTTGCCTGCCAACCAGAACTAAGTGAACTGTAGTTGAACAACCTAATTTGGATGCTACTATTTGTTGCTATTCTCGTGTTAATAATAACCAATTTTATGTTTGAGATTACTGCATTTTGAGATTAATTAAATCAACAAGCATAATAAAGTTTAACAGATTAGAAGCACCAAAGCTTGCTCTTTGTTTTTTGCAGGACTTTGATTCTTGGTTTGACACAAATAATTGTTTTGGAGATCAAAAGCTCGTTGAAAGGTTGCATATGGTAAGTCTATTCCTTCAGTTTGTTGCTGGTGAATATTAAAGCGTGAGTATTATTTAAGCCCCATTGTCATTATTTTCAGAGTAATTATTCTAATGGGCATCAGAGGCTGACAGGTGACCTTATAGAGATTTATAAAATCCATCAGGAGCATGGATAGGGTAAATAGACAAGGTATTTTCCCTGGGGGAGTCCAAAATTAGAGGGCATAGGTTTAATGTGAGGGGGAAAAATTTAAAAGGGACTTAAGGGGCAACTTATTCACGCAGAGGGTTTTGCATTCATGAAATGAGCTGCCGGAAGAAGTGGTGGAGGCTGGTACAATTGCAACATATAAAAGGCATCTGGATGGGTATATGAATATGAAGGGTTTGGAGTGATATGGGCCAAGTGCTGCAAATGGGACTAGATGAGGGCGGCACGGTGGCACAGTGGTTAGCACTGCTGCCTCACAGCGCCAGGGACCTGGGTTCAATTCCTGCCTCAGGCGACTGACTGTGTGGAGTTTGCACGTTCTCCCCGTGTCTGCATGGGTTTCCTCCGGGTGCTCCGGTTTCCTCCCACAGTCACAAAGATGTGTGGGTCAGGTGAATTGGCCATGCTAAATTGCCCGTAGTGTTAGGTAAGGGGTATATGTAGGGGTATGGGTGGGTTGCGCTTCGGCGGGTCGGTGTGGACTTGTTGGGCTGAAGGGCCTGTTTCCACACTGTAAGTAATCTAATCTAATTAATTTAGGAAATCTGGTCAGCTTGGACGGGTTGGACCAGAGGGTCTGTTTCCGTGCTGTACGTCTCTGACTCTATAATTTATGTAGTGTACTATGAATGGGAATAAGGCTATTTTTAAGTAACAGTAAGATTTTAGAATTAATTTATTCAACAAAATGTGATACTTGATCCTTGCATTGTTAAATGGAATTATTGTACAGAATGCAAATTAATTTGCCTAATGAATTTAATAGAAGAATAAAATTAATACAGTTGTCGCAACTTGCTAGCACAATCATGCAAATGTAATTTACCCACAATCTGTAATTGTTGCAATGAATTGGCTTTATTAAAAAGCAGCAAGAATGGGTTTTGAGTCTTGGATCATCTTCCTGATGCTTTCCCATTTCAGCCCAACTACTTGGAGGGGATAAGAAGTGTTTAAGGCATGGTTCGATTGAAGGGTCTATTTCTATTCTATATGATTCTGATTTGAAGCTCACTAACATTAGCAATTGTTACGTACACGTTAACCAGTGCCTGAAATAAGAATGGCATTTAAAGTGTCATAATAGGCAGTTTCAAAATTGGTGTAAATGCAAATAGATAATTACTTTGTGGCTGATATATGCTGTTGTTATGGGTGTTAAGGGTGGAGTAGACATTATGCCCAGATCTGAATCACTTCAGGATTAAATGTGGTCAAGGAAATTTTTTTTTATTTCATCTACTGATCAATCTATTTTGTTCAGTCTCCATCTATTGAACCCCTCAACCAAACTTCATAACGAGACCCATTAACATCTCCATGGCCTAGTTTGATTTCTGATCTTGACGGAATTACCCAAATAAGTGCATTTTAATTGTTAGATTTCCAGAATTCATTACTAATCAGGAAGGATACAGGTAGTTCTATCACACAATGGTTGCATTCTTGTGCAACCCCACATTGTAGAAAAATCAAACTTTAGAAGCAGCACTTAGTGTTGGCAATGTAATCATGATACAGTCAACACAAGTTTTAATAGTTTGCATTTTAGTAAGTGTCCCAATTCATCAATCATGTTACACCAAAATTAATGTTTAACAAAATGTGCATTATAGCGGAATGACCTGTACTTAGTTTCAAATGTCAGTGATAGTGTCCTTAACTCCTGAGACAGAGGGCCAACTTCAAGACTCACCTGCTCCAAAGGTGTGTAACAACATCTCTGAATAGGTTGATTTGAAAATATCTAGTTTCAGATGTCAGGATTTATTTTCTCTTCTGTGGAAATACAAGGAAAATAAAATAAAATAACTTGATTGGTAACTATTGTGAATGCTACTCTGCATGCTGTATTTACCCTTTCAGTAGCCAAAATGTGGGATTTGGGAAAGGGGTCCAAAGTTGCTTACATTTGCCTTGTCTTCTGTTGACACTGCAAATGTTATTCTCTAACCATTCAGTTGCTCCCTCTCTGGTCACTTTGAGGCTTAACCAGACCGACTGGAACCATCACATCCTAATTGATTGTGAGCGGAATTACAAAATCATATTCTCTTGTCTACCAAAGCCACTACTTTCTTTTCACCTGTTACTGTTTGATGTCTTTGTTATCACAAAACTCTACTTCCATTTTGCACCAGATAAGCTTGATCTCATTGAAAACTGTTAGTGTGCATCAAGCTCCGCCTGGCCCATGCTCACTGACCTCCTTTTTGCCTGGTAATATCTTAATTAATATTCTCATTTTTCAAATCCTTCAGTAACCTTAACCCTCCCTATCCCTAAGTCCTTATAACTCTCCAATCTCTGTACCCTTGAAAGGGGTTCTCTCTTCAATCACTTTACCTCTGCCCTCTTTTAAGACACCTGCATAAAAAACTCCTTTTGATCAAGATGTTGATCAACTGTCTCTTGGGGTATTTGGCACCAGATCTGATAGCTCCTGTGTTGAAACTGTAGACATTTTGCTGCTTTTAAAAGATGCAAGTTGTTAAGAATGAAGAATATCTATTTGAGTTTACTTAATTCTTTTGATGTGGGATTTGAGGTCAATTTTGCAACAAAATAAAGCTGTTAACAATCTGATTTTGTGACTTAACAATTTAAGGTTGATTTAATTCCAACTGTTATTGACATCAAGTCTGCGCATCAGAGAATATGGATTTGCTCTGCTTCAGATCCTGTGATCTAACCTGTCTATTAGTATGTTTAATATGAATTTCGCTGTGTCTCTGTAGATGTTCAGTACTTGGATTTTTTAACTTCTGCTTCAGTCCACAAAATATATCTTTTGATGGCTGCATTCTTTTGCTTAACTTCCATGAGCACCACCACTGTGTAAGCAGCGTGTATTCTAACCTGATTTAGGTATTGCGGCCTTTCCTTCTCCGGCGTATTAAAGCTGAGGTAGAGAAGAGCCTACCACCAAAAAAGGAGGTCAAAATGTACGTAGGCCTTAGCAAAATGCAGCGGGAGTGGTGAGTATACCATATGTGAATATTAGTATGTCACATTGTTTAGTGAGGTGTAATCTTGCAATAGTTTAATGAACTTGGACTGCACTCTTAACATCAGTTAGAGCATTTGAAGAATTTTAAAAAAACATTGATTTACCCAAGGCACTATGCTTTCAAATGTTGACTTGCTGCCACGAATGCTTGCTTCCTTCTGATCTGTATGGCTTTGTGCTTATCAATCTAATATGTCTCAGTCGCTTGAATGCATATTGATATAATTCAAAGAAAATTAGATTTTCACCAGATCTCTACTGGACTGTTGCTGTGCATGTGTGACTATTGCAGTGCTTTAAAACTTTGTTAGTCTCATTAGGTTTTTTCCCGTCTTTTATTTTGTACCTAAGTTTTTAAATTTCTAAGCTGAAAATGTGTTGCTGGTTAAAGCGCAGCAGGTCAGGCAGCATCCAAGGAACAGGAAATTCAACGTTTCGGGCATAAGCCCTCCTCCCTACCTTTTATCTTAGCCTGCTGGACAAACCTTCCTCATTCCTGACTTGACCTCCTTCCACCTATCACATCTCAATCGCCCCTCCTCCCTACCTTTTACCTTAGCCTGCTGGACACACTTTCCTCATTCCTGACACATTTAAATTCCTTTTAAATTTCTAAGAAAGGATATCCTCTTGGCTGAGTACAAATCTGTTGAAATCTAATGAAATACCACTGGGGTATTTGCTCAAAATTCATATTAACAATATCTGTCTCATAGATCAAGAAGTCAGTAATGCTGTTTAAAAATAGACGGTTTACATGGCTCACTAGAGAGCTGCCAAAAAAAACTAATAGAAATTTAGCAAAATCTTCAAAAAGTGGGAGAGTGATTTGTATATTGCAGGGAGCAGTTGAGTTGGATAGTATGGATGCATTTTAGAGAAGGTCATTAAAACACCAGGGAGAGGAATAAAAGGATATGTTAATTTGGGTTAGGTAAAGGTGGGGGGATGATTGTGTGTCATACCCAGGCATTGATTTATTAATCCAGAGGGCTTGTTTCTATGCTACTTTGTGTCCAGGTACTTCACACTGGCTTTTTTGCTGTATCTATCTCTTAACTGGTGGGTGGCACGGTGGTTAACATTGCTGCCTCACAGTGCCAGTGACCCGGGTTCAATTCCCGCCTCTGGCGACTGACTGTGTGGAGTTTGCAAATTCTCCCCGTGTCTGCGTGGGTTTCCTCCGGGTACTCCGGTTTCCTCCCACAGTCCAAAAACATGCAGGTTAGATGAATTGGCCATGCTAAATTGCCCGAAGTGTTAGGTAAAGGGGTAAAATGTTGGGGAATGGGTCTGGGTGGGTTGCGCTTCGGCGGGTCAGTGTGGACTTGTTGGGCTGAAGGGCCTGTTTCCACACTGTAAGAATCTTAAAAAAAAAATCTAAAACATGCTCCTATCCTGGCATGTAAAGAGAGATTTTCTTACTCATGTAAGACCCTGGCCATCAGATTCCTCTATCACCAATGGTTAATGGATCGTACTTCCTGTCAAAGAGCAAAGACCTTTTGGATTGAATGGGTATTAATCGCTGGATATGGATTTACTTGTGAGTCTAGATGGGGCAACCTCTTTAAATGTGCCAGTGAGGTGATGTTTCCAGGCTTTTTTTCTTTAGAATAATGCAATAGTGTTTGATTATAATCACGGTTTCTGCTCAGTTACACACAAAGTAGTTTATCTCCAAGTATGTCTAACAAGTTTTAATTCTGGCTTGCTCACAGGTACACCAGGATATTAATGAAGGATATTGACATCCTGAATTCCTCAGGGAAGATGGACAAGATGCGTTTATTGAATATACTGATGCAACTACGCAAGTGCTGCAACCACCCCTATCTGTTTGATGGAGCTGAGCCTGGCCCACCTTACACTACCGACACTCACTTAGTAGTTAACAGTGGGAAAATGGTGGTATTGGACAAACTGCTGCCAAAAGTGAAGGAACAAGGTCAGCTGCAGCCCTGTTCAAGGCTTCTGTTTCCCTTTGTATTTCCATCTTTCTGCAGTGGTAAAAACTGTCTGGCAAAGAGCCATTCAGGCTAAGGTACTATAAAGTTTTGGGACTGGAGGTGACAAATGCGGTTCCACTATGCCAGAGGCATAAAACACAAATTTACAATTGACAAAGCATTATGGAACAGAAATTAACTGAAAAGGATTACAAATTAATTACCAATGCAGGTATTTATTGAAGATGATTTTAGACACAATAGCACCTGAAAAGAAGGTTGCTTGAGTTGGGTAAACTAAAATGCAAGGATACCTCAGTAGCTGTTAATTGCATTTTGAAAATATATTCAATAAAATTCATGTTAATGTAATAATAAAGATATGGAGTGTGAATCTGAATGATTTGAGAATTGGATTGGCATTAAAGGTGACAATTTTGCCAGGCTTTGTGATTGGATTCAAGTTTAATTGATAACTCAAAGTGCATGTGGATCACCCAGACTTGAATGAAAGACCAAAATAATTTAGGCTCTTGAGGTCAGGAGAAAAAAGTAGCTTCATTTATCAAGACACCCAGTGTAGTGTAAACTACTTGGGATCGCCCGTCTGCCCTGGTCATCTTGTGTATTCCAAATTATATGCCAACATTTTTGTCAGGCTTCGGAACACCAGTGATGCAGACTGAGAGTTCAAAAATGAACCGTTCTGGGATGAATTGCAAGAAATGAAAAGGGGCCTATTGTTGTTAGTCTGAGAGGATAAAAGCACGCAATGACTGCAAAGCATTTGTGAACGATTACTGTGGTGGCAAATTGCACACTGATTTTTTTGGATTAAAAATCATCACAGATTGTACTGAAGTGAAAATAGGGCTGGAAATAATCTGTTGTTGGTCTTGCAATATTTGTAGAAGAGAGAAACAGGATTATGCATACAGGTAGTTCTTCTATAACGCAATGTTGCATTCTTGTGCAGTGCCTCATTTTAGAAATATAATGCTTTAGAAACAGTGCTTAAACTGTTTGAGATGTAATAGCATTACAGCCAACAGACATTTTAAAGGTTTGCGCTTGAGAAACAGTGTCCCCAACTCATCAGCCATGTTACAGCGAATGCATGTTAACAAAACGCTGCTATATTAGAAAGACCTGTATGACTTTAAACCTCTCTCCACATTGCTAGATTTGCTGAGTATTTGCAGAATTCATTTCTATTTCAGATTTCCAGCATCCACAGTGTGTGTTTGTACAGGTTTAAAAACTTTGTGAATTGCATCCAGTTTTAGTAACTTTTTTTTTCGCAACAAATTTAAATGCATTGAAAATAGTTTAAAAGAAACTGTTCAAAAAGGTTTGAGTAGCTGCATGGTTTTATTTGCTGGAGGAACCGAGGTTTAAGAAGAAAACAGATTTAAAATGATGAAAAATGTAGGTGAGATTTAAGTAAGCAATCTGTTTAATTTAGAAGTAAACATTTAACCAGAGAATGAAATTAGGAAATTTTGTAAGTTTGGGGTGATTGTCCTGTTCTGAAAATGTGTTGCTGGTTAAAGCACAGCAGGTCAGGCAGCATCCAAGGAACAGGAAATTCGACGTTTCGGGCCAGAGCCCTTCATCAGGAATGTTTTGAATAGGTGATTGTCCTGTTGCACGTCATTGAGGCCTGGAGGGCTCCTAAAAAACTGACTGATCTAATGCCATTAAATATGGGGTTAACATATTGGTGAATAAAGTAATTATGTGTATTTCTTAAATTGGGCTTTGTATTTGATGCTCAAACTGCAGCATCTAAAATCCAGCTAGAATTTAAACCCCTTCTGATTTGAGGTCAAAGATCATGGGTAGTTCATGTTGCGTGAATTATAAACTGTTATCTGTGTTAATTTGATTCCTGTTTGTGACTGACTTACTAAATTACTATAACCTGTGCATTTTCTCACTGTTGAAGAGATTTGATTTTCATTTTGCACTTTAGAAAAAGTACAATTTTGAAGCGTTTCATATCTGCATTGATCAGTACATTACTCTGACATATGATCTTCAATTTCATAGGTTCTCGTGTATTGATTTTCAGCCAAATGACCAGGGTGCTGGATATCTTGGAAGATTATTGTATGTGGAGAAACTATGAGTATTGTAGACTAGATGGACAAACTCCACATGAGGAGAGACAAGTATGTTTCTTACCCTGTGCTTTTAAAACTGAATTAATTTTGATGTTCAGAAAGTTCCCACTTCTAAATTGGAGTGGCTGGGGATGGAGTCTGTTAATCAGAGTTGCATTGTCTAATGTAATTATTCCATGTTTGGATTTCAAAACTGACTAGCTTTTCAGACAAGGAGCATGAGTTTTCACTTTGAATCTAGCTTTTTTGAAAATGGAAATTTACAGCAGCTTGCAGAACGATTTGGTCTTGATTATTTGTACGTTTCTGCTTTAAATTTTGTCTTTATTTCCTTCAGGATTCTATTTCTGCTTTTAATACTCCTGGGAGCTCAAAGTTTATCTTCATGTTAAGTACACGTGCTGGTGGTCTTGGTATAAATCTAGCTACAGCAGATGTAGTAATTCTGTATGATTCTGACTGGAATCCTCAGGTTGACCTGCAAGCTATGGTAGGTTACTGAGCAAAATTTGTATACTGCAAGTCATGCTGTTGATCTGGATATCGCATGTAACTTACATGTTTCCATTTTACATCTGAGTATACGAATAAAGTAGCATTTTAGGTTATGGTACTGTTTTGATGTAATTGCAAGAATATGTGTTCTGTTTTCCATAGAACAAGTAATCTACAGATTTCATTTGAGTGCTTTGAGTTCTCCTTGTGTGGAAAAAGTCTGTTTGAGGCATTTCAGTCCCATTAAAATTATGAAGTTTAAATTAATTAAAACTTGGTGGCTGGCAGCAACAGTAAGGGGTCTTGGCTACCAGTTGTCCAAATGATTCACCAATGTCCTTTCACACTACACAAGCATAGTGGCTGACTCTTCTTACAGTCTGAAATGATCTGACAAACTGCTAAATGTTCCTTTTGGTTTGGGACCTATCTGTCAGATGTTTTAATAAGTGAAAATTTTGACCTGGCTTTCCTCTGCACATCAATTCCTAATGATAACTGGGTAAATGGAGAGAATTAAAAATTATAGGAAATGTACTTTTTTTACCGATCAAGGAATATTCTGGAAAATTGTTTTATCTGCTGCCCCTACTAAGAGAATTTGTTTATTCATATTGTTGGGTTTTGTTAATTTCTATAATAATAAGAGGCTGTTTGCCATAAAGTACATTGATGTTATTTTTACAACTGTATACATAGAAATAAAAGTTATTGAATGGTTCTGTGGCTCTGCTAACGTGTAACCTCTCTTTATAAGGATCGAGCCCACAGAATTGGTCAAACAAAAGTAGTCAGAGTCTTCAGATTTATAACAGACAACACTGTAGAGGAAAGGATAGTAGAACGTGCTGAAATGAAACTTAGGCTGGACTCTATTGTAATTCAGCAAGGTGAGTATTTTGGGACGGAAATTGAATAGGGAAGGGTAGAATACTTGTCCAGTTATATTATTCAATGCTTGGAGATACTGCATTTAGATGAAATGCAACTCAACCATGGTTTGCTCTCTGCAACTTCATCTCGCACTCTGATTCTCAGAGGTATAGCACTGATAGAAAGTTTGTGATTGGCTATTAATGACAGACCTACCTACCACCCAAAGGAAACTGAAGTAGCCATCTGGCACAAGTTTCTACTTTTTTGTGAAATAGTCTTAATTCAATTTCACAATCTCCTAAACAAAAATATGCATGAAACTTCTTTACTATGCAATAGAGTATGAATGGTCAATTCATATATATCCCACAGCTGAATTCAATAGTTTCTGCTTTATTTTTATAGCCTTGTATCAGTTTTAATTGTGGAACTGAATTCTTTTAGGAAGGTTGGTCGATCAGAATCTCAACAAACTGGGGAAAGATGAAATGCTGCAGATGATTCGTCACGGTGCTACCCATGTGTTTGCTTCTAAAGAGAGCGACATTACAGATGAAGATATTGATGCTATATTAGAAAGGGGAGAAAGAAAGGTAAAAATAACAATGCCAGAACGGACAAAACTCCTTGTTTAGCTCATTCAGTGTTGCTATTTCCTGGTGACTTGTTCACTACTGCTGTTACAAAGCTGGTGGTATGAGTACAATAGGTATCCCTTAACCTGGAGCTTGATAAATTTCTTCAAACTTAGTATCAAAAGCTAATTATATTGAAGGGATTGTAGTGTAACAGTTTTGCGCAGTCTTATTCACCACTTGTACCATTGATGATGGGTCAACAGAGGTGGGCTTGAGTTTAAGCATTTGGAGAGACTTTTAAATTCACCTTAAGTTTGATGTGTTTTAGCAAGGTGATTGTCTTAGTTGTTATGTTTGTGGTAAGTTGTTTAAAACAAGTTTTATTTTTGCAAAGTAAATCTAGTTAATTCACACAAATCTCAGTAAAGTTGAGAGCTTTACATCAGTTTTCCTAAGCTAATGCAAAATGTTTAGCTGGCAGCTACTAAAGTACAAATGTATAGTTTGAAATGGTTATCATGGACCTTTTACATCAATATATTTTCTACTCAGCAAATAATTTTGTGGTTTTTATAGTCACATTTCTTGGAAATAGTTTTCAATGTAATAGTCTGCTGAAAGCCACATTAACATTATATTATTTAGACAATCTAAATATGATGCTATTCCCATCTTCGTGTTGGTTATGATTCAATGCCATGTATGAAACACAAGCTGAAACTCGACTCGTGTGCCCACTGGAGCTATTCATGCTCATTGTTCCAACATTGTAAACTTACGAATTTTAAATACATGAGTTCTTCTGGATGTTGGATTTTCATTAGCACACCCCTCCCCTCCCTGAAATGTACAAGGACAATATCCTGTGAAATTGTACCAATTAACAGTCACCGTTCAAACTCTCATCCACATTTTTCTGTTTTATCTACAGACAGCTGAGCTGACTGAAAAGCTTTCACATATGGGTGAAGGTTCACTTAGAAACTTCACTATGGAGACAGAAGTCAGTGTGTACAACTTTGAGGGCGAGGACTATAGAGAGAAGCAAAAGGTAAGTTTGGTTGCAGCTGGATATTTACATTGATGCATATACTTCCTAATTTCTAAAACCGGATTACTAAATTGTTGCTATATCCACAGTTGGCTCTAACTGAATGGATTGAACCCCCCAAACGAGAACGTAAAGCAAACTACGCAGTTGATGCCTATTTCCGAGAGGCTCTTCGTGTCAGTGAGCCCAAAGCGCCTAAAGTAAGTTTTGGATCAAGTCTTTCCAATGAGATGCTTTCATTCTCTCAACATTTAGTGACCAGCTGGGACTTTAATACCAACTCAACTAAAAGAATTTTACAGTACTTGTATTTTGGCATTTGTTGAAGGTTATTCCGAAGAATCAGTGTGTACACTATCTTATACTACCGTGCTGTTGAACAAAGTGCACATCTTGACCTGAATTTTTAAAAGAAAAATGATTCATGGGATATGGTCATTGCTGGCTAGGCCAGCACTTGCTGCAATCCCGAAATGCCCAGAGGGCAGTTAAGAGTCAACCACATTGCTGTAGTCCAGAACAGTTAATGATGGTAGATTTCCTTCCCAGAAAAACATTAGTGAACCAGGTGAGGTTTTCTGACAATCGACATTGGTTTCATGATCACTATTAGAATCTTAATTCCAGATTTTTAATTGAATCCAAACTCATCCAGTTGCCATGGTGGAATTTGAACCTATGTCCCCAGATCAATAGCAGGGTCACTAGATTAATAGTTTAGTGATAATATCACTAGGCCATCGCCCCCACCTGAGGGAATATTATATATTCTATAATCAGATTCTGAGCTTTAAAAAATTAAGGGAAAAACAACTGAACTTATTAAAGCTTTTATTTGAAAGCAGTAACATCTAAAGTGTTCTCCAAATTCAGATGCAGGTTGGTTAGATTAAGAATCATAGAATCCTTACAGTGTGTAAGCAGGCCATATAGCTCATAAAATCCACATCAACACTCTGAAGAGCACCCTACCCAGATCCACCCTATCCACTGTGCCCTGCATTTCCCATGGCTAACCCGCCTAGCCAATAGATCCCTGGAAGCTGGGCAATTTAACATTGCCAATGCACCTAACCTGCATGTCTTTGTTCTGCGAGAGGAAGCCAGAGCATCCGGAGGAAACCCCACAGACATGGGGAGTGTGCGCAAAATCCATACAGACAGTTGCATGAGGGTAGAATCAAAACTGGGTCCCTGGCACTGTGAGGCAGCAGTGCTAACCACTGAGCCATGAATGAAGGTGAACAGAAACCTATTGCATATTTTATGTTCTCATGTGGATCTGATATTTCCTTGCTTATAAATGTTTAGCTTTGTGCTTTATATTTTCCTAGGCTCCTCGTCCACCAAAACAGCCCAATATTCAGGACTTCCAATTCTTTCCCCCTCGGCTGTTTGAACTGCTAGAGAAAGAAATCCTGTATTACAGAAAAACCATTGGTTACAAGGTGAAGTGTTCGTTGTCTGAAAGTCTGTATTTATGAACTAACTAGAACAAAGTCTCCAGATTTTGTACTTACAATAACACCCAAACTTAAGAGTGAAGATAGTAGTCATTGACCTCTCACACCAAGACACTAGCTACTGAAAAACTATCTGTTTTTAATTTGCATGTGTGTTTTTGAACCAATAATATCCACTGCATTTCTATAAAGGGCCACTGGAAGGTGCATGATATTGAGCTGATGTGTCTGATCTTTTTGGTTTCCTCTCCTCTTTCACATTGTTTCCTCTAATTTTCCCCACAAGCACTTTGTGTGCTGGTTGTTTATTTGTGAAGAATATAATAACAATAATAAAAGATATTAAGCTGTGATTGTTTTTGTGAGATTTGGGGGAAAGAAGGATTTGAAGCTATGACATTTACTTCTGGGGTCAATGGTTGAAACAGGAAATGTGAATATCGAACACTAGAATGGATAGCTAGATTAAGATAAGGGATAAGAACATGATGGGCGAATGCATTTGGAGCGGTTTGCAAAAATGTAAATGCGGTATGGCCTATTTCAGTGTTGCATTTCTGGATTTTCTAGTCAACAGCGCACTTTTTAAGAGGCGAGGTGAATTTGATGTTGAAACATTGACCACTGGTAGTTATTCGGTCTTTATCTAGTGAATATCCAACAGCGTCGTCTTAATGTTATTGAACTTGTTAGCTAAGGATGAGGCAACATTGAACCAGTGCATCAAATAAGTATGAATTTCACTCTAGGTGCCACGTAATCCTGATCTACCAAACTCAGCTCAAGTACAGAAAGGAGAACAGTGCAAAATTGATGAGGCTGAACCTCTGAATGATGATGAGCTTGAAGAAAAGGAGAAACTGTTAACGCAGGTAACATTGCTATTTCTGAGTGTTGTGCAATCTTTAGCAGAACTTTGCAAATGAAGCCTAACAATACAACTGTATGGTTCTGGCCTGTGTTACTATAAGAAGTTTATGAAGCCAAAGGAGTTCTCAGTTCTTGTGTTTTATCAAGTATGATTGAACAGGTTTAGAACTTGTTTCCTCCTTGATGAAAGTAAACTGAAAATACTGGAGCCTTTCACATTCTGAGAGGATTTGATAAAATGGATTAAAATTCCACTTTCGGGAGAGGCCACAATAATGAGATGTTAATTTCAGTAGAAAGTTCAAAAAAGCATTTTTGTGTCATTGTTACTGCATGGCACTGTACCACAGGCGCAGTTTTGGTACTAATATGTTTAGGCTAGATAAACCCATGTGGAAGAAAGAAGTACTGAAGAACCTTGATTGTCCAAAGGGCACAGACTGGATGTACTTTGTTTGGTTAATTAAATTCCGGGTAATCGAATGCTGGATAACGTTGTCTAGCCAAGCATCGGGACTTTGCAATCTTTCCAGATAATCCGATATTTGGATAATCGAAGTTCCTCTGTAGCAGGTTGTAATGCTGGTGGAGAAGGTTTGGAATGACCTATTTTGTGCTGTATATTCTATGTGATATTAACAAAAGCTTGGTAAATATGGGATCATTTGCTTTAACCATATCAAATATATCAGATACAGAAATAGAAATTGAGAATGTGGGAAGCATATCAAATGGTCAGACAGTGTCAATGAGAAAAATAAGTTTAATGTTTCAGTTCAGTTTGGCTTTTATTAGAATTCATTAGTATCTTTGATAATTTTACCTGGTTTTTATGGAAGTGAAGCTTCATTCCATTTCAAGTTAATGGTTTCCTGTTTTGGTGAAACTCCAAAGCAGTGATTTTATATATTACATGTTAAGCTTTTGATATTTTTTCCCTGGATATTTTTTAAAATTAATGTTTTAGTATATGCCCATTGTGACAATATTTGCATGTATATTCATCTCTGCGTTTCAATTCTGTTTAATTGTAAAAGTAAGAATTTGACCCTTTTTCATTATGGAAGGAGGTTATCCTTGACGTGTTTTGCTCCTGAGTCAGCTTTGCTTGAGTAGAGAATCCAGTTTATTGGAGGTGCTATCTTGTGGTTGAGATGTTAAATAGACTTCTCATAGAATCATAGATCCCTACAGTGTTGAAACAGGCTATTTGGCCCAAGACCACAACGCTCCTCCCTCCCAGAGTAACACCCAAAACCCCATTCCCCTAGCCTATTATGCTACATTTACCCCTAATTAATGCACCTAATCTACACATCCTTGAACACTATGGGCAATTTAGCATGGCCAGTTCACCAAACCTGCACATTTTTGGACTGTGGGCGGAAACCGGAGCACCTGGAGGAAACCCACGCAGACATGGAGAGAATGTACAAGTCACCTGAGGCCCTGGTGCTGTGAGGCAGCAGTGCTAACCACCGAGCCACCACGCCACCCTGTCAGAAGTCAGTGATCCCTTGGCAATATTTAAGGAGAAGAGGAATTCTTCTGGTACCTTGCCAGTATTTATTCTTTAGTTAACATAAGTAAAACAGATTCTACATAATTTCTTTCAAATTTGTTGAAGCTGTTCTTGGATAACTGGAGGATACCAGTGCTTCAGAAATGCAATTTTCATATCTATCACAAAGAAAGATTAATTTTTAAAAAGAAACAAACTCTGTGTGCTTTATTACTAAGTTGTGTAGAATATGCAGTTTCCTGCCATCTTCTGTTGGTTGCTGCTGTCTTGTGCAGTTGTCTATTTTACAGCAAATGTAATGTTTGACAGGGATTTACCAGCTGGACAAAAAGAGACTTTAATCAGTTCATCAAAGCAAATGAGAAGTGGGGTCGTGATGACATTGAAAATATTGCCCGTGAAGTAGAGGGGAAAGTTCCTGAAGAAGTGATTGAGTATTCTGGTAAGATTTTCAGCTTTCAATTGAAAGTTTATGCCTGCCATTTTCTGATCACTCTGTTTTGCAAAGTATCCAGTTGTTTTATTCTGGTTGTTCTTATCACCTGCACCACTTTTTATTATGAATGGCCCTGTTACTATAAATTGACTTACTGACTACTGTTTCTTTAAGCTGTGTTCTGGGAAAGATGCAATGAGCTCCAAGACATTGAGAAGATTATGGCACAAATAGAAAGGGGAGAAGCTAGAATCCAAAGGAGGATCAGTATTAAGAAAGCACTGGACACAAAGGTAATGTTTCAATTTCCATTTATAGAAATAGAAGTACACTTAATGGAAGTAATAGTCAAACATTGTGTGTATTAACAATTTCACACATTTGCTGTGTAGCTGTGCTGTTTTACTACAGTAATATTCCTCTGTCCTTCAATAGATTGGACGTTACAAAGCACCTTTCCACCAACTGAGAATAGCATATGGTACAAATAAAGGGAAGAATTATACAGAAGAAGAGGACAGATTTCTGATCTGCATGTTACACAAGCTGGGGTTCGACAAAGAAAATGTTTACGATGAGCTTAGACAATGCATTCGAAACTCTCCACAATTCAGATTTGACTGGTTCCTTAAATCAAGAACTGCTATGGTAACTAGCTTGCAACCTGGCTCACTAGATTTTCCTATTAAAAAATTTACTCCAACTCCTAGTCAAAGTCGCAGTTTGTTTATATCTAAATATTCGATCAACATTCTGTCGCATTAAAAAGAACTACCTGCATTTGTTGCTTTACTTTTAGGAGTTGCAAAGACGATGTAATACTTTAATCACTCTAATAGAAAGAGAAAACTTGGAACTTGAAGAAAAAGAGAAAGCAGAAAGGAAAAAGCGTGGACCAAAAACTACATCGGTAATATTCTTCATTATACTATGAGATATAGTCTTCAGTTGTACTTTCTCTCTCCCCCCACACACTGTTTCTGAAGTTGCAGCAGGACTATCTTGCAGAGATTGCTTTGCTTTGCTTTGCTCTGGTGGTATTGCGTACTCTCTTTCAGAAGGGGCAAAATTAGGTTGAATATTTGTGCATATATAGGTGCATAGATCTTTAAAACGTCATTAACTGAAACAGAACAGGATTGGCACAGTGTCTGACTGTGTGAAATTTGCACATTCTCCTCATTTCTGCATGTTGTTCCTCTGGATGCTCAAGTTTCCTCTCAGATCAAGCTGTGCAGGCTAGGTGGATTAGCCATGGGAAATGCAGGCTTGCAGGAAGAATGTAGGGGAGTGGGTCTGGACGAAATGGTTTTTTTTTTGGGGGGGGTCAGTGTGGACTTGATGGGCTGAATGGTCTGCTCCAATACTGTAGGGATTCTATGAAACAGTCAAAAAAATGAATTCAATGCTGACCTTTATACCTAGAGGACTTTTGAAAAATATATAAGCACTTGTGGGCATTGCTGGCTGGCCAGCATATATTACCCATCCCTAGCTGCCCTTGAATTGAGTGGCTTTACTAAGCTATTTCAGAGGGCAGTTGAGAATCAACCATATTGCTGTGGATCTGGAGTCACACACACCCCCACTCCCAAGGAACATTAATGAGCCATGTGGGGTTTTCCCAACAATTGGCAATGGCTTCCTAATCATCAGTAGATTCTTAATTCCAAATTTTTACATTCATTTATTTGAATTCAAATTCCTCCTGCCATGGCAGGATTTGAACTCTGGTCCCCAGAAAGTGGGCTGAGTTTTCTCGATTGATAAGTCTAGTGATAATTGCCTCCCAATAGTACAAAGACGCAAAAACTATTTGCAATTATACAAAGCTCATTAGTTATCCCACTGTGAGCAGTTCTGGGTATCATACCTTACAAAGGATATATTGGCCATGGAGGGAGTAAAATGAAGGTTTCAAAGATTTATACTTGGACGTCAAGAGTTATATGGAGAGATTGTACAAATTAGGCTTGTTTTCTTTAGAATTTAGAAGGTTTAGATATGTTTTGATTAAAGTCTTCCGAGATATTAACTGGGAGAAACAGGGTAGATAAAGATAAACTCTTCCCATCAGTTGGAGATTCTGAAAATAAGAGGCAGTCTGAGAATTAGTGCTTGGGCTGTTCAGGAGAGATAACAGAAAGCACTTCTATCTGCAAGATGTTTGGAAGTCTTCCACAAATGGCAGTGCATGTCTCAGTTAATTTTAAATGAGATTTTCTTTTAAGGGATATGGGCCAAAGGCAGGTGTGTGGAGTTGGACAACAGATCAGGCTTGATCTCATTGAATGGTAGAGTAGGCTTGAAGGGCTGATGGCCTACTATGTTGCTAAAATGACATCTGATTCTATCCTTTTTTTTTCCCCCAAAATCAGCTAGTAAAATTGAACAGGCTTTGAAAAGGGATGTAGGAATGGTGTTGGTAAACCTGTTTACAGGGCTATATGGTGAGAAAATGCTGGCTTGGACTGGTTAAGCTGGTTAGTCTAAATGCAAGAATAAAATGAAATTACTGGTTGACGGTAGTTCTGCAAAACAGTTACTGTCTTAGCTTTATTAAGCGTGGCTTTGTGTGACCTGATTTAGCCCTAATTGATCTGTTGGTGCACTGCCATATCCAATTAGCAATAGAAGAGTGAGTTTGATATCATGTAAAGAGTATTATCCTTAATTGAGGAAAATTCTCCACTTTTAAATTATAAAAATAAAACTATATGCTTGGTTTTTGTCCGTCTTTACTCTTTGATATAATTGCCGGAATACAGAAAGCAGGTACATGACCACAATGATGTGAGAATGAAGTAGGTTTCCTTCCATTAAGATTAAACCTGTCATGCTTTTGACCACAATCTGAGAATTTTATATTGGTTGATTTGTGTGTTTCGTTTTTAAATTCTCAAAGTATGTCAAGATTTTAAACTTTGAGTGCCTAGAGTGTTAGCACAAGTGTTTATACTCCAATTTCTGTAATATGATTGTAATACCATGTCCTTCTGAAAGCTAGGGTGTCCAATACATAAGGTCATGATTTTTTTGTTCCTATTTTCATATCTATTGTTTATCACTTAAATATTTTAAACTAACTATTTTATGCATACAATTAAGCATGCAACTTCAAATATTCAGAGCTCTTTCAATGCCTTTGTTTCAGGCACAGAAACGTAAATCGGATGGAGCACCGGATGGGCGTGGCCGAAAAAAGAAGCTAAAACTTTGAAATGTCTATGCTCATCATGTCTGCATAGTTAATGTATTTCAGTTCTACTGAGGATGTATAAAGCTTTGATAGCAATCTCGTATGTGGTATTACAGCATCATTCCCACTGGAATAGTAGGAATTAATGTAGTCTAGAGTTTATTGAATTTTAAACAGCTGTGCTGAATATTTTTTTCTACCATGTAATAAAATGGCTTCCATTAAAATCCACGGATTATTTCTACACTTGTTTTATAAATGACCCAAATACAACTTTGTTCTGTTTCTGGAATTTGTTTTTTCTCCTTTAAACTAGGGGAAAACATGGTTCAACTGCTCCAAACTAATGGTCATCTCAGAATAAAAACTTGCTTGACAGATTTAGTTCTTTCAGATGGTTAAGCTGGGTACTGGTCACTGAAGGCTGTAAATATTCTTCAAAAAAAAACAAACTTGTTTTTTGAAATTTTTTCTGCACCAATCTTTAAAATTTTTTTATTATGAAAAAATAGATTTTTAAATATTACAACAAATACAAAACAATGCAATTCAAAACAGTACAAGAATAGTACGAAAATAAACCCAATAATAAGAAAAATTCCCCAACCCACCCTCCTGTACAATGTATAAACATATATAGAGAAATATAAAATAAAAAAAACTAAACTAGCTACTTAATTAAATAAATAAATAACAACAAACATATAAATAGTAATAACTCAGCCTAGCCAAATAAAACACTCATACATTCACAGTTTCTCCTCCATTGATATTGGACTCATGAAGCACAATCGTTACGGCTGTATAAAAGCCCTTGTTAGTGTGGCAGATAAATCTGTGTCCAGGTATTTCAAAAAGGGTTGCCATGTCTTGTAAAAATTCTCAGTTTTGTGGTGGACCATATTTGTGAGAATAACCAGGGGAATATGTTCTATAACAATCTTCTGCCAACCCGACAGGCCTGGGGGGGTTTTTGGACATCCAACCTAGCAAGATATTCTTCCTTGCACAGAATGTAAGAATATTGAAAAGTTTTTTTCTTATGCGCATCTGCGGGAAATACAGTGGGTAGGCCCAAAAGGAGAGAAAAAGGCTCCTTCTCCACCCCTACACCCAAAATTCTCTCCATTGCACTTGCCACAGCACTACAATATATTTGAAGCCTATCGCAAGACCAAAGACAATGGGTAAGAGTGCTCGTGCAGACCTTGCACTTGGGACATGCTGAAGATACCCTTGGTTTAAATTTTGACAAACGGTCTGGGGCTAAGTGGACCCTGTGGAGAATCTTCAACTGTAAAGCACAGGTCCTATTGCAAATTGATATCTTCCTTGCATTCTCCCAAATATCCTCCCATGCCTCTGAAGAAACTTCAACACCCAGCTCTCTTTCCCACATCTTGCAGAGTCAATCAGACTCCTCTGAGGTGATATAAAGTACTGACAGAGTAGCCTTTAGTACCCCTGTTTCTATGTCAGATTTGTAGGGATCAGTCAAAAGTGTGGGTTTTTTTTAATAAAATCCCTAACTTGGAAAAAAAATGAAAGAGGTCTCTATTAGGTAACTCGTACGTCCATACTAACTGATTGAAGGACATTGTTACGTCTCCCTCAAATAAGTCACCCATGTAAGATACATCCCTAGCTGTCCAATGTTTAAATCCTGAATCTATCATACCTGGTTGAAAGCCCGGCATACCCACTAAAGCTGACCTTCCCTCTGCTGAATTGCCCTCCATGCTTTGACAGTATTGAAGACTATTGGGTTATGGCAATATTCCCTAACTGTCCTCACCTTGTCCAAAAACGGCAAACTGGTAAGGGCAGGCTTTGATATCTAGCCATATTGAAAGAGGGTCCCCACATACCCAATCACCCAATCAAAAGCGAACTTAATTGGTAATTTTTAATGGCCAGATGGTCTACTCTTACCCCCCCCACCCCCCAATATGTGAGGCAACTGCGGGTTGGCTAATTTAATGAGGGGCAGTTTACGGTGCCAGATAAAGAAGCTGAACCAGCCGTTCAGTCTCCTGAGTGTTTGTTTATTGAAAATCAGGGGGAGCATCCATTACAGGGTATAGCAAACGATGGAGAATATTAATCTTAATAGGCGCTATCCGACCCAACCACGAGATTGGAAGTGCTTCCCATCTTTGAAGATTTTGTTAATTTTTTCAAATAATTTTGAATATAATTGGCTTTGAACAGCCAATCCAGAACTGGAGTAATGAATATGCCCAAATACACAAAACCCCCCTGTGACCACCTAAATAGAGATCTATAGTCACTCTCAAGAGCCAACTCTTTCGTAAGACCACCCAAAGGCATAGCCTCTGAATGAGCAAAATTAATCTTATACCCTGAAAAAGCGCCAAACGTGTGAATGCATTGTATCAGGCAAGGCACTGAAACTGCTGGATTTGTCAAGAAAATTAGAACATTGTCTGCATACAACGAGATTTTATGTTATTTTGACCCCACTTCGGAGCTGATATATTGAGATCCCTATGAATGGCCTCTGCCAACGGTTCAATCACCAACATAAAAAGTAATGGTGCTGGCTGCCCTTAGAAATATTAAAATTGCTTGATTGTACCCCGTCAGTAATGATCGCTGCGAGAGGTACACTGTAGAGAACCTTTACCCATCTTATGAAAACTTCGCCCAGACCAAACCGGTCTAGAGTATAGAAAAGGTACGGCCACTCAACTCGGTCAAATGCCTTCTCTGCATCTAAAGAAATCACCAATCCCTGTATTGACTGCTGCTGGCATGCTTGAATTATGTTATGCAGCCTCCTAACATTATTGGAGGATCTGTGACCCTTTATGAAGTCTGTCTGATCCTCTTTAATAATAGCGGGTAACACAGTCTCCAGCCTTAACACGAGAGCCTTACAGAGGATCTTAAAGCCCACATTTAAGAGCGAGATGGACCTGTATGAAGCACAGTCTTCCAGGTCTTTCCTTTTTTAAGGGTAAGTGAAATATTGGTCTCTCTCAGACATGGGCGATAATCATGATTGTATGAATTATTAAACATATTCAGCATTGGGCCTGACAGTATACTTATGAATTCCTTATAGAATTCACTGGGAAGTCCATCAGGATCAGTTGCCTTTCCACTCTGAAGCTGCCTCACAGCTTCCTGCACTTCTTGCTCTGATAATGGGGCATTGAGAAAGGACTGTTGTTCGGAGTCACACCCGGGAGTTTCAGATCTCTAAAAAAGGACTCCATATTGGCCTGCCCCTCCTCACAATTCTCAGATTGATATAACTTAGAGCAGAATCTCTGGAACGCCACATTAATCATTTTAGAATCACATGTTAGGTTCCCAGACCCCTCCCTAATCGCTGTAATGGTTTGTGGGGCACTCCTCTTTCTGGCAAGGTATGCTAAGTATTTGCCTGGCTTGTCACCATGCTCGTATAATCTTTGCTTTGCAAAAGCCAGCTCCTTTGCCGTCTGCGTGAGCACGGAATTTAGTGCAGACCGCAGTGCCGTAATCCTCTGCAGTCGGACCAACGGTGGTCTGTCAAAATAGGCCTTCTCGGCTGCCTTCAACCGTGCTTCAAGGACACGTTGCTGCTCACCCTTCTGCCGCTTCCTACTGGTGGAATATGAAATAACTAACCCCCTAGCATAAGCTTTGGCAGTTTCCCAGAGAACAGATGAGCTATCAACCGAATCTATGTTGATGTCTAGGAATGCCCGAAATCCTTAGCGAAGTACTCCACAAACCTACTGAGAATAAAGGGGTCCATTCGCCCGTACCTTGAATCCATTTAACATCCTTAATCTTAACCATGAGGTACACTTGTGCATGATCAGAGATGGCAGTATTACCATTCATACAAGATGCCACCAGATCCAGAGTTAACGCAGGGGTCAGAAAAAAATCAATCCTTGTGCGACATTTGTACGAATTGGAGAAAAATGTGAAATCCCTACCCATAGGGTGGAGACACCTCCAGACGTCCACCAACCCTAATTCCCCATACAGGCCCAATAACTGTTTAGTTTGTGCAGAGGGTATCAAGGAACCTTTAGGCAACCTGTCTACTATGGAGTCCATGAGACACTTAAAATCTCCCCTATAATGATGTGCCAAGACTTGAGACTTATCAGTTTAGAAAAAGCATTTACCAAGAATTTAAGAGGATGAGCTGGGGGATAATAAACATTTAAAATGCCCTATTTTCCCCATTTATCAAGGCTTTAAAAATTACAAACCTCCCGTATGTGTCTTTAACACATTCCAACAATTTAAATGTGAGATTTTTCCTAATATAGCCACTTCCCTACTTCTGGTATTAAATGATGAAAAATAAACTCAGTCAAAGCCATTCTGCTGTAATTTCAGATGCTCTTTGTCATCCAAATGTGTCTCCTGTAAAAAAGCAATATCCACCTTCTCCTTTCTAAGACTCAAGAGTACCTTTTTAATTGGTGAGTGACTTCCCTTGATATTCCAGGTACACCATTTAATCAAATCATTAACCATAATCTTCTGCAATTACATTTAAATTTCAGAGAGGAGGAACCTGAACCACAAATTGCTGAGCCTTAGGGTCACATGGTCCACCAAATACAAAAACTACATAAACTAAAACCACTACATTTAACAAACATATGAAATTATTAAAAATAAAAACTAACCAAAACCAGAAAACAAACCAACATTTAAAGCACCAACAGCACTGAGAAGGTGGACTCACCCCCTGCCCGGAAGGAGCAACTACCCATTCTGAACGGCCCATAATCAGGCATCAAACATCTCAACCACCTTCACTTCTCCCAGCTCAAGCCGCATCGCAAGCACAAGCTAAAAAGAATAAACACCTCATAGAATATCAATATGAATAAAAAAACATTATTTTATAAAAACAGGGAGAAATAAATACCCCACCCATCCTTTGGTATGTCCTAACTTAGAAATTTAAAATGTACGTCTTAACCACCACCAGACATAGTTTGTACCAAATTATTATCAATAGAGGGAAAAAGAAAAAAACAAAGCTCCAACCGGATTTCCTCCATTTCTTTTACAGAATGATAAACGCATACCCAAGCAACAATATTTATACATACTACAATTGTTTAAATTAGGTTACTTTGTCTACAAAGTCTCTTGCCTTCTCCGATGTTTCAAAGAGATGCATGGATCCATGTAAGGTGATCTGAAGTACTGCCGAATATCTCAGGGAGCACTGAATCCCAAGCTCCCTCAGTCTTCTCTTGACACCATCATACGATTTTCATTTCTGGATCACCCCCACTGAAAAGTCCTGAAAAAACATGATCTTAGACCCCTCATAAATTGGGGACTTTGGATCCTTCCCCTGGAGTCTGGAAGCCTCCATGACTCTCTCCTTATCCCGGTAATGATGGAACCGCACCAGGAGAGGACGAGGATGTTGACCCAGACCCAACCTCTGCGCTGCGACCCAGTGAGCCCTCTCTACAATCCTCTCATGTTAGCCTCCAAGTCAAGGAATTTCAGAAGCCAATCTTCAACAAATTCCACAGGCTGCTCACCTTCCTTACCCTCAGGTAGACCGATGATCCAAATGTTTTTTCTCCTGCCCCATTTTCAAGATAATCCACTTGGTCACGCAAATTATGAACCTGCATCTTCAGGGCTTGGATCTCATCCTTGAATGAACTGGCATCAGGCACTGTGACCCTGTGCTCCACCTCATCCGTCCTCTTCTCCAGGTCCCCCAGCTGCTGCTCATGCTTCTGCAGCATGAGAGAGACTGGAGCCAGCTTTTCTTCAATCTGTTTCCCCAGCATCTCACGAGTCTTCCTGAGCTGGTTCACCAGGTCCTGGAGAGCAATCGGCTCTGAGGCTGCTGCAGGCTGAGCTGCAGGCCAGGCCTCAGATGCTCCTCCTCCCTTTTTAAGCATTTCTGGACAGCCGAAAATACAGGTAAGTCAATTTTTAGATGTTTCTTGGGACTCCACAACCTTTCCAATGCTCCAAGAAATCCGGATAACCTGAGTTGGGTGGATTAAAGGACCATCCTGTTCCTGCTGCAATGCGAGGCTCTGCAGTGTGATCGGCTCTGATCGCCGACACCTTCAATCCCCCATGACACCAAAACAAAGTTGAGAAACAGGCCAAAAACTCCTATTTCAGAGACTGAATCCCAGAGAAATATCACTTCTCACCTTTTTAAATACTTGAGTCCGTGGTAATTAGAGTCATAGAGATGTACAGCATGGAAACAGACCTGCGGTCCAACCCATCCATGTTGACCAGATATCCCACCCCAATCTAATCCCACCTGCTAGCACCCGACCCTTCCTATTCATATACTCATCCAGATGCCTTTCAAACGTTGCAATTGTACAGCGTCCACGACTTTCTCTGAGAAATCGATGCTAGTTAGAGGCGTACTTTGCACCAAAGGCAGTTGTGGTTGGTGGAGGTCTGTCATCTTGACACCAGAGAGTTCATCAGTAGCCTTCCTTCCATCATGATTCACATTCTAAAGCAGTTCATGTCCAAATGCTACAAGATCTAAATAATATATTTTGGGCTGACAACTGAAGTAACATTTATGTTATAACTATCAGACCCATGACCATTTTGAACAAGAGGGAATCTAACCATTCTTGACAACTTATTTACCATCACTGAAACCAAACTCCCCGCTACCAATATCCCAAGGGGTTACCATTGACCAGAAACTAAACTGGACTAGCCGTAAACACTTCTGGTACTCAGAGTGGAATCAGGAGCTAGAAATATTGCAGTGAGAAACTCGACTGATGCCCCTAAATCTGTAATACCCCACTACTTAAATGTGTGCAGGTATAACAACACAAATGTTCAGTATCTCCTCAACCAGTGCTCAATAACAGCAGTCTACCATCTACAAGATCCATTGCACAAATTCACCAGATTGCATCTTTTGACCTCATGACCTTTATTTTCTTGAAGCACAATCTGAAATACTTGCAGGTCTTCCCAAGCCAATGACCATCCTGACATGGACAAATGTTGCTTTTTAAAAAAAACTTGCTGCGTCAAATTTCTAGAACCTCCAACTGCATCATGGCATACTGATAGGAAGTTGAAATACAGTGTAGAAACAGGCCCTGCAGCCCAACAACTCCACACCGACCCTCCGAAGAGTAACCCACCTAGACCCATTTCCCTCTGACTAATGCACCTAACACTATGGGCAATTTAGCATGGCCAATTCACCTAATCTGCACATCTTTGGACTGTGAGAGGAAACCAGAGCACCCGAAGGAAACCCACGCAGACACGGGGAGAATGTGCAAACTCCGCACAGACAGTTGCCTGAGGTTGGAATTGAACCAGGGACCCTGCTGCTGTGAGGCAGCAATGCTAATCACTGAGCCAGCATGCTGCCCCTATACTTGAATAATAGTCGAATGTTTTTGACGACCGGTCAGGAAAGTCAAGCTAGCAGGATGTAGATGAAGGGAGAAAGTAGGGGTGTCTACAAAATGTTAAAACATTGCCTCATTTCAATGAGAAAATGTCGAAGCCTCCTTGATTTCATTTGAAAAATTTGGCAAGGCAGATGGAGTGACCAGAGAACATGTGGGTAATGCGTGTTCGGGTAGGCAGGTAGGTAGAGCTAGTGGGCTAATCAAGAGATTATGCAAATATCTAACAGGCTGTTTTGAGTGATTATGAATTGGCACCAGAAGCACAAAGATAGCGGTTCAGAAACGTAAGGAAGAAACCAGGTCAGACTTAGATTGATTCAAAAGAATTAAATATGGCAATTTTGATAGATGGGTGCAGGCCTTAAAAATTGACAGACTTGAGGCTCTAAGAGAAATTATTCTGCTGGAGGAGTTTATAAACTAATTTCCAGAGAGGATGATAACTTATGTGGATCAACAGAAAGTTCAAGAAGTGAGAAAAGCAGCAGAGATGGCAGATGAATATGCATTGGTATATAAGGTGAAATTTAGCTTCCGACAGGGATTTCATTCTCTGAGGGATAAAAATTAGGAGAAGGTGACATCCTTCATTATAAAACAAAGAGTAAAGCACACTGGGAATAGTTTACCATAGGTGAAAAAGGAAACCCAAGAGAGTGGAAAGGAAGCAAAAGGACTCAAGTATTTTCACTGTACTGGAGTGGGAAACAAAACTACAGTGTCGGTGGTTTAAGAAAGGCACTGGGAAAAGGTGTCTTCACTGCCATAAGGAGGGATGTGTAAAGTCACAGTGCTGGTCATTGAAAAAAAGCACTATGTGGTAAGGGAGGCTAAACCAGTGGGATTAATGAAAGTAGTAAATGAAACACCAAGAAAAGTCAAGGAACTGCAGGAGAGTGCACAGCCTTGGCAGGGGCTGGGTATTGAGTTAGTGCCCAATCTCTATAAAAACTTCACCTCTGTGGGTAAAGTTTACTCGAAAAATAGGGGAGAAGGGAAAGAAGTTATAATTTTAACAGATATGGTCAGTCTCTTAATAACAAGCAATGCAAGTATTTTCACTTTTTCTGATGTGTTACCTGAGCGGGTGATGATTTATGGAATAGATGGACAGAGGTTTAGTATTCCCCTGTCTAAGATCAGCTTGGGGGAATCCAAGTTGGCGGCGATGTAGGAGGATCATGTTGCAGAGCTCCGTACCACAGCACAAGTGGGATGAACTTTTAACCCGCCCATCCCAGACCATCGCGATATCCTGAGACTGTAGAAAGGTCATGGAGTCCCAGGAAACTGTGAGAAGTTAACTCACCTGCATTTCTTGCCGTCCAAAGATGCTGAAGAAGGGAGGAGGAGTGTCCAAGGCAGGATCCTCAGACTCGATTTCCTACGAGTTCACGAAATCTCGCGAGATGCTGGGTAGACAGATAGAGGAGAAGCTGGCCCCAATCTTTATTAGATTAGATTACTTACAGTGTGGAAACAGGCCCTTCGGCCCAACAAGTCCACACCGACTCGCCAAAGCGCAACCCACCCACACCCCTACATTTACCCCCTTACCTAACACTTTAGCATGACCAATTCACATCTTTGGACTGTGGGAGCAAACCGGAGCACCCGGAGGAAACCCACGCAGACACGGGGAGAACGTGCAAACTCCACACAGTCAGTCGCCTGAGTCGGGAATTGAACCCGGGTCTCTGGCACCGTGAGGCAGCAGTGCTAACCACTGTGCCACCGTGCCGCCCATGCAGCAGAAGCATGAACAGCAGCTGGGAGACCTGGAAAAGAAGATGGATGAGGTTGAACACAGAGTCACAGTGGTGGAAGCTGATGCCAGTTCCTCCAAGGATAGGATCCAAGCCCTGAAGATGCAGGTCCATAGTTTGTGCAACCGAGTGGATGATCTTGAGAACAGGGGCAGGAGAAAAATATTTGGATCATCGGTCTGCCTGAGGGTAACGAAGGTGAGCGGCCTGTGAAATTTACTGAGGACTGGCTGCCATAATTCCTTAACTTGGAGGCTGGCATGAGAGGCTTGAAGATTGAGAGAACACTCCGGCAGAGATCAGGTTTGGATCAACGTCCTTGTCCTATTTCAGTGCGGTTTCATCACTATAGAAATAAGGAGGTAGCCATGGAAGCTTCCAGAGTCCAGGGGAAGGATCCGATGGCCCTAGTTTACAAGGGCTCAAAGATCATCTTCCAGGACTTCTCAGCAGCGGTGATCCAGAAAATACTATGATGGCTTCAGGAAAAGACTGAAGGAGCTTGGGATACAGTACTCTCTGTGGTATCCGGCGACGCTTCGGATCACCTTAGATGGATCTAACATCTCTTTGACATCTCGGGCAAGGCAAGAGACTTTGTGGACAAATTAACCTAATCTGAACAATTTAGGATGTACAACTAGTAGTGTTGTTTGGTTATGTCTTTGTTGTTTCTTAAAAAAAACCAGAGGAAGTCTGGTAGTCTTTTCCTTTTTTTGTATTGGTAATAATTTGGTTTAAACTATGTATGGCGGCAGTTGAAATGTGTACTTTCAATTTCTAAGTTAAGTTATACCAAAGGATGGGTGGTGTATTTACCCATTTATTCCTTTAAAAAATTTTTTTCTTTATTCAGATTGCTATTTCTATGGTGTATTTACTTGCTTTTCTGCTTGTGTTAGCGGTGCAGCTCTAGCTAGGAGGAGGGAAAATGGTTGGGATGGTTAGATGCCTACTTATGGGGCGTTTAGGGTGGGTAGTTGCCCCTTTTGGGCAGGGAGTGAGATCCCCTATTCAGCACTGTTGGCTCTTTATATGTTGGTTTGTTTTTTGGTTTTTGTTGTTTTAATCTTTGATAGTTTTTAGGTTTGTTAAATGTAATGGTTTTAGTTTATGTAGTTTTTATGTTCATGTGACAATAAGACTCAGTGATTTGTGATTTGAGTTCCTCCTCTCTGGAATTTAAATGTTAAAGCAGAAGGTTATGGCTAATTACTTGACAAAATGGTGCACCTGAAACATCAAGGGGAGTCACTCACCAGTTAAGAGGAAGAAGGTACTTCTGAGCCTTAGAAAGGAGAAGGTGAATATTGCTTTGTTACAGGAGACACACTTGGATGATTGGGAGCATTTGAAACTACAGCAAAATGGCTTTGATCGGGTTTACTTTCCATCATTTAATACCAGAAGTAGGAGAGTGACTATATTGGTTAGGAGTAATCTCCCATTTAAGTTACTAGACAATGTTCAAGACACACTCAGCAGGCTTGTAATTCTTAAAGCCTTGATAAATAGGGAAGAATATGGTGTTTTAAATGTTTATTGCCCTCCAGCTCATCCCCTCAAATTTTTGGTGGATGCATTTTCTAAACTGATCAGTCTCGAGTCCTGGAATATCCTTGTGGGGGAGCTTTCAATTGTCTCATGGATCCCACAGTAGACAGGTCGCCCAAAGGTCCCATGATACCCTCTGTACAAACTAAACAATTAGTGGAACTGTGTGTGGAGTTAGGGTTGGTGGACGTCTGGAGATATCTCCACCCCATAGGCAGGGATTTTATGTTTTTTTCCAATCCGCACAGATGTCACAGTATGCTTGATT
This sequence comes from Hemiscyllium ocellatum, assembly GCF_020745735.1. Taxonomy (NCBI): domain Eukaryota; kingdom Metazoa; phylum Chordata; class Chondrichthyes; order Orectolobiformes; family Hemiscylliidae; genus Hemiscyllium; species Hemiscyllium ocellatum. The sequence continues at coordinate 31,738,359 of NC_083436.1, read as the reverse complement.
TTTTTCTGATCCCTGTGGCAACCCTGGACTTGGTGGCATCTTGTACAATTGGTGATACCACCATCTCTGATAATGCTCCAGTGTACCTGTTGGTTAAGATTAAGGATGTTACAGTGGGTTTGAGGCACTGGCGAACGGATTTCTTCATCCTCAAGGATAATAAGTTGGTGGAGTATTTTTCTAGGGAATTTTGGGCGTTCCTAGACATTAACACAGGCTTGGTTATTAGCCAGTCCCCCCTTTGGGAAACTGCCAAAACCTATGCCAGAGGGTGAGTTATCTCCTACTCTGCCAGTAGGAAGCGACAGAAGGACGAACAGCAATGTCTCCCCGAAGCACGGTTGAAGGCAGCCAAGAAGGGTTACTTTGACAGGCCCTCATTGGTCAAGCTACAGAGGATTACGGCCTGCGGTCTGCTTTGAATTCCATAATCCTGCAGACAGCAAAGAAGGAGCCTACCTTTGCAAAGCAAAGGTTACATGAGCATGGTGACAGGCCAGGCAAGTAATTAGCGTATCTCACTAGGAAAAGGAGTGCCTCTCAGGCCATTATAGCGATCAGGGAAGGGTCTGGGAAGCTAACGTGATTCCAAAAAGATTAATGTGGCATTCCAGAGATTTTATTCTAAGTTATACCAATCTGAGGGTTGTGAGGAGGGGTGGGCTTAAATGGAATATTTTTTTAAGGATCTGGAGCTCCCAGGCATGACCCTCGAACATGAGTCCTTTCCTAATGCCCCCTTATCAGAGCAAGAGGTGCAGGAAGCTGTGAGGCAGCTTCAGAGTGGAAAGGCGCCGGGTCCTGATGGACTTCCCAGTGAATTTTATAAGAGATTTATAAGCATACTGTCAGGCCCAATGCTCAATTTGTTTAATGACTCATACAGCCATGATTGTCTCCTGCCACCTCTGAGAGAGGCCAATATTTCACTTATTCTTAAAAAAGGGAAGGTCCTGGAGGACTGTGTTTATACAGGCCCATTTCACTCTTAAATGTGACTTTAAAATCCTCTCTAAGACTCTCGTGTTAAAGCTGGAGACTCTGTTACCTTCTGTTGTTAAAGAGGCCCAGACGGGCTTCATGAAGGGCCACAGATCCTCCAATAATGTTAGGAGGCTGCCTAAAGTAATTCAAGTATGTCACGTGTATTGGTGATTTCTCTAGATGCAGAGAAGGCATTTGACCGAGTTGAGTGGGCATACCTTTTCTATACTCTGGAGTGGTTTGGCTTGGGTGAAGTCTTTATAAGACAGGTAAAGGGTCTCTACAGTGACCCTCTCACTGCAATCATCACCAATGAGGTACGATCAAGCAATTTTAACATTTTTAGGGGCAGCCGACAGGTCTGTCCCCTTTCACCATTGCTTTTTACTTTGGTGATTGGAGGCCATTCGTAGGGATCCTAATATATCAGCTCCAGATGTGGGGTCAAAGTTACATAAGATTTCATTGTACGCGAATGATGTCCTAATTTCTTTTGTCAAATCCCTCAGGTGCCTTGCCTGAAACAATGCATCAGCACGTTTAGTGCTTTTTCGGGATACAAGATTAATTTTGCAAAATCAGAGGCCATGCCTATGAGTGGTCTTACAAAGGTGCTAGGTCTTGAGGGTCAATATTGATTTGCATTTAAGTGATCACTGTGAGGTTTTGTGTACTTGGGCATATTCATTACAACTTCTGGATCAGTTGTTCAAAGCTAATTTTGTTCAATTCTTTGACAAAATCAAACAAGACTTTCAAAGATAGGAGGCACTTCCGGTCTCGTGGGTTGGGTCAGATAGCACTTATTAAGATGATTATTCTCCCCCATTTGCTGTACCCTATAATGAATGCTCCTCCTGATTTTCAATAAGCAAATATTCAGGAGACTGAACAGCCTGCTCAGCTCCTTAATTTGGCATCATAAGCAGCCCCTCATTAAATTAGCTAAACTGCAATTGCTTCACAGATTGGAGGGAGTGGACCTTCCAGACATTAAAAGCTACCAACTAAACTCACTTTTATCTTACATGAGTGATTGGGCTTGTGGGGACCCTCTTTCAATATGGTTAGATTTCGTTGGCCTCCCAGGCAGGGTGCTCCCTTACTAACTTGATGTTTTTGGACAAAATGAGGACAGTTAGGGTATATTGCCATAACCCAATCGTTATCAATGCTGTAAAGCATGGAGGGCAATTGGCAGAGGGAAGGCAATATTGGCAAAACATCTTCTTTTACACATATAGTGGGTATACCGGGTTTTCAACCAGGGATGATTGATTCAGGATACAAACATTGGGCAGCTAGGGGTGTGTCTTGCATGGACGATTTATTTGAGGAGACACAAATGATGTCCTTCGATCAGAAATACGAACTATCTAACAGGGACCTCTTTCATTTTTCTCAAGTATTTATTAAAAAAAAATACACTTTTGACTGATCCCTACAAATCTGACGTAGAGAGCAGGGCGCCCAGTGCTAAGAGTACTGTCAGCACTTGATATCATCAATTGGGTGTGCCCCCTCAGATGAGTTTGATTGACTCTGCAGGGTGTGGGAGACAGAGCTAGGTGTTGAGGTCTCCTGAGAGGCATGGAAAGATATTTGGGAAAACGCAAGAAAGATATCAGTTTGCAATAGGACCCATGCTTTACAGTTGAAGATTCTCCACAGGATCCACTTGGCCCCAGACCATTTGTCAAAATTTAAACCAATGGGTACCTTCAGCATGTTCCAAGTGCAAGATCTGTACCGGCACACTTACCCATTGTCTCTGGTCTTGTGGTAGGCTTCAAACATCCTGGAGTGCTGTGATGGGTGCAATGGAGGGAATTTTGGGTGTAAGGGTGGAGAAGGACCCAATCTCTCTTCTTCTGTGCCTGCCCAGTGTGTTCCCTGCAGATGCGCATAAGAAAAAAACTTTTCAACGTCCTCACTGATTGTGCAAGAAAGAATATCTTACGCTGTTGGGTATCCGAAAACCCCCTGGGTCTGTCGGGTTGACAGAAAATTGTTATGGAGCATATTCCCTTGTATTTTCTCACAAGTACGGTACACCACAAAACTAAGAATTTCTATAAGACATGGTGGCGTTTTTTGAAATAGCTGGACTCAGATTTATCTGCCCCACCAGCAAGGGCTTTTATATAGCCGTAACAATTGTATTTTAAGAGTTCAATATCCAGGGAGGAGGAACTGTGAATGTATGAGTGTCTTGTTTGGCTGAGTTGAGTTATTGCTATTTATTAATTGGTTATTGGTTATTATTTATTTAGTTTAATAGTTAGTTGGTTTCTTTTTATTTTATATTTTTTCATATATATTTATACATTTGCACATGAGGGCAGGTTGGGTTTTTAAAAACATTTTTCTTGTGTTTTTTGGACTGTTTTGAATTGTATTGTTTTGTATTTGTTGTAATATTTAAAAATCTACTTTTTCAATAGAAATATATTTTAAAAAAAAGATCAGGTTGGAGAGCCAAATCAAGACTGAGAAAGTAACAGTGGGAATGATTGACGGAGTGACAGTTCCAGGAATACAGTTTGTCCTTGGGAATAACTGAGCAGAATCCAAGGTGGGAATGATACCCGTTGTGATGGAAAAGCCAAAAGAAAACCAGGGAACTGAGGACCTAATGGAGACGGCGAGCAGGTTAATGCAGGGGAGAAATAGAGTCATAGAGGTGTACAACACAAAACGGACCCTCCAGTCTTCTGGCACCTCACCTGTGACTATTGATGATACAAATATCTCAGCAAGCAGCCCAGCAATCACTTCTCTAGCTTCCCACAGAGTTCTAGGGTACACCTGATCAGGTCATAGAGTCATAGAGTCATAGGGATGTACTGCATGGAAACAGACCCTTTGGTCCAACCAGCCACGCCGACATGATATCCCAACCCAATCTAGTCCCACCTGCCAGCACTCAACCCATATCCCTCCAAACACTACCTATTCATATACCCATCCAAATGCCTCTTAAATGTTGTAATTGTAACAGCCTCCACCACATCCTCTGGCAGCTCATTCCATACACGTACCACTCTCTGCGTGAAAACGTAGAGCTGGGCGGAAATGTGGCAAATGGAATTCAATGTAGCTAAGTGCGAAGTCGTTCACTTTGGTAGGAATAACAAGATGATGGATTACTGGGCTAATGGTAGGCTACTTGGTAGTGTGGATGAGCAGAGGGATCTTGGTGTCCATGTACACAGGTCTCTGAAAGTTGCCACCCAGGTAAATAGTGCTGTGAGGAAGGCATATGGTGTACTGGGCTTTATTGGCAGAGGAATTGAGTTCCGGAGTCCTGAGGTCATGTTGCAGTTGTATAAGACTCTGGTGAGGCCTCATCTGGAGTATTGTGTGCAGTTTTGGTTGCCATACTATAGGAAGGATGTGGAAGCTTTAGAACGAGTGCAGAGGAGGTTTACCAGGATGTTGCCTGGAATGGTAGGAAAATCTTATGAGGAAAGGCTGAGGCACTTGGGGCTGTTCTCATTGGAGAAGAGAAGGTTTAGGGGAGATCTGATAGAAGTGTATAAGATGATTAGGGGTTTAGATAGGGTAGATACTAAGAACCTTTTACCGCTAATGGAGTCAGGTGTTACTAGGGGACATAGCTTTAAATTAAGGGGTGGTAGGTATAGGACAGATGTTAGGGGTAGATTCTTCACACAGCGGGTTGTGAGTTCATGGAATGCCCTGCCCGTATCAGTGGTGAACTCTCCTTCTTTATGGTCATTTAAGCGGGCATTGGATAGGCATTTGGAAGTTATTGGGCTAGTATAGGTTAGGTAGGATTCGGTCGGCGCAACATCGAGGGCCGAAGGGCCTGTACTGCGCTGTATCCTTCTATGTTCTATGTTGCCCCTTAGGTCTCTTTCCCCTCTCACCCTAAACCTATACCCTCTAGTTCTGGACTCCCCCACCCCAGGGAAAAGACTTTGTCTATTTATCCTATCCATGCCCCTCATAATTTTGTATATCTCTATAAGGTCATCCTTCAGCCTCCGACACTCTAAGGAAAACAGCGCCAGCCTGTTCAGCCTCTCCCTATAGCTCAAATCCTCCAACCCTGGCAACATCCTTGTTAATCTTTTCTGAACCCTTTCAAGTTTCACAACATCTTTCCAATAGGAAGGAGACCAGAATTGCACCCAATATTCCAACAGTGGCCTAACCAATGTCCTGTACAGCTGCAACATGACCTCCCAACTCCTGTACTCAATACTCTGACCAATAAAGGAAAGCATACCAAAAGCCTTCTTCACTATCCTATCTACCTGCGACTCCACTTTCAAGGAGCTATGAACCTGCACTCCAAGGTCTCTTTGTTCAGCAACACTCCCTAGGACCTTACCACTAAGTGTATCAGTCCTGCTAAGATTTGCTTTTCCAAAATGCAGCACCTCGCATTTATCTGAATTAAACTCCATCTGCCACTTCTCAGCCCATTGGCCCATCTGGTCAAGATCCTGTTGTAATCTGAGGTAACCCTCTTCGCTGTCCACTACACCTCCAATTTTGGTGTCATCTGAAAACTTACTAACTGTACTCTTATGCTCGCATCCAAATCATTTATGTAAATGACAAAAAGTAGAGGGCCCAGCATCGATCCTTGTGGCACTCCACTGGTCACAGGCCTCCAGTCTGAAAAACAACTCTCAACCATCACTCTCTGTCTTCTACCTTTGAGCCAGTTCTGTATCCAAATGGCTAGTTCTCCCTGTATTCCGTGAGATCTAACCTTGCAAATCAGTCTCCCAGAGGGAACCTTGTCGAATGCCTTACTGAAGTCCATATAGATCACATCTACTGCTCTGCCCTCATCAATCTTCTTTGTTACTTCATCAAAAAACTTAATCAAGTTTTTGAGACATGATTTCCCATGCACAAAGCCATGTTGACTATCCCTAAATCCCTTGCCTTTCCAAATACATTAGATTAGATTACTTACAGTGTGGAAACAGGCCCTTCGGCCCAACAAGTCCACACCGACCCGCCAAAGTGCAACCCACCCATACCCCTACATTTTAGCATGGCCAATTCACCTGACCCGCACATCTTTGGACTGTGGGAGGAAACCGGAGCATCCGGAGGAAACCCACGCAGACACAGGGAGAACGTGCAAATTCCACACAGTCAGTCACCTGAGTCGGGAATTGAACCCGGGTCTCAGGCGCTGTGAGGCAGCAGTGCTAACCACTGTGCCACCGTGCCGCCCACATGTACATCCTGTCCCTCAGGATTCCCTCCAGCAACTTGCCCACCACTGAGGTCAGGCTCACCGGTCTATAGTTCCTTGGCTTGTCTTTACTGCCTTCTTAAACAGTGGCACCACGTTTGCCAACCTCCAGTCATCCGGCACCTCACCTGTGACTATCGATGATTCAAATATCTTGGTCCTGTGGATTTATACACCTTTATGCATTTCAAGACATCCAGCACTTCCTCCTCTGTAATATGTTCATTTTGCAAGGTGTCAACATTTATTTCGCTACGGTCTTTATCTTCCATATCCTTTTCCTCAGCAAATACTGATGCAAAGTACTCGCTTAGTATCACTCCCATTTTCTGTGGTTCCACACAACAGCCACCTTGCTGATCTTTGAAGGGCTCTATTCTCTCCCCAGTTACCCTTTTGTCCTTAATGTATTTGTAAAAACCCTTTAGATTCTCCTTAACCCTATTTGCCAAAGCTATCTCATGTCCCTTTTTTGCCCTCCTGATTTCCTTCTTAAGTATACTCCTACTGCCTTTATAGTTTTCTAAGGATTCACTCAATCTATCCTGTCTATATCTGACATATGCTTCCTTCTTTTTCTTAACCAAACCCTCAATTTCTTTAGTCATCCAGCATTCCCTACACCTACCAGCCTTTACTTTCACCTAACAGGAATATAGATTCTCTGGACTCTCATTATCTAATTTCTGAAGGCTTCCCATTTTCCAGTCGTCCCTTTACCTGCAAACATCTGCCCCCAATTAGCTTTTGAAAGTTCTTGCCTAACACCGTTGGGCACCAGATTGCGTTGCCAGTAGCCAACACACAGCAAGTATTATGGGTAGCACATGAATTACCAGTAGGAGGCCATCTAGGTGTGAGGAGCACTCATGCTAAGCTACAAAAGTACTTCTGAGCAGATAGATGAAGCCCTAAATGAGTTTTTTGCTTCGGTTTTCACCAAGGAAAGGGAACTCGTAAATGAAAATTTTGAGGAGCTGGGATACAGTCTTGACCAGATCAAGATTGATGAAGTTGATATGCTGGAAGTTTTGGAAAATATTAAGATTGATAAATCCCCAGGGCCAAACCAGATTTATCCCAGGCTGCTTCGGGAAGCGAGAAAGGAGGTTGCTAAGCCGCTGGTGAGGATATTTGCCTCCTCACTCTTCACGGGGATCGTACCGGAGGATTGGAAGGAGGCGAATGTTGTTCCACTCTCCAAGAAGGGTAATAGGGAAATCCCTGGCAATTACAGACCAGTCAGTCTTACTTCTGTGGTCATCAAAGCTTTGGGAAGAATTTTGAGAGATAGGATTTATGACTATTTGGCAAAGCATAGTGTGATTAAAAGCAGTCAGCATGGCTTTGTGAGGGACAGGTCATGCCTCACAAATCTTATTGAGTCCTTTGAGGAGCTGACAAGACAGGTCAATGAAGGTAAAGCATTGGATGTGATGTATATGGACTTCAGCAAGGCATTTGATAAGGTTCCCCATGGTAGGCTCATTCATAAAGTCAGGAAGTATGGGATACAGGGGAGATTTGGCTATCTGGATTCAGAATTGGCTGGCTAAAGAAGGCAGAGAGTGGTCGTAGATGGAACGTATTCTGCCTGGAGGTCAGTGTTGAGTGGGTCCCGCAGGGCTCTGTTGTTGAGCCTCTGCTCTTTGTAGTTTTTAAAAATGACTTGGATGAGGAGTTTAAGAGGTGGGTTAGTAAATTTGCAGATGACACAAAGGTTGGAGGTGCTGTTGATAGTATCGAGGGCTATTGCAGGCTGCAGCGTGACATAGACAGGATGCAGAGCTGGGCTGAGAAATGGCAGATGGAGTTCAACCTGGATAAATGCGAAGTGATACATTGTGGAAGGTCAAATTTGAATGCTGAATATAAGATAAAAGACAAGATTCTTGGCAGTGAGGAGGAACAGAGGGATCTGGGTGTCCAAGTAAATAGTTCCCTCAAAATTGCCACCAAATTGGATAGGGTTGTTAAGAAAGCATATGGTGTTTTGGCTTTCATTAACAGGGAGATCAAGTTTAAGAGTCACGAGGTTTTGCTGCAGTTCTACAAGTTCCTGGTGAGACCACACTTGGAATATTGTGTCCAGTTCTGGTCGCTCTACTATAGGAAAGATACAGAGGCTTTGGAGCGGGTGCAAAGAAGGTTTACTAGAATGATGCCTGGACTGGAGGAATTGCCTTATGAAGAAATGTTGAATAAGCTTGGACTTTTTTCTCTGGAGAGAAGGAGGAAGAGAGGAGACCTGATTGAGCTGTACAAAATAATGAGAGGAATCGATAGAGTCAATAGACAGAGACTTTTCCCCAGGGCAAGATTGACTGGTACAAGAAGTCATAATTTGAAGATATTAGGAGGAAGGTATAAAGGAGACATCAGAGGTCGGTTCTTTATGAAGAGAGTTGTGAATGTATGGAATGCATTGCCGGCTGTGGTGGTGGAAGCAGAGTCATTGGGGACATTTAAGCGACTGTTGGACATGCACATGGATAGCAGTGAGTTGAGGGGTGCATAGATTAAGTTACGATATTTTACATTAGGATTAACTTCGGCACAACATCGTGGGCCAAGGGCCTGTTCTGTGCTGTACCTTTCTATGTCCTATTGGCCTGGAACCTAAAAAGGATGTGGTTAAACTTTGCTGTACATGTCATACATGCCAAATGGTAGGTAAGCCACAGGCAGTAATAAAACCAGCACCTTTGTTGCAAATTCCCGCATTTGAAGAACACTTCATGTGGGTTATGATTGATTGTGTAGGTCCCCTCCCTAAAACTAGAACTGGGAACCAGTATTTGATAACTATAATGGATGTATCTATCAGATTTCTGGAGGCAATTCCATTATAGAGTATTAAGGCAAAAAGGGCGGTGGAGGAGTTGGTAGCGTTCTTCACCTGGTATTGGCTACTCAGGGTGATCCAAGGGTCTAATTGTACTGCTAGGCTATTTAAGGAAGTCATGGATAGTTTAGGCATGCAGCACTTTAAATCAAGTGCCTATCATTCTGAATCCCAGGGAGCCTTGGAAAAGTGGCATCAGACCCTGAAGATGGTGTTAAAAGCAGATTGATAGGGTTACCTGAGTGATTGGGATAAAGGTATCCCATTCATATTGTTTGCCCCAAATTCAGTTTACTCCCTTTGAGTTAATATTCAGACATGAAATGAGAAAGCCTTTAAAACTAATTAAAGAATTTTGATAGTACCAAAGTTGGAGTTCACACATTTGGATTATGTATCTGAGGTAAGGGACAACTTAAACTGGATAGGTGAATTATTTAAACAGCCACCGCAAGAAGGGCACCCTCCCTTGCCACTGCAAGAAGTGCAAAACCTGTGCCCACACCTCCCTGCTCACGACTGTCCAAAGCCCCAAAGGATCCTTCCACGTCCAACAGAGACTTTCCTGTACTTCCACACATGTCATCTACTATGTCTGTTGCTCGCGGTGTAGTCTCCTCTACACTGGGGAGACAGGACGCCAACTTACGGAACATTTCAGAGAAACATCTCTGGGACGCACACTGAGCAACCTCACCACCCTGTGACCGAACACTTTAACTCCCCCTCCCACTGTGCCAAGGACATGCAAGTCCTGGGCTTCATCCACCATCAAACTCTAGCCACCCGACACCTGGAGGAAGAATGCCTCATCTTCCACTTTGGAACCCTCCAACCACACGGGATCAATGTTGATTTCACCAGTTTCTTAATTTCCCTTCTCCCCATCTTTTCCCAGAGCCAGCCTTCCACAGCCCTCTTGAACTGTCCTACCTGTCCACCTTCTTTCCCACTTATCCGCACTCCACCCTCCTTTCCGACCTATCACCATCACCACTCATCTCCATCTACCTGTTTCATTCCCGGCTACCTTCACCCCCAGCCCCACTCCACTCCCATTTCTCTCTCAGCCCCCTCGGGCCAATCCCTCATTCCTGATGAAGAGCTCATGCTTGAAACATCAACTTTCCTGCCCCTCGGATGCTACTTGACCAGCTGTGCTTTTCCAGCACCATACTTTCAACTCTGAAGTAGGCACAGTATAGAATGAAACAGGCGGCAGATAAAAAGTCTACAATTCGGAGGATTTGCTATGGAGATGACATATTAGCATTGGTACCAGTGGTAGGAGATCCTTTCAAAGCCAGGTTTAGTGGTCCCTATCAAATTGAAAAAAAGTTGAGTCAGATAAACCAGCTGGTACAGATGCCAGATAGAACCAAAACTATTGAGTATGTCATGTGAATCCGTTGAAACCTTACTATAATAGGAACAGGGAACTGGAGAAACAGGTGTTAGTTACTGCCCCACAGAGTGAGGATCAAATCCAGATGGCATGGATTTTGATGTGCCTCAAAATATATTAAAGAACAAGGAAGTCTTTGAAAAATGGGATGGGATAGTGAGCTATCTGTCTCAGGAGCAAGGAAACGAGTTGAAAGGTTTGCTGCAGCAATATGAGGACACATACAGGAATAGAATGGGGAGGATTAATACTATTGTGCATGAGGTGGAAGTAGGGAATGCTGTTCCGATAATGCAACACTCCTACAGGCTTAGTCCCCTCGAAGCCGCACAGGTTCAGAAAGAAGTGGATGTGATGCTCAACGAAGACTTCATTGAACAGAGTCAGAGTGAGTGATGTTCGCCGATTGTGTTAGTTCCCAAATCGCCATTACTAAATTGGACTCCTATCCAACACTAAGATTGGAGGACTGTATAGAGAAAGTTTGACAACCCACTTACATCCTGAAGTTGGACTTACTGCATGATTACTGGCAGGTGCCTTTATCAGAAAAGCTAAAGAAGTTTCTGCGATTGTGACCCCAAATGAATTATATCAATTCAAAATGATGCCCTTTGGAATGAAAAACACACCAGCCACGTTCCAAAGACTCCTGAACAGAATTGTGGTCAGTTTAACAAATTGTGCAGTTTATCTGGATGATGTAGTGATTTTAGCGAGGCATGGAAAGGTCACATGGTACAGTTGGCAGAGCTCTTTGAACGGTGACGAGAAGCAAAACTGGTAATAAACTTAAGGAAAACAGAATTCACGAAGGCACAGGTGATGTTCTTGGGACATAACATCAGTAATGGAGGGTTGACCAAGGAATGCCAAGATGAAGGCCATCGAGGAATTTGCACGAAGAAAGAGGTACTTCAATTTTTCAGACTGAGTGGATTCTTCTGGAAGGTAGTTCCACACTTTAACAGCACATGGCAATGCTGATGGATTTACTAAAGAAGAATACGAAATTTCAGTGGCCAGAACAATGCCAGGAGGCATTTGAGAATTTAAAAGCCATATTAACCACCACACTAATTTTAGCTACACCACATTTTTTGAAACTCTTTAAAGTTGCAATTGATGCTAGCAGTATTGGGGTTGGAGCAAGTAGAGAGTGATGGAATTGATCGGCCAATTGGCTACTTTTTGAAAAAAACTCAAAATACCCCAGAGGAATTACTCCAAAAAAAATTACTGAGTTTGGTACTGGCCTTATAAAGTTTTGATGCTTATGTTTTGGAGACAGCTGTGTACACGGACCACGACTCCCTCACAATTTTGGAGAGATTTACATACAAAAATGAGACTAATTCATTGGAGTCTTAAGTTACAGAATTTTAACTTACAAATTGTAAATATTGCAGTTCGTAAAAAGATATTAGCAGATGCATTATCGTAGATTTTGAAAAAGTGTTGTTAAGATTGGACCGTATCAATTCCAATGATATATCTGTGTGCAGAATTAGTGAGGTGTAACTTAGATTAATGACATATGCATTTCATAGTAATGGTATACCAAATTAGAGAACGATTTCTAGACATCAACATAGGCTCGGTTGATAGCTCATCTGTTCTCTGGGAAACTGCCAAAGCTTATGCTAGGGGGTTAGTTATTTCATATTCCACCAGCAGGAAGTGGCAGAAGGGTGAGCAGCAATGGCTCCTTGAAGCACAGTTGAAGGCAGCCGAGAAGGCCTACTTTGACAGACCCTCGTTGGTCAAACTACAGAGGATTACGGCACTGCGGTCTGCACTAAATTCCATGCTCACGCAGACGGCAAAGAAGGAGCTGGCTTTTGCAAAGCAAAGATTATACGAGCATGGTGACAGGCCAGGCAAATACTTAGCATACCTTGCCAGAAAGAGAAGTGCCCCACAAACCATTACAGCGATTAGGGAGGGGTCTGGGAACCTAACATGTGATTCTAAAATGATTAATGTGGCATCCCAGAGATTCTGCTCTAAGTTATATCAATCTGAGAATTGTGAGGAGGGGCAGGCCAATATGGAGTCCCTTTTTTAGAGATCTGAAGCTCCCGGGTGTGATTCCGAACAACAGTCCTTTCTCAATGCCCCATTATCAGAGCAAGAAGTGCAGGAAGCTGTGAGGCAGCTTCAGAATGGAAAGGCGCCTGGTCCTGATGGACTTCCCAGTGAATTCTATAAGGAATTCATAAGTATACTGTCAGGCCCAATGCTGAATATGTTTAATAATTCATACAGTCATGATTATTGCCCACCATGTCTGAGAGAGGCCAATATTTCACTTATCCTTTAAAAAGGGAGGATCCGGAAGACTGTGCTTCATACAGGCCCATCTCGCTCTTAAATGTGGGCTTTAAGATCCTCTGTAAGGCACTCGTGTTAAGGCTGGAGACTGTGTTACCCGCTATTATTAAAGAGGATCAGACAGACTTCATAAAGGGTCACAGATCCTCCAATAATGTTAGGAGGCTGCTTAACGTAATTCAAGCATGCCAACAGCAGTCAATACAGGGATTGGTGATTTCTTTAGATGCAGAGAAGGCATTTGACCGAGTTGAGTGGCCGTACCTTTTCTATACTCTAGACCGGTTTGGTCTGGGCGAAGTTTTCATTAAGATGGGTAAAGGTTCTCTACAGTGTACCTCTCGCTGCGGTCATTACCAACGGGGTATAATCAAGCAATTTTAATATTTCTAAGGGGAGCCGGCAGGGCTGTCCCCTTTCACCATTACTTTTTGTGTTGGTGATTGAACCGTTGGCAGAGCCATATGTGGGGATCTCAATATATCAGCTCCAGAAGTGGGGTCAAAATTACATAAGATCTCGCTGTATGCAGATAATGTTCTAATTTTCTTGACAAATCCAGCAGTCTCAGTGCCTTGCCTGATACAATGCATTCACGCTTTTTCAGGGTATAAGATTAATTTTCCTAAATCAGAGGCTATGCCTATGGGTGGTCTTACAAAACAGTTGGCTCTTGAGAGTGACTATAGATACCCATTTAGGTGGTCACAGGGGGGTTGTGTGTATTTGGGCATATTCATTACTTCAGTTCTGGATTGGCTGTTTAAAGCCAATTTTACTCAATTATTTGAAAAAATTACACGAGATCTCCAAAGATGGGAGGCACTTCCAGTCTCATGGTCGGGTCGGATAGCGCTTATTAAGATGAATATTCTCCCTCGTTTGCTATACCCTATACCCTAAACAAACACTCAGGAGACTGAACGGCTGGTTCAGCTCCTTTATCTGGCACCGTAAACGGCCCCTCATTAAAGTAGCCAAACTGCAGTTGCCTCACAGATTGGGGGGGGGGGGGCGTGGTGGGGGGAGTAGACCATCCGGACATTAAAAATTACCAATTAAGTTCGCTTTTGACCTATGTGAGTGATTGAGTTTGTGGGGACCCTCTTTCAATATGGCGAGATATCGAAGCCTCCCAGGCAAGGTGCCCCCTTACCAGTTTGCTGTTTTTGGACAGGGTGAGGACAGTTAGGGAATATTGCCATAACCCAATAGTCTTCAATACCGTTAAAGCATAGAGGGCGATTCAGCAGAGGGAAGGTCATATTAGCAAAACACCTTTGTTTACACCTTTAATGGGTATGCGGGTATGATTGGGCAGCTAGGGGTATATCTTGCATGGGTGATTTATTTGAGGGAGATGTAATGATGTCCTTCGATCAGTTAGTATGGAAGTATAAGTTACCTAATAGGACCTCTTTCATTTTTTTCAAGTTAGGGATTTTATTCAAAAAAAGACCACACTTTTGACTGATCCCTACAATCAGATATAAAAAGAGGGGTACTAAGGGCTAAGAGTACACTCTCTGTCAGTACTTTATATCACCAATTGGGGGGTGCCCCCTCAGATGAGCCTGATTGACTCTGCAAGATGTGGGAAAGAGAGCTGGGTGTTGAAGTTTCTTCACAGGCAGGGGAGGATATTTGGGAGAATGCAAGGAAGATATCAATTTGCAATAGGACCCGTGCTTTACAGTTGAAGATTCTCCACAGGGTCCACTTGGCCCCGGACCGTTTGTCAAAATTTAAACCAAGGGTATCTTCAGCATGTCCCAAGTGCAAGGTCTGTACGGGTACTCTTACCCATTGTCTTTGGTCTTGTGACAGGCTCCAAACATATTGGAGCGTGTGGTGGGTGCAATGGAGAGGATTTTAGGTGTAGGGGTGGAGAAGGACCCTATTTCGCTCCTTTTGGGCCGACCCATTGTATTTCCTGCAGACGTGCATAAGAAAAAACTTTTCAATATTCTTACATTCTGTGCAAGGAGAATATCTTGCTAGGTTGGATATCCGAAAAACCCCACCAGGCCTGTCGGGTTGGCGGAAGATTGTTATGGAGCATATTCCCCTGGATTTTCTCACAAATATGGTCCACCACAAAACTGAGAATTTTTACAACACATGGCAACCCTTTTTGAAATACCTGGACACATACTTATCTGCTACACTAACAAGGGCTTTTATATAGCCGTAACGATTGTGTTTCATGAGTCCAATATCCAGGGAGGAGGAACTGTGAATGTACGAGTGGTTTATTTGGCTAGGCTGAGTTATTACTATTTATTTGTTTGTTGTTAGGTATTTATTTAGTTAAATAGCTAGTTTAAGTTTTTTTAAATTTTATACTTCACTAAATATGTTTATACATTTGTATAGGAGGGTGGGTTGGGGAATTTTTTTAGCATTTGGGTTTAATTTTGTACTACTTTTACACTGTTTTGAATTGCATTGTTTTGTATTTGTTGTAATATTTAAAAATTTATTTTTTCTGAATAAAAATATATTAAAAAAATTAGAGAAGGAAAATGAAGCCATCTTTTCACCATGATGGTTCATTATTTTCTTAAGGGGGGAGGTGTTACAAAGTCAAAACAAGTATGTTCACTTTAAAATTGAAAGGTTTTTCTGAATTTTGCAGTAAACTTAAGTGCAGGCTCACCTACCCGAATGGAAAGTCTGGGTGATGAACTGTTCCAAAATAGATACATGTAACAATTGACTGTAAATGGATACCTGAGTTTTGGTTGCTGTTTTGATAACAATTAAATTTTTTAAACATATTTTTTATTGAAAAATAGATTTTTAAAATATTACAACAAATACAAAATAATACAATTCAAAACAATAAAGAACACCAAAAATGCAAAAGACCCAACTGCCCTCATGTACAAATGTCTAAATAAGTATAGAAAAAATTACTTTAAAAACTCTAACTACTTAACTAAATAAATAATAACCAACAACAAACTAATAAAGTAATAATAACTCAGCCCAGCCAAACAAATCACTCAATCTCAAATATCGAGAGTATTAGTTTTCACATTTTCATATGTTCGCAGTTTCCCCTCTCTGGATATTGGACTGGTAAAATACAACCATTATGGCTATATAAAAGCCCTCATTAGTGTGGCGGACGCAGACAAATCTGTAAGGAGAAAGTGAGGATTGCAGATGCTGGAGATCAGAGCTGAAAATGAAGGGCTTATGCCTGAAACGTCGACTCTCCTGCTCCTTGGATGCTGCCTGACCTGCTGTGCTTTTCCAGCAACACATTTTCAGCAGACAAATCTGTAACCAGGTATTCCAAAATGGGCCGCCATGTCTTTTAGAAATTCTCAGTTTTGTGGTGTACCGTACTTGTGAGAAAATCTAAGGCGATATGCTCCATAACAATCTTCCGCCAACCTGACAAGCCCGGGGTGGTTTCGGATACCCAACCTAACAAGATATTCTTTCTTGCGCAGACAGTGAGGGTATTGAAAAGCTTTTTCTTATGCACATCTACAAGGAACACACTAGGCAGACCCAGAAGAGAGATCAGATCCTTCTCCACCCTTACACCCAAAATGCCCCCCATTGCACCCGCCACAGTGCTCCAGTATGTTTGAAGCCTACCATAGGACCAGAGACAATGGGTACGAGTGCCCATACCGACCTTGCACTTGCGACATGTTGAAAATACCTCTGGTTTAAAGTTTGACAAACGATCTGGGGCCACATGGATCCTGTGGAGAATCTTCAACTGTAAAGCATGGGTCCTACTGCAAATTGATATCTGTCTTGCATTTTCCCAAATATCTTCCGATGCCTCTGAGGAGACTTCAGCACCTATCTCTCTCTCCCACACCCTGCTGAGTCAATCAAACTCATCTGAGGGGGCACACCCAATTGATGATATCAAGTGCTGACAGAAAGTGTACTCTTAGCACTTGGCGCCCTCCTCTTTATGCCAGATTTATAGGAATCAGTCTAAAATATAGTTTTTTTTTTAGAATAAAATCCCTAACTTGAAAAAAACAAAAGAGGTTCCTGTTAGATAGCACACATTTCCATACTAACTGATCAAAGGACATTGTGTCTCCCTCAAATAATTCGTCCATGCAAAACACACCCCTAGCTGCCCAACATTTGAATCCTGAATCTATCATCCCCAGTTGAAAACCCGGCATACCCACTATCTGTGTAAGAGAAAATGTTTTGCCAATATTGCCTTCCCTCTGCCAATTGCCCTCTATGCTTTAACAGCATTGATAACGATTGGGTTATGACAATATTCTCTAACTGCCATTTTGTCCAAAAACAGCAAGTTAGTAAGGGGGCACCCTGCTTGAGAGGCTTTGATATAGCCATATTGAAAGAGGGTCCCCACAAGCCTAATCACTCACATAAGATAAAAGCGAGTTTATTTGACAGTTTTTAATGTCTGGAGATCCACTGCCCCCACTCTGTCAGGCAATTGCAGTTTTGCTAATTTAACGCGTTACCGTTTACAATGCGAAATAAATGTATCCTGAACACTTGCTTATCGAAAATCAGGAGGAACATCCTGTAGGAGATCCCATCTTGGCCTGTCCCTCCTACAACAAAAGGGGGAGAATATTCATCTTAAGAACTTCTGACCTAACCGTGAGACCAGAAGCACCTCCCATCGCTGAAGGTCTTGTTTGATTTTGTCAAACAATTGAACAAAATTGGCTTTGAACTGATCCAGAACTGGAGTGATGAATCTGCCCAAATTCACACAACCCCCTGCGTGACCACTTAAATGGGAATCGATATTTGCTCTCAAGACCTAGCACCTTCGTAAGACCACCCATAGGCATAGCGGCTGATTTTGCAAGATTAGTCTCGTCACCTGAAAAGGCGCCAAATGCACTGATGGATTGTATTAGACGAGGCACCGTCTTTATCCATCTTGTAAAGGCTTTGCCCAAACCAAACCGCTCCGCGCATAGAAAAGGTACGGCCACTCAATTCGGTCAAATGCCTTCTCTGCATCTAGAAAAATCAGCAATCCCCGTATTGACTGTTGTTGACATGCCTGAATTAGGTTAAGCAGCCTCCTAACATTTTTGGAGGGTCTGCGGCTTTTTATGAAACCTGTCTGGTCCTCTTTAACAATAGAAGTTAACAGTTTCCAGCCTTAATGCGAGAGTCTTGGAGAGGATTTTGAAGTCTACATTTAAGAGTGAAATGGGCTCGTATGAAGCACAGTCCTCTGGGACCTTCCCTTTAAGAATAAGTGAAGTATTGGCCTCTCTCAGAGATGGCGGGAGACTATCATAACTGTACGAATCATTGAACATGTTGAGCATCGGACTTGACAATATGCCTATAAATTCCTTATAGAATTCACTGGGAAGTCAGTCAGGACCGGGCACTTTTCACTCTGAAGCTGCTTCACAGCCTCCTGCACCTCTTGCTCAGATAAGTGGGCATTGAGATTGGACTCTTATTTGGGGGACACACCCAGGGAGCTCCAACTTCTTGAAAAAAGATCCCATCTTGGCCTGTCCCTCCTCACAACCCTCAGATTGGTATAACTTAGAGTAAAACCTCCGAAATGCCACATTAATCTATTTGGAATCACGTTAGGTTCCCAGACCCTTCCCTAATTGACGTAATGGCTCGAGGGACACTCCTTTTCCTGGTGAGATATGCAAAGTATTTGCCTGGCCTGTCACCATACTCATAACTTTTGCATTGTGAAAGTAAGCTCCTTCTTTGCTGTCTGTGAGAGCACAGAATTCAATTCAGACTGCAGGCCATAATCCTCTATAGCCTGACCAACGAGGACCTGTCAAAGTAGGCCTTCTTGGCTGCCTTCAACAGTGCTTCAAGGAGACGAGTGCCAGTAGGAAGCAGAAGGGCAAACAACAGAGTAAGAGATAACTTACCCCAAGCATAAGCTTTGGCAGTTTCCCAAAGGGCAGACAGGCTACTAACTGAGCCTGAGTTAATGTCTAAGAACGTCCAAAATTCCCCAGAGAAGTACTCCACAAAATTATCCTGAAGGACAAAGGGATCCATTCACCAGTGCCTCGGGCCCACTATCGCATCCTTAATCTTAACCAACAGGTAACTGGAGCCTGATCAGAGATGGTATTATTACCAATCATACAAGATGCCACCAAGTCCAGGGTTGCCACGGGGGTCAGAAAAAAAAATCAATTCTGGTGTGACATCTGTGCAGATTGAAAAGAAAAATCAAAATCCCTGCCTTTGGGTGGAGACGCCTCCTCACGTCCTCCAACCCTAACTCCACACACACATCCACTAATTATTTAGTTTGCACAGAAGGCATTGGGGGGCCTTTGGGCAACCTGTCCACCGTGGGATCCATGAGACAACTATGGATAATGATATGCCGGGACTTGAGACTGATCAATTTCGAGATCACATCTACCAGAAATGTGAGGAGATGGGCCGGAGGGCAATAAACATTTAAAACACCATATTCTTCCCAGTTTATCAAGGTTTGAGAATTACAAAGCTCCAGTGCGTCTTTTTTTTTAAAAGATATTTTTATTAGAAATTTAATATTTTGACAGATTTACAAAAATAAACAGAACTTTCAAGCACAAACATTAATATAAAAATAGATCTTAAATATATAATCATCAAAATTCAAAGGAATGATACTAAAGAAGAAAGAAAAACAATGAAACTCAGTTAACTACTAATCTAATCCACAATTATCCAGAGTGTATAGTTGAGTCACTTACATCCTTCAAACAAGAAAAAATGTTCTCTAATACACTCATAACAGTATAATAAAAAGGAAACTATTTCCAAACAATAAGAACAAAAAAAATAAAACATGTTTGAATGGAGATCCTCCCCCTTATTCTCAGGGGGCCTTACTTCCTTTCTAAAGGTCCACCATATCCTCTCCCAAACAGTGTCCCACCCTTGACCCGGGCGCTCCTTAATAGGATTTAGATATAATACCGAGCTAGAGTTAACAGTGAGCGCCCCACCCCCACCCCTCCCCACCCATACCTGAGTATATCTGATAGCATCAATGCCACGTACAAACACACATAACTATAAAATTACAACTCCAACAAATTACAGTTAAGTATAATAACATAAAATAGCAAGGGAAGACAACCCTGCTCCCAGAAGCAAAAGTAAAGTAGAGTAAAGTATCCATTTCTCCCCACAGAGTGTGGAAGAGGCAAGCCAACATAAATTGTCTCTTACGATTTATTTAAACGAGTCTAAAAGTTCCTTAGCCTCTTCTGGTGATCTAAAATTATACTCGGATCCTTCGTGGTTAAAGCATAACGTCGCTGGGTAGCGTAAGGTGTATTGAATATTTAAGTTCCTTAGACATTTCTTCACCTCATCAAACGCCTTCCTCCTTCGTGCCAAAGCCGGGGAGAAGTCCTGAAATAACATAATCTTGGATCCTTCATGAATCATAGCTTTAGGATCCTTTCCAAGCTTTCTGGAGGCGTCCAGGAGTATCTGCCTCTCCCTATAACTCTGCAGCCAGAACAGGACCGGGCGTGGGCGCTGGTTTGGGCCAGATCCGCGTACAGCGACCCGGTAGGCCCACTCCACCCTTACCCGGTCAGTTTCAGCCCCCAGGTTTAAAAGCTGGGGCAACCATCGCTCCAGAAATACTACTAACTGTCCCTTCTCTTCTTGTTCAGGGAGGCCCAGAAGACGGATATTCTTTCTCCGATTTCTATTATCCAGGTCATCCATGTAGATTTCAAAGGCCCGGACTCTCTGCTCCAGAGCTCGCACCTGTTCTGCAGCTGTTTGTGCTGCAGCCTCGGAGGTCGTGGCCTTTAGCTCCGCCCCCTCCACTCGGCCCTGCAGTTCCTCGAGAGCCTGGCTGTACTTTTGTAGCTTTTCTTCGAATGCATTCCATCTCTGTCTGGATTCTGCGATGAAATTGACGAGTGTCGTTTCCAGCCTGGCAATCATCTCTTCAAGGCCTGTTTTTACATCAGCTGCAGCCGGAGGAGGAGAGGAGGGTGGGGGAGGGGTCTTTGTTTTCTGAGAGCTGCGGGATCCCTTTGGTTTACTCATTATCCACAATATTAAACTGCTTAAATATAATAGTAAGCAGCTAATTAAGGTTAGAAATTTTTTTTGGGTGGTTTGGTAAGTGTGGTGGGGGTGAGTAACTCACTTTACCCAGGTTTTGGGAAGAGCACTGTAAACTCAGACTTGCTGAGTCGCTGCCATCTTGGATCTCCTAGTGCATCTTTAATACACTCTAGTAACTTAAATGGGAGATTCGCCCTAACCAATATAGCGACATTCCCACTTCTGGCAATAAAAGATAAAGTAAACTCGATCAAAGTCATTCTGCTGTAGTTTCAAATGCTCCCTACCATCCAAATGCGTCTCCTGCAACACAGCAATATCCACCTTCTCCTAAGACTCAAAAGTACCTTCCTTCCTCTTAACTGGTGAGTGACTCACCATGATGTTCCAGGTACACCATATAATCAAGCCATAAACGTCTGCAGTAACATTTAGATTCCAGAGAGGAGAAACTCAAATTACAAAAGCACCAAGCCTTAGTGTCACAAAATCCATCAAACATAAAAACTACACAAACTAAAACCACTACAGTTAACAAACCTACAAAGCTATTAAAGATTATATACAACAAAAACCAAACCAACGTATGAAGTGCCAACAGCGCTGAATAGGGGAACTCACCCCCTGCCCAAAGGGGGCAATTACACATCCCAAAATTCAATTTCCCATCCTGCTGCCAATACTGCAACCCAGGCATTTAAATACCTGAACTGGGCATAAACTGCCTGTAAGTAGGCATCTAGCCATCTCAACCATTTTCCCGCCTCCTAGCTAGAGCCACATCGCAAACACAAGCAGAAAGAAAAAAAAAATACACTATGGAATAGCAATGTAAATAAAGAAATGTTGGAAAAAAAAGGGTGAGTAGCCCACCCATGCTTTGGTATAACTTAGAAATTGAAAGTGCACATTTAAACCACCGCCAAACATAGTTTAGACCAGATTACCAATAACAAAAAGGAAAAGAAAATCTTGACAGGACATCCTCTCTTTTTTTAAAGAAAAAAAAGAGATACATACCCAAACAACACTACTAGTTGTACATACTAAATTGTTCAGATTAGGCTAATTTGTCCACAAAGTCTCTTGCCTTCTCCGATGCGTCAAAGAGATGCAAGGATCCATCCAAGGTGATCCAAAGCATTGCTGGATACCTCAGAGTACGGGATCCTGAGCTCCTAGTGTCTTCTCCTGACGCCATCATAGTATTTTCTGGATCGCTGCCGCTGAGAAGTCCTGGAAGAATACGATCTTAGACCCCTCGTAAACTCGGGTCTTCGGATCCTTCCCCGGATTCTGGAAGCTACCATGATTCTCTCTTTATCTCTATAAAGATTAAACCGCACCAAGGATGCAGATCCAGACCAACCTCCATGCAGTGATCCAGTGAGCCCCCTCAATCTTAAAGCCTCTCATTCCAGCCTCCAAGTTAAGGAATTTTGGCAACCAGTCCACAATAAATTCCACCAGCTGCTCACCTTCCTTACCCTCTGGCAGACAGACTATCTGAATACTTTTTCTCCTGCCCCTGTTCGAAGTCATCAACTTGATCAAGCAAATTACAGACCTGCATCTCCAGGGATCCTATCATTGGAGGAACCGGTATTAGTTTCCACCACTTCGACTCTGTGTTCAACCTCATCCGGTCCTCTTTTCCAGGTGTCCCAGCTGCTGTTCATGCTTCTTCAGTCTGATAGAGGAGAAGCTGGCTCCGATCTCTATCTGCTTACCCAACATCTCGCGAGATTTCATGACCTTCTTCACCAGGGCCTGGTAAGAAGTAGAGTCCAATGTTCCTGTACGCTCCTCCTCCCTTCTTCAGCATCCCTGGATGGCAAAAACCAAGGTAAGCTGAATTTTAACAATTTCCTGGGACTCCATGACCTTTCCAGAGTGCCAGGATTTCACGGTGGTCTGGGTAGGGTCCACTTGCACTGCGATGCGCAGCTCTACAATGTGATCTTCTTAGATTGCCACCATCTTGGATCCCCAACAATTCAAATTTAACCAATTAGTTTAACTTAGCCCAGGATACCAGAAGCCAATGGAATTTGAATTTTGTTTTGACACCTGGAAACTAATCAAATTATTAGAATTTAATGTGTCATGGGTGGGAATATAAACCTGGCATTTGAAAATTAAAGTGACAGCAACTGCCATTGAAAAGCAGAGTAACTGCCATAGGGCTAACTGTCCATTTAACATCTTGCTCTCAGAGAAATAAGAAAGCACTCTCTATCAAAAGTATCTTTTCATATAAAACATACTTGTCACAAAAAGAAAGATGCCGACTTAGGGAGATCAGATGGAAGATTGAAGACCGCAGAGAAGACAAGGACTGTCAGCATGAGATTAAGTTGATGTAATGTTTAATAATGATGGTACTGGAACAGCATTTTTTTGTAGAGTTGGGGTCAGATAGTAGGTAGTTACGAAAAGGAGGGCTTGGATTTTGTGAATAGTTTTTGGTTAATGCTCACTACTAGAGTTAGGAAAATAAATTGTTACTTTTTCTTTAGTGGAAATTAAGAGTTTTTGGTCACTCACTTTTTAAACAGATTACGAGGCAAGGTGTTTGGTTTAAATTAACAGAGAGATTTGACGTCCAGGTTGTAACAATACATAATACACATTACTGCAGCAATTCAAAAAAGGCAGTTCAGCCACGAAAGTCCGCATCAGAGAACAAATAGAATCCACTGTTCTTCAATCTTCCTTTAATCTTAGCCTCTGTATACTTCAATGCGGTCACCTCTTTGCCCTTAGCATTGCATTTTTCTACTCCCATGTTAGATAACCCCAGTCAAAGAACACAAAATGCTTGATAAATTCAGCATTTGTGCAGAAAAAGATTTAAAATTTCAAGCCCTTTTAAAACTCTTCTTCAAAGTTGAGCTCAAGATCCTATGTGGTCACTTCACTGCATCATTCCAACCACCCAAAAGCATTCACTTTCCTTCCACATACTTTAATTTTAAAAGTTAAACACTCAAAACTGAAAACAACAGAATCTTCCCCAGAAGAATAATGAAGTTACTTTGTGTTCGATATAGAGTATATTGTATGAATTTTGTGTCTCCACGTTAAGACAAGATATAACTGAATGACAGTGGATAGTCGGCAGGAAAACTAGTGCTGGAAGCTAGAAAGGGAATAACTGAACCTGCATTTGCAAGGATTGAAGTGAAGACGTTCACTGAGATAACGATAGCTTTATTCTTAATAATATTGGGATATATCAATACATGACTGTGAATCATACAGCATTGCACTAACATACAGATAATAATTAAATAGAGCTACAACAGCATAAACCTCCATTACAGTGACTGAAACCCAATGATTTACATCTTGGAGAGAAATCTAAAATCCCTTTATTCAAATAAAATCCCATTTAAACTAAAGCGAGTGATAACAATCAAACGGGGGTATAAAAAAAATCTTTGAGTACAAAAACTTTACATTTGATTGTTAAACAAATATTTTAAAAACATTCCATGTTCCTTTCGTAGGAGCAAATAATTCAGATCTAATAATGTGTAATCAGGAAGGTAAATAAACTCCAGAGAACATAACAGTCCATCAATACTTTGCTGACATGAAGAGCTGGCCAACGGTGAGTAATGCAAGTGTCTGGTGGGCATGGTCTTCAGGTGCTGCAGGCAGCTTTCCAGGACTGAAGCTGGTAGCACAGGTCTACCAAAGTAAAATACACCACGCTTCATCCAGAGGTCGACCAACTAAAGCAGCAGGTTTGGGACATTTTAGAAATATCACAGTTCATGGCAAATCTTCAGCATACAATTTTTATCAAACCATTGAGCAGCTAATAAGTTTGTTCATAACTTCCATAAGCTTGAAATATACTGACATTAACAGTTCCCAATGAGTTATCTGAAAAGTGACACGTGCTTTAGATGACTACCAAACTAATAGTCAGTACAAGTTAAAAACATTTAAGTACAGAAATACAAACAAATCATTTTGTTAGCAGTGAACATTCTCCAACATTAAAGGGTGAACTAGATTTCAGAAACCTCAACCCAATTTCAAATTTGAAAGTCCTGGCTAAAAACTGATATTATACCCAGACTTGTGTACACTGCAAAGCCAGTCCTGAAAGTGGTTGGAATTGGAAATCTTTGACTGCATCAGTAATTGTCTACTTTCATTTGATAAATTTTATGCCAATGGCTAGAGACTGGGGACTGCAGGGAGCACTCGCACATTTCAGGGACCTGGTATAAATATCAAGCTGCAGGTCAAGTATAGCACTGGACAGTGAGACACTCTTGATCACAACATTCTCAAACTTGTTACCTTCTGCAAAGATACACTTCAATTTCTCTTGCTATTTTTGTAATCGGTGAGTGGGCGATCAATTACATCAGATAATGAATTGGGAGGAAAGGAAGAGCTTTCCCATCCATGCTCTTTACGCTCAATCCCCTTCTCTTTACATGCATCTGTAGGAAATATATCCTTTTCAAAATCAAATCTCAAGTGAGTGTGGCACAGTGCTCTGCTACTTTGTCTAGTGTTTTACTGACCTGCATCAGAAGATGGTGCAAATAGATATTCTGGTCACTTCAACAAATTAATTTGTTGACAAATTTTGAAACAGTAAGTCAACAGTTGAATGCAAGGAAAGGCCGAGAGAAACTAGTATAAACTAGGTAGAACAATTATCAAGTGAAGAAATCCAGTGCTGTCAAAATAAAGCTTGATATTGGCAGTTTAGCAGTACAGAACTTGAGTATCGTTAAAAAGAGGCAATTTCTCAAATCTTTA
Organism: Hemiscyllium ocellatum; assembly: GCF_020745735.1. NCBI lineage: Eukaryota > Metazoa > Chordata > Chondrichthyes > Orectolobiformes > Hemiscylliidae > Hemiscyllium > Hemiscyllium ocellatum. The sequence goes on along the minus strand of NC_083436.1, from coordinate 31,712,688 downwards.
CACTTTCATTCATGAGGGCAACTTGCAACAATCCCAATTGAAGGGGAAAACCGACATTTATGCTGCATGAGGGGAATGTGCCGAGAGTTTGACAAATAGACTCTGATTGGTAGAGGCATTGCCATCAATAATGCATCAGTTAATGACAACAAATACTTAACAGCCAAGTTTAGTTACATTTTAAACCAAGCAGATTGACTTATTTCTTAGGGCGGTGCTTTAACCAAACCAGAAAAAGGCTGCCACCTATTTTGTTGCATTGAAACAGGTGCAGTGCGGACATGTTCTTTCTGCAAAGAATAAGGCTGTGTTGTAGTATATATGTAGCTTGTAGAACATGTTAGTGCACCACAGAGTCTAACCACACTCAGCATTATTTAACAAATGGTGTTCGATTATTGAATTCCATCTAAGACTGGCCCACACTTTTAAAGCACACAACAATGTCCAACACTGGATGTGATTCCTCAATTTAATAGCATTTGCTAAACAATCCTGAGTGTGCAAAGAATTGCACAGACAACCAATTTGTGATGGTCAGTTAGGCAAGCAGAGTGGTGCACTTGCATGTACAGGCGAACTGCAAATATTAACATACAGTGCCTTTTTTAACACAAAGACTTTGTACACAGCTTTCCTGTTTCAATGCAATAAAATAGATGACATTCTCTTGTTCATGCCACAGCGCAGTGCCTGCCCAGTCAATCTGCCTGATTTAATAGTTAAACAAAGCTCTGACATTACAGTTAATGATTAACAGTGTACATTTTCCTTCACAATGCCTCTCCCAGAGTCCACTTGCCAACCCATCTGCAGTCTCATGCAGGATAAACACTTCACATATACTCCCTTTACTTTGGTATTTCATGCACATTGTTCTGATGCTTGCAAAATAAATAGTTTTGACAAAGTGTCATACTTTTCAGCAATAGTTTTTTTTTAAAAAAAGTGAAGACAATGAAAACTGATTGGTCAAACTGCAATACAGCACAAATGAGAATTTTGTTTAGCATGACTATGTAGAATTGGAAGGAGATTTTTAAAACAAGTCAAACACATTTGAATTTCATTTCCCAGTTAACACAAATCGGAAGCTAAATATAGTTATTTAATTATTTGTTTCTCAATGCCCTGTTTTTCCAAATATCAGATCAAAAGTTTTACATTGCCCAACCTGAAATAATGCAAGACATTAATGATCACATTTTAGTAAGATTTTCAAACAGTACACTTTCCCATGCTTGACTGATCATACAACATTTCACACTGGGCTCTTCAAGAACACAGCATTATTAAGCAAAAGAAATGAAGTTTGTAAACTTTGTCTCGATTGAAGCACACATCCCAATTTGTTAGCTTGAAGTTAGTCAACTCTTTCTTGCTTCCAGAGTAGTTTAAATGATTAGAATTCCACTGTTATAACTTCATCAACAGGTCAGGTACACAGCCACACAGAAGTAAACAAGAGAAACCCAATCAACGTGCCGTGTTCATATTACCAATAGAAACTCAGTTTGACCAACTTGTTTTGGTGAAGTTTTAAACCTGGATTATGCAATTGATGAGCAAACAAAACTAAAAGATAAGTGATGAAGTGTTGAACAGGGTAGAATATTGAGTATATATAAAGATCGAGGATATTGGCATAGCACAGGGATATAGGAGCACAGTGCTTGAGTGTTAATGCTTTGATCAGAGCATCACTTTTATACAAGTCCAAAAATATTCCAGTTGGCAGCGATGGCACATATCGGTTGTGTGAAAATTTACAATATGTAGGCCTGGTCAAGGATTAACAGAAAATGGTCGTACAATCATCGGTTTACTGGCCATTATACAACTTAAAAGCTGACAGACATGTGTTTCCACTGTCAGTACAAAATGCAAACACATCTTGTCCATTTATTCATATATATAGAAAAATATAGTCCTCCACTTCATGAATTTGCCAAAAAATGATTGATCTCTGATTAAATTTTCCAAAATATCTTCTTTTTGTAAAGAACATAAGAAATAAAAACCCAAATGGTGGTAGCAAGGAGATTCTGGGCCAAGTGTTCGCCATGTGAATGGTCATTGAGCATTTTCCATTTGAAGGGAAAATATTGTTCAAACACCTCATGTCCAACGTACAGCAGAATAGAGTTCATCCCTGAAGAGTTAGAGTAAACAAAACTGTGTCAGTGGTCACTTGAATTCTACCCAAACTGTCCACATCATAAGAATATTTAACTATGGCTGGATCAAACTGCTGCCACCAAGTCTGGCCAATCCACCTACAAAGAATCCTGATCAGACAAGTAATACCACGCATTGTGTGTTCAGCTGAGAAGCAATAACAATTAAAATTGGGATTCATATTAACCTAGTGAATTAGGAGGCTATGAAACACAACCCAATATCAGTTGTTAACTCCTACCCCTGTCCATCATCTTCCAAAAGTGTAATATTTTGGAAGAGACATTTTCCCCAATTTTCTGAATCAACCTGAGAGAATGAGAATCCAGAGAAAGTATATTCCTGTCAGGGTGAAAGGAAAGGCTGGTAGGTATATGGAATGCTGGGCGACTAAAGAAATTGAGGGTTTGGTTAAGAAAAAGGAGGAAGCATATGTAAGGTATAGACAGGATAGATCGAGTGAATCCTTAGAAGAGTATAAACGCAGTAGGAGTATACTTAAGAGGGAAATCAGGAGTGCAAAAAGGGGACATGAGATAGCTTTAGCAAACACAATTAAGGAGAATCTAAAGGGTTTTTACAAATACATTAAGGACAAAAGGAATAACAAGGGAGAGAGTAGGGTCCTTCAAAGATCAGCAAGGTGGCCTTTGTGTGAAGCTGCAGAAAATGGGAATGAATATTTTGCACCAGTATTTACTGTGGAAAAGGATATGGAAGATATAGAATGTAGGGAAATAGATGTTGACACCTTGCAAAATGTCCAGATTACAGAGGAGGAAGTGCTGGATGTCTTGAAACGCATAAAGGTGGATAAATCCCCAGGACCTGATCAGGTGTACCTTAGAACTCTGTGGGAAGCTAGAGTGATTGCTGAGCCTCTTACTGAGATATTTGTATCATCGATAGTCACAGGTGAGGTGCCAGAAGACTGGAGGTTGGCTAACGTGGTGCCACTCTAAGAAGGGAGCAAGGACAAGCCAGGGAACTATAGACCAGTGAGCCTGACATCGGTGGTGGGCAAGTTGTTGGAGGCAATCCTGAGGGACAGAATGTACATGTATTTGAAAAGGCAAGGATGATTAGGGATAGTCAACATGGCTTTGTGTTTTGTGGGAAATCATGTCTCACAAACTTGATTGAGTATTTTGAAGAAGTAACAAAGAGGATTGATGAGGGCAGAGCAGTAGATGCGATCTATATGGACTTCAGTAAGGCGTTCAACAAGGCTCCCCATTGGAGATTGGTTACCGAGGTTAGGTCTCATGGAATAAAGGGAGAACTAGTCATTTGGATACAGAACTGGCTCAAAGGTAGAAGACAGAGGGTGGTGGTGGCGGGTTGTTTTTCAGACTGGAGGCCTGTGACCAGTGGAGTGCCACAAAAATCAGTGCTGGGTCCTCTACTTTTTGTCATTTACATAAATGATTTGGATGCGAGCATAAGAGATACAGTTACTAAGTTTGCAGATGACCCCAAAATTGGAGGTGTAGTGGACAGCGAAGAAGATTACCTCAATAACAACAGGATCTTGATCAGTTGGGCCAATGGGCTGAGAAGTGCCAGACAGAGTTTAACTCAGATAAAAGCGAGGTGCTGCATTTTGGGAAAGCAAATCTTAGCAGGACTTACACACTTTAATGGTAAGGTCCTCGAGAGTGTTGCTGAACAAAGAGACCTTGGAATGCAGGTTCATAGCTCCTTGAAAGTGGAGTCGCAGGTAGATAGGATAGTCGAGAAGGCATTTGGTATGCTTTCCTTTATTGGTCATAGTATTGAGTACAGGAGTAGGGAGGTCATGTTGTGGCTGTACAGGACTTTGGTTAGGCTACTATTGGAATATTGAGAGCAATTCTGGTCTCCTTCCTATTGGAAAGATGCTGTGAAACTTGAAAGGGTTCAGAAAAGATTGACAAGGATGTTGCCAGGGTTGGAGGATTTATAGGGAGAGGCTGAACAGGCTGGGGCTGTTTTGCGTCGGAGGCTGAGGGGTGACCTTATAGAGGTTTTCAAAATTATGAGGGGCATGAATAGGATAAATAGACTTTTCCCTAGGGTCAGGGGAGTCCAGAACTAGAGGGCATAGGTTTACGGTGACAGGGGAAAGGTATAAGAGACCTAAGGGGCTACCTTTTCACAGAGAGGGTGGTACATGTATGGAATGAGCTGCCAGAGGAAGTGGTGGAATCTGGTACAGTTGCAACATTTAAGAGGCATTTGGATGGGTAGAAGGGTTTGGAGGGATATGGGCCGGGTGCTGGCAGGTGGGACTAGATTGGGTTGGGATATCTGGTTGGCATTGACGGGTTGGACCAAAGGGTCTGTTTCCATGTTGTACATCTCTAAGACTGTATGACTCTATAACCATGCATTTCCATTATGGAAACAAGTGTACCAGGTAACGTGGCTCGAGAAACTACACATGACTTGCTTGCCCAGATGGTCATTCAAGTCAGGATTCAGGCACAAATATTATTTTTGTCTTCATCTCAAATAGAAGACAGAAAGATAAAACCAGCGCGAGAATTCTTGGCACAAGTACTGCTCTCAATATCCTTTCTCATCAGTTTTCAGCTACCCCTCGAGAAGAGAACCACGAAGTTGGAAGGCAAAACACCCCAATTGGTCAATGCAACATCAAACTCTACAATCTCTCTCAAATATGGAGAAACATGGATTTGCATGAAAACAGTATCTATGGCAAACAAAAAAAGTGTGAACACTCAGGAGAGAGAGAGAAAATCTCATCGGAGTGCTGGTACATGGTATAAGATGACATTGTTCCAATTACACACTGCAGGTGCCATCTCTACAGCAAGTAACCTCTTCTCATCTCTATTGAGCTGATATATGTGAACAACACATTATCCACTAATTGAAAGTAATTTTCCAGAGTGGAAGAGAGCAAAGTCAATAACAGTGAGAAGAAAAAACTGAAAAAGGGATACTGGAATTTTCCATACCTGGATAAAAAAAGGGAGCTCCCGTCCAATGTTTCTTTACATCCACCAGAAAATAGATCAGCAAGAGAAGAATATAAGCAAAACAACTGAGTGTTGTAACATAAGAGATGGACCTGTCCATGGAAGATAAACAGGGAAGGTTAGAAGTGGCAGAAAGCATTGGAGTAAACACAGCTCACTTCGTGAAAATCTTAAGCTAATAGGAACAATTTCCTTCGTTCTATCTTCCTAAAACCAGAACTAAAAGGCAATGGATTTTGATGATCAGGTGAAAACTCAACTTGGCTCAAAAAAGGTGTGACAAGTTTATGCTGAAAAACTGTTTCATCATGACCTCAAAAAAGGTTACTATTGGGAGAGAATTGCTGTAACTCAACTGGTCCCCCTCCAGCCTTGTGTAACATTGATAGTCAATCATATTCAAAATGCAAAACATTAATTTTAGAAACATTTGGCAGGGTGCCCACAATTTGCACACTTAACTCTGCAACATCATCCATAAGCTTTATCCTATTAGCATCTTGGGCTCCACACATTTGCTATGGTATCAATAGTAAATTATGCAAGAGGTAGGAGATTAACAGCACAATTTACGAGCCTCATTTTTCACCTGAAACTCTGTCCCACACTTTATCAAGTTTACCCCTTTCTTGGACATTTTAGGCTTAGTTTCTATGCCTGCTTAGACTCTGAACTAACAAAAACCACTCTCTCTGTACTTCAATTTCAAAACCAAAGCCTCAGTGACTTTATCCCTCTCCAAGTCCAACCACCCACTTACTTCAACATTATTTTCCAACTCCACCCTAAGCTCACCCTCACTGACAATGAAATACTCAACTACATCTGTACCATCATCCACCGGAACCTCTTACTGACTGCCAGAGTTCCATAGCACAAGTTTCCAGTTTACTCAGAACCCTTGCTCGCAACTTCTCCTTCCGAAAATCTCAACAGTCTTCCTCTCCTGCCACGTGATCGTGACTGAATTTTATAATTCTGATCCTTGTAAAAACCCCTTGCCTTACTACGTCTGCAGCTTTGTATCACTTCCTGCTTTACTCAGTGTTCTATGACATAACAATCTACCACACTATCGCAGTAGAAAGAACCTTCACGGCCAGTATTGCTGCCAGAGTTGGAAACTCCATTCCTATTCCACTCTCCTTACACATCTCCCACCACAATAGCTGACCTATAGTTTAGTTTGAAACAATTGTTTAACTGAGCTATTATACAGCTTCTGCTTATTAACTCAGGTGTTCACACGCTAAGAATAATGTCAGAGAAAGGAACACTGGATAGCACTGTGTCACAAATTGTAATAACTTACTCTTCGACCTTTTTACAAGAAAAAACCTCTGCAAAAGTAGCCCATCGCTCAGACCCCTGAACTCCTCATGATGCTGGGAATGAATTTCTCATTCCAGGAGGAGATAACTCACAGTTATAATTAGTACATAAGAGCCATTTATCTGTGATAACACTGCATTAGTTCTGCAAAACACACTTTCATGCAGGCCAGGTTTCATGGGGCTAGTGGAATATCTGCAATATTTCTGGTTGACTGTAGTGATGTACTAAATCGCCACCTCATTTCGTGGAGGGCATACGCACCATAAATTCTTGTTGACTGGAATGAGGCCATGGTCTTTCGAACATTTTGTCAGGATGGCTGAAATAATACCCTAGAGTCAAAAAGCAAATCAATGGATTAGACAAACAAGGAACATTTCACCAGGATGATCTTTACATAATCCAGTAAAACCTCACTCACCAGCAGTGTGCTCCAAGTGAAAAATCGTAGCATAATCTGTTTATTTTGACCTTTATAAATAATGAAAATCTTCCCAGCCTGTAGGGGGGAGAAAGAACACATGGTGCTATTTCTTGTTTCATACAAAGTTGTAATTGAGGTTCAGAACACATTGAAATAGGCAATCAGGTGGATGCTGTACTCAGCCTTCTGCTATTTACTTCCAAGCATATTTCAGTATCATTTGACAAGTTTTGGATGCCCAAAATATAAAGGTACTTTACATCAACATAAATCAGCATTTAAGGTCATGCCAAGTCTGAGCAGGTGCCTGACAAATCAGTATCACAAGAAAGAAAGGAAAAAAATCCATTTGATCAGTATGGGATTTGTTAATAAAGTCAACTCTGCTAGTTACCAAGTAACACTCGGTCACAAAAATCAATCCATCCATCAAGATTGCATGAACTGGGAAGAGCTTTTTTCCCTCAACCTGAACGAATACAACACTTTCCAAAAGTTCCTCTAATTTGCTCAGACAGTACAGACAGCATAGAAACACATCACGAAGAAGTTGGATAAGTGGGTGCAGTGTATTCACATTTCAAGACAACTTGTATTATGGTTACGTACCTTCAAAAGACCCTCACACGGTTACTCCGTGACTTACCTGTAATCCCAGAAATGCCATCACAATTGAATTGATTAATCCCAGCAGGTTCTCTGGATCAAATGGCACCGTCGTGTGATAAAGTATCTTAAGAAACAAGAATAAAATACAATTTATTGCAGCTCAATCAAAAATATTTTAAAGCAGATGGAACAGGTTTCAAAAAAAAAGTTGAAAAATATGATGCTGGAAAAACACAGCAGGCCAGGCAGCATTCAAGCAGGAGAATCGACGTTTCGGGCATAAGCCCTTCTTCAGGAAGTCCTCACTTTCTCCTAGGTTTCAAGACACTCCAATTCAAAGAGAATAGATCCAAAAAATAAGGACAACAAGCATTTCTTAATGTGAATTTGTTTTTAAAACTCAGTGTTGGAATGGATTGTTATTTTATCACATTCTGACGTTCTTCTGAGAACTCAATTTTTTGTGGCCATTTTCAATGAGAAAGTTAAAAATCACACAACGCCAGGTAATAGTCCAACACCAGGTTATTTGCAAGTACAAGCTTTCAGAGCGCTGCTTCCTCATCAGGTAGCGTCTGACAAAGACGCAGCCCTCTAAAAACTTGTACTTCCAAATAAACCTGTTGGACTATAACCTGGCTTTGAGAGATTTTTTTTAACATTGTCCACCCCAGTCCAAGACAGGCACCTCCACATTTGCAAGGAGATTGGTGTGTTACGTTTGTATGCATAAAGATCAAAAATTAGCTTTGTATGACTCCACACATTAGCTTCAGATAGACTGTATGAGACAACTAAACATGAGAAGAGATCTCTTAACCCCTTGAATGATTCTTCTTTCATAACTTTTTTTCTACTGTGTACTTTGAATAATCCCAAGGTATTTGCTGCTACAAATCTACTTGGGTGTCCAGACCTCCCACTCACCTCCATTCAAGGCCCCATAGGATCTTTTCACATCCATGCAGAGACTTTACTGCATATCCTCCCACCTCGTCTACTGTGCCTGGTGATCTCCTCTACATCGGGGAGACAGGAGTGTTTCAGAGAACATCTCTGGGGCACACGCACCAAGAAATCCTACTGCTCTGTCGCCAACCACTTCAACACCCCCTCCCACTCCCACTCCACCAAGGACAAGTCCTGGGCCACATCCACTGCCAAATTCAATCCACCTGACAACTGGAGGAAGAACGTCTCATCTTCTGCCTTGGGATCTTGCAATCACATGGCATCAACATCAACTTCACTAGTTTCCAAATCTCCCCTCATCCCAGATCCAACCCTCCAACTCGGTACAGTCCCCTACCTGTCCATCTTCCTTCCCACCCCTGCTCCACCCTTCCCATGGATCTATTCCAATCATCTCCCACCTGCGTCTACTTATTACCTTCCCAGCTACCTTCTCTCCAGCCCAACTCTCCTATTTATCTCTCAACCCTCTTGGGCACCCCTCCACATTCCTGATGAAGGGCTTATGCCAGAAACATCAACTCTCCTGCTCTTCAGATGCTGCCTGACCTGCTGTTCTTTTCCAGCTTCACACATTTTCAACTCTCACCCTCCAGCATTTGCAATCCTCACTTTCTCCGAGTGAGTGAGCATACTGCATTACATTCAGTGTTTAACAGGATATTTATGAGGGGAGGCCGAATAATTTGGGCCTGTACTCATTTGAATTTAGAAGAATCAGAGACCTTACTGAAACACACAAAGGGTAGATGCGAAAATATTGATTTCCTTTCTGGGAGTCTACGGCCAGAGAGCATAATTTCAGATTGAGGAATCTTACTTTTAAGACATAGATGAAGAGGAATTTCTTCTCTCAGTCATGAATCTGTAGAATTGTTTACTGCAAAGAATCTATAGAGGCTGGGTCATGAAAACAATCCGTCTGTCTCAGCCTGGTATGTACTTAATTAGTAAGGGAATCAGGGGTTATAGGCAAAAAGCACTAAAGTAGACTTGAGGATCAGATTAATCATGGTCTCATGAGATGATGGAATATACTCAGTGAGCTGGACGACCTTATGGTTTTATTTAAAAGAGAGGTGTGGCTGCAACAGAAGGATGGTAGGTGAAAAACACAAAGGAGATTCAAATTGAAGCTAGCACAAGGATTCACTCAGGTTCAGTCAAAATTGACGTGACCACTGTAATGGATTTTAAGTTTAAGTTTACACAAAGACATTTTGGTCTTCAGTTACTGGAATTCACCAGATACTCAGGAACCTCTTGTAGGGAATGGCAGTTGCTGGGGCTGGAGGGGAATGTGGGGAAGACATTATTAAAAATCATTATATTATGTTTAATCACTTAAGTGCTTATAGTTTCATTCAAATCCAGCAAAATCAAGATCAAGGCTGTGCCAAATTTTGGATCCCTCTGAAGGGAGGGATAAGCCAGTCAGTGGATCGGCAGCAGTCGCTTCAGTTCAAATCAGGTCAGGTGGACTCAAGGCTGCCTTGGAATCAGGATACAATGGTGCAGAAAGTTGATAGCTGGAGCCACACCATACTCATGTAGCACCTAGCTGAATTGTCCAGGGAGGATTTTTTCCCTTTAAATTTTTTGCAAATAAACTTGGAATGTTATAAAAATATCTGGATTTTGGATAGCTAGTTTTTGGACAACTGGATTTGGGGTATTGTATCTGTTCAAGGGAATTCTCTGCCTTTAATAATACAGCATTTAAAGGATCACTGCTTTCCAGTAAGAACCTCGCTGTACACTATTCGATTTCTGTCCAACAACAATGGATGCATTATTGTCTGTTTGGTTACTCCATGAAGTGACTGGAAAGTATTTCTTATCTTGAAACATTAACCACGACCAACGATAGGAGTTGTATTGAGGGTGATCAGAGCCTCTCTTCTGCATTACAACAGGAATTTAGTAGTTGTTCTGGGTTTCGAAACAGTTTGTGATCATTTTTAATCAACTTGGTATACTAACAGCTCGACTTTATGTTTTAAAAATTAAAATTTGTGATGAGTTTTTTGATTTTTGTTTATACTCACTCGTGGGATCTGGGCATTGCTGGCTGGGTCAGCATTTATTGCCTATCCCTAGTTTCCCTTGAGAAGGTGGTGATGAGCTGCCTTCTTAAACTGCTGTACCTTGACTCAAGGTGCTATTAGGGAAAGAACTTCAGGATTTTGACCCAGTGACAGTGAAGGAACGGCGATTTAAGTCAGCACGATAGCTTGTCACATGGGACTGATGATAAAGGACTGATCAATACAGGACACTGCACAGCCCTTTCAGAAAGTAGTAAAAAGGTTTTAAAAAGGAGGTTGCCACAGTTGGAGGATTTGAGCTATAGGGAGAGGCTTAATAGGCTGGAACGTCAGAGACTGAGGGGTGACCAGTGACTTGTATTGGAAGGGGACTAATATACTGGCAGGTAAATTTGCTAGAACTGCTTGGGAGGATTTAAACTAGTAAGGTGGTGGGGGGGAAACGACCCAGGGAGATAGTGAGGAAAGAGATCGATCTGAGACAGGTACTGCTGAGAAACGAAGTGAGTCAAACAGTCAGAGCAGACAGGGACAAGTTAGGACTAATAAATTAAACTGCATTTATTTCAATGCAAGGGGCCTAACAGGGAAGGCAGATGAACTCAGGGCATGGTGAGGAACATGGGACTGGGATATCATAGCAATTACAGAAACATGGCTCAGGGATGGGCAGGACTGGCAGCTTAATGTTCCAGGATACAAATGCTACAGGAAGGATAGAAAGGGAGGCAAGAGAGGAGGGGGAGTGGCGTTTTTGGTAAGATATAGCATTACAGCTGTGCTGAGGGAGGATATTCCCGGAAATACATCCAGGGAAGTTATTTGGGTGGAACTGAGAAATAAGAAAAGGATGATCACCTTATTGGGATTGTATTATAGACCCCCAGTAGTCAGAGGGAAATTGAGAAACAAACTTGTAAGGAGATCTCAGCTATCTATAATAATAGGGTAGTTATGGTAGGGGATTTTAACTTTCTAAATATAGACTGGGACTGCTATAGTGTTAAAGGTTTGGATGGAGAGGAATTTCTTAAGACAATTTTCTGATTCAGTACGTGGATGTACCTATTAAAGTAGGTGCAAAACTTGACCTATTTTTGGGAAATAAGGCAGGGCAGGTGACTGAGGTGTCAGTGGGGGAGCACTTTGCAGACAGTGACCATAATTCTATTTGTTTTAAAATAATGATGGGAAAGGATAGACCAGATCTTAAAGCTGAAGTTCTAAATTAGAGAAAAGCCAATTTTGACAGTATTAGGCAAGAACTTTTGAAAGCTGATTGGAGACAGATTTTCGCAGGTAAAGGGACGGCTGGAAAATGGGAAGCCTTCAGAAATGAGATAACAAGAATCCAGATATAGTATATTCCTGTCAGGGTGAAAGGGAAGGCTGATAGGTATGGGGAATGCTGGATGACTAAAGAAAGTGAGGGTTTGGTTAAGAAAAAGAAGGAAGCATGTCAGGTATAGACAGGACAGATCGAGTGAATCCTTAGAAGAGTATAAAGGCAGTAGGAGTATACTTAAGAGGGAAATCAGGAGGGCAAAACGGGGACATGAGACAGCTTTAGCAAATAGAATTAAGGAGAATCCAAAGGGTTTTTACAAATATATTAAGGACAAAAGGGTAACTGGAGAGGGAATAGGGCTCCTCAAAGATCAGCAAGGAGAAAATGGGGGAGATATTAAATCAGTATTTACTGTGGAAAAGGATATGGAAAATATAGACTGTAGGGAAATAGATGGTGACATCTTGCAAAATGCCCAGATTACAGAGGAGGAAGTGCTGGATGTCTTGAAATGGTTAAAGGTGGATAAATCCCCAGGACTTGATCAGGTGTACCTGAGAACTCTGTGGGAAGCTAGAGAAGTGATTGCTGGGCCTCTTGCTGAGATGTTTGTATCATCGATAGTCGCAGGTGAGGTGCCGAAGACTGAAGGTTGGCTAACGTGGTGCCACTGTTTAAGAAAGGCGGTAAAGACAAGGGAACTATAGACCGGTGAGCCTGACCTCAGTTGTGGACAAGTTGTTGTAGGGAATCTTGAGGGACAGGATGTACATGTATTTGGAAAAGCAAGGACTGATTAGGGGTAGTCAACATGACTTTGTGCATGGGAAATCATGTCTCACAAACTTGATTGAGTTTTTTGAAGAAGTAACAAAGAAGATTGATGAGGGTAGAGCAGTAGATGTGATCTATATGGACTTCAGAAAGGCGTTCGACAAGGGAGACATGGGAGACTGATTAGCAAGGTTAGATCTCACGGAATACAGAGAGAACTAGCCGTTTGGGTACAGAACTGGCTCTAAGGAGAAGAGAGAGGGTGGTGGTGGAGGGTTGTTTTTCAGACTGGAGGCCTATAATCAGTGGAGTGCCACAAGGATCGGTGCTGGGTCCTCTACTTTTTGTCATTTACATAAATGACTTGGATGGTAACATAAGAGGTACAGTTAGCAAGTTTGCAGATGACACCAAAATTGGAGGTGTAGTGGACAGTGAAGAGGGTTACCTCAGATTACAACAGGATCTTGACCAGATGGGCCAATGGGCTGAGAAGTGGCAGATGGAGTTTAATTCAGATAAATGCGAGGTGCTGTATTTTGGGAAAGCAAATCTTAGCAGGACTTATACACTTAATGGTAAGGTCCTAGGGAGTGTTGCTGAACAAAGGAGCCTTGGACTGCAGGTTCATAGCTCCTTGAAAGTGGAGTTGCAGATAGATAGGATAGTGAAGACGACATTTGGTATGCTTTCCTTTATTGGTCAGAGAATTGAGTACAGGAGTTGGGAGGTCATGTTGCGGCTGTACAGGACATTGGTTAGGCCACTGTTAGAATATTGTATGCAATTCTGGTCTCCTTCCTATCAGGAAGATGTTGTGAAACTTGAAAGGGTTCAGAAAAGACTTACAAGGATGTTGCCAGGGTTGGAGGATTTGAGCTATAGGGAGAGGCTGAACAGGCTGGGGCCGTTTTCCCTGGAGCGTCGGAGGATGAGGGGTGACCTTATAGAGGTTTACAAAATTGTGAGGGGCATAGATAGGATAAATAGACAAAGTATTTTCCCTGGGGTCAGGGATTCCAGAACTAGAGGGTGAGAGGGGAAAGATATGAAAGAGACCTAAGGAGGAACTTTTTCACGCAGAGGGTGGTACGTGTATGGAATGAGCTGCCAGAGGAAGTGGTGGAGGTTGGTACAATTGCAACATTTAAGAGGCATTTGGATGGGTATATGAATAGGAAGGGTTTGGAGGGATATGGGCCGGGTGCTGGCAGGTGGGATTAGATTGGGTCGGGATATCTGGTCGGCATGGACAGTTTGGACCGAAGGATCTATTTCCATGCTGTACATCTCTATGACTCTATGACTTAGAGGTTTACAAAATCATGAGAGTCATGGATAGGATGAATAGACAAAGTCTGTTCCCTGGGGTGGGGGAGTACAGAACTTGATGGCATAGGTTTAGGGTGAGAAGGGAAAGATATAAAAAGAGATCTAAGGGGCAACATTTTCACTCAGAGGCTGGTATGTGTATGGAAAGAGGAAGTGGTGGAGGCTAGTACAATTGCAACATTTAAGAGGCATCTGGATGGGTATATGAATAGGATGGGTTTGGAGGGGACATGGGCTGGGTGCTGGCAGGTGGGACTAGATTGGGTTAGGATATCTGGTCGGCATGGACCGAAGGGTCTGTTTCCATGCTGTACATCTCCATGAACCTATAAGTCTTGTTCTGAACCTAGCAATTATGTTTAATTACACTGTTCATTGCAGCTTATGAATGATAATTATTAAAATTATAGTCTAGTGCTTAATCATATGGGAAACGGACAGCTTCAATCCAGCACACTGAATCAAAAACTTGTAGGTCTGGTCCTCAGTTGTGGTGAATCATACTCCCAACCATATCACTCTGGATGGCACAGCAGCATCTGAGGGACTCAACAGGAATGCCTTCCATATCACAACAACACAATCTGTAACTTGACTTGAAACAGAAGTTAAACAGGTTGTAAGTTAATCTGGGATGAAGCGGAGGGGTGCTGAAAGTTGTCTGGGAACAGTGAAGATTATTGCATCTGGTTGCCCAACTACCATGCTGTTTGATGGCAAGTTCTGTGAATTTTTTGTTAAAAGCAGAGGTACTTCAGCCCTGAAAATGCAAACTTATCTTCATCCTATATAATCCAGGAAAACAGAAAACTACACAGTCTTCCTCACGATTTATTTCAGAATAACCACTATTCATTACAGAAGCCAAAAAAAAACATAACTAGGATGTCAAATAAAATTCAACAGCTTACTTTGCAAGAAGGGTGCTGATAAATGTGCTTCTCTCCAAGCAGCCACCGGTCAATGTATCCTGCTGCTCCTCCAGTACAATTAACAAATTGACCAAAGTCTCCAATTCCTCCAGGACCAAGATAACCTCTGAAAAGCAATACAACTGCATAACTAAAAGCTTTTCTTGTAAAGAAACAACAGTACAAAGTAGAATGGATCTGACAACAGATGGAAACTAGATTGGTCACCAGTTCACATCTGGGTGCAAGCAGAGCTGACTGGTCTCAGGCAGGGCAGGAATGGGGGTGAATGCAAGTCTGATTTTGAAAGGATATACCCACCATTTCTTTGGCACAATAAGAAAGTTTTGCAGTATACAGCACTTTTCATGACTGCACTTAAACCGATGATGTGAGAATAATTCCAAACAAGTGCCAAGAATAAAACATTTAGTAAATGCAACTTTAAATGAAAAGGCTTTAGGAAACCTTAAAGTATAGAAAAATGCCTCAAAAGCTACTTCAGCTTGTTTAACGACAGAATATTCAACACCATAGATGGGTGGACCTACTGAACACAGAGCTTCTCAGGGGCACCTCCACCCATCCTATCAGTTCCTAGCTTCCATTAACAGTGGTATAATCACAGAGGTGTTCTCAGCATTGAGATGATGGTTTTAGGGAACCACTTCAAGCCCCAAGACCATTCCCCATTTGGAAACCAATTGAATGCGGACCTCTTTTTGCCCCTCTCTTTGCTGGCACTGTATTTCCCTTATTGGAAAATAAATCTTTTATTCTACCCTTAGCACCACAAGACAACAAGGACTTACCGTGGGCAATCAGGTACAGGCAAAAGGAAAGTCAGGCAAAGCCAAATACACTCCAACAGTAGAATTATGATCCACTGGGGCCAGTAGATCAGAACATCTCTGACAGGTGACCACCAACTATCCTACCAAAACATAAGCAAATGTCAAAATAATGCAAGGATATTTAGCAGGAGAAAGTGAGGACTGCAGATGCTGGAGATCAGAGCTGAAAATGTGCTGCTGGAAAAGTGCAGCAGGTCAGGCAGCATCCAAGGAGCAGGAGAATCGACGTTTCGGGCATGAGCCCTTCTTCTTTCCTGAAGGGGGGGCTCATGCCCGAAATGTCAATTCTCCTGCTCCTTGGATGCTGCCTGACCTGCTGCGCTTTTCCAGCAGCACATTTTCAGCAAGGATATTTAGCAAAAAAGGACTTAGGTGTAAGAGTTTCACAAGAGCAGGACTGATCTGGCTGTGGTTTCAACTCCACTTTCCCATCTGTCCCCATAACCCTTGACTCCCTTGTCAATCAAAAATCTATCCAACTCAGCCACAAATAAATTTAAATGATTCAACTTTCAACACTTTCTGGGGAAGAAAATGCTACAAACTCAAGGAATCTCAGAAAAGAGACCTCATCTCCATCTTGAAATGGAGAATTGTTATTTTTAAACTGCAACTGCTAGCTCTAGATGCCCTCATAACAGAGCACATCGACTCTGTATCCAGCCTATTAAGGCCCCTCAGAATCTTATGTTTCATTAAAATCATTTTTCATTATTCTAAAATCCAATGTAAACTTGCCTAATTTACTCAACCTTTCTTCATAAGGTAAGCCTTTCAGTCCAGGAATGAGTTGAGTGAATTATTTCTAATTCAATTATATCTCTTTTTTAAAACTGATACCACCAAGCTCTACATAGACTTGAGATGTGGTCTCACCTAGGCCCTGTACAGCTACAGTAACATTTACCTCATTCCATTTCTCTTGCAATAACATTCCATCTGATTTCAAAATCATTTGCTGTACCTTCATATAAACCTTTTGTGATTCGCTAACCAGGAAATCCTGGTTAACTCAAATCCTCTGTACCAACGAATTCTGCAATCTCTTTCAATTTTAATAGTGTATGGCTTTTCCATTCTTCCTGCTAAATTTCACATGTTTTTCCCTCACAACATGTGCCCACTATATTTTGCGTAGCAACTCGATATAGCACCCTCTCAAATAACTTATGGAAATCTAAGTACGCCAGGTTGATTGTTAATTGTAGTTATTCCTGTTAGGAGTTCTCCTGCATCATGGTATGCCATGTCCATCTGTCTTGCACCATCCCACATCAACTGCAGTCACTCAGATGTTCATCATCCAACTACACCTAATTCAGCCATCTTTCCACCACCCTTTGCTTTGCAATCGAGGAGAGGTCTCTGCAGCTTTTCAACTCTGAGCAAATAACTGAATTAACGCATCTAGAGTAAATAGGACAGAGCTGCAAATGTTTGCGATCTAAAGCAAAAACAGAAGTTGCTACAGAAAATCAGAACTGTAGAAAATGTACTGAACACAAAACTTTAACTCTGCTTTCTCTCCATAGACCTTCCGAGTTTCTTCAGGACAGAAGCAAACTGGTCCTAGGGTCTTGTCAGCCTTTAGGTCCAACAGTTTTTCCAGTACCTTTTCCCTGGTCATGATGTTCACATGCAGATTTTCAAATATATTTGCTTAGGAAACTTTCCAAAATCTTTAGGGATTACAGCCCCAAAACACTTGCTTAGCACCTCTCCAATTCCCTTGTTTTCGATTATTACTACTTATTCCTTTTTATATACTTGTACAAGTTCTGCTTTTATATTTCTAGTTGTCAGTCTTCTTCAAGTCTTTCTTCATTGATTTAAAATCTTTCCAATTTTCTGACCTACAGTAATCTTCACAGAATTATCATGTTTCATTCATTCCGAATGATCCTTGGCTTCTATACTTGATCCTTCTTGAAGGACCTCTTTTTCAATGAAATCAATTTTTGCTAATTTAAATATCTTAAAGAACTGCCATTGCATCTCTCCTGTCCTACCTTGTAATAGTTTTCCAGCTCACTTAAGCCTTCATATTGTACTTATTTAGAGTTAAAACATTTGCCTTTCACCCATACTTCTCACCTTCAAACCGAAACAGAAATTCTATCATATTATGATCATTGTCACCCAGATGTTCCTTTATTGCGAAATCATCAATTAATTCTGTCTCACTGAAGATTACCAAAAGAGTAGTTTGTTCCTGGGTGTCTTTAGAACACACTGCTCTACAAAACTGTCCCAAAAACACTAACTCATTTTCCAGGTCGCCTTTGCCAATCAATATGAAGAAGAAAGTCATTCATAATTATTGCAGTGCCTTCTCTTACATGCTTCATTTATTTCTTCCTGTATACTGCGTCTTTGATTTAGACTACTGCCGAGGGCCTGTAAACTATCCCAAATGACCTCTTATCTTCCCACTTACTTCTACACAGGTATTTGTAGTTGGAAATCGCATCTCAATAGCCAAAGCTTTAGAAATAAAGCTGTGACAAGAATAATAATCCATTTAACCTACCAAGGATTCTTCCATTTTGCACCACAAAAGGAGCCAAACTAACAGTTAACACCAGGTAATTCAGTGCTGGTGTACGTTATTGTCCCAAAGCTACTTTTTGTGCCACTTACACACAACTGACAGAAAACAATGCAATAAAATTTATAAGGCAACTTCTTTAAGGAAATGAGTGCCAGAGGTGTGTGCATCACTTGAAAATGCATGCACTTATTCTCTGTTACCCAGAGGAGGTGGTGGACCATCATCTTGAACCATTGGTTGAAACAACTTGCTATGCCACTTCACAGGCCAGTTAAAAGTCAAATGCAATGTTGATAGGACAGAATTGCATCTGTTCCAGACTGATTAAAGATGGCAGGTTATCACCCCAAAATGTGACCACTAGTGAATCAGTCGGATTTTTAATGACATTATAAAGTTATGGCCCCTTTTACTGACACTAACTCTTATGGTCCGGGTTTATTTTTAAGCAAAACTGATTTCAAACACTCAAGGTGGAATTTGAATTTACATTCTTTGGAATAAAATTCAGCCTCCTTGATTATTAATTCAGCAAACACTATACTACTGCTCCCATAATGCTCTCCAATCGCAAGTTGTCTTTCTGTTCATATTGCATTTATGAGCAACTCCAGTATATCTACACAGCACAATCTGTGCTCCATTTTATGGCACAGAACTTCTAATCTCAATTGGCAAGCAAAAGTATCAGAAGATAATCTTAACTTCTGAAAATTGAGCAGCGTTTACTGACTTGGCATTGGGTAGTCCCAATTCAGCCAAAATTCAGTCCAAATAATAGCAGCAAAAATATTCAAATTATTCAAGTGTGAATGGAGTGTGCAGAGAAATACACCCAAAGTTTATTTACCAGACCGAGAATTTCAGGCCAACATTTTCCATACAGCAGCTCCATGACAGCAACCACGCCATAGGTAAGACCCAGCCTTTGAAGTACACCAGGGATCCGCAGGGTCTCCCAGGAAACTACATGATGAAAGCACAGAATCAACAATGGCTCATCACTCCGTCAAGCCTGTATCTTCCAGAAATAATTCCCTCAATTGGTTTCAATCTCCCAAGAACAGGAACTGGTGAATGCTGGCTGTCAGTGCCTGGAATCTTATGCAGAATCAAGAAGAAACCTCTTTCCTCTGGCTTCATAACAAATCTTAAAAATGGCTTCTGCCTGCAGACAGCTTTTAGGAGTCCAAAAGCATTCAGAACTTGTGCCAACATTGTAAACGTGTCCAGAAATGGGCATAACATCTGAATGAGACCCATGGACTTAGGCTCTAATCAATCTATATAATTACATGTTTGTCAACAAGTTTGGGTTCTTTATGTTAAATCCACTGGCATATATTCATATAAGATGTGCGTGTTCAGAATTCATTACTACATGTCATATTTTGCCCAAAACTTCCAGAAGAATTAGTCTCATCAAAACGAGCTCCCTGGTATCTCATCTGCATACTTGTAAAAACAAAGCATGATTACCAGTCCATAGATGATGTGAAAATGGGCCAAATAGTTGATAGAAAGAAAAGGAGCTATCGTTTGCAGGAAGATATGAATTGACTAGACAGATGTACAGAAAACTGGCAAGTGAAATTCAATTCAGAGAAGTAGAAGGCAATGTACTGGAGTAAAGTAAACACAAAGGACCGAATACACAATAAATCAGAGGACTCAAGTTTACAGGAACATGGGAGTCTTGGAGTGCACGTCCACACACCCCAGTGGTGACAGGACAAGCAGTTAATGTTAATAGGGACACTTAAACTTTCAAGGCAGACAGCAAATTAGATTTGAACAGTATAAGACACTAGTTATGCCATAGCTACAATTGTGATCCTGCTCTGGTCACGCATTACAGAAAAGAAATGAAAATACCAACATGGACATAAAAGAGAATTTGTCAGGACTGGAAAATGTTATATAATGAAAAATTATTATAGCCTGTTTTTTCTGGTAGAGGTAGCTTTAGAGGCAGTGAGAGATTCAATGGAAAGACAAAATTAGATGGACCCATTTTCCTTAATAAAGAGACACTAGAGTAAATCGATTTTAAGTAATTGCAGCAGGATAGGAGCAGGTCTGGGGGAAAGCATTTGCACCCAGTGTTGGAATCTGAAATTCATGGCCTGAAAGTATGATAGAGAAAGAAACCCTGACCATAGCTAAAAAGTTATTTGACCTTGAAATACTCCAACCAATAGTGTTGTGTGTCAAGAGATGAAAAATAATGAATTCAGCAGAATAGCTCTTTCACAGCCACTTTGTATCGAGATTATTTTAATATTTCTGTGTATTTACCAGAGTTAGAAAACTAAATCCATGAGAATAAATCCATTTTATTTCTAAGCATTGGTAGCAAGATCAATATGCATGCATGCATTCATTCCTTCACAGACTATGTACTTCCAGCCGTGCATCTTTCAAAAAGATGCAAAGAACCGAAGGCTAGAATAATAACCCAATAGGTTGGAAATTCAAACATGCTAAACTAAATTCAACTCAACAAATACATCTCTTGTCACACCAAAAAAAAATCACTTAGCTGTCATAAAAAATACTTGATTCAGTTATGTCCTTCCAGTAAGGAAACTAACATCTCTTCTCCCTGTCTGGTCTTTACAGCATGGGTCACCTGCATCACTACATGGTTAACTTTCAAGGCCCCTGTGACCAGAAAATAGATTGTGCTTGCCTCATCCTTATCACACTTCTGTAAAATGCCCTGTTTCTCACTCCTGGACAGAAATATCAATCTGTACATATTAACTCATTTCACATACGCAAGGTGTGTTTCTACTAGAAACACAGTAAAAATGGAAATAAGAAATGGTTATCTTGTGAATAATTATCACTACTTAAAGAAAGCAAATTGTTAAACATTCAAGCATGTTCCCAAATGAGCACTTACTTGGTCCCTTGCAATAGTTTGGGTTGATGATAAAGATCCCAAGTAGTACGAGGGCTGCGGTTCTCCAAGCTATTTTACCCAATAGTCTCCACCTGGAATGGTTAGCCTGCAACGCTGAATTCAGGGAGAGGGTAATCGATGTTCCCATGATAAACACAAACCTACAGCAGAAAAATCTGTTTCAACCTTGATTACACATTTTCAAAACAACAATCATTATGTCAACCTGCTTTTAAATTTGGCCACAGGTTACAGTAACACAATGCAGGCATGAATAGTTAAATGGTCTCCTTTTGCCCCATAACTGTCAAGCATTTTTCATTAAACTGCAATGAACGTACTTTTCCGCTGCCTTAATTTAAACAAATATGAATCTAGTACATCCCTTGTTTTAAACAGGCTTAAAGACATGCATTCCAATTTTCCTGTTAAATTCCAAGTTGCTAAATTCAAATCATTTGTTTAAATTGGATAATTTTTAAAAATGTTGTGCTGTTTAATTAAAAATGCATTTGTATCTTAAGAATTCAAACTGCTTCCATGATAAAATTGGCTGAATTCACAGAAAACCACATGTAATATAAAGAAGCTTTCATAGACTTTAATTTCCTGCTGTATTAGTCACACTTGGTGCATTATATGATTACATAGCATTTTTCACAACTTCAGGATAGCCCCAGGCACTTTACACCTGACGCAGTCAAGTAGTAATTTAGGAAATGTGGTCGCCAATTTGCGTTCATGCAACATAAGCAAACAATATTTTTAGTGACGTTAGTTGAGGGATAAACGGTGGCTGAAACTGAGGAAAGCTCCATGCTCTTCACACTGTGCAAATTTTATATCTATATGGTGCCTTGTTTAATGGCTACTCTAGAAAGAAGGCTTATTTGACATTAATGCACCTCCTCAGTACTGCACTGAAGTGTCAGGTTAGAACTTGGTCACAAGTTTTTGATGTGGGACTTGAACTCACAACCTTCTGGCCTCCAGGCCAAGTTGTATCAACTGAATACAGAGGAACTTCGAATATCCAAAGGTAAATACTTAACGGTAACGTCCTAGGGAGTGTTGCTGAACAAAGAGACCTTGGAGTGCAGGTTCATAGCTCTTTGTAAGTGGAGTTGCAGGTAGATAGGATAGTGAAGGCGGCGTTTGGTATCCTTTCTCTTATTGGTCAGAGCATTGAGTACAGGAGTTAGGAGGTCATGTTGCGGCTGTACAGGACATTGGTTAGGCCACTATTGGAATATTGCGCGCAATTCTGGTCTCCTTCCTATCGGAAAGATGTTGTGAAACTTGAAAGGGTTCAGAAAAGATTTACAAGATTGTTGCCAGGGTTGGAGGATTTGAGCTACAGGCAGAGGCTGAACAGACTGGAGCTGTTTTCCCTGGAGTGTCGGAGGCTGAGGGGAGACCTTATAGAGGTTTACAAAATTGTGAGGGGCATGGATACGATAAATAGACAAAGTCTTTTCCCTGAGGTTGGGGAGTCCAGAACTAGAGGGCATAGGTTTAGGGTGAAAGGGGAAAGATATGAGAGAGACCTCAGGGGCAACTTTTTCACTCAGAGGGTGGTATGTGTATGGAATGAGCTGCCAGAGGAAGTGGTGGAGGCTGGTACAATTGCAACATTTAACAGGCATTTGGATGGGTATATGAATAGGAAGGGTTTGGAGGGATATGGGCCAGGTGATGGTAGGTGGGACTAGATTGGGTTGGGATATCTGGTCAGCATGGACGGGTTGGACCGAAGGGTCTGTTTCCCTGCTGTACATCTCTATGACGCGCGGGGAGTATTTTGTTCAGTTAGTCAAATGTTGGATAATTGATTGCCAGATAACAGTTTAGTCAAGCATTAGGACCTTGCAATCTTGCCAGATAATCCGAAATTTGGATAACCAAATACCGGATAATAGAGGTTGCTCTGTAATGGCTAACAGCGTATTGGCAATTACAGGGTAATTGTCAGTTCAAGATTGCAAAATCTATTCTAGAGTACAATCCAGCTTCATAAAATCATGAAAGATGCTTACCATGGAAACACCAAATCTGCTACCGTCAATCCTATAAAATCAGAAATCAGAAAACACAAGCATTATAGATCTAGACAGAATTTGCACGTATTATGAGATAAAAGCTTTTTAAAAATTAAATCAAAATGCATATAGATTGCTGTGTTCTGGTGAGTCATGTCAATGCAAGATGTTGCCAGATCTGCCAGGTTCGTTCAGTGTTTTTATTTCAGATTTCTAGTATTTACATTACTTTGCTTTTATTGGACATTTTCCTGTGCTGTGTCCAAAGGAGCTTATTTAAAACCAGTGAATAGATAGGAGCAATTCAGCATTTCCACAATGACTTGAGCAAACAAGGTTAGCACCTTCTGTACAATGAAAAGACCCTCTGAACCTATACTCCAAAGGGCAATTCATTCACAGTATAACAAATGGTTTACAGCAACAGGGACCAGATTAGACTTTGTAATTGCAGACACACATACACAAAATAAATCATCTGACCTACCATTCCAGCTTTCGTGTTTGAAGAACCAGTATCTCCCACCTCCATAGTTAACAAAGATCATGATCACCAAAGCCAGCCTAGAAGATTATACAGAAATCTGGTTACATTACAACTAACACCTCTCCCTTCAAGGAGACTCGCTTGTAAGCCAGAATATAGGCAGCTGCATAGATGTACTGCACAGAAACAAGCTATTTGGACGAAGTAATATTTGCCTCCTTCCATCCACAGCAGTCTCCTGTTTTTCTATCTGCCTCATGTCTGATTTCAGCAAAGCTTTCTAATTCCTCTAATTCATACATACTCTTCTGTTTTATTCCCCAAAAGCGTTCACATTATTTGCATTAATCACTTCTTATTTGTATCTCTCAGAACTGGCAAAATTTTCTCCACACTTATCCAGTCCAATCCATGTCAGAATTTTTAAAGACATGCGATTTTTTTTTCCTCAAAAGAGAACACTTTCCCGTAGCTGTAATCTTTCAGGTATCATAGATTGGACCAAAATTAGACTGTTTTGTAGCAAAGTAGCAGTTCAACATCTAGGTGGAGCCCAGAACACGGGGATGCAATCTTAAAATAAGAGCTTGACTGTTCAAGAGTGATGACTCTTCTTTGCTCAAAAGAGTAGTGGAAATCAGGATCTCTCACTCAAAGGTTGCATAGGTTAATATCAAAACTGACTGGAGTGTTTGTATTAGATCTTAAGGTTAGTAAGACAATGGAGCTAAGATATAGATCAGCTGCAATCTAACTGAATGACAGATTAGCATATTCCTACTGCAGAGACTGCCGTAATTTTGATTAGCCATTAATGAATAGTACAGCAATGCCATATGCTAGGCATCAAACCAGTGGGGTGGAGGTCAACTGTGTCAGCAGGTCTCCAAAGTGAACCATTAGTACGACAGTAGGAAGAGGAAGACAACGAGGAGATGAAAAATTCCTAAATAGGTCCCAGACACTCACAGAGACAATAAAAAAAATTCAAAATAATATATGAAACAGCAACAACAGTGCATTTAGAAATTTCTCAGACGCTGCACACCAAGACCATATGTGCTTCTGGTGGGGACACTCCCTTACAAACTCAATTCGGCAGAGAAAATGAGTTGTCTTTAATGTCTTTGTTTCATTACAATAGTTGCTCAATTTGAACAGCAAGAGAAGCTGGCAGGCATACATTGATATTCAATAACATCCAGAGCTTTGAAAGAATCCAAAATCAAAGTTACCCTCGAAAGGTGTCCAGTGAACGAAGTCGGTAGGAGCCTGGATTGCGTCCTGACACCAGATTACCATGAGCTGCATTGTCTGTTACACGGTTTGTTGATCCTAACTCCTTTTGAAGTAAACCACACATATTTTAGATTTTAAAAAGAGAGTTATTCTAATTAAATTATGGCAAAAGCTGAACGAAGGAGGAGGAAATAAATCATTTCCAGGAATAGATGCCAGTTATTATCAAGGAAAAGCTAAAAAAAAGCTCTCTTCTCACCAAAAATTGACATTAGCCTCTCATATTTTCTTCCCAGCCTGAAAAGCTTGTGTCTCTCCAGTCTTTCATCATTAACCAGAGCCCCAACTCTGAGGTAAGCCTTATGGCTCTTCTCTGCACTGCAACCAGACTTTGAATATTTCCTTTGTAATCAGAACATGACTGGTGACTGGGTTGGACCAGCACAGTTCAATGTCAAACTACCCTTGACTTGTACTTTACTTGGGTTCAACATTCTAGTTGTTTTGTTGAGTACTGGTTGGGTAGTCTAAGACAGTAGATCTCATATCTACATCCTTAGCTGGTCTGAGGATCCATGGAGTATATGTTGCCCATTTTTTCGATTCATATGCATTTGAAACAAATAATTCTGAGGTGGTTTTTTACTTACAGAATTGATTAGCCGCTCCATCTCAACCCGATATGAAAGGCTGGACATCAGGTTTCTGACAGAATTAAGTCTGGGGCAAGAAACAACCCAAGATTAGACACTGTTCCTTACCCTTTTGAAGGAAAGACCATTTGGTCCATTCAAATGTCATCCACCTATGATTCACTCCTCGATTGCAACCTACAGCCAACAATCAGTTGACAATTTTCCAAAATAATCAACATGAAATTCTGGATAACATTAAGCTATTCGATGATAGGATGGTAGAATCCATCACAGGGGAGCTCCTAGTCTATTTTCACTCTACACTCAAACATTTATTTTTAAATTTACTCATGAAACATGGCAGCATTTATTGCCCACCCTGACTTAAGGGGGCGGTGATGTGGTGCCTTCTGGAATTGTGCACTCTATGGGATGTAGTGACACCCATAGCACTGTTAGGAGGGATGTTCCAGGATTTCGATTGAATTAAATTGTCGGAACATTGATACGGTTTCAAGTCAGTATGGCATGTGACTAAGGAGGAAAACGGAAGGTGTTGTTATAATAAAACAAGGAACTGCAGATGCTGGAGACTTGAAACAGAAATTGCTGAAGAAACCCAGCAGGTCCTGCAGATCTGCGGAGAGAAAGCAAAAATAACATCAGTCCAGTGGCTCTTCACCAGACCTGCTAGCAGCTGGGAATAGGTGGCGTTTATACTGATATTGGAAAGTGGGGGGAGCAGAGAGACAGAGCAGACAGAGAAAATGATAGAGGAGGAGATGAAAGAGATAGGCAACCAAGGAGATAACGGGTAGCAGGCCAGGACAGGACGGACCTAGGAGTATGTGAGAATGGGTGACAGTGCTAAAAAAAAATTCTAACAGTTTGGGGTGGTTTAAAAGAAAAAATGGAAGGATGGATTCAGTCTGTAAAGTTCTTGAACTCGTGGTGGAGTCCTAGAGCTGCTTGATCCCCAAGCAGAAAATGAGGTGCAGACCTTTGAGCTTGTGCTGAGGCACGCTGGAATAATGCAACAGGACCAAGACAAATGTTGGCATGGGAACACGGTAGTGAATTGAAGTGACAAGGAGTTGGAAACTTTGTTACTTTTACAGACAGAATGTAGGTATTCTACAGAGTGGTCACGCAGCCTGCATTTTGTCTCCTCAGTGTAGGGGAAGAGGAGACCAGATTGAATTAAGTAAATGAAAGGTATGCCTGGAGTCTTGGATGGTGATGAGGGATAAGGTAAATGCACAGGTATTGCACCTGCGATTACTTGGGAAGGTCCTGAGGGAGTGTGAGGGGATGTTGGGAATGGTAGAAGGGTGTACCAGTGTGCCCCAGAGGAACAGTTCCTGTGGAATACTGACGAGGGAAGAGAAGGGGATGTGTCTGGTCGTAGCAACTTGTTGGAGGTGATGGAAATGGCAATTTAAAAGGGGGCTTAGAGGTATTGTTGCTCCCACTTCCCTTCTCCTTCTAAGTAAGAGAAGTTGTAGGTTTGGAAGAAACTGTCAAAAAGCACCAGTGATTTGCTATGATGCTTCTTGTAGAAGGTACACACTGATGCGACCATCTTTTGCTGAAGGCAGTAAATGTTGAAGGTTGTGGATAGGGGACTAAGCAAGCCAGTTGCTTTGTTCCGGATGATGCGAAGTTTCTTGAATATTGTTTGGTTGGAGCTGCTTCCACTCAGGCAAGGGGAGATTATTCAGTCACTTTCCTGACTAGTGCCTTGTAGATAGTGGACATGCATAGAAGAATAGGAGGTAAGTTACTTTCAAATTCCTAGCCTTTGATCTGCTCTTGTACAGTGTACATGGCTGGTTGGGTTCAGTTTCTGGTTAATGGTAATTGCCAGAACTTTGATAATGTGGGATTCAGTAATAATAAAGCCATCAAATATCATGGGGAGACCATTAGACTCTTGTTCGCTGAAGTCAATATGTACCACACACGTGCCAGGAAATCACTAACGCCGAGAATCTAAGCACCTCATTGGCATTCAACTGCATTACCACTGAAATTATAACAGGATTACAACAGGATCTGGACCAGATGGGCCAATGGGCTGAGAAGTGGCAGATGGAGTTTAATTCGGATAAATGCAGGTTGCTGCATTCTGGGAAAGCAAATTTTAGCAGGACTTATACACTTAATGATAAGGTCCTAGGGAGTGTTGCTGAACAAAGAGGCCTTGGATTGCAGGTTCATAACTCCATGAAAGTGCAGTCGCAGGTAGATAAGATAGTGAAGGCGTTTGGTATGCTTTTCGTTATTGGTCAGAGTATTGAGTACAGGAGTTGGGAGGTCATGTTGCGGCTGTACAGGACATTGGTTAGGCCACTGTTGGAATACTGCATGCAATTCTGGTCTCCTTCCTATCAGAAAGATGTTGTGAAACTTGAAAGGGTTCAGAAAAGATTTACAAGGATGTTGCCAGGGTTGGAGGATCTGAGCTACAGGGAGAGGCTGAACAGCCTGGGGCTGTTTTCCTTGGAGCGTCGGAGGCTGAGGGGTGACGTTATAGAGGTTTACAAAATTATGAGGGGCATGGATAGGATAAATAGACAAAGTCTTTTCCCTGGGGTCGGCGAGTCCAGAACTAGAGGGTATAGGTTTATGGTGAGAGGGGAAAGATATAAAAGAGACCTCAGGGGCAACGTTTTCACGCAGAGGGTGGTACGTGCATGGAATGAGCTACCAGAGGAAGTAGTGGAGGCTGGTACAATTGCAACATTTCAGAGGCATTTGGATGGGTGTAAGAATAGGAAGGGTTTGGAGGGATATGGGCCGGGTGCTGGCAGGTGAGACCAGATTGGGTTGGACCGAAAGGTCTGTTTCCATGCTGTACATCTCTATGACTCTTAAGGTGTCAATTTTAAAATTAGCAATTTATCCAACTAACTGCAGCTGCAGATGAATTCTGAAACTTCTACTACTCTTTGCTTATTTCTATCAACTTTAACTCCTGATTTTCCAATATTTTTATCTTAATCTTCAATTAATTGGGAGCAGATATTTTCTCCTAAACCACCCTACTAGCTCCCCATAAACTTTGAAAAAGTTATTATTTAGCCTTCCATGTGCCAGGAACAACTATGGTTGTTTATTCTCTCCTTGTAACTTAAAACTTGGAATCATGTCATCATTCTAGTAAAACTAGATTATACTCCCTTAAAAAGGTGTGGTACCCAGGACAGCTTGGTTCATCAGGTGTGGTCTCATTAGGGCTTTGTATAACTGGAACAATTTCTACCTCCCTCATTCTTTCGGGATAGATAATGCAGTATTCCATTAGCCTTTTCTATTATTCTCTGCACGTGTTCATTTTAGTGGTATGTACTTGGATCCTGTCTTCTCCCAAGTCTTCGTTGATCTCTACTGTTTCTAGCTCTGCACCATTTAAAAAGAACTTTGTTTTAACCTGCTTTGATCCAAGATGAAGTTCTTACGTTTACAGTGAAATTTGTTTCCTGCAGTTTTTCAGCAGTTGTTCAGCCTTTAAAAGTCTCTTTACTCATGCTAATGCCTTGTCTCACCCTTCATTGCATCACACAAGCAACAGTCTTATTCCCATGCCTCTTTGCCACCACCCCCCCCTTCAAAATTTACCAAACATTCCTAACCATATCATAGCTCCTTGAAAGTAGAGTCGCAGGCAGATAGGATAGCGAAGGAGGCATTTGGTATGCTTTCCTTTATTGGTCAGAGTATTGACTACAGGAGTTGGGAGGTCATGCTGCGACTCTGCAAGTCATTGTTTAGGCCACTTTTGGAATATTGTGTGCAATTCTGGTCTCCTTCCTATCGGAAGGATGTTGTGAAACTTGAAAGGGTTCAGAAAAGATTTACTAGGATGCTGCCAAGGTTGGAGGATTTGAGCTATAGGGAGAGGTTGAATGTCTTCTCTGGAGCTTCGGAGGCTGAGGGATGACCTTAGAGATTTATAAAACCATGAGGGGCATGGATAGGATAAATAAACAAAGCCTCTTTCCTGGATGGGGGAGTCCAGAACTAACTAGAGGGCATAGGTTTAGGGTGAGAAGGGAAAGATATAAAAGAGACCCAAGGGGCAACTTTTTCATGCAGAAGGTGGTAAGTGTATGGAATGAGCTGCTAGAGATGGTGGTGGAGGCTGGTACAATTGCAACATTTAAAAGACACCTGGATGGGTATATGAATAGGAAGGATTTGGAGGGATATGGGCGAGTGCTGGCAGGTGGTACGAGATTGGGTTGGGATGTCTAGTCAGCATGGACAAGTTGGACAGAAGGGTTTGTTTTTGTGCTGTACATCTCTATGACTCTATGAGCAACCGCCAGTTCAATCACTAAATCTAGCTGGACATTTCACAACCTCGGTGCACAAAGCAAAATTGAGGAAATTAATTTTAACGTAGGTTATCCAATTAACAATTAGGTCATCCACTTTGGATCTAAGGAGGATACAAGAGGGCGGTGTTTAACTGGGGCAAAACTAAATTATTACCTGCACAATGACACAACTTTTACATTTAATCATGAACCTATATCCCCCTGTTCCAGTCCCTCACTGTGTGCACAATCTATGCCTTATTTCCTTAAAATCTCCTGCTCTGTTCTTAGTGTCAGAGATATTTGGATATTGAAAAACGATTGAAATTCTGGATAGTGTCAAGACTGAGAAGAGAGAACAGTGGAGATGTACTGTGATATGTTGGATGAGAGGCTTTGATTATGATAGATATTCTAGGGAAGTTAAGCCTCTTGTCATCAGATCAGCATTTAAAAGGAGCTCTGACAGAGGATGTGATTTTGGTGAGGTAGAATAATTACACTTGTTTAACAGGTATTTAGCATAACCAATAATTATGTCAAAATTTTCAGGAAATAGTTCATGTGAAACAGTGTTATAAGTAGAATCCCAAAACATTTGAACATTTACTGGAAGTCAAATTTGAAAAAGTTTAGCAACCATTGTGATGTCGTAGGCTCCTTCTGAGCTTTAGGTCTGATGGTTATGCAACTCTGCCCTCTCCAGGGACACAGATCAATTGCTGATGCCAGCTAAAATCAAAAATGGAGGACTGATGGCGGACTGACCTGCAGGCTACCCTATCCATATGATTCTATTAAGGATCGCTGAAATTTAAAATTGTGTCAATCAAATGGTACTGTAAATCATAAGTTTGGAACTTACCCCATTATTAACTGTGCTAAACATATCAAAACAGCTAATCCAAGATAGGCAAGGAATGCATATAAAATAGCTGCAAAGAAAGAGGAAAATATTAACTTTTGAGACAGCTAACAAAATTTGCAACCACCCAAGAGTGCTTAAATACAAACCACAGCCACTGCTTCAACCCAGCACTACTTAGATTATCAGTTTGAGATATACGTCATAGACAAAGTACAGATAAGGCTTGTAACAATAAATTTATTCCATAACCTCACGAGAAATAGAAACATTTTGTTTCACTCGTGGACAGTGATAAAATGGTTATTGGTCTTTTTCAACTTCTAAGAAGAAAAATTATCCTTTTGACTGCCGTAGCTCTTCACAAGTATACATACGAAGCTTGTTGCTAATTGCTTCTTGGTCAATGATGATTTTACAGTTGACTGGTCCACTCGCATTACTCAGGTTTGCCTTTGTCACCCATAAAGAATAATGTCCATGCTCACCAAAGGTTTCATGCACCCTGCAAGAGACAAAAATAAAATTTACAACAAGAACTAAAAACAGAGCCAAACTTTTTAGGTGCTCCTTCAAAATGATTAGAATCATAAGTCTAAATTTGTTTTATTTTAGGTTTGGTTGCTATGCATTATCAAAGGGATGCAGCTTGCAAGTGCGACACACTCATTGATTTAGAAATTCCAACAAAGAGCAGACCAGAGGCTTTTCCCAAGAGACATTCAAAACAAGTCAGATTATAGAGATAAAACAGAATACTGCAAATACTTGGCATGTGGAGACATGAACAAAGAATGTTTCAGGCTCTTCTACTCAATGTCTTCACATAAAGCATCCCTCTCATCACAGGAATCAACCTGGTAAACTTTTGAGAATCTCTTCAAAGTAAAATGTATTCTTAATTAGGTATAATGATAAAAGTTATTACAAATGGTTTCACCAAACCCCTATAATAATTACAACAACACTACATTGACTCTGCCTAATTATTGTGGTTTGTCAAGTTCCTTCCTACCACATCCTTTATAATAGATTAGAGCATTTCTCTTCATGACTGATGCTTGGCTAAATGTTTAAGATCCCTTCTTTCATTCTCAATTCTATTCAGTAGCAGAGTTACATTTTCTAACTTCCAATATATGGGGCTGCTCCAGGATTTGGGAAATTCTGCAAGATAAAAGTCAATGAAACTCCTAATTCTGACACCATTTCTGAAAACCCTAAAGGTGTAGGTCATCAGGTCCTGGGAATTGTTGGTTATTAGTCTCATGAATGTCTCCAGTACTTTTTTTTTTTACTTAAAACTAATATTAATTACTTCCAGTTTCTCACTCACTTTAAGCCCTGCTTCCACAAAATTTTTAGTCTTTTTGTCTTCGTTACAATAACCAAATACATAACATTTACCATTTTCTTGTTCTCTATTATAATTTCTCCATCTCTGCCTCTAAGGAGCTCACATTTACCTCTAAAATTTTCTCCCTTTAAAAATCTTTGCAAAATTTCTCAACTTGTTTTCATATGAAAACAGGTGTGGCATGTGGCTCATTGGTTAGCACTGTTACCTCAGCGTCAGGAACCCAGGTCCGATTCCAGCTTCGCGCAACTGTCTGTGTGGAGTTTACACATTCTCTCAGTATCTGTGTGGATTTCCTCCAGGTGCTCTTGTTTCCTCCTACAGATTTGGTGCATTGGGCATGCTGTATTGTCCCATAGGGTCCAGGGATCTGCAGGTTGGGTGGCTTTGCCATGGGAAGTTCATGGTTACAGAGAAGCATGTCTGGTCAGGATAGTCTTCAGAGGATCAGTGTGGACTTGATGGGACGAATGGCCTACTTCCACACTGTAGGGATTCTATATTTAACTAGTTTACTTTTCTTTATTCCCCTCAAATTCTGAGTCATTCCTTGCTGATTTTAATATCCTCCCTATCCTTAAACCCACTACACATTTGGCAACATTGTCAATCTCTTCTTTTAAAATGATTAAACCTTTAACTTCTTTAATTCTTTAAGTTAGAGTATTTTTAAGAATTAACTTTAACTTGTTTAATCTAATTCAAACTGCTTCACCAAAATTGCTCATACCTCTACAACCTCTGTTTTAGAGATAAACTGGCTGTTTAAATTTAAAATCCCAGTTTCAGGCTTTATAACACTTAATATCATACTCCATCATAGTATAGTAGATTACAATTTACCTACTTTCATTAAAAAGTGTACATAATCTTTATTGGTTGCAGGACTTCCTCAAGTGCTTTAACTCAGTGAAGTATTTCTAATCTGAAATTGTGGTGCAGGAGAAAACATAGCAGTCATATTACCCACAAAATTCCAACAAACAGCAATTTATTTTTGTGATGTTAACTGAGGAAGACATTTAATTTAATAATAGCCAGAGAAATCAGTACGATTTTAATCTTATTCACTGCACAAATCAAATTTGCAAAAGTAATCTGAAGGGTAAGTTAATAAAATACATTCAGAGAATCCAGAGAAAGTATATTCCTGTCAGGATGAAAGGGAAGGCTGGTAGGTATACGGAATGCTGGATGACGAAAGAAATTGAGGATTTGGTTAAGAAAAAGGAAGTAAATGTCAGGTATAGACAGGATAGATTGAGTGAATCCTTAGAAGAGTATAAAGAAAGTAGGAGTATACTTAAGAGGGAAATCAGGAGGGCAAAACGGGGACATGAGATAGTTTTGGCAAATACAATTAAGGAGAATCCAAAGGGATTTTACAAATATATTAAGAACAAAAGGGTAACTAGGGAGAGAATAGGGCTCCTCAAAGATCAGCAAGGCAGCCTTCTGGAGGCACAGAAAATGGGGGAGATACTAAATGAATATTTTGCATCAGTATTTACTGTGGAAAAGGATATGGAAGATATAGGCTGTAGGGAAATAGATGGTGACATCTTGCAAAATGTCCAGATTACAGAGGAGGAAGTGCTGGATGTCTTGAAACAGTTAAAGATGGATAAAACCCCAGGACCTGATCAGGTGTACCCGAGAACTCTGTGGGAAGCTAGATAAGTGATTGCTGGGCCTCTTGCTGAGATATTTGTATCATCGATAGTCACAGATGAGGTGCCAGAAGACTGGAGGTTGGCAAACGTGCTGTCACTGTTTAAGAAGACAATATATACCGGTGAGCCTGACCTTGGTGGTGGGCAAGTTGTTGGAGTACATCCTGTCCCTCAGGATTCCCATGTATTTGGAAAGGCAAGGACTGATTCGGGATAGTCAACATGGCTTTGTCTGTGGGAAATCATGTCTCACAAACTTGATTGAGTTTTCTGAAGAAGTAACAAAGAAGATTGATGAGGACAGAGCAGTAGATGTGATCTATATAGACTTCAGTAAGGTGTTCGACAAGGTTCCCCATGGGTGACTGATTAGCAAGGTTAGATCTCATGGAATACAGGGAGAACTAGCCATTTGGATACAGAACTGGCTCAAAGGTAGAAGACAGAGGGTGGTGGTGGAGGGCTGTTTTTCAGACTGGAGGCCTGTGACCAATGGAGTGCCACAAGGATCAGTGCTGGGCCCTCTACTTTTGTCATTTACATAAATGATTTGGATGCGAGCATATGATTCCATGACTCTAAATCAGTAAGATTTCTCTGAATGTATTTTATAAACTTACCCTTCAAATTACTTTTGCCAATTTGGTTTGTGCAGTGAATAAGATTAAAAACGTAATCTTCAAAATGAAAAGATTACAACAATTATTATTGTCAGCATATGCTCCTCCATTCAACATCATGGTGACTATTAATGACTTTACAACCTACTCTTGCTAGTACTTCTGGACCTTTCCCACTCTCTCCATACTGATGCTGCATTCAGACTTTTCTCCTACTACCTTTACTTCACCTTCATGTTCAGCTGAGCTACCTCTTTTATTAGTTTGCCTTTCTTTTCTAAAAATCTAGTATCCTGGAATATTTAGTTCTCAACCTTGGTCATCCTGTGAAAACATCTCAAAAACATCCAATAA
The DNA here is from genome assembly GCF_020745735.1 of Hemiscyllium ocellatum. NCBI lineage: Eukaryota > Metazoa > Chordata > Chondrichthyes > Orectolobiformes > Hemiscylliidae > Hemiscyllium > Hemiscyllium ocellatum. The sequence goes on along the minus strand of NC_083436.1, from coordinate 31,677,929 downwards.
ATCCAACACCTTTGTCCAGTAATTAATCTATCGAATGCTATGCGTATTCAAGTATAGTGTTTTAATGTTACATCCTTACTATTTTTCCTCTATGTGGCCTTAGCAACCATGCCTTAATATAACCAAACAGCTCTAACCATCGCTGATACAATCTGCTTGACTTAGCTTAAGTACTGCTGTGCTGCTCTGTAGCATTGACATTTTAATTTATCTCCATTAGTTAATCATTGTTCCAAGACAGTATACTTAATCCAGTTTCTGTTAGTTGAAGTTTCCCTAACTCTCGTGCTAGCACCCCATGAATTGAAATCCCGACCTCCACCACGATACTTTCAATTACATATTTGAACTTCAAATGTTTGGTTTACACGAGCTCAAACTCCCTCAGCAAATCCTCACACCTAGCTCTACCTCAGGCATTGGTTTTTACATGGACAACAACTAGATCCCTCCCCTCTTTAACTGCAAGGTACGTTTTAAAGCGAGCTTCAGGACTCCTGAGAATAGAGAACAGTATCTACCCGTTCTTGACCGTTTTACCTCCTACACACTTTTTCACAGCTACTGAGTCGATTCCTGTACCACAGTATCGCTGTTTACTTGCCCATCCTCTCTACAATCTCTATTCTCACTCCCAAACGCAACAAGTATCATGCACCCAATGATCAACATCTTAAGATTCCTCCACCACTGCATCTGTGGTTTCTTTATCTATCAAGTCAGTCACATCTCCTCTTGTGCCAGATTAATAACCAAATCTAAGGATTGCAACTGCCGCCTGAGTCAAAATGTCCAGATAACGCTTTACATACACCATGCTACTCAGCAGCCGTTCTGTCTCTCTGTTGGGAAACATTGGAGGTAGCAGAAATTTTCTCCAAATGCATGACTGCAGTAGCAATGAGGAAATGCGTCCACTTACCTGCACACTTCCTTCTTGTCGACACTACTGTTCACCTGTAATGTTACTGGGTACTTTGTGTCAATGGCAAATGTTGAATTCCTTGGGTGCCCTACATGTTTTTCTGTAGGTACATTTCCAAGTTCCTGGTACAGACACTGAGAAAATCAGATACAAAAATAGAGAGGGTTAAAGAAATAAAAACAAAAATCAGCTTTACACTTAACCTCACTTTTTAGCTTTGCAATGCTTTCAAACTAGTGTGTAGACCTTAAAACAAATGGTTAAAAATTCATCCTGACTGGAAATTCTCAGTGACTGCAGCACCAGAAACAACCTAACCAGCACAAAAGACAAAATGCTCTGCTTGAACCACATGTTTGAGTTTTCTGTGTGCTCTATTGAGACATCACCCAGAAAACTGGTCTCACCCCCAGGTGGAAACTGCAAGATTGGAATAATTCAACTAGTCTGGGAACACACTTCATTTGAACACACGCTGAAGCAAATACATACAAAACTGGTTTGTATTATGATTTAGAATGCCAAACCAGGTCATTTGGCAAACAGGGAGAAAGTGAGGCCTGCAGATGCTGGAGATCAGAGCTGAGAGGGTGTTGCTGGGAAAGCACAGCAGGTCAGGCAGCATCCGAGGAACAGGAGAATCAACGTTTCGGGCATTCCCAGGATGACCAATTCCACCTCAAAGTTCCAGATGGCCTCCTCCTTCCACGACCGCATCTTCACTTCCCACATGGTTGACGAAGCCCTCCGCGACTCCCTCATCAAGTCCACGCCCCCCCCACCAGCCCACACCCTACTCCTGGCACCTTTCCCTGCCACCGCAGCAAGTGCAAAACCTGTGCCAAACCACACCCCTCACCTCCACCCAACGCCCCAAGGGATCCTTCCACATCCGTCAAAAATTTCTCTGTACTTCTACCAAGGTCACCTACTGCACTCGGTGTGGTCTCCTCTACATTGGAGGCAGGACAATTTTTTGTGGATTGTTTCAGGGAACATCTCTGGGACACCTGCACCCACCAACCCCACCACTCTGTGACTGAACACTGCAACTCCCCCTCCCACTCTGTCAAGGACATGCAGGACCTGGGCCTCCTCCATTGCCACTCGACACCTGGAAGAACATCTCATACTTTGCCTTGGGACCCTGCAACTACATGGGATAAATGTGAATTCCAACAACTTCCTCATTTCCCCTCACCCCACATTATCCCAATCCCAAGCCTCCAACTCAGCACTGCCCTGCTAACCCTTCCATCACTCCCCCCTCTCCCTCTGACTTCTCACCATCACACTCACCCTCATCCATTTATCGTTTTCTCAGCTACTTTCCCCCACCCCATCCCATTTCTCTCTCAACCCCGGCCCACAAACCTCATTCCTGATGAAGCCCATTCCTCCTGCCTAAACGTCGATTCTCCTGGTCCTCTGATACTGCCTGACCTGCTATGCTTTCCCAGCAACACACTCTCAACACTTGGCAAACAGGTCCACATTAATGTTTATGACCCCCATAAGCCCCCTCCCAACCTTCATCCAATCCAATCAATACTTCCTTCTATTCCTTTCCCCCTCTGATAATGTCTGTATGTCAAAAAACACAATGCACTACAAAATTGATTGATTCATTGCAATCAATGTATTTAATGGTTCATTTAATAAAGTAACTTCCAATAATTAAAAAATCTGGTTGCTCTCAGTGGAGGGCTGGCTACACATCATAAATATATTACTAAAGATAAACATTTTATCTTCAGCTGTGTTGAAAAAAATTGAACCACAGTAGCACTCCAAAATACATGAAGGTACACTTTCACAGAAGAGGAGAAAAATTGCTTATGCTACAGAGAAAATGCTACTTCTTTGTGATTGAGCAAATAACTTTAGTCTAAATTTGAAGCATAACCTTATCAAAGCAGTTTTCGATGAATTTGTGCCCAATACACAGAGAAAGAATATGTCGACTTGCCAACTTTAAAGGCACTTGGATAGTCACCGGATAAGCATATGGATGATAATGGAATAGTGTAGGTTAGACGGGCTCCAGATTGTTGCACCGACCTGTGAAACCATCGAGGGCCAAAGGGCTTGTACTGCAATGTTATGTTCTACACACAAATAACTTTATTGAGTCTATGCGATCTAAAGGTCAGTTATCATAACAGAATTGATCACAAGTAGCTAGGATTTGTTTTCCACTAACAGTGTCCCCTCTCAATGCTACATCGATAACGGGTACAGAGAACATCGTTCTGGTTTTGCAACTGATACTTTTCTACTTCTGCCCTCGTTCCAATTGCTTCATGCTGAACAGGGAAAACACACTCCAGCATCTACAGTAGTACATTCGTGACACAACATAACTTTGTTGACTTGCAGTAATTCAAACCCACCTGATAGCAGTGATCTGATAGCCAGGAGACTACCAGGCCCTCATGAAGCAGCTCATTATAAACTTTTAAAATTGCTTGATCCATCTCAAGTTTTGGTGGTCTTCTTTCAGGCAATTCTGTGGTGAAATAAAAGAAAAACAAGTCACAAATGCTTGAAAGCAAAATAATTCTCAACTTCTCTCAGCCCTCTAATGAATCAATCGCATTGTCTTTTCTTCCGGCACAGTTTTAATCACTGCACTTCTAGTTAATTGGAAGGTTCTCAGGACACAGACAACAGTTGAGATTTATTTTAAAGAAAACATTCAGATTTGAAAATACAAATTCACCATGTTAGCTCTTGGCAGGTATTTCAACAATTTAAGAGCAGCCGGATTGGAAGATATGAACGCACCATCTTAAACAATGTCCAATTGAACTATTCCTGATATCTCCTGTCCTTTAACCACTGCTCAATGTCTGCATGCTTGAGAGTTGCACTTAGATCATTAATTACAGTTCCCATTCCAGCCAGAATGCAACCCTTTACAAGAGTAAGGGCTGTTGTAAGCACTCATGCTAAAAGAGGTGCATAATCACTCTGCTTTCTCCCCTTCCTTGACTATACTACCTCCACCATATTCTTTTGCACACCTATTGAATAGATTCCTGTACCAGAGTCTCAGTTCGCTTGCCCATCTTCTCTGTGATCTTTATTCTACCAGCAAGTTAGCAATATTTGTATCATCTAACTTCAGTTTAGCTTAACCTAGTGTTGCTTAATAAAGCAATGAGTGGTTACAATGAAACATGTTCGTCATATACACTCATTTTGATACAAAGCACCTCGGTTACTAGACAGGAGCAGATGTTTGGCAAATCTACAGAGAAAACAAAGCACTCAATCAAAAAAATTCTACTTTTTAGTTTGTTTGTTTTACAAAGCATAACCAAGTAAACGATCCAGTGCAATAGATTGCAACCATATGGCCAAAGCTCATGTGTAATAATTTTTTATGTTAAATCAGAATGCAATTAAATGGGTTCCTAATTAGACTCATGGGATTAATGTACTAGATGGCATTGGCTTCCAAAGTGCCCTCAAGATAATACTTAAAGACTTGCTTCCAAAAGCAGACTAAACCCATACATAAGGTTCTCACATCAATTTGCACCAGGTGAAACAGAAGTTACTTCACACTGATACCATTAGAAATTCAAATCCTAAAAAAGGTGTCAGTGCTGCTTTTCCTTTCTTTTGACGTATGAGCAGATTTCACTAGATGAGTGAAAGAAGCATTGACATGAGCAATCTCCAGTGACTTTGGTTGTAGGTTTGCTCATTGAGCTGCAAGGTTCATTTCCAGGTGTTTTGTTACCTTATTAGGTAACATCTTCAGTGGGCATCAGGCGAAGCAATGCTGAAAATTCCTGCCTTCTATTTATATGTTTGGGTTTCTTTGGGTTGGTGATGTCATTTCCTAAGTCACTTCCTGCTCCTTTTCTCAGGGGATGGTAGATAGGGTCTAACTCGATATGTTTGTTGATCGAGTTATGTTTGGAATGCTATGCTTCTAGGAATTCTCGTGCGTGTCTTTGTTTGGCTTGTCCTAGGATGGATGTGTTGTCCCAGTCGAAGTGGTGTCCTTCTTCATTCGTATGTAAGGATACTAGTGAGAGAGGGTCATGTCTTTTTGTGGCTAGTTGGTGTTCATAAATCCTGGTGGCTAGTTTTCCACCTGTTTGTCCAATGTAGTGTTTGTTAGTTCTTGCATGGTATTTTGCAAATGATATTAGTTTTGCTTGTTGTCTGTATAAGGTCTTTCAAGTTCATTAGCTGCTGTTTTAGTGGGCTACCATGATGCCAAAGGGTCCGAGTAGTCTGGCAGTCATTTCTGAGATGTCTTTGATGCAGGTGAGAGTGGCTGGGGTTTCTGGACGTGTTTTGTCTGCTTGTTTGGGTTTGTTGCTGAGAAATCAATGGACTGTGTTCATTGGCTACCCATTCTTTTTGAACACACGGTATAGGTGATTTTCCTCTGCTCTGTGTAGTTCCTCTGTGCTGCAGTGTGTGTTGGCTCGTTGAAATAATGTTCTGATGCAGCATTTCAAAACTCGCTAATCTCCAGTGACCTTTGGTTTAAAAATTGGATTCTATTAACAGACCCCCATGACTCTAGCTCCAGAACTCCAGATTGACTTTCTGATATACTGTGACGCAAGTCCCACAATATTATGAATCGTTATCCTCCCGTGAATCTTATCAAAAATCAATTCATTCAGAGGCATGGGAGATGGCAATTAAATATATTCAGGGCTGAGTCAGATATATTTCGGTGACAAGAGTTAAAAGGTAATGGAGAACAGACAAGAAAACAGACTTAAGCCCAATCAGATCAGAACTATCTTATTAAACAGCAAAGCAGACTTGACAAGTAAAAACACTTTATACCCAATGAAGCATCTTATGATGTGCATAGGAAGTGAGACAGCAAATTCATGTACAGCCAGCTCCCACAAACAGCAATGCGTTGATCAGATTTTATTTGAGAGATAAATATTGGTTAGGACAGAGGAGTAACTCCTGTACTCTCCCTCAAAATAGTGCTGTAGATTTTTTTTAAGCTTCACTTTAGAAAACACACAACGCTCTGTTTTGACAACTTCAGCATTCTCTCAGCACAGCACTGGAAGGAAGGCACATCATTGCAACTCAAGGCCACTATAGTTACAACTAAACTATAATTCAAAAACTTGAGTAATCTTAAGGCACAAACTATTGCTTGCAATCATTGCCCATCCAGGACACATGATTGAAAGACAATATTTAATGTCACATGCAAGAGTATGCTGATAACCCACTAACCCCACTAGTACACCCCATCCTAACTGTTGTAGCAAAAACCTAGAAGCTAAATTAAACACAGCAAACCCACTCAAATGGCCATGGAATAAACACCTAAATAACCATTCCTGATGAAGGACTTCAGCCCGAAACGTTGATTCTCCTACTCCTCAGATGCTGCCTGACTGGCTGTGCTTTTCCAGCAGTACACTCTTGACTCTGATCTCCAGTCCTCTCTTTCTCCTAAATAACCTATGCCAGTCACTAATTGAGAGATATGTCAGCCCCAATGCAGCGGATAAGATTCTTTTATTTGAGTTAGAAGTTTGTTAATCAGTTATTTGTGTATAGAATTCCTACAGTGTGAAAACAGGTAATTTGGGCCAAGGAAGGGTTTGGAGGGATATGGGCCAGGTGCTAGCAGGTGGGACTAGATTGGGTTGGGATATCTGGTCAGCATGGACAGGTTGGACTGAAGGGTCTGTTTCCATGCTGTACATCTCTATGACTAAGTCCACACCAACCCCCCCAAGTATCCCACAAGACCCATTCCCCTACCGTATCACACTACATTTTCCATGGACTAACATCCCTGAACACAATGGGAACTTAGCATGGCTAATTCACCTAATCCGCACATCTTTGGACTGTGGGAGGAAACCCACGCAGATACGGGGAGAATGTGCAAACTCCACACAGACAGACAGTCACCCGAGACTGGAATCGAACCTGGGACCCTGGTGCTGTGAGGCAGCAGTGCTAACCACTGAGCCACCCTGTTGTTAACTCAGAGAAAGAAACGTAAGAATATTAAGTCTCTCACTCTCAGCCAATTAAAAACCCTAAATTAGCTCTTAGATGTAACATCACAATGAATATTTAATAGTTTGTAAAGTATTTTGGAACACTGGCTGGTGGGACACATTGTGACAGATACTCTATAAATACAAGGACAAGAAATGGCAGCGAAACTAGACTGACCACAATCTGGTAACATGAGTTCAAGTCACACCAGTGCAGCAGTTCTAACCACTGAGCTACTGTGCCACCCTGTTGTTGACTCAACTCAGAGGGAGAATTGTAAGAATATTAAAATGTCACTGTCTCTCAGCCAATTAAAAACCCTAAATTAGCTCTTAGATATAACATCACAATAAATAGTTAATAGGTTGTAAAGTATTTTGGAACACTGGCTGGTGGGACAAATTGTGACAGATACTCTATAAATACAAGGGCAAGGCAGAAATGGCAATGAAACTAGACTGATAGTAATCTGGAAACATGAGTTCAAGTCACACCATTGCAGATGGGGAAATTTGACTTCAACAGAAGTCTGGAATTATAAATAAAAATTAAAATGATTCCTATGAAGGGCTTTTGCCTGAAACATCAATTTTTCTGCTCCTCGGATGCTGACTGACCTGCTGTGCTTTGCCAGCACCACAATTAAGCTTGACTCTAATCTCCAGCATCTGCAGTACTCACTTTCGCCTGGAATAAAAACCTGATCTAATGGTAATCGTGTAACCACTACTGATTGTTGTAAAAATCCACCTTGTTCACAAACAGAGTATAAGGAATACTCAGCAAGGTGGGTGACTCAACTGCCTTCTGGGGATACAGGGATCAGCAATAAATGCTCACTTGGCTGGTGATGCCCAAACTCATTAGCTTTGGTATTTTTAAAAAACTCCCCGAGATCTGAGAACAGTAAACCCCCACCCACCCCACAACTACCCTCAGACACCTCCCACCCCCACCCACCCAGACCCCAACCCAAACCCTCACCCACTCAGACCCCCACCCCCACTCACCCCACAACTACCCTCAGACACCTCCCATCCCCACCCACCCAGACCCCAACCCACGCCTCCACCCACTCAGACCCCCACCCCCACCCACCCAGACCCCGACCCACACCCCCACCCACCCAGACCCCGACCCACACCCCCACCCATTCAAACCCCCCACCCCCACAACCACCCCCAGAACCCCCACCCCCACCCCCACCCAGACCCACACCCCCATTCCCAGACACGCACACCTCCCTTGGATGGCCCTGACCCCCACCCTGAGGTACCTCCAGCCTCACCCTGTGACATGGCTCCCGGGAGAGTGAGGCCGCCCACCAGCAGCACCGCCAGAGCGGACAGCAGCACAGCGCCCAGGCCCAGCCTCACACTCAGGTCGCCCGGCTCCATCGCTCCTCCCGCTGCTGCGGCCGCCCGGCCCTTCTGCTGCTGCTGCTGTCTCCGCTCTGAGCTCCGGTCTTGTGAGACCGGCTCCACCTCCCTCCTCCGACCCGCCTTCTCCTCCGTCCAGTGCCCTACTCGACGCTTCATCCACGGCGCCGTCAACCGCCAAGGTCCAGGCCCGCCTCCGCCTCACGGGGTCACTGGGCGGGGCGCGTCAGGGGCGGGGCCTAGTTCGGTGGGCGGGGCTTGCCCCGATGTGCGGCGATTGTTTCGATGGGTAGGCTTTGTCGCTATGGGCGTGACTGGTCTCGGTGGGCGGGGTCATAGACCGATGGGCGGGGTCATAGACAGATGGGCGGGCTTGTCGTACATGGGCCGGGCTTGCTTCGAGGAGCGGGCAACGGTTAGATGGGTCTCGGTGGGCGGGGTCATAGCGAGGCATCCCACCTTAGGCGGAGCTTGTTGGTGGGCGGGATCTCGTACAATGGATGGGTTGGAATGTGTCAACGTCAAAGGGCAGGGCAAAGCACGTGTGCGACTTACGCCAAGGGGGCGGGGCTTGGCATCCTTGGGGGCATTCGTTGTATGGAAAGTGAAGCTGCCCTCTTGTGGCACATTTGAAGTGTGCCTGCCTCTGGGCTAGTGGATCCTGGGTTCAAATCCCACCCCAGGATGTGCATGTGGGTGAAAGTGAGGACTGGAGATCAGAGTCAAGCTTAGAGTGGTGCTGGAAAAACACAGCATCTGAGGAGCAGGAAAATTGATATTTAGGGTAGTTCTTCCTCCAGGTGTCAGAGGAGGCCCATGACCTGCATGTCCTCGGCAGAGTGGCAGGGAGAGTTGAAATGTTCGGCCATGGGGTGGTGGGGTTGATTAGTGCAGGTGACCCGGAGATGTTCATATAAGTTTAGGTCATAGAGATGTACAATACGGAAACAGACCCTTTGCTCCAACTCATCCATGTCGACCAGGTATCCTAACCGAATCTAGTCCCACTTCCAGCACTCAGCCCATATCCCTCTAAATCCTTCCTATACATAGACCCATCTAGATGCCTTTTTAAATGCTGTAATTATACCAGCCTCCACCAGTTCCTCTGGCAGCTCATTCCATACCCACACCACCCTCTGTGTGTAAAAGTTGTCACTTAGGTTCCTTTTATATCTTTCCCCTCTCGTTCTAAACCTATGCCCTCTAATTCTGGACTCGCCCACCCCAGAGAAAAAAACGTTGTCTATTTATCCTATCTATGTCCCTCATTATTTTATAATCCCCTATAAGGTCACCCCTCAGCCTCTGATGCTCCAGAGAAAACAGCCCCAGCCTATTCAGCTTCTTCCAAAAGCACAAATCTTCCCACCCTGGCAACATCCTTGTAAATCTTCGCTGAACCCTTTCAAGTTTCACAACATCTTTCTGATAGGAAGGACACCAGAACTGCACGCAATATTCCAACTGTGGCCTAACCAATGTCCTGTACAGCTGCAACATGACCTCCCAACTCTTATACTCAATGCTCTGACCAATGAAGGAAGCATACCAAACGCCTTCTTCACTACCCTATCTACCTGTGACTCTACTTTCAAGGAACTATGAACCTGCACGTCAAGGTCTCTTTGTTCAGCAACACTCCCTAGGACCTTACCATAAAATGTATAAGTCCTGCTCTGATTTGCTTTTCCAAAATGCAGCACCTCACATTTATCTAAATTAAACTCCATCTGCCACTCCTCAGCCCATTGGCCCATTTGATCAAAATCCTGTTGAACTCTGAGGCAACCTTCTTTACTGTCCACCAATTTTGGTGTTATCTGCACTTACTGACGATACCTCCTATGTTCACATCCAAATCATTTATATACATGATGAAAAGTAATGGACCCAGCACCAATCCTGCAGCATACCATTGGACTCAGGCCTCCAATCTGAAAAGCAATCCTCCAACACCACGCTCTGTCTTTTACCTTCAAGCCAGCTCTGTATCCAGACAGCTAGTTCTCCCTGTATTTATTGAGATCTAAACTTGCTAACCAGTCTCCTATGGGGAACCTTGTCAAACACCTTACTAAGGTCCATATAGATCACGTCCACCGCTCTGCCCTCATCAATCCTCTTTGTTACTTCCTCAAAAAAGTCAATCAAGTTCATGAGACATGATGTCCCACACACAAAACCATGTTGACTATACCTAATCAGTTGCTGGTTAAAGCACAGCAGGTTAGGCAGCATCCAAGGAACAGGAAATTCGACGTTTCGGGCCAGAGCCCTTCATCAGGAAGGGCTCTGGCCCGAAACGTCGAATTTCCTGTTCCTTGGATGCTGCCTAACCTGCTGTGCTTTAACCAGCAACACATTTTCACTCTGATCTCCAGCATCTGCAGACCTCACTTTTTACTCTATACCTAATCAGTCCTTGCCTTTCCAAATACATGTACATCTGTAACTCAGGAATCCCTCCAACAACTTGCCCACCACTGATGTCAGGCTCACTGGTCTGTAGTTCCCTGGCTTTTCCTTACCAACTTTCTTAAACAGTGGCACCACATTAACCAACCTCCAATCCTCCGGCACCTCACTTGTGACTATCGATGATACAAATATCTAGCAAGCAGCCGAGCAGTCACTTCCCTAGCTTCCCACAGAGTTCTAGGGTACTGATCAGATCCTGGGGATTTATTGACCTTTATGTGTTTCAAGACATCCATCACTTCCTCCTCTGTAATATGGACATTTTTCAAGACATCACCATCTATTTCCACCATTTCTATATCTTCCATTTCCTTCTCCACAGTAAACATTGATGCAAAATACTTGTTTAGTATCTTCCCCCATCTCCAGCAGCTCCACACATAGGCTGCCTTGCTGATCTTTGAGGGGTCCTATTCTCTTCCTGGTTACCCTTTTGTCAATAATTTATTTATAAAAACCCTTTGGATTCTCCTTAATCCTATTTGCCAAATCTATCTCATGTCCCCTTTTTGCCCTCCTGATTTCCTCTGAAGTATTTTCTTATGGTCTTTATGATCTTCAAAGGATTCATTCAATCTCTTGTTTTTACCTGACGTAGTTAAAAATCACGCAACACTAGTTTATAGTCCAACAAGTTTATTTGGAAATACTAGCATTCAGAGCGCTGCTCCAGTGCTCTGAAAGTTTGTACTTCCAAATAAACCTGTTGGACTATAACCTGGTGTTGTGTGATTTTTAACTTTGTCCATCCCAGTCAAACACTGGCTCCTCACATTATACCTGTCATGTGCTTCCTTCTTTTTCTTAACCAAAACCTCAATTTATCTAGTCATCCAGTATTTCTACAGCTATCAGCCTTTTCTTTCACCCTAACAGGAATAAGCTGTCTCTGGACTGTTATCTCATTTCTGAAGGTTCCCATTTTCCAGCCGTCCATTTACCTGCAAATATTTGCCCCCAGTCAGCTTTTGAAAGTTCTTGCCTAATACCATCAAAATTAGCCTTCCTCCAATTTAGAAGTTCAACTTTTAGATCCACTCTATCCTTTTCCATGTCTATTTTTAAACTAACAGAATTATGGTCTCGGGCCCCAAAGCGATCTCCTGCTGACACCTCAACACCTGCCCTGCTTTATTTCCCAAGAGTACGTCAAGTTTTGCACCTTCTCCAGCTGTTATATCCACATACTGAATCAGAACATGTTCTTGTACACACTTAACAAATTCCTGTCCATCTAAACCCTTAACACGATTGCAGTCCCAGTTTATGTTTGGAATGTCTGGTGACAAAAAATGTGCACAAGGTGCAAGGATTGAATGAGAATTTTTGGAATGTTGAGAATGCGAGGCACAAGATGTCAGTCAGTGGTGTGGAACTCATTGTGTTATCAGGGACATTGCAAGGTGTGGGATCTCAGAGAGACTGCAGTGCCGCAGCAATAGTGAGAGGATGTAGTGATGCAGAAGACTGCATTCGGGCTCCTATGCCAGGGCTAGTCCTCCTCGTCTGCATTTTTCTTTTTTACTTTTTCCTTCTACACTTTTTCTTTCTGCTGAAATGTATTTGATGAAGAGAGCTCTTCAGCAGGAAACAGCTTCGATAGGCTCCTGAGTGGTGGCGTTTTCAGAGGCAGCGTGACTGCAGAGATGACCGATCGGCCTGTGAAGCCTGGAGCGGGATTCTCACTTCCATGTGGAGTAGGCCCCTCACGGCAGAATGGTGTGGGCCACGAAGGCCAGACGGGACACTCTCTCCGTGGTATGGGTTGGGCTGTGAAGCTTAGAGTGGTGCACTCTCTGGTATTACATGGGCTGGTGTAGCCCGGAGTGGGACACTCTCTATGATGTGGTGTGGGCTGATGCAGCCCGGAATGGGACACTCTCAATGGTATGGCATGGTCTGGTGTAGCTCGGGACGGGACACTCTCTGCACTATGGCATGGGCTGGTGTAGCCCGGAGTGGGACACTCTCTATGGTATGGCGTGGGCGGGTGTAGCCCGGAGTGGGACACTCTCTGCACTATGGCGTGGGCTGGTGTAGCCCAGGACGGGACACTCTCTATGGTATGGCGTGAGCTGGTATAGTCTGGAGTGGGACGCTCTCTACAGTATGGTGTGGTCTGGTGTAGCCCAGAGCGGGACACTCTCTGCAATATGGCATGGGCTAGTGTCACCCAGAGTGGGACACTCTTTACGGTATGGCGTGGACTAGCGTAGCCCAGAGAGGGACACTGTCTACAGTATGGCGTGGGCTGAGACGTCTGGAACAGGAAACTCTGTGCGGTAGTTATGGGCTGGGAAAACCAGAGCGGGACACACTCGCTGCGGCATGACATGAGCCTGAAGACCCAGAGCAGGACTCTGGCAGCAGTATGCTGTAGCAGCAGAGAAGGAAAAGTTTAACTCTCTAAGTTTTATTTTGTGAATGGTGTTTATGTACGAGCGATGGTGCACACTTTTCACTGTGTTTTATACTGAATGCATGTGACAGGAAAGGATATTCAAGATGTACTTGGGTGCTAGAGCACAGGGAGGATGAAGGCAGGAGAATACAAAAGCTATTATCAATAGCCATCTCTCTCAACTAATGAGAAACAGTTGGTTATTTTGGATTGAGGGGAACCATGCCACATTAAAAATGGGCAAGGCAAGGAGACAGCCATCCATGTACTACACAGTCAGTACAGGGATTGAACCCTCACAATTAGCATCATTCCACAACACATTGTCACCATCTAAGTTAAATGACCCACAAGAAATCAGTAAAACATGACGACAGTAGAAGATTCTAAGTTATGATTATGCTGGGTAGGATAATTGTTCATGGAAGATTCTCATGATATAGATGCACTGGAGTTTGGAATGAGAGATTCTGAATGTAGTAGAAAAAAGGATTCAGGCTATGGGAATGGTACAGAGGTAGCAGAGAAAGGTTCTGCAGTTTAGACACACTAGGAGATAGAATAAGTGGGAGATGGGTACCAGGGTGTGGGTGCACTAGGATTGATAGCTGGGCAGAACATTAGTTTCACACAGAAGGTGGTGCGTATATGGAATGAGCTGCCAGAGGAAGTGATGGAGGCTGGTACATTTGCAACATTTAAAAAGGCATCTGGATGTGTATATGAATAGGAAGGGTTTAGAGGGACATGGGCCGAGTGCTGGCAAATGGGACTAGATTAGGTAAGGATACCTGGTCAGCATGGACGAGTTGGACTGAAGGTTCTGTTTCCATGCTTTACATCTCTATGACTCTATGTGTAAGTTCAAAGCCTTGGTATGTGTTGGCTTCTTTTTGACTAACATAAATCTAACCTTCCCACACCAAGATAATGAAGGTAACTAAATTAGAGTGGTGCTGAAGGGCTTTTGCCCGAAACATCGATTTTTCTGCTCCTCGGATGCTGCCTGACCTGCTGTGCTTTTCCAGCAACACTCTAATCAAAACTCTGATTTCCAGCATCTCCAGTACACACTTCTGCCTAATGAAGGCAATTTGTTAGCTCAATTGTTGCACTATTCATGGTACCAGCAGATTGACAAAAGCTTTCAGTTTATTTAAAAAAAAGAGATTTTATTTAAGTTAAGTTATGGTAACTGTAAGGACATAATCTCACCATTAATTAGAAGTCATAGGATATGCTGCTGTAACTGTCAGACAGTTCTGACTCCTGTGTCAGTGAAGTATAAACAGCTTTATAACTCTGAAGAACCATCAATGATGAAGGTCTTTGCTGTGGCACAGTTCTCTTACAATCTTGGTGCAATTGAAACAAATGGAGTCTGACAACATCACTTCCTTCGACCTGGCCCAGCAGGAAATCAGTAACATCCGGAATCTTCCACACGTCTGTTTTCTCATCGTATGGGGGCATGAGGTCATCAGAAAATGGAAGGTCGTCACCAAATGGCCAAAGCTGCTCTGGGGCCACAAAGTCACCCTGAAGTTGCCGGACACCACATTTTACCAAAACACCAGCGCTCCGATTGACTAACGGCAAAGCATCCAAATCGTTAGCTATCACATGCAGGTCTGTAGTTAACAAATACTGGGACAAGGTCTTCCTCAGATCATTGGAATCACACATAACCCGGGGACCCAAAGGGCTGTTGTGTAGAAACTGCAGGAACATCACATAGTCAATGGCCAAACGAAATCGAATTTCCCACGTACTGAAGTCACGGTGCCCTTCTCGTTCCAAAATGGAATTAACATTGATTAATGATCCGAAAGGATGATACTCTGTGAGAATAGTATGATCTTCTTCACAGTATCCTAGCAGTTTGACCACGTAGACACTCTGCAAGCCTTTCAGCATCTCTAGTCCATGAAAGAAGTCGTTGCTGAATTCAGAGACAGCAAGTCGAGAGAAAGCCACTTTGTGTCCTCGCCAATTTGCGAGGAATACCTGCAGGGCAAGCAGAGCCAGACCAGTTAATTAGATTAGATTAGATTTCCTACAGTGTGGAAATAGGCCCTTCAGCCCAACAAGTCCACACCGACCCTCCGAAGAGAAACCCACCCAGACCCATTTCCCTCTGACTAATGCACCTGACACTGTGGGCAATTTAACATGGCCAATTCACCTGACCTGCACATCTTTGGATTGTGGGAGGAAACTGGAGAACCCGGAGGAAATCCATGCGGACACGGGGAGAATGTGCAAACGCCATACAGACAGTTGCCTGAGGCTGGAATTGAACCCAGGTCCCTGACGCTGTGAGGCCCAGTGCCAGCCACAGAGCCACTGTGCTGCCCCACGATGTTAATAAGACAGTAGTCTTTTTTTTAATATAAATTGTAACAGCACAACGACAATACCAGATGTTAACTAATCTTTGTTTTCAAATCGTTCCATGATTTTGCCTCTCCTACCTTTGTAATCTCCATCTGCTCTGCAAATCTTCAAGAACCCTGCATTCCTCCAACCCTGGCTTCTTACGCACTAACTACTGCCTTTATCTTACCAATGGCAGCTGTACACTCAGCTGTCTGAGTCCCCTCCCAAAATTTCCAACCCTCTCACTCTTTTCTACTTTCAAACCTACTCTTGGACCAAGCACTCAGTTGCCTCTTTGCTACAGTGTCAATTTTTTTGTTTGCTCATGCTCCTGTGAATTGACTTGGAATGTTCAGTTGCATAAAGGACCCTTTGTAAATGCAAGTTGTTATTCCACAAAGGTGCACGCCTACCCTTGGCAGCTGGATACTTGAATACAGCCACACTGAATGGAAACAGACCATTCGGTCCAACTAGTCCACGCGGTGCATGTTCCCAAACTAAACTAGTCCAACTAGCCAGAGTTTGGCCCCTAACCCTCCAATATTTCTCATTCATGCACTTATCCCAATGTCTTTTAAACATTGTAACTGTACCTGCATCCACCACTTCCTCTGGCAGTTCATTCCACACACAAACCACTCTGTATAAAAGCGTTGCCTCTCATGTCAATTTTAAAACTTTCTTCTCTCAACTTAAAAATATGCCCCCTAATTTTGAACTCCCCCTACCCGAGGGAAAAGACAAGGACCACCAATAAAAACTATAGTGCTGTATCACAGTTCGCTGAGAACCGAGATCTGTCATTACCTGCAGAGTCAGAGTACTCACCAAATGCCCTCTCAGGTCATAGAGTCATGGAGATGTACAGCATGGAAACAGCCCCTTCGGTCCAACCTGTCCATGCCGACCACACATCCCAACCCAATCTAGTCCCAACTGCCAGCACTCGACCAATATCCCTCGAAACCTTTCCTGTTCATATACCCATCCAAATGCCTTTTAAATGTTGCAATTGTACCAGCCTCCACCACTTCCTCTGGCAGCTCATTCCATACATGTACCACTCTCTGTGTGAAAAAGTTGCCCCTTACGTCTCTTTTATATCTTTCCCCTCTCACCCTAAACCTACCTCTAGTTCTGGACTCCCTGACCCTAGGGAAAATACTTTGTCTATTTATTCTATCCATCCTCCTCATAATTTTGTCAACCTCTATAAGGTCACCCTTCAGCCTCCGACGCCCCAGGGAAAACAGCCCCAACTTGTTCAGCCTCTCCCAACAGCTCAAATCCTCCAACCCTGGCAACATCCTTGTAAATCTTTTCTGAACCCTTTCAAGTTTCACAACATCTTTCTGATAGGAAGGAGACCAGACTTGCATGCAATATTCCAACAGTGGCCTAACCAATGTCCTGTACAGCCGCAACATGACCTCCCAATTCCTGTACTCAATGTTCTGACCAATAAAAGAAAGCATACCATACACCTTCTTCACTATCCTATCTACGTGCGACTCCACTTTCATGGAGCTATGAACTCCAAGGTCTCTCTGTTCAATAACACTCCCTAGGACCTTATCATTAAGTGTATAAGTCCTGCTAAGATTTGCTTTCCCAAAATGCAGCACCTTGCATTTATCTGAGTTAGACTCCATCTGCCACTTGTCAGCCCATTGGCCCATCTGGTCAAGATCCTGTTGTAATCTGAGGTAACTCTCTTCGCTGTCCACTACACCTCCAATTTTGGTGTCATCTGCAAACTTACTAACTGTACCTCTAATGCTTGCATCCAAATCATTTATGTAAATGACAAAAAGTAGAGGACCCAGCACTGATCCTTGTGGTACTCCACTGCTCACAGGCCTCCAGTCTGAAAAACAATCCTCCACCACCACCCTCTGTCTTCTACCTTTGAGCCAGTTCTGTATCCAAATGGCTGGTTCTCCCTGTATTCCATGAGATCTAACCTTGCTAACCAGTCTCCCACGGGGAACCTTGTCGAATGCCAAGTGACAATCATTTATATTTTCCTCCTTTATACATTTTTGTATAAAATGACTTTTCTTTTGCTTTCCATAGTAACAGGACTGTTTAGTCTAATAGGAGAAAGTGAATAGGGACTGGTTACCTTAAGGGATAAATCTGTGTAATTCCACTCATGGAATTAAATGGCGTTGCAACTCAATTAGTGTTAGCTGGCTGGATAGTTGGTTGATAGAGTGCCAGTAACAACATAGGTTCAATTCCTACACCAGCTGAGGTTACCAATAAGGCCCTGCCTTCTCAACCTTGCCTCTTGACTGTGGTATGATGATCCTGAGGTTAAACCCATCAGTAGTTATCTCTCTCTAATGAGAGCAGCCCCACAGTCCTCTGGGATTATAATGAGTTTGCCTACCACTCAGAAAAGAGCCATTCAATCTAACAGGTCCATATTGACTGGACCTAAACCTGCTCAGATAACCATATCAGCATGATGTTCCATTGATTTCTCCCTAATGTGTTGATCTTCTCCCTAATTTATCAATGCTGTTTGGATCAACCACTCTTTGCAGTAGTGAGTTCCACATTCTCTTTCCTCTCTGACGCAAGCTCCAAATGTGTGAATTAACCTGCAGAAGCAAAGTTAATAAATCTGTACAAATTGCAGAAACAGACAGCATTCTAGCCTACACCCTCATTTGAATATTGGAGATGAGTTGGGGTTCCTTCTGTTTGAGGTCAAGTTAACTTCTGCTCAGTTGGGCAGTCAAGGGGTAGCATGCTTCTGAATGGAGGCTTGCCACTCTTTTTGCTTCAATTTACTGAAGCTTCTTGTGACAGAACCCTTTTGTTTAATGGCAGGTTTTGAACTACCATAGTAAGAGTGGTCCTAACTTAGAAGGTGCAGGACAAGCCAGAGATTGTACACATCTAATCTCCACCCTTGTCCCATTAGTGCAAAACCTTTATACACTTGTACAGAGGCACCTTACTGAGGAGTTTCTTATCTCCAGACTAGGCAACAGACTAATCACCTTAACTTCTGCAAATCAGGAGATCATCGTGGCTTTGGGAATTGCATCTGCAAAATAATAATACCCAAGTGAAAAGTTGTAGGAGAACTTAAATAATACAAAAAAGGTGCCTACCACAAAATACTGATTGTTATTCAATTTTAGCAAGTTCCAATAATTTCTGTTAGTGCTGAGTTAGAATAGAATCCCTACAGAGTGGAAACAGGCCCTTCAGGCCAACAAGTCCACACTGACCCTCCAAAGAGTATCCTATGCAAACTCATTTCTCTATCCTGTTACCCTACATTTACCCCTGACTAATGCACCTAACCTACACACCCCTGAACACTATGGGCAATTTAGCTTGGCCATTCACCCTAACCTGCACAACTTTGGATTGTGGGAGGAGACTGGAGCACCGGAGGAACCATTGAGCCACCCCAGAGTTCACGTACTCTTCCAATCAAGTCTTCTATAAATGATGATTAGAGAAACTATAGCCTGCTTTTACCTAGTAAAAGCAAAATATGCATTTACAGCATAATTCACACCCTCAGGATGTCTATAGCATTCTATGACCAGTATTTCTCCAGCCTAATCACTATTATAAAATGTAAGGATCTCGAAAGCTAATTGACATACAGCAATTGACAATCTGTTTCAATGATATTGATTGAGGGATAAATATTGGCCAGTGTACGAGGAGAGAATCTTCTTGTCTTCAAATAGTGCCATATATTCTACTACATCTACCTGATAAGACAGCTGAGGGCTCATTTTAACATGTCATTAATAGGGCTGTACTCCTGACCATGTGCCACGCCCTCAGTACTGCACTGAAAACTCAGCCAAGATCATTGTTCTCAAAGCATTGCTGCAGGTTTGAACGAACAACCTTCAATGTGACTCAAGGCAAGCTCAAGGAATAACAACTCATCTATAGTCTCTGGACTCAACACTGAATTCAACAATTTCTGATTATCATGTCCGCCGCCATTTTGTTACCTTTTCTTTGTATGTCTGAACTTTACTTGAGCTTTCACATGACAGCCGTTTATTATCCTCGCCATTCACACCTCGTCTCGTCACATTTTTGTCTCTTTCTTATTCTATTAACACTCCATTGGCTCTGCACCACCATATCTTCTGCATTTAATAGATCATGTCACACTTCTGCTTTTGTTCTTTTTACCACTGTTCCCCACCCTCCCCCCACCCCCACCCCAGCAAAGCCTTTCACTACAAAATTTATTATATTTGTTTTTTCCCATGTTCTGATGATAGCTGAGGAAGATCTTATGGTGCAGTGGCAGTGTTTCTATCTCGAGCTGAAAAGCTCTGGATCCAAATTTCACACCAAGACTTCTTGGCCATTGAAGGAGTGTTGGTAATGTGGCCAAACAGGTTGATTGTCAGAAAAGCCAAAGAACTGGAGATGCTGGAAATCAGAAACAAGCCCTGCAGAGCTTTCCTACATTCTGCCTCAAAAATGATTCTGAGCTTCCTGTTGCCTGCCACTTCAACACAGTGGCACAGTGGTTAGCACTGCTGCCTCACAGCGCCAGAGACCCGGGTTCAATTCCCGACTCAGGTGACTGACTGTGTGGAGTTTGCACATTCTCCTCGTGTCTGCGTGGGTTTCCTCTGGGTGCTCTGGTTTCCTCCCACAGTCACAAAGACTTGCAGGTCAGGTGAATTGGCCATGCTAAATTGCCCATAGTGTTAAATAAGGGGTAAATGTAGGGGCATGGATGGGTTGCGCTTCGGTGGATCGGTGTGGACTGGTTAGGCCGAAGGGCCTGTTTCCACACTGAGTAATCTAATCTAATCTAATCTAAAACCACCCAGTTTCCTGGCCATACCTCAGACTTGCTGCAGTGCTTCAGCACAAGCTGGAAGAACAGTATCTCATTTTCCACTTGCAGATCCTGTAGCTTTCCTGACTCAATAATCTTAGGGCCTGAGCACCTTCTTCCATTCTTTACCCCAACTCACACATACCAGACCTTGTCATCACATGTCCAACTGCTGTTCTCTCTCTGGGATCCATTGTTTAGTCCTCCACTCCCCCTACCCTATGTTCAGCATTCATACCAACTTTTTCCTAGCGACAATCAGCACCGAAGAAGGGTCGCTGAACCCAAAACATTAACTGTGCTTTTTCTCCACAAATACCACCAAAGCTGCTGAGGTCTTTCAGCAATTTCTGTTTCTGTTTTTGAGGTTGATTGTCAGCCTTCCCAAGACATCTGATGGTAACTTGTAAGAGCAGGAGAGTTTCCTGCTCAAGACAATAGCAGACCCTGCAAAACATTGTCCAAAGAAATAGGCCAAACCAATGGAGGTCTCTCGCCCAGTCTTGGAAATGACAGATGATAGGTTATTGACCTGATACATCACCTCTGTTTCTCTCTCCACATAAGCTGCCTGACCTGCATGATATTTTTAGACCTTTCTGTCTGGTTTGAGGATTGGAGGGGGAAGAGTTTACCTGCTTGACAGCACCTCGACCAATCAGCTTCACAACAGTAACCTCGCTCTGAATCACTTCGCAGGACAACCAGGACAGACAATCCTTCATTCCTCTCAGCCGGAAGTGGCCATATGGGCAGGAGTCTGAACTGTTGTCTTCCAGTCCCTTTGCCCATGGCAAGTGGTGTAGGAGTTCCATTCGGAAGAATGCAGTGACCGCAAGGAGGGCCACTACAAGAGATATGAGACCCATTGTCACCCTCAGTAGCATCGGAGGGCTGTGGTTACCAGCTGTTGTCCCCTGCATCTTCAAAATGCTCAGCCACCTGCACAGAAAGGATTCATTTGTAATAAAATGAGTTCTTACTCCAAGGTTAAGAATGATGTTATCTCCATAGTGAATGGGGATGGGATGGGCAGAATTTGACTGGGTGGTGAGGTTGAGAGATCCAAAGGACTATGCTGATTGTGACAGAAGGCTGGAAATTTGTTAACCCCATGTGTGAGTAGAGTCACTGCATCACAGCTGAATAAATTCTTAAAGGGTGTGTATATTTACTTGTCGGAATGTTATACATACAAATTCACACAATGGACTTCGGTGATCAAGAATAAGGTTTTGTCCAATGTTAATGAGCTAAAGAAATGAATGAGACTCATGTGGTGGATGCATGTTCCTTTAAATGGGGGAAGGGACTCTTTATAGTGGATATTTCAGAGATAAACATTCATTAAGGACTACGCATGGAATATTGGCTTTACTGGCTGGGCTAGTATTTATTGTCCATCACTATTTGCCCTTGAGAAGGTGATGGCCAGGTGGTCTTCATAGATCACCAAAGTCCACTTGGTGTTGGGAGGTGCACAAAGGAGAGAGTTTCAGGATCCTGATTCAGCAACATTGAAGGAATGGTAATATATTTCCAAGTAAGGATGGTGAGTGGCTTGGAGGGGAACTCACGGGTGATGGTGTTCCCAAGTATCTGCTCCCTTTGTCCTTCTTAGGTAGAAATGGTCATGGGTTTGCTATCTCAGTGAATTTCTACAGTGCATCTTGTAGACGATACAACACTGCATGTTGATGGTGAAGGGAGTGACTGTGGATGTGGTGCCAGTCAACTGGATTGCTTTGTTTCTGGAAGATGTAAAACTTCTGAATGTTGTTGAAAGTGCACACATCCAGGCAAGTGGAGAATGTGCCACTCCACTCCTGACTTGTACCTGGAGATGGTGGTCAGGCTTTGTGAAGTCAGGGGGTGAGTACTTACTGCAAGATTCCTAGCTTCTGACCTGCTCTTGTAGCCTCTGCATTTCTATGACTGGTCCAGTTCTGTTTCTGGTCAGGGGTAACTCTCCCTTCCAGGATGTTAATAGTGAGAAATGCAGCCATGGCAATGCCATTGAATGTCAAGGAACAATGGTGAGATTTTCTCTTGGTTATTCCAGGTGGACAATCCTTGACCTTCAACCTTTAATTGCTCTCCCCACGCAAAATTGCCATTTCCCCCCCCAATACTTCTATAATCTAAAGTGTAAAAATAATATGCAAGTAAACACGATTTTGTTAATACCTCTATTATCTGAAGGAGGAACCAGTAGATTCTGGTTTAATTCCTGCTCGAGTGCAGCGTTCGGTCTCTCTGCTGTCGGCCTGAACCGTCTAATGCTCAATCTTCCGTCTTCTCCGGGGACAGACCATCAACGGGAGCCGGATCGAGCTCCACCCGGAGCCCAAGCGGCCTCTCAAGCCCACCCTGTGCCCGGGAGATGGCAGCCGGAGCCGGCCCGCTCGCTGCAGACAGGCCAGCGGCAGGAATCAGGAGCTGCCCCGGGTTTAACCGGCTCCCGTCCCCGCCTGAAGAGGACAAAAACGGCGCTGTACCCACTGTCTGGGAGTCCAGCGCAGCCCCGCAGTTAGTAAAGCACACACAGAATAAGACGGATACAAGCCTAACACAGACACAGAGAGAGAGACTCAGACACAAGCCTAACACAGAGAGAGAGAGAGAGAGACACTAAGAGAGACACAAGCCTAACACACACATACACAGAATAAGACAGGCACACAAGCCTAACACAGACACAGAGAGAGAGAGAGAGACTCAGACACAAGCCTAACACAGACAGAGACACTAAGAGAGACACAAGCCTAACACACACAGACACAGAATAAGACAGGCACAAGCCTAACACAGACAGACAGAGAGAGAGAGAGACTCAGACACAAGCCTAACACAGACAGAGAGAGACACTAAGAGAGACACAAGCCTAACACACACATACACAGAATAAGACGGGCACAAGCCTAATACAAAGAGGGATAATAAGACTGACACAAGGCGAATACACAGAGAAACGAAGATAGAGACACAAGCTGAACACACAAAGAATAAGACAGACACAGGCCTAATATACAGAGAAAATAAGACTGGCACAAAGGCTAACACAGAGAGAAAGAGAGAGAGAGAGAGTGAATAAAGGCAAACACAAGCTTAACACACAGAGAGAGAAATTATACACCCCAAACTCTGACTGAGAGCCGGTGAGCAAGAAAATCCAGGCACAAAGGGACAGAAGTAAGCTGGTGAGAGATACAGCCCCAACCACAAAGAGACACACACAGAAAATAACAAACACAAGCCTAGCTGGGAGTTAATGCTAGACACAGACTCCAAGCCGGTGAGAACAGAAACCTATATACAATGAGAAAGAAAAACAGAATAACTCAGTCATAAATCGAGAGAGACACATTGAATAACACACTGAATGCCAGACATCGACTCATTCAGCAAGAAACATGACACAAAAAAAGAGACAGCAGAGAGAATAGCACAGATACAAGCCTGTTAGAGAGAGAGATGGGGCAAGTCCAAGAAAGAGACACACATGCCAGGGTCAGACACAAAGGTCCAAGCCTAAACCAAGACAAAAAACACAGACTGATAGGCATACTTGGACAGGTAGACAATAATCCAGAGGGAGACATGGACGTAGCCACAAACCCAGAAGTAAATAGAGGCACAACTGAAGAGTCAGGTGGGAAAGGCAGTCTCCAGGCTACAGAGAAAAAAGAGGCCCAGGCAACACAAAGCAGTCAGAAAGATTCAAGATGGCACACTAAATCGGATTTTAATTAGCTGTGCAGCTCCACAGAAATAAAGACACATGCTGTAAATATTCTCTTGTTCAATTTTTCTTGTGGAGACATGAAACAGATTATTAAATTGAGAAAATGTGAGAGGAGATGCTGTACCAAATCAGGACAGTTTCTGTGAAACCAAGCACCTAGATTATCAAAGAGAAAAAAGACAAAGGAAGAGAGATGAGTAGAGAGAACAATCCATTTTGGAAAAGCAAGGAAAGAATGAGTTAGTGTCTTTCACCATGAGTCCTCATTTCAGCTGTCATGGTGTTGTGAGAATCAACAGGTAAGAGTTTTGCTTCGGTGGAAGGAACAATTAGAGCTAGATTGACTGTCGTATTTATCAAATAATGAGTAACAAGGTGAAAAATGAGAAATATGAAAGGTGAAAAAGGCATCAGATGAGTTTTCTTTTGACTTGTCTAGGAATGTCTGATGCTCAAAATTTGTTAAAAATTACACAACAGGTTATATTCCAACAAGTTTATTTGGAACTACTACCTTTCAAAGTGCTGCTCCACTTTTTAACTTTGTCCACCCCAGTCCAACACCAGCACCTCCAGATCAAACTTTGAGCAGACTTGAGTTACGGTGAGGAAAAACAGAGATGGAGGCAGCTGTAAGCAACAGAGCTGTGAGGTGCATTTCGAGTCGAGATGTGCAGCATGGAAGAAGACACTTCGGTCCAACGCATCCGTGCCAACCATACACCCCGATCTGATCTAGTCCTATTTGTCTGCATTTGGCCCATATTCCTAAAACCCTTCGAACTCATTTACCCATCCAGATGCCTTTTAAATGTTGTAATTTTACTATTCTCCACCACTTCTGGCAGCTCATTCCTCTGCGTGAAAAAATTATCCTTCAGGTCCTTTTGAAATCTTTCCCCTTCACCCCTCCGCCTCTAATTTTGACATCCCCAGGAAAAAACCTCAGCTATCCATCCTATCCATGCCTCTCTCGATATGGGGAAGCTGAGAACATCAACGGTGAAAGAATAAGGGGTTCTTAGACAAGCTGTAATTCTTTGACTCAACATTCAGCTCCTCCTGCTTCCAAGTCGTCCAGATGTGGCAGGCACATTATCCAAACTCTGCAAGACAATTACTGACATTCTTCCCTCATTCATGCAGGACAATATCATATACTTGAAATGGGAGTATAATCAAATCAATGACTTCCAAGGATATCTGACATCTCCTGTGCACTCCAGAGATGATCTGGTATATCATGTGTTTCACTGAAACGGAGCTTGTCATTGAGAATGAAGGTTAATTTAACAGTTCAGTGCAGGCACAATGAGCTGGATGACCTCCTTTAGCACCATAGCTCTTCCGAGCTTTTCCTCCCTTCTGGATTACCAGCTCGAATCTGTGCTGCTTTTTGGAACTTCAGATGGTGTCGTCATGAAATCCTTGCTTTCTAACCAAGCCTTCTTCCCTCACTCCCTCTCTGGTTTCCTGCTTTCAATTATATAAGAACTGTCACTTATCCAACTGCAGGAGAGTCACATTCTGGCAGTGAATAGGCTGTCCCTTTATTTGACACTCTCTGCCATCAGTTCAGGTGTTAGTACTGAATATACTTCAGATGCTTGTATGAAGTTGGAATCTGCACGCGTCATCAGGTACAAGTGGGGCTATAGCCAAACTAGAGGTTAGTTTGTGTGGGAGCTCACTAGAGGGAGAACTCAAATTCTGGTGCAGGGGTCTCAGGTGAGGACTTTGATAGGACAACACACAAGGGAATGTTGATGAGAATGCACAGTGCGCCTCTTGTCACTGCCAAGGAGCAGGGAGATAAGCAGCGCTGTTTGACAGGGGCATTAAACAGAGCTTGTGTGCCAGTTCCCTGTCATGTTTTAATCCTAGAAGCAACTGTAACTGCTGTTTGTATACTTGTCACAGTCTGTGTATTCAGGTCAGCAAAACTGCCCTCCTTTTCAGGATGCAGCAACAATATCAAATTTTGTGAACACAAAACAGAGGGCTGACACTCAGTGCAGTACTGAGGGAGCATTGTGCTTTTGGAGGGGCTGTCACACAGAGGAGACATTAAACAGAGGCCCAATTTAACTGCTTTAATATACAAAAGATCCCATGGCATTAGTGGTCAGAAAAGCTTTACAAGGATCTTGCTGGAATTGGAGCTACAGAGAGCGGCTAAATGGGCTGGGTCTAATTTCTCTGGAGGGTCAGAGGCTGAGGGGTGACCTTATTTTTTTTTTGATCCATTAGATTAGACTTACAGTGTGGAAACAGGCCCTTCGGCCCAACAAGTCCACACCGACCCGCCGAAGTGAAACCCCACCCATACCCCTACATTACCCCTTACCTAACACTACGGGCAATTTAGCATGGCCAATTCACCTGACCCGCACATCTTTGGACTGTGGGAGGAAACCGGAGCACCCGGAGGAAACCCACGCAGACACGGGGAGAACGTGCAAACTCCACACAGTCAGTCGCCTGAGTCGGGAATTGAACCCGGGTCTTCAGGCGCTGTGAGGCAGCAGTGCTAACCACTGTGCCGCCCTTAAATAGAGGTTTATAAAATCTTGAGGGGCATGGATACAGTGAGTAGACTCTTTTCCCCAGGGTAAGGGAGTCCAAAACTAGAAGGCATAGGTTTAAGGTGAGAGGGGAAAGATTTAAAAGGAACCTAAAGTGCAATATTTTCACACAGAGGGCGGTGCATGTATGGAATGAGCTGCCAGAAGAACTGGTGGAGGCTGGTACAATTACAACATTTAAAAAGTATCTAGATGGGTACAACAATAGGAGGTTTGAGGGATGTGGATGAAATGCTGGCAAATGGGATTAGGTTAATTTCGGATGTCTGGTCAGCAAGGACAAGTTGGACCAAAGGGTCTGTTTCTGTGTATACATTTCTATGATTCTATAGCAGGGGTGTTAACCCCAATGTCTTAGTAAACAGTTGTTCCTCAATAAATCTCACAAAACAATAAAGCATCTGTTCATTTTCTTGCCAATTATGGGGCCTTGCAGTGTGCAAATTGACTGTTACCTTTTCTATGTCACAAAGGTGGCGACACTTCATTTACTGTGAATCTGGCATATCCAATGGTCATTAAACATGCTATATAAATGTAAGCTTAAGTTGCTGTGAGCACTACCAGAGGGCCTCTCCTTCAGTGCTGATCTGGATTTCACACACAAGACCTTCTGACCCAAATGGCAATGCAGTAATTAATTAAAGCTGCCTTTTTAAATTACTGAATGATTTAAATAACTTCATGTCTTCAAAATTAGAAATTACTGGCAAAACTCAGCAGGTCTGGTGGGATCTGTGGAGTGAAAGCAGAGTTAACATTTTGGATCCAGTGACTCCTCTTCAAAATGGTCTGAAGAATTTCAGTTTTGAAGGAGAGTCACTGAACCCCAAAACATTAGCTCTGCTTTCTGTTCACAGAAAGTTTTTCCAGCCATTTCTGATTGTTTCTGATTTCCAGCATCTGCAGCTCTTTGATTTCTTTTGCTTCATATATTTTTTAAAATTACACAACAGAAAACATTTATCACTTCACAAGATTTTATTGACGGACAGTAAAATCTATACAACACTGTAGCTTTGTGAAAACTTCACTGTAGTTATGGCAACTAAAAAAAGTAACATTTTAAATAAGTTTCAATATCCCCCTGAATAAAGCTGGTTTAGTAACAATTATGTTCTCTTGCTTTGTACTTATTAAATATGAATTGAAGGCAAAAATGTGATAAAACGTTGTTGTACAGTTGCTATTTATTCCTTCGCACTGTGCTTCAGATAATATATATAAATGTACAAAATGTTATGTTTTTACACATTTACACACACAAGTGTGATGTGTAGATAGGTGTTAAGAAAATTAAAGAGGAATGCAAGAAAACAATTATTGATCACTACTTTTTGCCCTGTTAACTAGGGTATAAAAACTACAGAAGTAGCTCTCAGTTACTACAGCCTTCCTGAAGAAAGGCTTCACTTTCCGTGGGTCCAGTATCTTCCTGCTTAGCACCATATTTCTCTTTCAGGCATCTTGCAAAGTATCTCCAGTATTCCTGACGGATAGTGTCTTTTTTTACAGCAAGACATTCACACAGCTGAAAGAAATCAGGATCAAAAGATTTAAAATCATCCATTTCCTGCCAAAACTCATTAAATTTTGACTCCCACAACTGCCCAAATTCATTTCAATAGCTTGTATTAATGCAGGACCTTTAACCCAGAAGTATTTCAGGACGGTTTACAGGAGGCTGCTTTGACAAAACACAATGCTAAGCTGAACAAATGAGAGTTGTTCTTCCTTGGCTGATGTCTGTACTATAATCAATGAGGACTTGCTCTCCATCCATGTTCAACTTAGTCCTATCACCCTTTAGATTTCATCCCATGACTGACTGACTAACCTCCAGGGCTTTGTTGAGAATTTCTTCCTTGTTTTCACAATTATTCTCCAAAAGGTCTTCATATATGTCAATTAGGAAAGCAATCAGGTAGGGGGAACTAAACTGCTCCATCATTTGCAAGATCTGCTCCAGCAGGTTGGAATACTTGGAGAGAATCTGGTCCTGTAGAATTCTACAGGAAGGAAAAACAGAAAGAATTATTCATTTTTCAAATGATAAGACCACTGATTTCAAATGAACAAGTCAAATGAAATGCCACAAAGCAATATTACACCACATTCACTGCATAACTAGAATAGTTTTCTCTGACCTAAAGCAATCTAACGATCCGATTCTAAAAGGAATTGGAAATAAAAAGAATACTCAGTATCCCATTCTTGGAAACCTATTTAATATTAAACTATCCACTTGATGCATCGAACCACCCATTAGCCATCAAGGGCATCAACCCTTACCATCAATGACAGTCATATACGATCTTTCGAAAGCTATCTCACCACAATACCCAAGCTGGCTTCATCTTGCTCAACGCTGCAGCCATTCTAAAAGTCTGATGCCAGGTGATTTTCCTTGCATGGGTACCATGTTATTTACTTGCATGTGAATATATCTGATTGCATAGCCACATATGTATCAAGATAAAATAACTACAGACCCCAATTATAGGGACAGAATTTACCAAACTTAGAACTGCTGCAAATGCAGACACAACCACACAAGATCCTGGCAATTTGGGTTGAAAATACCTACCTATGCAGACAGTGATTGGTAATATGGCAGCATCATTACGAAACAATGATATTCTAAGTTACAAAATTTCAATTTGTTGATGGATTTGAGTGTTGTTTATAGAATATTAAAAGGACTGGATAACAGACTAGAATGACAATATCACAGTGTCCAGATCTGTAGAACACAAGGGTACAGCCTCTGATTGAAGCAGAGAAGGGAGGTAAATTCAAATTAATTTGTGGAAATATTATTTCAATAACTAAGTAGTCAGTCTTTTCAAAAGGGTCCTAAGGCAACTACGGAAGTAAACAGTATCAATTCATTCAGATATGACACAGATTTCTTTAAGAACATTTTATTTTAGATTCAATATATGAATGGTAACTTTTTTTCACATCACGTATGTGTCTGCTGTACAGTAATACCTACCTAAGCAGACATTTTTAACTGAAAGAAAAGAAAAACTTCAGAAAACTAGAGTTCACACCTGAATAACTTATACTGGAATTATCTGGAAACTTAAAAAAAAATGATATTTTTCAAATGGACATTCTGAGCAGAGCAAAAGCCCAAAGGGACATTTGCTTTCACTGACAATTGATTCATTCTGATATCACAAGGCCGGTCTGAATACAAGAAGGCTCATTCCAAGATGCAAATTTATTGCTGTGATTAATTAAAAAAACTATTATTACTACCATTTGACTACCAGAATGGTGAAAGACAAACTAATCAAACTAATAATTTGATCATTATTTGTCCAGGAACTCCTGTGATTCTATTTTTAGACTAAAAATAACCTTTAGGCAATTTCCACCTTCATTCCCAAACCCAAAAGGTAAAATGGCTCAAAACTTTGATTTCTCTGATGGATTTACACCAAAGGTTACGCTCTGAAAGAATATGATGCTGCAAAAATTGAACATTACCCCTTCAAGTAATTCCATGCACTTTCATTATGAGGAGCCTTTTTGATTAACTTCAAGGTATAGCTGTAAAATAGTATACAATAATGTTAGAGACCAGGAACAAGAAAAATAAAGGCTTAATTTACATGCAGAAGTTCAGTGGCCCATCATCTGACGTAGTAAAGTCTAGTGGGTACTGTTGAACTGACTCATAGGTAATGTTTCTTTCAAAGCAATTGATATATGTTGCTATTATAGTTTGAAATTGCACAGGTTTATAAAAAATATTGAATTGCTTTCAGTAGCTTTCTCAAACATGATCATTTACACAGGACAGGAAACACCATTCACCGCCAGTCACTTTTAACCCCCCACATCACCACCCCTCCCCACCCAACATTTTTCTGCAATGCGTAATTATAGTGTGATATATTTATACATTTAATGAGCAAACATAGGAACGGTGTGGTGTTAATATTTTCTATATTCAAACTCAGTACAACATTCTTGGCTACTCCATTGTCAGAACAGGACTGTGACTCCCTCTAGTGATAGTCACGATCTATTACAACCCCCAATATTCATGTGAGGAAACTGCACATTTTACTGAGGAATTTAAAATGAAGTAGAGCAGCTACTGAAAGATGAAAATAACCTGAAGTCTAAGACTTCTTTCCCTAAACATCTTAAAAGCAGCAATTTGAAAATAATTCCATGACATTGTTAAATACTACATTTTAAGTTAATTTTGGGGAGAGAGAATTGCTCTGCCTGTTAACTGACACAAGAACCTTAATTAACTCTGATTCAAATTAACCCAGAATGTGAGATCACCTTGAGGAACTCTAATTATCTATCAATTTTACATCAGTGAATAGACATTTTGCAGTGAAAAAAATAATCCATGCTCATAATTAAGAGTTTGATAAAACAGACTTCTACAACCTGTTGGATCTCATCAATCTAGACTACCAAATTTTTTGCCTACTCATCAAGCGACAGCTTGCTTCAGAGTTAGCACTCTTGATCAGTTAAAAACTCTCTGCTGCTAGCTCCATTCCAGGACTGCAGCACAAAACTCAGACTGAACCTTAGGGTATAGCACAGGGAGCGTGAGATGTTTAACCGAGGAACCGTTTACCCTTTCAAGTGAAGATCAGTGCCGTTTTCCCAGTGCTCAAACCAATATTTATTTTCCTGTGACCATCATTAAATCAGATCATCCAGTCACCACCACAATGCTGTGTTTGAGAACATGCTCTGCAAAATCTGGCTGCTATGGTTCCTACATTACAACAGGGACTACACTTTAAAAATAATTCAGTTGCTACAAACTGTTTTGGTACAGATCCAGGCTCATGAAAGATACTAAATTAATGGAAGTTTTTGTGTCTTCCTGCACAAAGAAACACTTCCTGACATCAGGAATAAAATTTTGCTTCGCAACCCTGGACATACGCTCTCTTGCATTTGAAATTATTTCAATTCACTGTGTAGTTATTCCACATCCTACTTGAGTTCCAAGCTCAGTGACTTCAAATCCTCCTAACTGAACACAAGCTTAACTCACAGAGTCATAGAGATGTACAGCATGGAAACAGACCCTTCGGTCCAACTCATCCATGCCGACCAGATATCCCAACCCAAACTAGTCCCACCTGCCAGCTCCTAGCCAATATCCCTCCAAACCCTTCCTATCACATATCCATCCAGATGCCTTTTAAATGTTGCAATAGTACGAGCCTGCACCACTTCCATATTCCATACACGTACCACCCTCTGCGTGAAAAAGTTGCCCCTTAGGTCAATTTTGTATCTTTCCCCTCTCATCCTAAACCTATGCCCTCTAATTCTGGACTCCCCACCCCAGGGAAAAGACTTTGTCTATTTATCCTATCTAGGCCTCTCATGATTTTATAAACCTCTATAAGGTCACCCCTCAGCCTCCGATGCTCCAGGGAAAACAGCCCTAGGTCATAACTGGAGGCAGAACTGTTAGTGCTGGATTAATTTATGAGAGAGGATAATTCAAAAAGTTAAAGAAGGCTAACTTGACTTCACGATCAAGTACTGCAGGATCGTCAAAACCAGTGGTGCTTGAAATGACAAAATATCGCTGGTTCCACGCAGAGTTGTTTCGCAGGTCCTCCTCCAGCAGCTGATCCACATATTCCAGTTCATTGTCCCAAAGGTTGAATTCCTGCAAAACACAGCAATTGACAAAAATCAGCATCGTACACAGCAGGACCTCAGCCATGCTGAGAGCAGAAGGTTTTTCAGAGTGAATGAACCACAGAAAACTTCAAACAAACTGACCAAAGGATGGTTAAATGATGTACATCTTTTGGTAGCTGAGCTGAATAATGCAACAGGATTGAGTCAAATAGAAGATGATGATGATGATGCCCGCTACAATCTCCACCTCCATCAAACTCCCATGTCCTTATTATATAGAGCCTCATCCACCATTCATTAAGTCATAGTTGAACTACACCACTTCCATGTCCATCTTTAATCGTTCATTCCTCGGTCTTAAGAATTTATCAATCTCGTTCTTGAATATGCTTAACAACTGAACATTTAAATCCTCTGAAATAAAGAACTACAAAGAGTTACAACCCTGGAAATGAAGAAATTTCCTTTCAGTACAGTCCAAATGATGAACTTTCCTTTCTGATATCACTACACCATCTCCCACTTTTAACTCACTCTTTCCAAGCATTGAAAACTGTGGAATCCAGGAATGGAACTCCTATATTTAAGCGGGCGGTAAGTCAAACATGCTCAGGGAACTAAAGATCAGTTATATTAGTATCAGTGCTGGGAAAAACAAGCATAGGATAGAAGAACATCTAAAAATCAAAACTTCAATATCAAATAGTCAGCATGGATTTCAAAAGGGAAAATCTTGCTTGACCAACTTTATTGAATGTTCTTCTGGAGGAGGTAATAACGAGTTTAGACAGTGATAATGCAGTCGACATAATTTATCTAGATTTCAAAATGCCATCAATAAGGTGGCCAATCCTAGATTAATTAGTCTTTTTTTCAGGAATAATAGGGTGGTTATTTGTTACTTGCAAGGTGCAAGTCTAGGTGGGTTGGAGCCACAAAGATCTTGGAAGCAAATGTATCAGTTGCTAAAAAGGCCATATTGAAATCAAACAATAGACTTCATTTCTAGAAGGACAGAATTGAAAGGAAGGCTGAGCCTGCAGCCTTGGTTAGACTATGTCCAGTGCTACATGCATTATAAAAGAAGTTGCAAGGTACCAGACAGTATCCAGAGATGACTTACAAAGCAGTAGCAGAAATACATTCATACAGGTTATCACGAAAAGATTGACAGGCTGAGAATATTTCCTCTTGAAAAAAGCGGAGGGTGACCTAAAAGGGGTTTTTAACATTACAAAATTATTTAAAAAATGAAATTATGTGAAATGGGTATAAAATGATTCCACTTACAGAAGGCCATCAACAAAGAGGATAACAGAAGGCCATCAATATAAGGTAACCACTAGGAAATTCAATAGAGAATTCAAAAGAAACATCCTTATCCAAAGAATGGTGAGAGTGGGGAACTCTATCACAGAATGGTTAAAGCAAATAATTATGAGCACATTTAAGGAGAAGCTGAACAAGCATATATATGATGACAAATGTGAAGAAAGGTGAAAGGAGGTAGAAAGATGGCTTAGATTCAATCTCTATTTCCATGTCATTTATGGCACAGTGGTTAGCACTGCTTCCTCACAGTGCCAGAGACCCAGGTTCAATTCCCGCCTCAGGCAACTGACTGTGT
Organism: Hemiscyllium ocellatum; assembly: GCF_020745735.1. Lineage (NCBI taxonomy): Eukaryota > Metazoa > Chordata > Chondrichthyes > Orectolobiformes > Hemiscylliidae > Hemiscyllium > Hemiscyllium ocellatum. The sequence goes on along the minus strand of NC_083436.1, from coordinate 31,643,882 downwards.
GGAGTTTGCACATTCTCCCTATGTCTGCGTGGGTTTCCTCCGGGTGCTCCGGTTTCCTCCCACAGTCCAAAGATGTGCAGGTCAGGTGAATTGGCCATGCTAAATTGTCTGTAGTGTTAGGTAAGGGGCAAATGTAAGGGTAGGGGTATGGGTGGGTTTCGCTTCGGCGGGTCGGTGTGGACTTGTTGAGCCGAAGGGCCTGTTTCCACTCTGTAAGTAATCTAATGATTACTCCTTCTCTGCAACTGATTCATTTTAAAACTCAAGCCTGGTGCAACTTGTCCTGTCCATTTCCTCCCAACTCACCTTTCCAAATTTGCCGCTGCCCTTTTTCTCATCTAGATTGTTAAAATAAAGAAAAAAAATCTCTTGACTGGGTTCACCTTCAATAGGATGGACAGAGAATAAGAATTAAGTGGAGTACCTTAATCACCCACTGTCTGTGCTGCCAGGCATGATAGTTTTTTGCATCTTGTTTGAGAATCCCAGAAGTAAACGCCAGCTCCTCTGAAGGGTCTTTTAACCATTCTACAATCTTCTGTCTGTGATACCTGGAAAGCAAGTGAATTACAGAAGTTTTTTTCAGTTACTTCGTTCATCAGCTGTGTTTTTTTCAAACATGGTGAGCAGCTCTGCTTTTACGTACCAAACTTGATAGTTCTTGGGTTGGTCCTCAATGATGTCAGAGATATACATTAATTCCTCATAGAGGTCTTTGTTCAAAGACTGCAGCACCACTCTGCGGAAGTGCCTAGGGTGAGTAAAGGTAATTGCAAATTAGCAGTCAGTTTTTGACGAAAACAAATCATTCATATATGACCAGGAAGAGGCCATTTATCCCTCAAGTCTGTTTAGCCATTTAGGTCGAGGCTTAAATGAAACTAAACTTCAGTTAGCTAACTTTGTTCCATATCCCTGGATACTCTCACCTAAAAAAAACTCTCATTTTTGACAGCTCCAAAAGTCCCAGTATCCACAGCTTTCTAAGACTCCTACCACAGTAGTGAAGAAAACTCCAGGGCATTTCACACAACTTTTGAGGTACAGTCACTGTCATCATTTTAACACCTGAGTCGCATCCAGCAGGATACCTTCAACAATCAGATGGATGATGTGTTAATCTGCTGTTGGCAGTATTGATGGAGAGCTGAGTGTTGGCCTGGGACACGTGGAGAAACTCCTTTCTCTTCTTTCAAACAAATAAGATCTTTAATACCCATCTGAGGCACTAGAACAAAGTCATCTGTTTCCATTGTCATCACCTCCAACAAATATTAATCTCGTAATATTGTAGAAAAATGGGCAGAGATTTACCAGGATGTTGCCTGGTATGGAGGAAAGGTCTTATGAGGAAAAGTTGAGGGACTTGGGGTTGCTTTCATTAGACAGAAGAAGCTTGAGAGGGGACTTAATAGAGACATATAAGATAATCAGAGGGTTAGATAGGGTGGACAGTGAAAGCCTTTTTCCTCGGATGGTGATGGTTAGCATGAGGAGACACAGCTTTAATTAGAGGGGTGATAGACATAGGAGAGTAGGGCAGCATGGTGGTTCAGTGGTTATCACTACTGCTTCACAGCACCAGGATCCCAGGTTTGATTCCCAGCCTCGCGTGACTGTCAGTGTGGAATTTGCACATTCTCCCTGTGTCTGCACAGGTTTCCTCCGGGTGCTCCAGTTTCCTCCCACAGTCCAAAGATGGGCAGGTCAGGTGAATTGGCCATGCTAAATGCCCATAGTGTTAGGTGCATTAATCAGAGGGAAATGGGTCGGGGTGGGTTACTTTTCGGAATGTCGGTGTGGAATTGTTGGGCTGAAGGGCCTGTTTCCACACTATAGGGAATCTAACCTAAATATATGCCAGAGGTAGTTTCTTTACTCAGAGAGTAGGAAGGGTGTGGAATGCCCTGCTTGCAACAGTAGTAGACTCGCCAACTTTAAGGGCATTTAAATGGTCATTGGATAAGCACATAGATGGTAATGGAACAGTGTAGGTTAGATGTGCTTCAGATCGGTTTCACAGGTTGACGCAACATCGAGGGCCAAAGGACCTGTACTGTGCTGTAATGTTCTATTTGTCACTTTGGTTTATGTTCAAATTGGGTTTAAGTTGGGTTAGAATCTATTTTCTCTCTGTTCACAAGATGGGCATGAAAATGACTTAGTCAAACCAAGAAGGCAAGAAAATGTTAACACATTTACTGTTCTTAGCTCTCATTTGCCATGTTAAAACAAATGAGTGGCAGATAGGTGACATATGGAAGGGACAAGTTCCCAGTTTGTGCACAACTCCCAATAAAACCCTCTCTGGCCATAGAATATGTTTTCTGTACATGAGTACCAATTGCACATACACTACACTGAAAATAACCTTTTTCATGTTTATAAATCAATACTAAAACTACAGTAGATTAAATTACAAGCAGGGAATTTTAAATCTAGAGTTTTCTTCATGCCACTTCAGAAAGAAACAAACATGTGCAAGCGTTCACTGGTTATGTAATGATAAAATCAAAAATGTACAAGATCAGAAATAAAGGATTACTATAATCTTTGTCTGCAACTTTTCCAACAAAAGAGAGCTGATTGCTGATTCAAACTGCCTTACCATACTGTGTAATTTGCAGCATTCAGTTCTATTGCATCCGTTGTCAGACTGAGTGCTCGCTCACTCCTTTCATCAAGCTTCAGAACAGCCCTGAAGTAATCATACACATCTTTAACTGAAAGAAAATAACAACTTCAGAAAGGTAGAGCTGAATAACTTATATAGGAATTATCTGGAAATTAAAAGAAAAACACATTTGAAATGATATTTTTCAAATGGGCATTCTGAACAGAGCGAAAGCCCAATGGAACATTTGCTTTCACTGACAATTGATTCATTCTGATATCACAAGGCCGGTCTCAATACATGAAGGCTCATTCCGAGATTCAAAATTTTCAAAAGTGTAATGAATGAACAAAACCAAAAAAGTAGATATTAGCCCTGGTGACCAAAGCCTAACTAAACAGGTGGTCTTTAAGAGAAGGTCTTAATGGAAGTGAGGAAGGTGGAACGTAAATCTAATGTGATGGAGGTCACTGTAATGAATAGTAGTGAGGATATCAGAGTAAAAAGGGAGACATAGATTAACAGCAATAGGAAAGGGAGATGAATTTAAATGCAATGTTAATACTCTTACATTGGATGCATTTGGGCTCCGGAACCAATATTGGTCACAAAGGACAGGAGTGATGGATGAATGGAACTTGATGAGAGTCAGGTTACAAGCAACAGAATTTTAGATAATATGGAATTCGTGGAAAGTGTGGACTGGGAGGGCAGTCCAGGGTACACAGGGAGCATGGAGTAGACAATGAAATTTTCAAGAGTAGCAGTAGCAGATGGGTTTTGTGGTGGCGAAGGTGGATGATGTTATAGAAGTGCTAGCAATCAAATTTTCCTTAAGAACTCAAACCCATCATTTATAAAAAGACCGACAGCTTAATAACAAAGCCGAAAACTTCTCGATGCCATCAAGCTCAGAATTAAGTCATGTACAAAATCTAATAGCAAAGTTTTTTCCCCTAAGGTAGAGGAGTTCAAAATTAGAGGGTATAATTTTAAGGTGAAAGAAAGAGTTAAAAGGGATCCACAGGGCAACCTTTTCACAGAGAGGGTGGCTCATACAGAGTCATGGAGATGTACAACACAGAAACAGACCCTTCGGTCCAACTCGTCCATGCCGACTCGATATCCCAACCCAATCTAGTCCCACCTGTCAGCACCCGGCCCAAATGCCTCCAAACTCTTCCTATTCATATAACCATCCAGATGCCTTTCAAATGCTGCAATTGTACTATATATGAAATGCACTGCCAGAGGAAGTGATAGATGCAGATACACTTACAACATTTAAAAGACATTTGGACATGTACATCAAAAGAAAAGGTTTAGAGGGATATGGGCCGAATACAGGCCAATGGGACTAGTTTAATTCTGGTTGGCATGACTGAGTTGGACCAAAGTGTCTATATCCATGCGGTATGACTAAGACCCTATAACCTCAATTCAATACTTACAGTTCTCAGAATAAGCGATCTGAACAACTGGATTGGGGCCATCATCCTGTGGAACTGGCTTAATATCAGCCCATTCCTTCCGGTCTCTTAAACAAAAAAGAATGAAACTTTTAGTACTTGCTACCCAACATGTAAAGAGAGCCTAGGCACTGAACATTTCACTCAAACTTCAAGCCTTATCTGTTATCCACATACAAGTCACTGGCTAGCCACCAACAACTGGTCACTTTCACCTTCTACAGCCAAGAATGCTGAGCATAACTGTAGCCTCACCAGCCTAGGTTAGTTATGTCATACCAGACAAAGAAAGCACAACAACACCTCTACTTCCTCAGAAGGCTAATGACATTTGGCATTTCCATAAAGGCTTTTACAAATATTTATAGATGCATCATAGAAAGCATCGTATTTGGATGCATCACAGCGTGGTGTGGCAACTGCTCTTCCTAAGACTGAAACAAACTTCAGAGAGTTGTGAATGGAGCCCAGTCCATCACATAAGCCTATCTCCCATCCATTGACTTCATATATACTTGCCGCTGGAAAGCAACCAACATAATCAGAGACCCTCCCCCTCTTATTATACTCTCTTCCATTAGGCAGGAGATATAAAATTTTGTATAAATGTGCGAACAGATGTAAGAGCTGCTTCTTCCCCACTGTTTATCAGACTTTTGAATGGACTTTTTTAATGTTAATGTTGATCTCTCTCTGCACCTTCTAGCCAGCTGTAACATTCTCTCCTACACTCTGTAGTTTGTGGGCGGCACGGTGGCACAGTGGTTAGCACTGCTGCCTCACAGCGCCAGAGACCCGGGTTCAATTCCCGACTCAGGCGACTGACTGTGTGGAGTTTGCACGTTCTCCCCGTGTCTGCGTGGGTTTCCTCCGGGTGCTCCGGTTTCCTCCCACAGTCCAAAGATGTGCAGGTCAGGTGAATTGGCCATGCTAAATTGCCCGTAGTGTTAGGTAAGGGGTAAATGTAGGGGTATGGGTGGGTTTCGCTTCGGCGGGTCGGTGTGGACTTGTTGGGCCGAAGGGCCTGTTTCCACACTGTAAGTCTAGTCTAGTTACCCTGATGCACTTGTATAGTATAATCTGCTTGTAAAATACCAAAGACAACACTTTTCATTGTACTTCAGTACACATGGCAATATTAAATCAAATCAAATTCAAATGTTTAAGGCAGTCTGATCAGACAATACTACGCCATATGACCAACATCTGCACTGAATTAATCAAGGAGTGGAAGAGGAGTGATGGGCTGACTTTACATTTTAAAATAGTTTACGTACCATTTCCAACTTCAGATTCAATATCATTCTCAGACAATGAATAGTGAAAAGATGGACTAGGGAATTTACAAATCACTACTTGGACATTACTGCAAATCAGTTAGGTAATGAAGAATAACATTAATAAAGGTTAGTCAGAAATCACCAAATACTACTTCAGAAGGAAAATCATGTTTACCTGCAATTCACAATCAGTGAACAAAACAAAGAATTTCACATTTACAATACCAGCAACAAGGAGACAACAGCTCCTTATCACAAACTGTACAACAATTAGATAGTGTGTTGCTTGACTGGTCACAAATGCTGACTAATTATGATATTCTGAGTATGAGTTTGGAAGTCATTACAAACTTCAACTTAGCCTGGAAACGTTCCTGTCATTAATTAAGTAGGAAAGTAGTTTATGTAGAGGCGGCTATAATTTTAATATACTGTCAGCCTTCCATTGCATAAAAAAATGGTTTGCTTCACATTGGTCAACTCTGTGCTGAACACCACCTGGTGCAGCTCAACAGTCTCATATTGACATGGTTGTATCTGCTGCATTTGTAACAAGGCAGTTTGGATATTCATATTCCAACCCAAAAGTAGTAAAAAGTAGTAAAACTTATCAGTGACATTTTTTGTGCTTCAGAATGGAGCTCCAGCACAGCCAGGAGGGTCATTTCCAAATATAGTACTTCTTTTCATTTTCAAATTGGTTAACCATCTGGGTGGCCCATAGAGCCCACGACACAGAGATGGACTTGGACACTCCATTTCCTTTAAACCATCTTCCCTCGGCCCGATTCACCACCAGAGCCCACCCTGACACCAAGGCCCTATTTCTTCCCCTGCCTGGACCTTCTTCCCAACCCCAGTTCGCAGCTCCATCTCCCTCCCCCATGCCCCTATCCAACCTCACCCCCCCTCTCTCTGTGTCCCCCCTTCCTTCCCTCCTTCACCCCATCCCCATTCCACTCCATCTTCTCTATGAAGGGCTTTTGCCTGAAACGTTGATTTTCCTGCTCCCTGGATGCTGCCTGACCTACTGTGCTTTTCCAGAATCACTCTAATCTAGACTCTGATCTCCAGCATCTGCAGTCCCCACTTTCCTCTTTACCAAATTTCCCCCCTACCCCATTCCCCCTTCCATCTCCCCCTTCTCAATTCCCCCCTCTATCTCCCCTATATCCCCACCCCCTCATTCACCCTGGATTACCCCCTGCCCCATTCCTCCTTATTCCCATTACCCCTGCACCTCCCTCACTCTCCCACCCCTCTCCCTCACTCCCCCTGCCCCTCCCCTTCTCCCTCAAACCCCCTCCCCCTCCCTCAAACCCCTTCTCCCTTACGCCCCCTGCCCCTCACTTTCCCGCCCCCTCACTCCCCCTGCCCCATCCCCTCTCCCTCAATACCCCTCCCCCTCACTCCCCCGCCCCTCCCCCTCAAACCCCCTCCCCCTCACTCCCCACCCCTCCCCCTGCCCCTCACTCCCCCACCCCTCCCCCTGCCCCTCCCACTCAAACCCCCACCCCCTCACTCCCCCGCCCCTCACCCCCCCTCCCCCTCAAACCCCCACCCCCTCACTCCCCCGCCCCTCCCCCTCACTCCCCCTCCCCCTCAAACCCCCACCCCCTCACTCCCCCGCCCCTCCCCCTCACTCCCCCACCCCTCCCCCTGCCCCTCCCACTCAAACCCCCACCCCTCACTCCCCCGCCCCTCACCCTCACTCCCCCTCCCCCTCAAACCCCCACCCCCTCACTCCCCCGCCCCTCCCCCTCAAACCCCCGCCCCTCACTCCCTCCCCCCCGGGCCTACCTGTAGAAGGTGTACCCGTTGTTCCTGCGGCCGTACGCCCCGCTCTCCGAGTCCCCGGACGCCCTCCTCGCGCTCTCCGCCTTCAGCTCTTCCCAGGCCGGGCCCTGCAGCTGAGGCTCAGTCTCCGGCTCGGCCTCCTGTACCGGAGCCTCTCCCACCGCCTCCTCCTCGGCCTCCCGGTCTCCCCAGGCCCCACTCTGAACCTCCCTCTCGGCTTCGGCCTCAGAGTCCGCCGGTGCCGCCATCGCCGCCTCGGTCCCCGGCGTGACCCGGCCCGGAGCCGCCTGCAGTACGTGACCTCCCACCGCCAGGGGGAGCACCTCCTCGGTCCAGCCTGACCCGGCCCGGAGCCGCCTGCAGTATGTGACCTCCCACCGCCAGGGGGAGCACCGCTTCGGTCCAGCCTGACCCGGCCCGGAGCCGCCTGCAGTACTTGATCTCCCACCGCCAGGGGGAGCACCTCCTCGGTCTGGCCTGACCCGGCCCGGAGCCGCCTGCAGTATGTGACCTCCCACCGCCAGGGGGAGCACGGCTTCGGTCCAGCCTGACCCGGCCCGGAGCCGCCTGCAGTACTTGATCTCCCACCGCTAGGGGGAGCACCGCCTTGGCCTGGGATCACAGGGTCAGAGCCTGGGCATTGAAAATTGCACTGAGACCCACTGAAATTACAGCTCCATGTAACTCCATCCGAATCTGCATCCAGATCCAGGTTGCCCTGATCAGGTTCAGTATCTGCAATAGACTTGCATCTGGATCTAGATCTGAATCAAATCTAGTACCTGGATCTACACCTTTACTTAGGCATTGCTCTGACCCAATGTTGCTCCATTTCATTACCTGGGGCTCGTGTTGCATCTGAACGGCATCTGGATCTGAATCAAGACCAATAACTAGCTCTGCATTTGCACTTTGCCATTAGTGAGCGTCTGGATCCAAGCAATCTTGTTCCATTTCATTACCTGGAGTTAGACTTGCACCTGACCTACATCTGGTTATAGATGTTCGGGTTATCTGGCTCAAGATTTGCATCTGGATCTGGATCGGGGTCTGAATCAAATCCAGCACCCAGAGGTACATCTGCATCTCGACCTGGAACGGAACCCAGAGTCTAGATTAGAGTGGTGCTGGAAAAGCACAGCAGGTCAGGCAACATCCAAGGAGCAGGAAAATCGACTTTTCGGGCAAAAGCCCTTCCCCTCTATTCCTGATGAAGGGCTTTTGCCCGAAACGTCAATTTTCCTGCTCCTCGGATGCTGCCTGACCTGCTGTGCTTTTCCAGCACCACTCTAATCTAGACTCTGGTTTCCAGCATCTGTAGTCCTTGTTTTTACCTGGATCTGAACTCAGGCTGTCTGAATTAATATCAGTATTTGAACATAGATTTACATCAGGATCTATATCTGCACCTAGATCTGGGTGTAAATCTAAATCTAGGCCATCTGGCCCACATTCAGTACTCAGAGGTATAGTTGCATCTGAATCTACATTTAGACTCATATCTAAATTTAGATCTGGATTTGAATGCAAGCTATATGGATTAAATATCTAGAGTTTGACCTGCAAATCCATCTGCATCCAGACAATAGGTCTAGATTTGAATTCAGGTAATCTGGCTCAAGTTCATTATCTCGATCTAGACTTGCATCTAGATCTACATCTGCACCTAGATCTGGATCTAGATTTAGATTTAAATCTGAATCCAAGCAATGTGGAGCAAGATTGGTATGTGAAGCTAGATGTGTTTCTGGATCTACATCTGGATTAAGACTGGTGGTTGGAGTTAGACGTGCTGATGGATCAACCTACAACTGTATCTACACTTGGATCTGAATCTACAATGAGTTTGGTATATGCAACCTGACCTTTAATTGCAGGTATTTCCATTACTTATAGAGTTTTCTGTCCTCCATTTACATTGGGCTGAGTCACATGGCTAAATGATACTGATGATCTGTTTAGTCTCAATACTGGAGCTAACCTTGATTGCTGAATGTTGTTGCAGCATAGAAACTACTAGATGAAAAATAACTTACGTCTATCCACTTTACTGTTCACCAATGACAGACTGGAGTTGAGTGCAATTAATGACACATTGATGCACAGTATGCTACAAGATGTCATAAACATATACATTGAGTAGTCTGTAACTATGTTGCATTGATTGTGGAGGTAGAGTGTGTAAAAAAACTAATGCAGTAGCTACAGAAACACCTGTATCCAGAAAGAAAGATTGCAATAGATTTTAATTCAAGATATCTTTTAGTAAGTAGCAGAACTAGCATACTTAATAATTTACATTGATGAATTGATCTTCCCTATCTACAATTCTCTGTACTGTTAATAGTGAACCATCTGTTCCCACTATTTTTACTGTAGACCTGTTTTATTTTAAGCACTGATATTTGTTTATGGAATTGGAACCAGGTGTTAAATAGAGAAGAAGAGGGATGACGCTGTCTTGAAGAATGCATTTCTTTTCCTTCTCTTACTCTGCTGTATAAGTGGAGCATCAAATCATCAAGCTGAAGTTGTTCAACAAACAGCTGTATTATTAGAACTTTATTCAGGAAATGCTGGAATCACAGATAAATTAATATCTAGAAACAGGAAAAAAGTCATTCCTTAACTCAGACAGACAGCCAGGATTTATAGGATGGTTACTTTTCTTGTTGGTCTCATAGTTTATGGCTACATGAAACTGATGCAAATATTCTCAGCTAAGCTGCTTCCAATTTGGTGTCCAGCCTCCTATTAAGAAATCACTCCTCTAGAACTTGTACAATCAAGTCACAGAGATGCACAGCATGGAAACAGACCCTTCAGCCCGACTCGTCCATGCCAACTTGATATCCTAATAAAATCTAGTCCCATTTGCCAGCATTTGGCTCATATCCCTCTAAATCCTTCCTATTCATATACCCACCCAGAGGCCTTTAAATGTTGTAATTGTACCAGCCTCCACCACTTTCTCTGACAACTGATTCCATACACTCACCACTCTCTGCATGAAAACGTTGCCCCTTAGGTCCCTTTTAAATCTTTCCCCTCGCACCTTAAGTCCATGCCCTCTAGTTTTTGGACACCTCCCCCCCCCCCCCACCCCCCCTCCCAGAATAATACCTTGTCTATTTATCCTATCCATGCCCCTCATGATTTTACAAATCTTCATAAGGTCACCCCTCAACTTCTAACACTCCAGGGAAAACAGCTCTAGCTTATTCAGCCTCTCCCTATAGCTCAAACCCTCCTACCTGGGCATCATCCTTGTAAATCTTTTCTGAACCCGTTCAAGTTTCACAACATCATTCCTATATCAGGGAGACCAGAACTGCACGCGATATTCTAAAATTGGTCTAACCAACATCCTGTACAGCCAGAACATGATCTCCCAACTCCTATACTCAGTACACTGACCAATAAGGGCAAATGCCTTCTTCACTACCTTGTCTACCTGCAACTTCACTTTCAAGGAATTATGAACCTGCACTCCAAGGTCTCTTTGTTTAGCAACATGCCCCAGGACTGTATCGTTAAATATTTATAGATAGAGATTTAAATTTAAAATAGTGAAAGATTATAACTATACAGTGTAATTTCCCATTCAGATCTGACAAAATGACAAATCACTGATGTGTAGAATGAGTAGCTAAAATCAATTTATTTGTATAATGTTATTATTTATGTAGTGAAACCCAAATTTATTTTCAAAGCTATCATGAAATATTACTGACAGAAAAGCAGGCCACAGTGCAGGGTTAGATAAACTTGTATAAGAGTTATGCAAGTCTGTCTAACTCCTATGGAAGTCTGTGCAAGAGTTTATTGCACAGAAACAGGTTAATGTTAGTATTTATGAGTCTCTTTCCACCTCTCTTCATCTAACTCCATAAATTCCTTCTATTAATGTCTGTCTTACATTTATCTTGCTTCTGATTAAATGCATCCATTTTATTTGCCTCAAATACTTCATGTAGCAGCGGGTTCAACATTCTGACCACTCTCTGGGTGAAAAAGTTTCCTCTGAATTCCTTAGGGGATGTATTAGTGACTTCCATGTATTTCTAGCTTCTTGCTCTGTTCTCACCCATAAGTGGAAACATTTTTTATGTCAATCCTACCAAATCCTTTCATAATCTTAAAGATTTGTATCATTGCTCCCCATTAATCGTCTCTCTTATACTAAGAGAGGCCTAGCCTGGTCAATTATTCTTGATACAGTTTGAACAAAAGCACACAATTACAGCACAATTATATTTTATTCAAAAAAGACTTAACATCAGTTACAGTCATACATAATATTCAAAATAAGTTATTGTGTAACAATCTTTTTCCTTAAATGAAACACATTCCTTTAAAGCTCCAGTACTAAAATTGATCAAGTGCAAAAGAATGCATGTAACATCATTAATATAACGAGATTGTATCGCACTAATTTCGTTTAATTAATCTTGAAGAATTTGTGGGCAACAAGAATTATATTAATAAAGGAGACATTTCAAGCAGTCACCAACAACAGGAAATATATTCTCCAGTTGATCTAGAAATTAAACTCAAAGCTAAACACACTGTTTTTCAAAACAGAGGAAACAATGCAGAATGATCAATTTCCTGCTGACATCAACTTATTTAGTTCACATTTACTAACCACTTGTTAAATAATAATGTAAGCATAATTCCAGAGGGTGATAGAACCGGTCTTGAGAAGTGACAGGTGATGGTCTAACCAGGGGTCACTATGCCTCAGCTGAGGAGTGAGGTCGAGAAGATGGGACCTTCGTGGTGACTTAAGCTGGAATGGAAATCGAACCAGTGTTGTTGGCATCACTCTGCATTACAAACCAATCAATCATTCAGGCCAACTGAGCTAACCAGTCCTCCATTGTTAAAAATAATGGTCCAAGACATTCGACGTCAGACCTTCGGATGACCATCCTCCAAGGCAGACTTCGGGACAGGCAGCAGCGAAAAGTGGCTGAGCAGAGGATGATAACTAAGTTCGGTACCCATAGGGAGGGCCTCAACCTGGACCTGGGGTTCATGTCAAATTATAGGTGACCATCATTCCACTATACACACACACTCACAGGCACTCCTATACACATGGACACCCACACACACCCTTACAGACACACACACTCCCACGCTCACACATGCACCCCCTCACAGACGTAAGATGCTCTGCATTCACTACACACACATACACTTTCTCACACCCCAGACAGACAGACACACACACACATAGACAGACAAAGACCCACATGCACACATATATTTTGTGGGGTGAATTTGTATTTGCAGGGTTACATTGTACTTTGCTCAAAAACTGTATGCATTCATGTAGAACTCTGTTATCTCACTTTTTATATTAGAATCAATCTAAACATCAGGTCATAGACAGAGAACACAGGGGGCTAACACCTTCAAAATATTGTCTAGCTATCACCATTGTTAACAGCTAATCCGAGAATGCAACTTTTTTAAAAAAGGTTTTGTGATTTACACATGAAGGAAGTGAAACTATCACTGTATTCTAACAGATGAAAGGCTTAACAGACAATCAATTTTTCAATGTATAATTTCAGTTACATCACACTGTAAATTTTTGCTATAAATTCTGTGTATTAGGATTGAGCCCTCCACTAATCACCTGGTGAAGAGCAATGCTTCGAAAGCTAGTGTGCTTCCAATTAAACCTGTTGGACTATAACCTGGGTGTTGTGTGATTTTTAACATTGTTAAAAGTGGGCTGTTGATATAGGTATGTCACAAGAAATCTTTAATAGTGCAAATGCCAGCACAATTGGCCTTCCTTCCTTTCTCTCAGTACCAGCTATGCTCCCATGTTTATTACCTTCTATGTTCTTCCCCACTCATTAAACTGACCTGAATCCTTTTGCAGCTTCTTTTGTCCTCCTGAATGCTTACTTTCCTTACATCCGAAGTTTACTGGCAATGGAAATTTTCCATTGCCAGTAAACTTCGGATGCATTACATTCCAGGCAAAAGTGAGGACTGCAGATGCTGGAAACCAGAGTCTAGATTAGAGTGGTGCTGGAAAAGCACAGTGGGTCAGGCAGCATCCGAGGTGCAGAAAACATCGATTTTCCCGCTCCTTGGATGCTGCCTGACCTGCTGTGCTTTTCCAGCACCACTCTAATCTAGACTCTGCATTACACTCCATCCCATCATCAATACAGATTGTAGATATCTGAAAGACAATCATTGATTCTTGTGATATGAGTAGTTGCAGTGTGTTTACCAGCCTGTTTATTCCTACTGTTTTCTCTCAGTAACCAATCTCCAATTGTGCTAATATATTACTCCATTCAATTTGCTGTTTTAGCCAATATCTTAAATACTTGTGAAAATCCAAATAAACTGTATCTAATGGTTCGTCCTTATCCATTCTATTAGTTACAACATTAACCAAAACAATCGGATGAATTAGTCAAAACAGGATTTCATTTTCATAAATCTGTGTTGACTTCCTAAATGCTTGTGGGATAAACCTAAATTAGGCCTTTTTGTAATTACAGTGAGAGCACCAATGTTGGTGAAGCTTTGTTATCATGACCCTTATAATAGATTTAACACTTGTTACTACTAAAATAAGGCTAAGTGGCCTTTGTACCGTTTCTTTTTTCTCTTGCTGTTTTCTGGTGCATTGGAGTTACATTTCCTACCTTGCAAACAGGGGGAGTTCTAGGAGTTCAAAGCCTATATATCAACACTTCCATTGTCTTCTTTTTCTCTAGACCATTGGGTCCAGTGCATTTGTTTTTATTTCCATAAATTTTTTCAGCAGCCCTGTTCCCGACTGAACCTGATCACTATATGTTCCTCACCTTCACCAAACCTTTGGTTCCCTATTACATCCAGAATATTTTTTGCATGTTTCACACTGAAGATAAATAAAAATCATTTGTTTAATGTCAGTACCATTTCCTTATTCCCTCTAATTTGTCCTGTCTCTGCCACAAAGGAACCCAACATACTCTTGAGAAACTCTTTTTGGATACATATAGAATCTTTTACAATCTATTTTTGTACCCCTAGCTAGTTTACTTTCCTATTTATCTTTACCATTTTTGGTCATCCTTTAATGAATTTTCAAACTTTCAAATTCTGAAACTAACTACTTTTTGCAATGTTATTAGTCTCTTCCTTGAATATCACATTTGCTTTTTTTTGTTAGCTACAGATGATTCATTTTTGCCGTGGAGTTTTTATTTCACAAAGGAATGTATGTTCATTGTGAATTCATTTTTGTGTAATTGTCTACGTATGTTCATATCTTTTAACTTCCCAATTTATGTTAGCCTCAATCGAAATAGCTTGCTTTGTTCAGATTAAAGGCAATAGTTTTAGGTTCACTAACTGCCTACAGAATTCTTATATATTATGGTGACTCTTCCCTGTATGTTCCTTTACTACATTTAACACTGTTTAACTGTACAACAATAAATTTAAATTAGGTCTTTCTGTAATTACAGTGATAGCACCAATGCTGGTGCAGCAATGTGTAAAATTGGCAGGCATAGCTGCAGCAGAATTTCACAACTCACAGATGCCCACATTGGACTATTTGATAGCCATTCACCCATGCCAAAGGGATTTTAGTGCCACCCACACCAGCCACATAGAGGCAGCATGTATCTGGCTCAGTGACACCACACCTGACAAATTTGCTTTTAATGTTTATGGAAAATGAAATTTTATAAGCTAAATATTCACAGAAATGGAAACAATATTAAAAAAAAACAAAAAACAAATAAATTGTAGCACCTTATGTCAAACACTTATACAATATACATTTTGACTACCACCTGGATATTGAAGGAAGATTAATTCACTAGAAAAGTAAAGATGCAAGTAGTTTAAAAAGGACAAGTTTGGAGTAGTTCCAGTCTTATGAGCTAATCTTTGCACATGACCTACATCAATGTATGGAAGTTACTGGCATTGGTAACTATTCAGATACCTGCCGAAAATAGGTGTTGGTAACTTCAACATGCAAGTCAGAAGTTCAACACTTGTTTGGATATGACTGTGATAGAGGGGACAATGTTCAGTGGAGCAGATGCCAGGTCTGATCCATTCAGCATCTTTGAGTGATTACCACCTCTACTGTTGGGGTGGTGGTCGTTATTTCTTTCTGATAAATTTCTCGAGCAATTTCTTGACTGAAACTGATAACCATTTGTTCCTCATTCTCACCAGAACCTTGGTTCCCCATTACATCTGGAATTGGGAAGAACAGTCAAAATCAGATTTTGCATTCTGGCAGGCAAATTTCAATTCACCTTCACTCACACTCAAAAGTGCAGCCCAATTAACAGACTCCAAGTGACAGCTTTATATTCGTGGTTAGAAATCTTGGTCCTTTTTGGTAAAGAGGTCATGGAGAATCCATGAGGTTTCGTAGAACTTAGTATGATCTCCAGCAAATATTTAACTCGGTGCAAGATTAAGTTCAAACCACTGCTAGTTGTACCATTTCCTTGATGTTCTTTCATTGACAAGCAGGGGCCTTAGCATCTTGAACCACATAGAATGCGTAGGAAAGAGCAGGGAGAACAATCGGTTTTCCTGGTTGTAGCACTTTCCCAGTGATAATTGGCAATGTCGTCCTGTCCACCATTTTGAGAAGCTTGCCGTTGAGTTGAACAGACCTAAGAATCAGACATAAGTTTTGATTTCTCATGCGGTGCACTTGCCTATTGCACTTGCCCCCTTCTGACAAATTGGACTAAATTTCACCGTCTCATGAAGACTATGGGAATTACATGCACAATGCCATTGGATTATTCTCAAAGATTCTTCAGTTATAGAGTCATAGATTCATAGAGATGTATATCATGGAAACAGACCCTTCTGTCCAACCTGTCCATGCTGACCAGATATCCCAACCCAATCTAGGTCCCACCTGCCAGCACCCGGCTCATATCCCTCCAAATCCTTCCTATTCATATACCCATCCAAATGCCTCTTAAATGTTGCAATTGTACCAGCCTCCACCACATCCTCTGGCAGCTCATTCCATGCACGTACCACCCTCTGTGTGAAAAAGTTGCCCCTGAGGTCTCTTTTATATCTTTCCCCTCTCACCCTAAACTTTTGCCCTCTAGTTCTGGACTCCCCAACCCCAGGGAAAAGACTTTGTCTATTTATTCTATCCATACCCCTCATAATTTTGTAAACCTCTATAAGGTCACCCCTCAGCCTCTGACGCTCCAGGGAAAACAGCCCCAGCCTGTTCAGCCTCTCCCTATAGCTCAAATCTTCCAACCCTGGCAACATCCTTGTCAATCTTTTCTGAACCCTTTCAAGTTTTACAACATCTGTCTAATAGGAAGGAGACCAGAATTGCAAGCAATATTCCAACAGTGGCCTAACCAATGTCCTGTACAGCCGCAACATGACCTCCCAACCCCTGTACTCAACACTCTGACCAATAAAGCAAAGCATACCAAACGCTTTATTCACTATCCTATCTACCTGCGACTCCACTTTCACAGAGCTATGAACCTGCAATCCAAGGTCTCTTTGTTCAGCAACACTCCCTAGGACCTTACCATTAAGTGTATAAGTACTGCTAAGATTTGCTTTCCCAAAATGCAGCACCTCGCAATTATCTGAATTAAACTCCATCTGCCACTTCTCAGCTCATTGGCCCATCTGGTCCAGATCCTGTTGTAATCTGAGGTAACCCTCTTCGCTGTCCACTACACCTCCAATTTTGGTGTCATCTGCAAACTTACTAACTGTACCTCTTATGCTCGCATCCAAATCATTTATGTAAATGACAAAAAGTAGAGGGCCCAGCACCGATCCTTGTGGCACTCAACTGGTCACAGGCCTCCAGTCTGAAAAACAACCCTCCACCACCACCATCTGTCTTCTACCTTGGAGCAAGTTCTGTATCCAAATGGCTAGTTCTCACTGTTTTCCATGAGATCTAACCTTGCTAATCAGTCTCCCATGGGGAACCTTGTCGAATGCCTTACTGGAGTCCATATAGACCATATCTACTGCTCTGCCCTCATCAATCTTCTTTGTTACTTCTTCAAAAAACTCAAACAAATTTGTGAGACATGATTTCCCACGCAAAAAGCCATGTTCACTATCCCTAATCAGTCCTTGCCTTTCCAAATACATGTACATCCTGTCTCTCAGGATTCCCTTCAACAACTTGTCCACCACTGAGGTCAGGCTCACTGGTCTGTAGTTCCCTGGCTTGTCCTTACCACCGTTCTTAAACAGTGCGTCACGTTTGCCAACCTCCAGTCTTCTGGCACCTCACCTGTGACTATTGATGATTCAAATATCTCAGCAATAGGCCCGGCAATCACTTCTCTAGCTTCCCACAGAGTTCTCGGGTACACCTGATCAGGCCCTGGGGATTTATCCACCCTTAACCGTTTCAAGACATCCAGCACTTCCTCCTCTGTAATCTGGACATTTTGGAAGATGTCACATCTATTTCCCTACAGTCTATATCTTCCATATCCTTTTCCACAGTAAATACTGATGCAAAATATTCATTTAGAATCTCCCCCATTTTCTGTGGCTCTACACAAATCCGCCTTACTGATCTTTGAGCAGAAAGTGAGGACTGCAGATGTTGGAGATCAGAGCTGAAAATATGTTGCTGGAAAAGCGCAGCAGGTTAGTAGCATCCAAGGAGCAGGAGAATCGACATTTCGGGCATGAGCCCGAAGAAGGGCTCATGCCCGAAATGTCAATTTCCCTGCTCCTTGGATGCTGCCTGACCTGCTGCGCTTTTCCAGCAACACATTTTCAGCTCTGATCTTTGAGGGGCCCATTTCTCTCCCTAGTTACCCTTTTGTCCTTAATATATTTAACTAGGAAGTGGTGACACCCACACATGGACTAATCCACTTGGAAGAAAAAGTGTCACCCTTCCTTCCGATCAAGAGCCAACATCATGGACGGGGGGACACTCAATTACAATCTACAGCAGCTGCCCCAACACAGCTATGCAGTAGCCAGACCTCGCTCCTCGAATCTTTCAGACATCTCAACTGTATTCCAGCCTCTACTCTTGATAGATTTTCCTGCACAATCATCTCACAGTTTTTCTTTTATCTGCCAGTCTCACCCACTAAGTCCTTCACTTTCCCAGATTCTGGTACTCTGTGTCCTGGAAACTGTGTGGATGCTTCTCTCAAGGCTGCAGGCCAGGACATACACCTCCAAATAGGAGCCTGGGGAAGCAAGGTCTATTGCAACTGATGCAGACATCACAGCAGAGATCAAACACTGGTGACATTAAACACAAGTAATTAATACCTTGGGGTGACTGATATTATGAATGTACCGACTTTAAATGGGGCTGTTTTAAAAATAAATGTTGCAAGTACGCCCACCCAGAGTGTCCAAGGGGCCTATATTTACTTGCTTTCTCATTAACTGAATTATAATTAGTTCCTCCCACACCACAAAAAACGATGAGCAGGAACACAGAAACTATCAATTTTATAAATTACGATAACACTTTTGCAGTTTGTCCGCCACACAACAGATAGAGTCTCAGGAGCTAGAACATCTACTTGGTCCTGACAGTTGTATTCATGCCTCTGAATTAAGTTAATGGATATAAGACCCACTGCTGGATTTGAGCAGATAGTCGAGATGGAGAGTATGGTGCAGAGGGAATGCTGCACAGCTACTTCAGATGTCGTGAAAAAATTCTAATGCTGCTATTTAAAGAAAACGAAGGATAGTCTCTCTGTATCCTGATTATTTTTATCCTTACAGCTATGGCTTGGTTATGTAGCCCGTCTCTAATTGTGGCCTTTTGTAATATGCAAATTCATTGTTGCATTTTCCCCCATTTAAACTTCAAAAGCACTTCACTGGTTGATGGCCAGAAGGTACAATGCAAGCAATAGCAGCTGGACTCAAATCTGTCTGAACCAGGATTACACGGTGATGGTGGGGTTTGGGTGGTTAGGAGGCAGTGAGGGAAGGATCATGGTGGGGTTGCAGTGGTAATGGTAATGGGGCAGGTAATGGAAATGCTTTCCATAGAAATGACACATAGTTTGACCTCTTCAAGCAGTTTGTGAAAGTGAAATAAAATGCGGAACATTGGCTCAATGCAGATCATCATAAATTCTTTGAGATAACTAGTCACTGAATTTGTTAAACGCCAAAGGTGTACTTACTGTGAATATAATCCTCTGCTACTGTCACCAGGTTGAAGCAAGTACTGAATAGTTTTGTTGAACAAAGAGCAGCAAAGGAGAATGTGTTTGTCTTGGTCACTCAGGTTTAAAGCAAACATCGTTACTGATCCCTTTCGATAGATGTAACTGGAAGTGGAGAAAGATGAATTAGTATTATTGTCGATAATCATTAATCAAGTTCTTCAGTTGATCCTCCCAATACTACGTGTGCACTCAAATTCCATGCTGAGTATTAGTACATGTGGAGGTCCCAGTGTTGGACTGGGTGGATAAGGTCAGAAGTCACACAACACCAGGTTATCGTCCAACAAGTTTATTTGAAATCACAAGCTTTCAGAGTGCTGTTCCTTCATCAGGTAAAGTTCACCCGACTTCACCTGACAAAGGAGTGGCATTCCGAAAGCTTGTGATTTCAAATAAAACTGTTGGACTATATCTGGTGCCATGTGACTTCTGAGTATTAATAAGCTATTGTCAATGCCTTATTTACAAAATCATTCACTCCTTGAGCATATTATTCTGGGTACTAGCTAATGAAAAACACACACACACACACACACACATACAAAACAGGCAGATATTTCATGGAGGTAGGGTTTCAGTTAGGTCAGTTGGCTGGACAGCTGATTTGTAATGCAGACTGGCGCCAACGCTGCCGGTTCAATTCCCAGATCACCTGAGGTCACTGTGAAGGTCCCACCTTCTCAATCTTTCCCCTTGCCTAAGGCTGATGGTCAGATTAAACTCTCTCTTTAATGAAAGAGCAGCCCTCTTGTCTATGGCAACATTATTTATTGGAGGTGACAGAGACCTTTTTCTTTATTCACAGGAAGAGGGCATCACTGGCTATGCCAGCATTTAGTGCCCATCCCTAATTGGCTAGTAAAAGCCAATCACTTGTGGGTCTGGAGTCACAAGTAGGCCACACCAGGTAAGGATGGCAGATTTGCTTCCCGAAAGGACATGAGTGCACCTGGTAGGATTTTCTGATAATCAGCAATGGATTCAGGTCATCTTAATTGAGCTCAAGTTCCACTATCTGTCATGGCAGGATTCAAACCTAGATCCCCCGAACACTACCTGGGTCTCTGGATTAGCTATCCAGCATAATACCACTAGACCGTCACCTCCCCTAACTAATTGTCTTTTAGAATCCTGTGTCATTTTCTCATTAAGTACAACTGAGCAGCGTTAGGCTTTCTCTGCCATCAAGGATGTTGGGAGCAGAGGTCCCAGTGCCAAGACTACTTCCTGATAGAGGCCAACAGCTCCACTGGGTATTGGTGGCTGCTGCTGGTAATGCACCAGTGCGGGCACAGGGTCACCAATGGACCCAGGCACAGGAAAGTGATGAGAATAGCAAATGGCTGTCCTCCATGATGCAGGTTCCTTGGTCAGGTACTGAGTGCCTGTACATGAAGGACCTTCAGAAGCCTACGAGCATTACTGACTGAGTCTGCTGCCTGCCGAAGTCCAGCAGTGATGGGATGAGGAAGTAACTGGGCATTGAGGCCCTCAACTGTCAACAGTGGGAAAGCCAGATAGCTGAGTTATGTTGGACTTAATCAGTGTTGAGATTGAATGGAGGCAGGGTCCCCATGCATCACCAAGCTCAATACAGCAGGGGCAGGGAATTCTGCCCATATTCCCACTGCAAAATGATTGCACGTTTCCTTTGAAGAATTTTATTTGCAGCCTATTTAGAAAACAAGAAAATAGCAAAACATCACACTGCTGTGACTTTAGTCCCAGCAATTGTATTTCAAAATGAGACAATTTAATCTCACTCTTTGGAATAAAAAAAAGCACAAAACAAATAATTCTTAGATGGACTTCTGCCCAGATTTATGCCATTAAAATTAAATTGGAAATATAAGTGTCTATTGCACTACTTTCTTATCACACAAATAAGAGAGGCACATGGTATGAAGCTTGGCAAAGGCTGAATGATGTTATTGTAGAAATAATTAGTCTGGTCCTTTAGACATTAATGGAAGTATTAATACATTCATTTTATACAGTTAACCTTTAAATTCAAAGAACTTAATAAATTATGTTTATCAATAGACATTCTGTAGTGTAAACACTGAGTATTGCTGAAAAAGGTCACATTTTGTCAAGCTTTCGTCTTGCACTCATCAGAACATTCACAAGAATAAAATTGTAAAATGAGAACAAAATTTTATATTGTGTGAGCATAGACTGCTGATTGGTTGGAAAAGGGACTCTGATTGGAAGAGATGTTGCCACAGAGTAGGTTAGATTATGACTGCCTCAATTTTAAAAAAACTGAAATCAGATAGGTCGATTCTGATTGGTCAAGGCACTGCCCTGACAAATGAACTATAGATCGGCCGTCAATTATTTTGTTAATTTGATACACGTGTAATGTGTGTTCATGTTCTTTCTGTCATAGGCATATATTTCTAACATATATTGTGCATGTACACATGTACCATTGCAATTACACCGTTCTGCCATAATAGGTCACTTTCATACCTTCCACCAAGCATGTTAAGGTTATACAGAAGTGTATTACTAGTTAATTAATTCAATATGAAATTAGAATATAAAATTGAAGCACAGCAAAATGTTCACATGAAATTACATCTGCATGTTGTGGTTTAATTATTTGTGTTCTCTAAATTACACACAATCTAAATCATGAACTCGGTTTGGACGTGTCATTAACAAATTTGTGGGGGTTCAGAGTAAGTCTTGGGCATTGATAGAGCCTATCAGAAGGGTTGAAGAAAAGGGAATTGTTAGAGGATTTCTAGCAGGAAAAGAAGAAATATTGAATGGGGTGCCCTGGAAGGATAGCATATAGGCCACAGTTGCAACTAATTTTGGAATGTAATAATCCAAATGTCAGGAAGAAAGTTCATGCTATGCTAACTTGGAACACTTATCTATAATTTCTTCTCCCCCTACAATTTCACTTCAGGTCACAAAGCTTCAGATAATTACAGATAAATCTTCCAAGTAACAGTATGACATTTCTTTTTGACCTTTATCAGAATTATTACAATCCACATTACCCACGTCTTAAAACTTAAAAGTAAATGCCAAAATTGTTTCAACATCATTAAAAAAATGTAGGGCTCCAACTTTTTATTTTTTTGCGTTAACAATTAACTCCAACTCACAACAATGCTGGACAGCTAAAATTTTGGTCTGTCCTTTGCTTTTACTGTTTTACAAGAAAACCTAAACTTTTTTAAACAAATGAATTTCAAATTGAACAGGAAAACTCAACTGAACAGATCTGTGTTTGAATTACAGTTTTTGATTGGACTGCACCTTCCTTCCACTTTATAACAGGGAATACATTTTAAAAATATCCCATTGACTGCAAAGTGTTTTGGGGCAACATGAGATTAAGAAAGCTGCTACATCAAATACAAATCGATCTTTCTGATTCAGGATGTTAAAAGAAAACAAGAGCCTAAGGATGTCTAGGCCAAAATTCTCTCTTCAACCAGTTCCATCACCAAGAATAGATTAGTTGTTTCTTCTTTTTTTTTGTGTGGGGCAGTGTTATGGACAAAATAGCTGCCACAAAGAATTTACTTGACATTGAACTATTCTAAAATGGGTCAGACAGGATAGCATGATTTCTAAATCCAATTTCTTGTCTTCATCAGCAAAAATGTTTTTGAAGTGGAAACTGAAATAGCATCCTATTTAGCAGCCAAATACTATCAATTTGCAAGCTCTCCATGAGGTATATATGGCAAGACTTCCTCTCTGCTCCTTAGCATATATTGAATGCTTTGTTTTAATAAAACCTCCATATCTTCAATTCAAAATTACTGGGGTCTTAAGTTGAAGGTTTGCTAAATCTTTTATTTTTCACTTAACACATCATT
The DNA here is from genome assembly GCF_020745735.1 of Hemiscyllium ocellatum. NCBI lineage: Eukaryota > Metazoa > Chordata > Chondrichthyes > Orectolobiformes > Hemiscylliidae > Hemiscyllium > Hemiscyllium ocellatum. The sequence goes on along the minus strand of NC_083436.1, from coordinate 31,620,635 downwards.
GAATTCTTTATGAAAAGAGTGCATTCATAATGGATTAAAACTACATGTAGAAGTCAATTTAGAAAACAAAACAAGAAGTCATTGCACCATTTATAAATGATGCTTTCGTGTTCAGTTCACTTCATTTCTAACTCAGGTGGTGTAAAAGATACAATGACACTATTTTAAAGAAGTAGACAGGCAGGATACTGGAAGAACACAGCAAGCCAGGCAGCATCAGGAAATGTAGAAGTCAATGTTTTGGGTATAACTGTTCTTCAGGACTGAGGGGGGGGGAGGGCACAGAGGGAGCTGCAGATAAAGGGAGAGGTAGGGACAGGGTAGTAAAGTGGGGATAGGTGAAGACAGGTAGAGGGAGGTAGAGGTAGAGGTAGAATGAATCCGGTTGGTGGCAGGGAGGGGGAGGGGATTGGAAGGGAGTCGGGGGATGGGGAGGGAGGTTCTGGCCAATCCTTATTCATCAACCAATCTTACCACACACAATCTTATCTAGTCGTTATCATTTTGCTGTTCGTGAGAGTCTGTGTATAGATTGGCTGTTTCCTCGATTACAATTGTGACCACACTGCCACAGCATTTCATTGTCTGGAAGGCCTTTTGGGACATCTTGGAGGTTGTGAAAGTTGCTATAGAAATTCAAGTTCTCTGTTATTGTGTGGGTATAAGATAAGGTATAAATTCTGCTCTGTTAATAAACTGAAGTGAAAGTCTGACATTGTCATCTGGGCCTTCGATCATAAGTCCATGACAGTAGCAGCAACCACTTGGTTCAATCAATAAGCATTCAAATAAAATACAAAAAATGCTCTACACCAGCATTAGGTAAGAAAAGTATTCAGGAAGGTCCTTTACCTGTTGGGGTTGGTACAGTGCATGTACACCCGTAAGGTTCCATTGTCGGCTGTGTCTTTGTACCCAGCAGATACGTTCAGTACCCTGGTGCCGACAAGTCTTTTATAAATGAGAGAAAGCCAATAATCCTGCAAAGAACAGAAAATAAAAGGTTTTTTAGGTATGTTTGTTTTAATCAGGAATTCCTAAAGATGAGGAGACAGATACTAAAACTGTAATATGCGAGACAGCCTGCAGTCAATTACAGAACCAGATTCAAGTAGATTTGACAGTTTCTTTGTATAATTGCTATGTTACAGGGCTTTTAAAGAATTTATTCACAGAAATTTGGCGTCACTAGTAAGACAACTTTTATTGCCTTTTCCAAATTGTCTGATGATTCAGCATCTTAAAATAAAACCAAATGGTTTGCTCAGCCAATTCAGTAGATAGCTAAGAGCCAGCCAATTGCCAGAAGTGGCATATATATCAGATAAGGGCATCAGATTTCCCTCCCTGAAAGATATTGGTGAACAAAACGTGTTTTCTTGAAAAATAAAACAAATAATCCAATAGTTACATAGTTGCTTTGAGGATGTGTATAGGATATAAGCAGGCAGGGAAATTAAGTTCTGAGTTTTGTAAAACAAGAGGTTCAGCTGAGCATGACTCAGATCAGATAACAACTTACTTAACTGGATTGGGGTGCTGCAGGCAAAGGTAATGGATTAACAAGGTGGAAAAGCATTTATTATGTAGAGCCATTTAACAAGATGAGGTAGCATTCAGTAAGTGAGGTAAGTTTAACAAGGTGAAAAATATTTATTATGTGAAGCCAGTTATTCATTCTGTAACAGCAGATGGCTTAATCCTTACAACTGACACTTGCTGATTGTGACGGTCACCCAATCAATATGTATGTTGCCTTATTTGGATGCTCCTCCCCGTAAAATGACTATATAGTTCATTGAGAAACTACTGTTCCAGAGGAGACCGTGAACTCATGTCCCTGTGCACATGGGCAATTGTTCTGTCTCCCTCCATGGCCTGGAATAAAGATGAAGGAAGTAAAACTATGCTGGGTTTCTGAGCGTTTTGCTTCGACTGAGGGGTGAAAACAGGATGACAGCTTGGATATTAGATTTTTGTCTCACATTTGATTAACTAAATTTAAGTTCCACAGGGACTGTGGTGGGATTTGAGCTCATGTATCTGGGGTATACATTCAAGCCTCGGATTACCATCATGACCACAATGGTGCCACATCTGTCCATTTCCTCACACAAAGCCAGCTTCAAATCACACCTTTGCAGGTTAAGAACTTAATGTAAACAAAAAATTGGAAATAAAAAAATGGTTTCAGTAAAATAACCACAAAGCAATTGGACTGTCAAAAAAAAAAGTTAACTGGTTCACCAAGAATCTTTAGAGAGAAAACCTGCTGTTTCTAATCTAACCTGGCTCTATGTAACTCCTGTGCAATACCAATGAAGTTGACTCAACTGCCTTCTGAGCTGAAAATGTGTTGCTGGTTAAAGCACAGCAGGTTAGGCAGCATCCAAGGAACAGGAAATTCGACGTTTCGGGCCAGAGCCCTTCATCAGGAATTCCTGTTCCTTGGATGCTGCCTGACCTGCTGTGCTTTAACCAGCAACACATTTTCAGCTCTGATCTCCAGCATCTGCAGACCTCACTTTTTACTCAACTGCCTTCTGAAACAGCCGAGCAAGCCACTCAATTATGCATTAAATTCTTACCCGCAGCTCAAAAAGACCACATGTTGGAAGATAACGAGAGATGAGCAATAAATGTCAGTCTTGTTAGGGACATCTGCATCCCAAGAATGAATAATTAAAAGGTTAAAATTGTGAGTGAAGTACAATGATTCTCTCCACCATATACAATTTTGATAATTCAGTGCCTTTTTTTTCCAAAGAAACACACTTTCTCTGAGATAAATAGGCACCAAATCCTGAGAGATAATATTGTTTCCCCTGTATAATCTCTTACCTCAATCATAAATATTTACCTGCCCTGCCAGATTAAATCATTTAATTTCATGTTAAATGTACTCGATAAGTAGCTCTTACTATTTTTCACTCTCTGTATAAATCAATGGAGAGCCACTAGCAATGGCAATTTAAAGCAGTTAATATAACCAGATCAGTTGTCTCTCTATTTCAATGGAAAAGCTCCTGTCTAAGTACTATATCAAGAAACAATTTACTTGGAGTTAAATAAATCTTCTTACCTTCTTAATGATGATTGAGGTGTCAGCAGCACCTCTTCATCTTTCCAAAGGGTGCACCTATGCTGTGATGTTCCCTAGATAATTATGAATTATTGCTATTTTGCAGTGTCTAGGAGCTTCATTAATTCCTGGAGCTTCTAGAGAAATTCTAGAGTGTTGACAATCCTGTTTTCATTCCCTTCCACTTAGGTCCACAGCCCACCCTTATCAGTGAAAGGGTAAAGTGGCATTCTGCGCTGGAGTGCAAGAGGTAAATTCAACAATCCTGATCTTGCAAATTGCCTGACTGCAGCAGAATATCACACCTTCAATGGCAGTATGGTAAACTGTAAATGATACACACAAACACACACACACTCCAACTACCAACTCACCCATAAAATGCTGTCTGGTTTGCAACCTGTGATAGCATTGAACATTCCAAGTCAAATGGAGAACATGCAATGAAAATTGTGAATGTTTCTAAACAGTCAGCCTGCAGCACACATAATCCTTCCTGTATTGTTCAAATCTCCACCTGTCTCAACAACCCACAAAATGGTTATTGAATGAGGATGAAATTGCCTGAATCTATTTCATAATGAAAACATATTTCTGTTCATGATTTTCCAGTCATGTCAGAGAGGACAAGGTCATAGGAAAGGAGGAAGATGTTTTAAAAGCTACACACAAGCATTGTTGGGCTCCTCCATTGCAGGGGTCGACCTGAGCTCCCGTCACGACCCATTTTAATTACCTTTCCCACTCCCTTTCCGACATGACCATCCTTGGCCTCTCCATTCCTACAGCCAATCAAACCATAAGTTGGAGGAACAACACCTCATCTTCCACCTGGACAGCCTACAGCCCAGAGGACTCAACATGGAGTTCTCCAATTTCAGATAACCTCCCTTACCATCCTGTTCAAGCCCCTCACCTTCCCTTCCATTCCTCTGATTCACCCTTCCTTCCAGTTACCAACTTGATTCATTCCTCCCATTAACCAACCAGGTCATACCTTCTACGTATGTTCACCAATCCTTACCTTACCTCACTCTCCCACCCCCTCCACCTCACCCCCTTATCTGCAACTCCTGCACATCCATCCTCAGTCCTGAAGGGTTACACCCGAAATGTTGACTTCTCCACCACCTGATGCTGCCTGGCTTGCTGTGTTCTTCCAGCCTCCTGCCTGTCTATCCAAATTAACAGCCCTGCCCACCCAAGATTCTTTAAATTAGGTCTTGGTCAAATCAAGAATAAAATGTGTGTAGATCGTGAAATCACAGTGCAAAGTGAATGTTAGTTTCAGTGTCTTTTAAAATTATTACTTAAAATTAAAAACTGTATCATACATACTGGTAATGGGTCAAGAGTCCTATCCACCAGCTGATAAAACCCTGCTCCAAACAAAGCCTGTCGGATAACAACATCAATGCCCAATTTAGCCGACAGTCCAAGTTTGTCCAACCACCTGTAAAATAATGAGATGATGAGCACCTGGGCTGATCAAATGCCTCTCATATTGACTCAATAGATAAAACAAAACAGCCATTCTGAAAATCCAGCACCTATATCTGAAATGCTTGCAGGTAGTGGGTGTTAGCTGGAGATTCACCTGGACCTCCACAAACTAAGACTGTGATTGTTGGGTTGTAAGATGTGCACACACAATGTGTAACTTGTAAATAAATATCAAAAGTTACATTAAGTTTGGCTCCAGTTGTATCCTCTGCTAATTGGATTTCTGGATTATAACATTAAGTGATATGAAAAGCAGTCTCCAATGCATTGAAACCCAAACTCTCCACAGTATGATGCAGTATTCTTTAAGCTTGATGGCTTTATTAACAGAACAGAATGACTAGTGATTAAAACTTTTCGTTTCCCACGCGAATTAGCAGGTCCAAGTTGTTGTTGCAGTAGGTGCCTAACAAACAAACTCAACAGTGCCATCACAACTATGTCCAACCAAGGACAGGGGGACAAGGGTATAATTCGTCAGTGTTCTCATTACTAATCCTGCAACATCTTTGGACAAATGATTCAAGTGTTGGAAGAAGGAATATAATTCGAGTGATATGGTGATCAGCTATGCTGCCTCACAATGCCAGGGACTTGGGTTCAATTCCAGCTTTGGGAGTTTGCATGTTCTCCCTATGTCTATGTGTGTTTCCTCCTACGTTCAAAAGATGTGATTTGATCATAGAATCCCTACAGTCTGGAAACAGGCCATTAGGTCCAATAAGTCCACACCCGACCCTCTGAAGAGTGACCCATTCCCCTACCCTATTACTCTACACTTCCCCTGACTAATGCACCTAACCTTCACATCCTCAATATCATCGGCATGTTAGCATGGCTAATTCACCTAATTTGCACATCTTTGAACTGTTGGAGGAAACCGGAGCACCCAGAGGAAGCCCACATTTGGTGAATTGGCCATGCTAAACATTGCTCTGTAGTGTCCAGAGATGTGCATATTAGGTGGTTAAAAAAAACCATGTGGGATGATGGGGGTGGGTCTGGGTGGGATGCTTTTTGGAATGTCAGTGCAGATTCAATGGATCAAGTGGCCTTTTTCTGCACTATAGGGATTCTATGATTGTATCCTGTGGTTGACTGTGATTCAGTTTAGTAGTTATCCAAGTCAGTCAGAGCACATCTATGATTAATGGTCATTTCGTGAAGGTACTGAAGGGTGATTCTGAACCTCCCTCAGCAAGTAGACAAGGACAGGAACAGATTCCAAACCCTCAGGTACCTCATGGTAATTCTATTACACTTGTTCATCTTGACAGAGGGATTGAAATTACAATGAGACACTGGGGGACACCTTTCCATCCAGTTCATCATTTGAATTCCTTGTTGATGTTCCACAAATTGGAGGAGGTGCAAAAAATTGTATAAAACATTGCATAGAGTCATAGAGATGTACAGCATGGAAACAGACCCTTCAGTCCAACTCATTCATCCCAACCCAATCTAGTCCCACCTGCCAGCACCCAGCCCATATCCCTCCAACCCCTTCCTATTCATATACCTATCCAAATGCCTTTTAAATGTTGCAACTGTACTAGCCTCCACCACATCCTCTGGCAGCTCATTCCGTACACGTACCACCCTCTGCATGAGAAAGTTGCCCCTTAGGTCTCTTTTACATCTTTCCCCTCTCACCCTAAACCTATGCCCTCTAGTTCTGGACTCACCCGCCCCAGGGAAAAGACTTTGTCTATTTATCGTATCCATGCCCCTCACGATTTTATAAACCTCTATAAAGTCACCCCTCAGCCTCCGACGCTCCAGCTTTAGAACTTGTAAATTTTTTTTCTAATTTGCTTTTCTCTTGGATATAACCCATTCATTGCCTATCAGTGTCAGCATGTTAGACATTGGACCATCCTCCTTACAGATTAGATTACTTACAGTGTGGAAACAGGCCCTTCGGCCCAACAAGTCCACACCGACCCGCCGAAGCGCAACCCACCCATACCCCTACATTTTACCCCTTACCTAACACTACGGGCAATTTAGCATGGCCAATTCACCTGACCTGCACATCTTTGGACTGTGGGAGGAAACCGGAGCACCCGGAGGAAACCCACGCTGACACGGGGAGAACGTGCAAACTCCACACAGTCTGTCGCCTGAGTCGGGAATTGAACCCGGGTCTCAGGCACTGTGAGGCAACAGTGCTAACCATTGTGCCACCGTGCATCCTCTGGTCAAATTAGCACAATCAGTCAAATTAATTGGATGAAAATTTCTTAGACCTATGGGGTCTTACAGCAAATGAGGTTAGGACACTTCAATCCAACTTCGGGGGAGGGGGGTACGGGAGGCGGTGGAATTGAATGTCTCAGAGCAAAAATTGAGAACACTGGAAAAGGGATGGCTGAAGAGGAAACATTAGCATAAGTAAAACTGGGTGGTCTTCAGATGGTGGGCTGAGCTCATATTTTGAAGTAGACCAGGGGGAATGATAATCTACATTGATTTTACTATTTATCTGGCTTCATTCTGAAATGATATAAATGTGCTGACCACTGTGCTATAAATTAACTGAGGAATTAGCTCTTACAAGTGGCTTACAGGATAATGAATGCTTGCTACTCACATAAAACCAGCTACGTATTTGTCTGAGAGATCAGGAGCTCCTCCTCCGAAAGCTGAACTAGTCTCCCCTAACCATACCTTCTTTTCAGGAGCAATTTTAGAAGCAATCTGTGGTAAGGGAAGTATAAGAGCTTAATGTTAATGTGAAGATCAATATTATTATTGACTGAACCATGAAAACAAGATTATGATATATTTAAGCCAGAAACAAATATTTATTTTTGAAAAGTATATTCATAAAAATAAGTCATAACCAAAACTACTGTGTATTCTAGAAGTCTGAGATAAAACAAAATAATGCTGGAAATATACAGCTGATCAGGCAGCATCTGGACTGTTAACATTTCAGATTGAGCTGACCTTCCTATCAGAAGGATGTTATGAAACGTGAAAGGGTTCAGAAAAGATTTACAAGGATGTTGCCAGGATTGGAGGATTTGAGCTATAGGGAGAGGTTGAATAGGCTGGGACTGTTTTCCCTGGGACATCGGAGGCTGAGGGGTGACCTTTTGGAGGTTTATAAAATTATGAGGGGCATACATAGGATAAATAGACAAGGTGTTTTCCTTGGGGTGGGAGAGTCCAGAACTAGACAGCATAGGTTTAGGGTGAGAGGGGAAAGATGTAAAAGGGACCTAAAGGGCAACTTTTTCACACAGAGGGTGGTGCGTGTATGGAATGAGCTGCCAGAGGAAGTGGTGGAGGCTGGATCAATTACAGCATTTAAAAGGCATCTGGATGGGTATATGAATAGGAAGGGTTTAGATGGATATGAAATAAGTGCTGGTAAATGGGACTAGGTTGGGTTGGGATATCTGGTCGGCATGGACAAGTTGGACCAAAGGGTCTGTTTTCATGCTGTACATCTCTCTGACTCTATAAGATGATTATCATCAGAGGAGCAGCGGAATAGCAACTGTTAATCCTTACTCATTACAGAATATCTGAAACACAAAAGTTAACCCAACTTCTCTCCACAGATGCTATCTGATCTGCTGAATATTTCCAGCAGTTTTCTTTTCCATTTAAAGACACTGTATGGTAATTGTGCATCATTGAAAGTGCATGAATTGTTCCATGACCCAGCATGTTAGACAGTCTAAAAGAGACGTTGATTACCTCGGTCTGACATTTGTAAATGACCTGTAAAATGTATAGGAAATAGAGGCACTTGGGGAACAGTGAACGTTGTTATCCATTTTAATTTGATCTGACATTTGCAGACGCAAGAGGCCAGGAGCTGTGAAAAGGACTCATTCCAAAATAAAGAAATCACTTAAGGAAAGATTGTTCAGCATCTCTATCCATGATCTGAGCAAAAAGAATATGTTTAATTTTAAGTTACATAGGAAAGTTGTGTGTGTAAACTGCACAGCTCACGCACACTTGATAGCTAGCAGCAACAATTGGGAGAGAAACAAATGATCTTCACATTATATATCTTTTGGAGCAGATTTTAGAAGCTGCAGTTACGAGTTTCCATCATTTTCAAACATTTGGTAGTGAGGAGTAAATTTATAAACTGATGTCATGCACTTGTCTAACAGCTGAACACTAACACTTTACCGAATAGTATGCTGTAAGTCAAACACTGTTATTCATGAGGTAGCACCAAAATTAAAGATTTTATAGAAAAACACAAAATTCTCTAATTTACCTGTCTTTTAATCCCAGGTTGCTAGATAGCATAGACCAGTCTTTTCAACTTAACAAGAAATGCTATTTATTACAAATAGATTTCAGCCACAGGTAAATAATTATGAATTCTTGACGTTTAACTCTACTAGTTAAAACTCTAACCCCCTTACAAAACTCACCTGACACACATATGCAGACAGACACAGACAAAAAGAAATGGGTGTTAGAGGTGGAGAGGGAAACTAGGGTGGCTATTCAAATGGTCCTTGATCATAGGATTCACGGAAATGATCCTTTTTGGCTTCTCAGGACTTGTTGTTTGGTGAACTCTATTTGGAAGGGGATGGCCAGAGCGACTGGTTCACAACTTAAGGTGCTTTGATTTATGAGTTAAAAATAACAATTTACAGTAATTGTTAGAGTCAGAGAGTCAAAGAGATGTACAGCATGGAAAGATCCTTCTATCCAACTCGTCCATGGCGACCAGATATCCCAACTCAATCTAATCCCACTTGCCAGCACCCGGCCCATATCCCTCCAAACCCTTCCTAATCATATCCCCATCCAGTTGCCTTTTAAATGTTGCAATCATACCAGCCTCCACCACTTTCTCTGGCAACTCATTCCAAACATGTACCACCCTTTGCGTGAAAAGGTTGCCCCTTAGGTCTCTATATACCTTTCCCCTCTCACCCTAAACCTATGCCCTCTAGTTCTGGACTCCCCCACCCCCGAGAAGAGACTTTGTCTATTTATCGTATCCATGCCCCTCATAATTTTATAAACCTCTAGAAGGTCACCCCTCAGCCTCCGACGCTCCAGGGGAAAACAGCCCCAGCCTGTTCAGCCTCTCCCTGTAGCTCAAATCTTCCAACCTGGCAACATCCTTGTCAATCTTTTCTGAACCCTTTCAAGTTTCACAACATCTTTCTGATGGGAAGGAGACCAGAATTGCACGCAATATTCCAACAGTGGCCTAACCAACGTCATGTACAGCCGCAACATGACTTCCCAACTCCTGTATTCAGTACTCTGACCAATAAAAGAAAGGATACCAAATGCCTTCTTCACTATCCTATCTACCTGCGACTCCACTTTCAAGGAGCTATGAAACTGCACTCCAAGATCTCTTAGTTCAGCAACACTCCTCAGGACCTTACCATTAAGTGTATAAGTCCTGCTATGATTTGCTTTCCCAAAATGCAGCACCTCTCATTTATCTGAATTAAACTACATCTGCCACTTCTTAGCCCATTGGCCCATTTGGTCAAGATCCTGTTGTAATCTGACCTGTTTCCACACGATAGGGATTTTATGATAAATCAAAAATCGAGAAAAATAAAAAGACATGGACTTTATTACACAAAAGTCTGCTTACCTCAAAAATTTGATTAATTTTAAGAATAAGGCTGTCCAACACCTGAGGGTTCAGGAAGTCCTTCAGTGATGCAGTCCGCCCATTCAGGTAATAACTGGCAAATGATGAAGCATATTATTGATACTGCATGTATTTCAAAGAATGTTAGCTACTCAATCCAGTGAATGCTTGAACATAATTACATAAAGTTGCATACTTAGACCTTTTCATCAGCACAGTTTAATTGCATTGATGAAACTAAATTAAAACGAAGATGGTGAGTGTGAACTGCTTCATTTCCAGATGGGTCAATGGGCTGAGAAGTGGCAGCTGGAGTTTAATTCAGATAAATGCGTGGTGCTGCATTTTGGGAAAGCAAATCTTAGGAGGACTTATACACCTTAATGGTAAGGTCCTAGGGAGCATTGCTGAACAAAGAGACATTGTTGCAGGTAGATAGGATAGTGAAGGCTGCGTTTGGTATGCTTTCCTTTATTGGTCAGAGTATTGAGTACAGGAGTTGGGAGGTCATGTTGCATTGTACAGGACATTGGTTAGCCCACTGTTGGAATATTGCATGCAATTCTGGTCTCCTTCCTATCGGAAAGATGTTGTGAAACTTGAAAGGGTTCAGAAAAGATTGACAAGGATGTTGCCAGGGTTGGAGGATTTGAGTTATAGGCAGAAGCTGAATAGGCTGGGGCTGTTTTCCCCTGGCGCATTGGAGGCTGAGGGGTGACCTTATAGAGGTTTATAAAATCATGAGGCACATGGACAGGGTAAATAGACAACGTATTTTCCCTGGGGTTGGGGAGTCCAGAACTAGAGGGTATAGGTTTAGGGTGAGACTGGAAAGATATAAAAGAGAGCTAAGGGGCAACTTGTTTGATGCAGAGGATGGTGCATGTATGGAATGGGCTGCCAGAGGAAGTGGAGGAGTCTAGTACAATTGCAACATTTAAAAGGCATCTGGATGGGTAAATAAATAAGAAGGGTTTGGAGGAATATAGACCCGGTGCAGGCAGATGGAACTAGATGGGGTTGGGATACCTGGTCATGGACAGGTTGGACCAAACAGTCTGTTTCTGTGCTGTACATCTCTATGACTCTATTCTGTTCTGGTAGCCAGAACGCACGTATTTAAACAATATCTCTTTCCCTTTCCCCAAATTATTTTCTATTACCCTTTGGAAAATTGAACAATGCACTTTAAAGAACCTCTATCTATTCATCAGGATGGTCACAAACGTTTACAAATTTCTAAGTCCCACTTTTTATCTCACGTCCTTCAATACCCCTATTAGCCAAAAATGTATAAATCATTTCCAAAATTTATAGCTGCATCCACATCTACATCCTAGCCATTGCATATATTCATCAAGTTTCTGTGTACAATGTTACAGTTTTGTAAGTGTGTACAGAGTGTCTACAAGTTGTGAACAGGTTTAATCTGGAGTCTGTTTGCAAGTCAATTTGTGAGCAAGTCAGAAAACAACAACAATATAAAGCAGCCATTCATGAGTACAGGAAATATTTGTAGGTCAGATCCTTAAAATTACATCTTGTACGAGATCATACTTGGTGGTACAAGCTAAACCAGACATTCATAAATCATGGATCCCCTGTATTGACCTCCTCATTTAATCTTTGAGAATGCGTCCTCTGATATTTGGCTTGCATTAAAATAAACTATAACCAGATTGCAGAGGAACTGATCAACGATCACGATCTTAAATACCTCAATAACATTATCTCGATGTTGTGTATTTATTTCAAAATGCCCACAATCTCTCCTCAAAGTACTAAAGGCCAATCCGTATTGCGAGGCCAGGCCATTTCCTATTTGGATCAGTTCCCAAAACTTCATACAGTTGTCAAGGTGAATGTGGAAAACACTAACATCACAGATGTTATTAGGAATAGAAGTGTGGAGCATTTTTAAAATGGTGAGCAACTGCAAAGATTTGATTTCCAAAGGAACCTAAGTGACCTTGTTCATAAGTCACCAAAACCTAACATGCAGACAGACTGTAAGCTAGAAGGTAAATGGTACGTTTGACTTTACTGCAAGAGGATAACAATACAGGAGCAAAAAAGTCTCATTTAAACTGTATAGAACAATTAATGAACCTGCATCTGGAGTATTGTGCACACTTCTGGTCCCCTTACTCAAAGAAGGATATACTTGACCAAGAGGGAATGCAGCAGGTGTTCACAGACTGAGTCCTCAGTTGGTGGGATTGCCCTTTGAGGAGAGATTGAGGAAACTGAACTTGTATTCTCCAAAGTTTAGAAGAATGAGAGGCAATCTCAACAAAACCAAAGAGATGCTTAAAGGAATATACGGAGGAGATGCAGAAAAAATGTTCCCTCTAGCTGGAGACAATCTCAGAATAAAAGCCAAACCATTTAGGAATGAGATGAGGAGGAACTTTTTCACTCAGATGATCATGAATTTTTGGAATTCTCTACCCCAAAGGGGTGTGGCAGCTCAGTCAATGAATAAGTTCAAAACAGAAATTGATAAATTTCTCTCTAAGACTAACACAACCAATTATTTTCACTCTTGCCAACTCCAATGGAGGGGAATACTCCCTCAGTGTCCAGTAAGGGCACCAAACCTCACTCCCTGGCTCCTGCCATATCTGAAAATTCTGTTTGTCTTTATCAAAACTGCTTCAATTTTATAGTAATGTATTTCAGCATGCTACTGTCACGTTAGGTGGGCTTTGGATTCTTCATAATACTATTAATGGTACCATATTGTATTTTCAGACATCAGCATGTGGTGTTCTGGTTTGTGTGGCTTGCTAACACTGATTCACCTTTTTCAATGAAGATCTAGAGTTTATCTAATTATTAGATGGTGAGGAAGAGATTGCTGGAATCCTTGCTGAGATATTTGTATCATTGACAGCCATGGATGAGGCGCTGGAAGAATGGAGGGTGGCTAATGTAGTGCCATTAATTAAGGAAAAGCCAGGGAACTGTAGACCATTGAGCATGAACAGAGAGACCTAGGCTGCGTAATTCCTTCAAAGTGGAGTTGCAGGTAGTTAGGGTGGTGAAGGAGGAGTTTGGTACACTTGCCTTTATTGGTCAGTGCATTGACCATAGGAGTTTGGATGTCGTATTACGGCTTTATAGGACATTGGTGCAGCGTTATACTGCATTCAGTTCTGAGCTCCCTGCTATAGGAAAGGTGTTGTTAAACTTGAAAGGGTTCAGAAAAGATTGACAAGGATATTGCTGGGACTGGAAGGTTTGAACTATAGGGAGAGGCTGAACAGGCTGGAGTTTTATGCACTGGAGCATCAGAGGCTGAGGGGTGACTTTATAGAAGTTCCTAAAATTATAAGCAGCATGACAGTGAGTAGCTGAGGTCTTTTCCAGGGTAGAGGAGTCCAAAACTAGAGGGCCTAGGTTTAAGGTGAGAGGGAAAAGATTTAAAAGCAACCTGAGAGGCAACATTTTCTTGCAGAGGGTGGGGCTTTTATGGAATGAGCTACCAGAGGAGTGATGGAGGCAGGTACAATTCCAACATTTACAAGGCATTGAATGGGTACATGAATAGATAGGGTTTAGAGAGATAAGGGCCAGATTCTGGTAAATGGGACTGGATCAATTTAGAATTTCTGGTCATCATGGAGAATTGGACCAAATGGTCCATTTCCATTCTATGTTACTCCATGACTCTATATGAGACACTTGTCTTACAGGTTCCGTAACTTGCTAGCCAAAATGACTAAACAATCCTGGGAGCTGTACAGAGCACATTTTTTTCTTTTGTGTACTCTTGCTCACCTCAACCATCTCCACCCAAAGACTGTGACACATCCGATAGAGGGTGGAACTCAATATAGCTTACTGTTAACTTTTTCAGAACCTTTTACAAATGAACTTATCATCATCAGTACAAAAAAAAGTTACCTACTGGTGCCAGGTGATTGCACTGAGGACATTCCCTCCAGTTTTAAGAAATCTAAGGGTAAAATCAGGGAAAATATTGTTAATTAAAAGATCACTTTGGAACAAAACAATCTCAGAATTTCTGGCCATTTCAAACCCAAACTATGGACCAAGAAAAAGACATACAAATTGATCCTTTCCCCAGCTTGGCAGGAAGGTTTGTATTACTGTGTTGTCAGTCTAAACTGACACAGCACCTTCCTTAAGTCATAAAGATTTATTATCAGATAATGGAAATTCTTTTGTTACATTTGTGGAAACTGTTCTAACAATACAGTTGAAAATGTTTCCAAAGTATATTAACAGACTCAATCACAAACAGATCTGATGCGCAAAGAATATTAGTCATCTTGCCTAGCCCAATCTATGAGCCTAAATATTATTTTCAGGTAAAACTACCTGCTCTGTCAGGTGGACGTAAATGACCACAAAGTACTATCTGAAGAGGAGCCAGGTCAGTTTTCTCAATGGGTTTGTAAATATTTGTTACTCAAGCTTTATCACTGGTTAGTTGTATCACTGCTGTATCTAGGATCTTACTACATTACCACAGTGACAACACTACATCAGTATTTACTCCGCTATAGCAAACATTGGTATGTTCTATCAACATGAAATTGAATATAGGTAAATTATTTCTGTTCTTTATTCCAAAGTCTCTAAATTGGCCCAATAGGCAAAAATCTTGAGATCCTACCATGGAGGTTCCTTTTCTACATGCTATCTGATTGGAGTTATTAATAGTGAGTAAAACCTCTGGTAACTAATAGTCATGGGGGCATTGCTCCTGGAGCAGATATTTGCAAAACTGACAGAGAACTCAACCCTTTCAGCAAGGTGATTATCGCTTGTTTCCCAGGCTGTCCAATATCAGGTCCATAGAGTCCAGAGTGGTTGAAGCTCTTGAATGTGTGCAGCAGATTATACAAATGCTCAAAGTCTTGTCCAAGCTGCGAGCCATGAATTTTTATGTGAGCCTTCTTTCTAAAACTGTTGGGCTCTGTGAAAACAAGATAAAGAAAGAACAGATTAATAAGGTTGCATTTTGTCCACTCTGAATTCTGTGTCCTTGTATGTCGTCTGGTCACATGTCCATTTCCACAGAACTAATTAGATTCAAGGTTTCAGTGAAAAGCACCCTATCAACTGACCATTTCCAACTTTTGACTTAGTTTATGTGGCTCATAGGAAGAGCACACTGATGTGAAATGCAAACAACTGGTAGCAGCAGCTTCTTTAAACTAGATCATCAGTGAGAGCTGAGTAAATCAAACATTTTGTTGAGTACCTATACATTTATTGCTTGAGTATCAGCCATTTACTTTAACACCCTCTGGGGTAGAGAGATCCAAATTTTAATGGTTGACCCCTTATTCTGAGACCAGGGCCACATATTCTAGACCATCCAGTCAGTGGAAACAAACCTCTCAGTTAAACCTCTTCAGAATTCTGTTAGCGTTAATGAGCTCACCTCCTATTCTTCTAAACTGCAGAGTATAGATCCAGTTTACTCAGTCTATCACTGTGGTTCAACCCTCTCATTCCAAGACTCAAGCGAGTGAACTTTCAGGACACTTCCTCGACTGCAAGTTTCTCTTTTGTTACACAGGGAGACAAAAGCTGTGCAAACAAGTATAAGAAGTAGGAGCACAAGTGTTATTTCCTAATTACTTGCTGTACCTGAATGCTAACCTTTTTTGTTTATTATAGGTGTGGTCTCAAAGCCCTGTGCAATTCTTTTTTATTTATTCACAGGATGTGGGTGTCACTGGCTAGGCCAGTACTTTTTGCCTATCCTTAATTGCCCAGAGGGCACACTGTTATAGTTCTGAAGTCACATGTAAACCAGACTAGGCAAAATGACATTTCCTTTCCTATAGTACATTAGTGGACCAGATGGATTATCCCCCAAAAACTGACCATAGTTTCAAGCTGGTCATTGGACTCTAAGTTTCAGATTTTCATGGAATTCAGATTCCAACATCTGCTCCGGTGGGTTTGAACACAGGTCCCCAGAAAATGACATGCAAGCATAGAAGATAGAAGCAGGAGTGAACAATTTGATCATTCAATTTAATCATGGCTGATCATTAAAATCTATATCCTAATCCTGACCTGCCCCCATTATCCCTTGATCCTTTTAACCACAAGAGCTATATCCACTTAGTTGAAAACACATATTGTTTTGGTCTCAATCACTTTCTGTGGTAGTGAATTCCATAGGCTCACCACTATCTAGGTAAAGAGATTTCTCCTCATCTCAGTCCTAAAAGGTTTATCCTTTATCCTCAGCTATGGCCTCTGATTCTGGACCTCCCCATCATTGGGAACATGTGCACCAAAACGGTCAATTCCTGTTAGAATTTAATAGGTTTCTATGAGATCCCTCCTCATTCTTCAAAACTCCAGTGATTACAGTCCTAACCAATACAATCTCTCCTCATATGTCAATCTTGCTATTTCAGGAATCAACTTGGTAAACTTTTCTTGCACTCCATCCATAGCAAGAACATCCTTCCTCAGATAAAGAGTCCAAATGCAACCTCACCAATGCAATGTATAATTGCAGCAAGTTATCCTTGTTTGTATCGTCTGGCTTTGAAGGTCAACGTATATTTGCTTTCTTTACTGCCTGCTGAACCTGTCAGAATACTCTCACGACTGGTGCATGAGGACACCCAGGTCTTGTTGAACATTCCCCTCTCTCAATTTACAATGATTCAAATTATAGTCTGCCTTCCTACTTTGGCTATCAAAGTGGATAACCTCACATTCATCCACAACATACTGCATCTGCCATGCATTTGTCAATTCACTCAGCCTATCTAAATCACACTGCAACATCCCGGCACCCTCTTCACAGACCACCCTTCCACCCATCTTTGTGTCATCTGCAAATTTGGAGATATTACATTTAGTTCCCTCATCTAAATCATTAACAAATATTGGTAATAAGTGGAATCCCACTCCTGATCCCTGTGATACCCCACTAATCAGTGCCTGCCATTCACAAAAGGGTTTACTCTTTTTCCTACCTGCTAACCAATTTTCTACCCAAATCAATACATTATTCCCAATACCATGTGCATTTATTTTGCACAATAATCTTTTATGTGGGATTTTGTTGAATGTTTTCTGATAATCCAAGAGCAGAGATACACTGCTGAGACTATATAAAGTTCTGGACAGACCACACTAGGAATATTGCAATCATTTCTGGGCTCCATATCTAAGGAAGGATGTACTGGTATTGGAGGAGATCCAGAGGAGATTTACATGAATGTGCCAGAGGTAAACATGTCTATCGTATGAGGAGCATTTGAGGACTGTGGTTCTATATCAGTAGAATTTAAAAGGATGAGGGCAGAATCTCATTGAAACTTACAAAATACTGAGAGGCCTAGATAGAATGAATGTGGGGAAGATATTTCCACTAATAGGAGAGACTAGAAGCAGAGGCACTGCCTCAGAGTGAAGGGACAACCTGTTGGAACTGAGATGAACAGGAATTTCTTCAGCCAGAGGGTGGCGAGTCTGTGGAATTCACTACTGCAGAGGGCTGTGGAGGCCAAATTTTGAGTGTATTTATGACAGAGACAGATGTTTCTTGATTAGTAAAGGAATTGGAAAGGCGGCAGGAGAATGGTTTTGAGAAACATGTCAGCCCTGATCTAACAATGGAGCAGACTTGATGGGCCGAATGATTTAATTCTGTTCCTACATCTTATGGTCTATGGTCTAAACCATATCCAGTGGGTCCCCTGATAAACTCTACTAGTTGCATCCTTGAAGAATTCCAGTTTGCATGACTTCCATTTTGTAAATCCATACTGACTATGCCTGATTTGACCACTGTTTTCTAAGTGCTTTGCTATAAAGTCCTTAATGATGGACTCTAGCATTGTCTCCCCTACCTATATCAGACTCATGAGTCTATAATTCCCTGCTTTCTCTCTCCTCTTTAAAGTAGAGGAGTTACATTACCTACCCTCTAATCTTTAGGAACTATTCTATGGTCTGACACCTGGATTATTGGTCAAGAGTGTGGTGCTGGAAAAGCACAACCGGTCAGGCAGCATTAGAGAAGCAGGAGCCTTGACGTTTCGGGCAAAAGCCCTTCATCAGGAATGAGGCTGGGAGCCTCGGGGTGGAGAGATAAATGGGAGGAGGGTGGGGCTGGGGGAGGGGAGAAGGTAGTTGAGAGTGCAATAGGTGGATGGAGGTGGGGGGTAAAGGTGATAGTTTGGAGGGGTGGGTGGAGCAGATAGGTGGGAAGGAAGATGTACAGGTAGGACAGGTCATGAAGATGGTGCTGAGCTGGAAGATTGGAACTGGGATAAGGTGGGGGGGGGGGAAATGAGGAAACTGGTGAAATCCACATTGATGCCAATGGGTTGGAGGGTCCCAAGGCGGAAGATGAGGCGTTCTTCCTCCAGGCTCTGGGTTGAAGTGTTCAGCAGAGTGCTTCAGAGAATGTCTCCAGGATACCTGCACCAATCAACCCCATGCCCCATGGCCGAAGACTTCAACACCACCACCCCAACTCCGCCAAGGACATACAGGTCCTGGGCCTCCTCCATTATCACTCCTTTACCACCCAATGGCTAGAACCCAACTCCAAGGTTCCCAGCCTCATTCCTGATGAAAGCTTTTGCCCGAAAACTCAATTTTCCTGCTTCTCGGATGCTGCCTGACCTGCTGGGCTTTTCCAGCACCACACTCTTGATTCTGATCTCCAGCATCTGCAGTACTCAGTTTCGCTCTGGATTAAAAATCTAGCGACTGTTACTAGCAACAAGGCCATCACCTCCTCAATTTTAGCAAGACTTATTCCCATTGTAATAAAGGCCAACATGTCATTTGACTTTCTAATTGCTTGTGGTTCCTGCAAGCTAATTCCATGTGATCCCCCATACACATCACAAGACTTTCTGAACATCAAAATTTAGAAGTTTCATATCTTTTGAAAAATCCTTTGCTTTCATATTCTTGTTACCAAAGTGAATTAAATTCATACTTTGTCACATTATGCTTTATCTGCCAATTTGTTGTCTGTACATTTAACCTGTATCTATCTCTTTGACTTATTTTCTTGTCCTCCTCACACCTTCGGTGCCATCCCACCTACCATCATAGATAGATTGCTCCCAATCTCTTTACCTAAGTAACTAATATACATTGGAACATGGACTTTATAAATAATTTTTATAGCTTTTTCAAAGAGAATATTTTAAATTATTTATGCCTCCCTTTCTCTGATAAAAGTCAGTATTAACCTACCATTTCCAAGTTCCCAGGACATATTATATTTTCTCATTGCGCAGTACTGCAGAAGCTTTTGAGCGTTTGAACTGTCCCATGCTTGTTTTTTCCTCAATAAGGCATTGAGACCAAAGATTAAGTGAAGCCCAGAGCAGTTTGCAAAACTGTACAAGATGTCCACAGACCTTTCTGCAAGTTAAAAAAAAAATCAATTTTAGATCACGTTGTATACTTGTGCTGACACACTCCACTTACATGATAATGGTGCATTGTTCAGCATTACAATCAATTTACTCACTGCATGGCAGTCACTGAGACTTCAAGGGTTCCGCTCAATCTCTGGAAAAATAAGGGTCCTAACACTAAGTTTAAAATGGTGAGAAAAACCAGTCTTCTCACAACGTTGATATCACGATGCAGATTTTGCCTCACAATATTATAAAATTCTAAGATTACCTGAAATAGTAATGTTTTTAAAGTCTCGTTGGAATTGCTCTTTCAGAATGACAGGAGCTTGCAAGGCCAAGAGATGTGTCAGGTACTTCTCTACGTCATCAGGAATTGTGTTGAGACAAGTACCTACCAGGAGATTAAGCAAAGAAATGGTCAGTCCTAATACTGGAAAGGGTCCTCGCCAAAAGATGCATATAAATTTGTATTTCCATCACCAGTTCCTGCTCACCATTCAGAGAAAATATCTGAAATTTCACAACTTCCACAGTGGTATCAGAAGTTGGGACTCAAATGAAACCTTCAGTGCACCACACACCAACACCACCCCATCCCCCACCCCACACCCTGAACCCTTTATGGGCTCCCTTCCAACAACTTATTACGTTGTGTTGGCATTTTAATAATCAAATTTCTCTGCCATTTTAACAGAGTTATTGGTCCCTTAAAAGATTGCGCCTCTGATAATTTAGATGAGAGGACAAGCATGAGATGAGTGTTAAATGGTGGCCGAGCCAACGAAGCCACATCCCCTGAATGAAGACTTTAAAAATCATGGTAGGTGTTCATAAGGCAACTACTCAGACCGGTTAATGGAATGCAGTTAAAAATATACTGCAGGTATCAACTGCAAATGGTTAATATTTTAATTCATCAGAAATGATCAGTGGATTTCATGGAATATATTAACCATTATATAAACATGCAAACCCCCAATGACTGGTGGGTGGGTGAAGGTTAACATATGAAATCCCAGGACACAGGCTCACAGTCCCTTGACATTTTTATTGTCTCAGATAACAAGATGTCACTTATTCTGACAGGGAGAGCTGGAGAGGGGTTGGATGTTTAAAAAAAATCTTTAAAATCGAATCCCAGATTATAACTGGAAGCCCAATTTGAAGCTAATGGGGAGGAAAGATTATTTTAAACATTGGACACGGTTTAGTTCAGACTTTAAACACAGCTTTAATATCACACAAGCTCCACCCCATTTCGCCTCAGGAACGGCATGGTGGCCGAGGGGTTAGCACTGCTGCCTCACAGCGCCAGGGACCCAGGCTCAGACCCAGCCGTGGGTGACCGTCTGTGAGACATTTGCACATTCTCCCCACATCTGCATGGGGTTCCTCCAGATGCTCCGGTTTCCTCCCACAGTCCAAATATGTGCAGTTAGGTGAATTGGCCATGCTAAATTGCCCATAGTGTCCAGGGAAGTGTATGTTAGGTGAATTTGCTATGGGAGGTGCAGCGATAGGATGGGGGGGGTTGGGGGTGGGAAAGAGTCTGGGTGGAATGCTCTTTGGAGAGTGGGTGTGGTCTTGTTGGGCCAAATGGCCTGTTTCCACACTGTACAGATTCTATAGATTCCCTCTGCAGTTAGAATGAAGACACAACTGTTAATAGCAAACAGATTAATGCACACAGGCATATCAGTACTAATATCATATAATCTCAATCATAAAGCACGTCTATGCAGGTAATTTAAAATCTGAGTAAAAAATGAGGTCTGCAGATGCTGGAGATCACAGCTGCAAATGAGCCCACTGACTCAAGCAAGTTGAAAGTGGAACATAAGAACGGGAAGAGGAAGGTTCTCATATCAAACATGTGGCACTTTTAGATTAGACTTACAGTGTGGAAACAGGCCCTTCGGCCCAACAAGTCCACACCGACCCGCCGAAGCGCAACCCACCCATACCCCTACATTTACCCCTTACCTAACACTACGGGCAATTTAGCTTGGCCAATTCACCTGACCCGCACATCTTTGGACTGTGGGAGGAAACCGGAGCACCCGGAGGAAACCCACGCAGACACGGGGAGAACGTGCAAACTCCACACAGTCAGTCGCCTGAGTCGGGAATTGAACCCGGGTCTACAGGCGCTGTGAGGCAGCAGTGCTAACCACTGTGCCACCGTGCCGCCCTAAAATAAAATAAAATAAAATGCAGAAAATCAAAATATTTAAATCTATATCCACATCCTAAGAGTATCAGTAAAGAACTGGAAGACGCTTAGAAACCCATGATCAACAAACCACTTCATTCATTCATTCCCTTAACCCTTCCCTATATTTCCCTCTCAGGACCCAATTGTGAAATCAAGGTTCCCACCATCGTGACCAGTTTGAAGGTTCAGTAGGGAAGACACTTACAGACAGGTACTTCCTTGCTGTGTACACAAACACATCAAATACACAGACTAAGGGCTCCAAGATCAATATTTACTGAATGCATTTTTTTTTGGTCTTCATTTCACCCAGGATTGTGTGCCTGTGTTAGTGTTTCTTGAGATTAATCTTCCTCACACTCCCCTCCCACACACCCACACAAACCAACACAGAGCCTCCACCCTGTCTGGAGCATCTTAATGGAACAACATACATTTAAAAATTAAAACGCTCTTCAGAGAGGAGATTACACAGCAAAGACTAAGATTACAAGCAACCATGTTTCAGACGGCTACACTGCAGTTGTAAACCGATTATTTCAAGGAAAGTACAGCTAGTAAGACATTCCATGCAAATAACTCAGAAGGTTTATTTAGTCTGCATAGTACAGCATCAAGAACAGAAGAGAGCCTCAGTTCTTTTTAGAAGAGGCTCAAGACTTAATGTTAACTCCCAGAGGGGATGTAAAAATAACATTACTTCCTTTGAGAAAGGAAATAGCCATTTTAAAACTTAAAAAAAATTGAATGCACTGATCTTTGCAACAGAAGTATTAATAAAGATCAGTTAGTACTTAATTGCAGGTGGGGAGATCGTGGCTTGGATGGTAAAAGAACAAAAGAGAGTGAAATTTTAAAAAGTCCACTCCTTTAATTTAGTAAAGAATTAACAAAACCTGTTTTAGTATCCAGGCACTTGTGCCAGCATCTTGTCCTGTATTTATGGCAAACCAGCAGCCAGTGTGTACACATCAGGGGTATGGGTGGGTTGCGCTTCGGTGGGTCGGTGTGGACTTGTTGGGCCGAAGGGCCCGTTTCCGCACTGTAAGTAATCTAATCTAATCAATAATGTTCTAATCATAATATCATATCATCCAGATGAAGTTTGGGAAGAGAAGCTGGTAGTTTATTGCAAAATTGTCACAAAATTAAAGACAGTTGTGTTACCGAGTGCATGCAGGTCCAGGGTGAAGGAATGTTGGGAAAAGAGTTTCTGGATTTTGACCCAGTGATGGTGAAGGAATGTGATATATAGTGGCCAGAGACTTGGAGGGGAGCTTGCAGCTAATGATGTTCCCATTCTTCTGCTGCCAATGCCATTCCATGTTCACAAAGATTGTGGTTTTGGAAGTTGCGGTCTAAAATCCTGAGTTGCTGCAGAGCACCTTATATTTTGTACACACTACTGCCATTGTGAGTTGGAAGAGGGAGTGAATAGACACATAGAGTCATAGAGATGTACAGCATGGAAACAGACCCTTCAGTCCAACCCGTCCATGCCAAACAGGTTTCCCAACCCAATCTAGTCCCATCTGCCGGCACCCAGCCCATATCCCTCCAAACCCTTCCTATTCATAAACCCATCCAAATGCCTCTTAAATGTTGTAATTGTACCAGCCTCCACCACATCCTCTGGCAGCTCATGCCATACACGTACCACCCTCTGAGTGAAAAAGTTGCCCGTAGGTCTCTTTTGTATCTTTCCCCTCTCACCCTAAACCTATGCCCTCTAGGTCTGGACTCCCCGACCCCAGGGAAAAGACTTTGTCTATTTGCCCTATCCATGCCCCTCAATTTTATTAACCTCTATAAGATCACCCCTCATCCTCCGACGCTCCAGGGAAAACAGCGCCAGCCTGTTCAGCCTTTCCCTATAGCTCAAATCCTCCAACCTTCGCAACGTCCTTGTAAATCTTTTCTGAACCCTTTCAAGTTTCACAACATCTGTCCGATAGGAAGGAGACCAGAATTGCACGCAGTATTCCAACAGTGGCCTAACCAATGTCCTGTACAGCCTCAACATGACCTCACAACTCCTGTACTCAATCCTCTGACCAATATAGGAAAGCATACCAAATGCCTTCTTCACTATCCTATCTACCTGCGACTCCACTTTCAAGGAGCTATGAACCTGCACTCCAAGGTTGACCTTTGAGCTCTAAAGCTACTTGTCAAAAAAAATAAGGTAGAGCCTTCTCTTCAGTAAAACCCAGCGGTTTCTGTTTATTCAGTAGTTTTGAAGATACTATTCAAATTCCTGTCACTTACATGCCCCATTTATACGGTTGGGAGAAACAGGTCAGTGATCACCACTGCACCGTCTTCCCAATTTCGGGGTATGAACCTCCACTTTACAGGGAACAGCAGAAGTCTCACTGCTCAGTTATCTGGAGTCAGCGTCTGAACTGTTGCTACGTGATGCAGAGGGGCTACGTGATGTAGAGGGGCATGTTCAGCGACCTACCAGCTAACTAAGCTGAGGTTGGAAACTCACTTCCATTGTGGCCGAAGTAGTTAACTGCATTTTAATGCATTAACCCATAATGGATTATTAGCACATTACTTTCCCCCAAATCCCTCCCAGAACGGATTGATTTAACATATAAACACATTGACCCCGGGGCTGATTTTAACTTATAAACTTGGATGGATTTTGGGGGAGTTAATACTTCACCCATCGTCTTGGATTTTTTTTAACCGAGGGGGCGGGCGGGAGGAGGATTTTGTTAAATTCCAGTTGAACGAGAATGTTATAATTGCCAGATGCTTCACTGAGCTTTCTACACTCTCAACTCATAAATTTGGTGTTAATGAGCCCAAAGGCAGAGATCTAGCAATGGAACAAAGCAGGAGAAATTATAGAGCGGCTGGACCATAGGTTCATATTGGCGTCCCCTTGCAAAAGGGGAAGTCCATGCAGCCCAGACCGACTTCAGCCGCTCCAGATAACAATTTCACCGAAGAGTAACATGGGACAAAATGATCAACGAAACAGCTCAATGTCCCGTCAGAAGTGGGGAAATGTCAAAGTCTCGTGGCTTTATTGTCATCACAAGCCCCTTCCAGGCAACTGCTGAGGAAAGAGGGGAAATGATGAGTCAGCATGTGATTCACTGCCGATTCGCTGAATTCACGCTCGCCTTCTGGGACGTGCTGGTGAGAATTTTGAAATCCGGTGTGACTCAGTAACAGAGGGTGACCGCGTGTTTTTTTAAAAAAAACATTGGCCCTTAGGACCACCAGAAAAGAGCCTCTTCAATTAATCGGTAGCTACTGTCTAAGCATGTCATTCTACGTAAATGTTACAATTTATATCGAGCAACAGGTTCACCTTTGCCTAGTTCTAGGGCAAGGATATGTTGAATTATTGGCACCTTTTGTATAAAGCACTAGAACACCGTTACCACAATCTCGATACGTCAACAAAGCTGGGGAACACACAAATAAAATCAGACAGGCAGGAAGATAGTACAACTCAAACAAAAATTTAGATGTTATATCGAGTTTCAAATTGGGTTGTTATCCACTCAGAGCACCAGATAATAGTGGCCTAACGTCCTGTAATTCTGAATTTGTAAATGCTACTTATTCGTGGTACTAAATTGTGGTTTGTGAGGGGGGGGGGACTCACTTATTTTACGTGCAGAATGCCCAAAGGAAGACTAAAATTTGCTTTTGAGCTGTTTTAGTGTTCATAGTTTAGGGAAGTAACAACCTGCATCACAAAGCATCTTTAGATTCAGATAGTCTTTCTTTCAGCATTCCTTCTCCATATAATGTCTTTTTTAAATTTCAAAACATACTTTATTCATAAAATATACCAGTACATTGAATGCAGTTCAGTTCTGTACAAGAGCATATCAAGGAAACAAACAAACATTGGCTTTTCACTCGATTCAAATAAATCAAAATGATCTTTCACTTGAACCAGGCTATATTTACATATGCTTGAGAGACCAGGATGGTCCAATAACTACACAGACCCCCACTTGGCTTCAGCAGGAAGACCTCAGGCAGAAGTCTTTCCTTCTCTCTGTATGTGCTACATTGGTCTGTATAGAACCGGATGAGGAAATGACATCTTCATGCAGAGTTCCATCATGGCAAATGGCACAAGGTGAAGCTGGAAAGCACAAGTGCAATTGAATGAAAGAAAAAAATGTGAAATCCAACTTTTGTTTTCTGTGCTCCAGTCGGATGTTGTAAAGGGGAAAGAAATGAGAAGAGACCTAATTTGGTGCTTCACTGAGGTACTGGACCAGATATGCCGTGATCTAGTAACTGATAATGGCCAGGTTGGCTAAAAGCTGGACAAGTGGCAAATCTAGGCATTGCAATGGGAGCAGAAAAGATTTGTGTGAGCTGTTCCAGGAATTAGAGACTTCAGTTACAAGGATAGATCGAAGAGTTTGGGATTAGTCTTCTTGGAAAAGCAACAGTTGAGAAGTGATGTGGGGCCTGGACAGAGAAGAGAGGAAGAAACTGTTCCCATTGATGGAAAGGTTGAGAACCAGACAATATCAACTTAAAGTAATTGACAAAAAAAAAGGTAATATGAAGAAAACACATTTTTACAATGTTAGGCTGGAATGCACTGTCTGAGAATGTGGTAGAGACAGATTCAGTTATGGCTTTTGAAAGAGTATTAGGCTAAGCAACTGAAGAGAAAATATTTGTACATCTACATGGAAAAAACAGAGGATTAGGATTTGTGGAGTAGTTCTTGGAGAGAGCTGATGTGGACACAATGGGTTAAATAGTCATCTCATTCTAAGCTGTAATCATTCTATGACTCTCTAAAGTGAAACACTTTTGGTAGGCCACAGAGTTCTTTTAGTAATTGTATCATGACTTTCAATCCAAAGACAATGTCACAAGATAAAGAATGTTGTTTAGTTTATGATCAGGTTAATGTTTACCTTCAATTCTTGAAGATTCCCAGCCATGTTCTTGTGGTAAGGACAATTGATCACTTGGTTCAAATAAAATAAAATCAGCTCCGGTTCCACCAAATCTCAGGTACCCAGGTGACAAGCCTTTTGCTAAAGTGATTAGTTTCTGAGATCTAGGTGTAAAAAAAAAAGCAAGGTCTGCATAACAAAATGCTACAAACAGTGAGCTTCTCCTTTTAAAATCACACATAGACCCATACTTACAAAGCACCCAAGTCAGAAAAGTAGCAATAACAGCATTGTCAAAGTCCTTTGGGCTTTTCTTGCAATCTATAAAGTCATGGGCTGCATCACCTTTTAGGAAGAACTTGTGTGCAACTGGTTATGTAACTGAACATTTTCATGATAGTTTAAACACAGAATCCAAAGATTGAGAGGATGTCTTTATATGCAAATGGAAGGCTCAATCTAATCTGGGTAGCACATCACATTAAATATTGCTAAAGTAATGGTATTAGTTATCTGGTTTAATGAGGATTAACTGAATAGCCAGATAAGTAAGAAGGCATCAACTTATCTGATCCATAACTCCATTTCTCTCTGTCCTTAATGATGATGAAGCAATAGCAATTAAGTCTAAATTCAAGTTATTTTTCTGATTTTGTGTTGCAACACGTATCTCATGAGTGCGTATGCAAGAGAAATGATATACTCATGTTCACGAGCCTGCAGCACTGTACAACCAGCAAAACCAACGTTCTGATAACTGGGAAGAGAGTCCAGTTCAAAACTAATCAACCTAAATCCAAGCTTGACCACATTTGATTTTTTTTCACATCTTTTCACATTTTCTATGCTAGTGTATAATTAAAATACAAATTAACGGTCCAGTAAAGAAATTGCAGATTTAATCACTGGACTAATTAATAAGTTGCTGCCAAGGAATAAATGAAGCTTGTTGTTTACACAACATGGGTGAAGATAGATTTTCAGCTATAAAATGTGGGTAATTCCAAAGAAGTGAACACACACTATGTGTGAATTAGAGACTGGCATCAGAGAAACAAATCCAGTCTAACAACAGCTATCATGGTAATAATGTCTTAAAACTGTTTTGATACCAATGTTTACTAACAAAAAAGGGAACTCTTTGATGATTTGCTCATGTCATCAAGAATCAGCAATTCACCACAAGTCAAATTCTCTATTGATATTAGGGCTCTGGTGGTACAGTGGTAGTGTCCCTGCCTCTAGGCAAGTACAACCCTATATGCATAGCAGGTTTATTTAAAAAAAAACAAATCTTCAATATCATTGTCACGGCAGTGGGATCTGAAAATGCTGAAGTCCCATTGTTGTTAATAGCTAACAGAAGGTGAGCTAGCCGCAGATTCCTTCTTTGCTATTTTTTGGAAGTCCAATTTCCTATAGCTGCACCTTGAAACGGCATTATTCCACTCATTACAACCACCCGAACACCATATCTTTCTTCACGAGAATACTGTGATAAAGGGTGCAAAAGGTAAAGGAAACACATGGCGAAAGGGCGAACAAAAATCATATGGAATGGAAACGGGGTATAGAGACGATGATGATGGGGAAGGAACAAGATTACGATCCGAAGCGTTCCTCGGTGTGTTGGGTACAGTTCTGAACGGTATAAACTGACTAGTGTACAATATCCCGGCTGTGAGGGTTAGTATATAAACTAACAGCCAGTACATTGTACAACCCACCAGCCAATTTATAAAGTTCCCGGGGGCTTATTGTACAAAGTCGTCAGAGGGACAATCCCGGATGG
This sequence comes from Hemiscyllium ocellatum, assembly GCF_020745735.1. Classification (NCBI taxonomy): domain Eukaryota; kingdom Metazoa; phylum Chordata; class Chondrichthyes; order Orectolobiformes; family Hemiscylliidae; genus Hemiscyllium; species Hemiscyllium ocellatum. The sequence continues at coordinate 31,592,136 of NC_083436.1, read as the reverse complement.
TTATTGTGCAGAGTGACCAGAGGGGACAATGGCCAAATGGTGATTGTATAAAGTGACCAGAAGGGTCAATCCCGGGAGGATTATTGAATAAAGCTAGCAGAGGGGACAATGGCAAACTCGTATTGTTACGAATATTTCCTGGCGGGTTTCCGACAGTACTTCGGTCACTTACCGGAGTAAATCCAGGCTGTCTGTCCGGAGGAGGGAAGCGTCTAGAGCCACCGACAGGAACCGAGGGCTGACAGTGCGCAAGGAGCGAGTGAACTCGGGCTGAACCCGCACTGAGCGCGGGGAAGCAGCAGCCCAGCCCAGCAGGCAGGCAGTGAGGAGCTCCAGGAAGGGCATGGTCCCAGGCTAGAGTCCTCAGTGAGGGAGAAGGCTCGGATCTCTGTCACTCCTAGCTCTGCACTTCAACTCTCTGCTACCCCAGGCACGCTTGTTGGAGTGCAGCTGAAAGCCTATGAGATCCTCAGTCACGGTTCTTGTACAATTAAGGAGGCTGGGCTTCCTCCCAGGCGGAAGCTCTTGACTCTTTTTAAACACAGCGCAGGTAAGTCTGCGGTCATCTGATCAAAGTGGCAAAGAGCCAGGCTTTCAAACAACAATACAGCACACCGAACAAACCAACAACTCAGAACTGTGCGGTCACGTGTGTTTGTGTGTATGGTGAACATTTAAATACTCCAGAATCCCTGACAAGTCGTAACAAACGCTAGTGGACATCAAAACGAGCGATATCGAGAGCTGCTGTCTATTCATTTTAGGGACCGGCAGTTCCACAGCAACAGAGAGGCCAAGAGGAGTGGTCTGTTTAAAACCAAATTGACAGCTGTCAGCGCGGAAATCCTGACAGAAGTGATGGTGTTGCGCGATGCCTGGTTTGTAAAGAATTATGCAGTGTCCATTAAAAAAAAGTTTACATTTAAAAAATCTCTAAACATTCTATAGCCTGCAGGGAGGATATTCCCGATGGTGGGTGTGTCCAGAACAAGGGGTCATAGTCTGAGGATTAGGGGTGGACCATTTAGGACGGAGGTGAGGAGACATTTCTTCACCCAAAGAGTGGCGAGCCTGTGGAATTCATTACAACAGGAAGTACTGTAATTGATGCCAAAACATTGAGTGTATTCAAGAGGAGGCGAGGTATAGCACTTGGGGTGAATGGATCAAAGGTTATGGGGAGAAAGCAGGATTAGACAGTTGGACTATCAACCATGACCCTGATGAATGGTTGGAAGGGCCGAATGGTCTCCTCCTGCTCCTATCTACTAAGTTTCGTCTGGCTTTGCTAACTTTCGAGCGGAATGATTATGTTTATCTCACATGCATTATAAATATTATGATCCAGGTCACAGAATCATAGAATCACTAGTGTGGAAGCAGGCCATTCAGCACATGGAGTCCACACTGACTTTCCAAATAGCATCCCAGCCCCATCCCTGTAACCCTGTATTTCCTCATGGCTAATTCACGGAGCCTGCACATCTTTGGATTGTGGGAGGAAACCAGAGTATCCAGAGGAAACCAAGCAGACATCGGGAGAATGTGCAACCTCCACACAGTCACCTGAGGGTGGAATCAAGCACAGGGCCCTGGTACTATGAGGCAGCAATGCTAACCACTGAGCCACATGCGCATTATAGAATTTTCGTGACTATATCAATTAAACTGCTTTTATGACCCATGTCCCTATGCAGCAAGACCATATCCAGGCTTGGGCCAAAGTGTGGAAATAACATTCACATCACACAATTGCCAGGCAATGACCATCTCTGTTGAGAGAATCTACTCATTACCACCTGAGATTTGATGGCGTTAGCATCACTGTACCTCCCACTATAATTATCCTGGGATTCCCATTGACAGAGTTGAACTAGACTAGACATTTAACCATCATGGACACAAGAATAGGTCAGAGGCTAAGAATTCGGTACTGAATAACTCACTGCCTGTCTCACCAATGCCTGTCCATCAACTACAAGGTGAAAAATTACTAGAATTCTTTGAGGAGGTAACAGGCAGGATAGATAAAGGGGAAGCAGTGCATATATTTGGATTTTTCAGAAAGCATTTGATAGGGTACCAACATTAGGCTACTTAATAATAGCTCATGGTGTTGGATCTTGTATACTACCGTGGATAGATGATTAGCCAATAAATAGAAGACAGAGAGTTGGGATAAAGGGGCATTTTCAGGATGGCACAAGGATCACAGTGCTGGGGTTGCAATTATTTACAATATTTATTAATGACTGGAGGAGGAATGTCATATAGCCAAGTTTGCAGATAATACAAAAACAGATGGGAAAGCAAATGGTAAGGATGAAAACAAGGAATTTGCAGAGGGATATAGATAGGTTAGGCAAATAGGCAAAAACCTGGTAAATGGAATATAATGTCAGGAAATGTCAGGGTATGCACTTTCACAGGCAGAATAGAGGAACTGAATATTATTTAAATGGAGAAAGAATTGCGGAAAGCTATAGAACAGAGGGATTTGGGAATCTTTGTCCGCGGATCACAACAAGTTAGCATCCAAGTTCAGTCAGTAATCAGGAGGCAAATGGAAAGTTGTCCTTTACAACATACAAGGCACTAGTCAGACCACAGCTAGAATATACTTTTGCACTCTTGTCTAAGGAAAGAAGAGACAGTCCAGAGAAGGCTCACTAGGCTGATACCAGGTTTGGAGGAGTTGTCTTATGGGAAGACATTGAATAGATTAGGATCTAGTTGGAACATAGAAGACTGGGAGATGATCTTATTGAAACTTACAGGACTCTTAGGGGACTTGACAGGGTAGATGTGGAAACATTGTTGCCCCTTGTGTGAGAGTTTAGGACTAGAGGACATCATCGCAGAATAAAGTGCCATACATTTAAGACAGAGATGAGGAGGAAGTTTGTCTTAGACAATGGTGAATCTGTGAAATTCTTGACTGCAGCGAGCTGTTGAGGCTGGGTCATTAACTATATTCAAGGTTGAGATAGACAATTTTTTAAAGGGAATCAAGGGTTATGGGGAAAAGGCAGAAAAGCGGAGTTGAGGGTTATGAGATCAGCCATGATCTCATTGAAAAACAGAGTAGGCTTAATGGGCTGAATAGCCTACTAATGTTCCTCCAGGAAAAGGCAGCTTGCTTGATTGGCACCCTATCCGCCACTTTCACCATTCACTATTTTCATTACAATTGCACAGTGGCTGCAGTGTATCCCATCTACAAGCTCATCAAGCACCAGCTTACCAAGGCTCCTTTTGACAGAACCTTCCAAACCCATGATTGCTACCATCTAGAAGGATAAGGACAACAGATTGTGAACATGTATACCTATAAATTCACCTCCAAGTCACACTTGGAACTAGAGCAAACTTTGTTTTCACTGGTGCTTTGTTAACTGACTCTCTTGATAAACCACTAAAAATTATGTACCTCAAACACAGCAATGTCTGAGTATTTGTGCTGTAAATAAGTATAACTATGATGTGTAGACTCCCTGCATTATGTTTCTCTTACTTACTGTGTGTTTTTAGGATATTTTTACATAGATTCTTTGAGGGATGTTGATGTCTCGAAGCTTCGCTTAGTCAGGGTTTACTTCTTAATTATCAGGAATATTTGATCAACTGAAGCATTCCGGGTCCAATAGTGGCCTGTTAACAAAAAGTTTGCTGTATATTATTGTTCTATCATTGTCACTGATTTGAAATCTTGGAACTCCCTCCCTAACAGTACAGTGGGTGTACCTACATCCCATGGACTGCAGTGGTTCAAAAAAACTAAACTACATCCAACCTGTGCTCCAAACATTTGGAATAAATGATCTAATGTCAAGTGCCACATACCCAAAGCTCAATGTGATAAGTCTGTTATGTTACCAAGGCTTGAAAATCAATATGGAATTGGTCAATAAGAAGGAACCGATACGTGGTTGTATATAAAAATATGATTGTAACTGCTGAAAGGCAGACTCTGGATAAGAGTGACTGTCATCCCTTTAAGGTTGAGTCCCTTTCATTGCAAGTAATAAAGGTGCAATGTGTGTCTAAAACAAAGAATACTACTGTCTGTCTATATGCTTTCCTCGATTAAAGCATGGTTAAAAGTGATTTTTTAATGTACTATGGATTAACTGATCTATTTGCCTCACTTTGCCTTCTCTCTTTAACCTAGCAATAAATTTTCAATTTGGGCCAATTTTTTATCCTGACATTTGGGATGAGTTGAGCACGAGTTATCTTGTGTGCTTGTAAAAAGCTCCATCCATGCTTTCATCCACCATGACAACTACTGGAATATCCCTTCCAGTGGGACAGATGTGTTGGAAGCAGGTGCTCTCCGAAACAGTGCAATGCCCTGGAGGCTTCTGCAATTTTTATATGATGTTACACTTTTTAGTCCATTACTGAAATCTCCATTCTCCAATATCCCTCTTGAAAACATTTCAATAAACAGTATTAGAAATTTCCAATATTTTATTGCACTTCCTTTATTGTACTAATATAAAAGATTTGGAAATATATAATCAAATCTAATGATTTACTTGTAATTCTTTAATACTCTTTATACACTTTCAAATATATAGACCATGGTTTACAGATGTCAGCACTCAAACTATGACTCTGCTTTACTAAATCACTCAAAATGAGAAATGATGATCTTGGTTAGTATGGCAATTGAACCCATGCTGTTGGCAGCATTCTGCATCACAAACTGTTCAGCCAACCTGAGCTAACTCACGGTATCAGTAGATACAGGTAGTAGTGATGTGTCACTGAGCAGTCTCAATAGAAACAGAGTTAGCAGTGTAGCACTGGGCCGTCTCAGCAGAAACGGAGTGTATCTGTAAGTCAACGAGCATTCACAGTAGATTCAGTCTGTAGTGGTAAGTCAATGGGTAGTCTCAAAAGTTCTTCCACTTCTTCTTGTAAAGCTTCAGCTTTTTCATTTAGCAGCATCTGTAACCAGACAACAACTCAGAATTATTTTGAAATAAAAACAAAAAAAGCAAGTAATATAAGATGAGGTCAGTGAGCATCTGTGACTGAGACAGGTTTTATCTTACTGGAGTGTACCCTCCATCATGTTATTCTACTGACACAGTAAACAATTTTCTGAATGTACTAGGTGGTGTTTGTTCTTAGAATACATAAATGCGGGTAACTTGGACATTTCCAAATTGTACTTATGCAAGTGAATGATAGCAAGGGTACATTTAATTGATTTGCTTTAACATGTTTCTCTTTTTAGAAGCTAATTTGGAGTGAATATAATTGTAACTACACTGACTAAAGGTTCAGTTTATTTTGTAAAACAATCATTCCAGTTTCTGAATGATTGACTTCTGCATGCATACAAAGGTTGAAAATGCAGCGCATGCTGACCAGTTTTTAGTACAGCTGTGGAATCATCATTCCCTCTTCATTTGGAGTTAAGCTGTTTCCAAGCCTCGGTGAGGACTTTATTATGTTAAGCTTCTTTCATGTTGAATATATACCTGAACTCATCTTAATAGTGCTGTAAACAAATACCATTTTGACTTGGTTACTTCATCACCACTGGAATCCATCCTTGCCAAAAATTAACAACTGTGCATAATTATTAGTTGACTCCATTTCAGAAAACTGTGTGCACCATAAACTCTCAGAATACCAGTATACTACTAAGCAGCACTAGTTTGAAACTATGAGGTTTTGGAATTCAGATGGAACTTTTGAGATAATACATTCAAACCCAATATAGCCTCACATAGACAATAGGCGCTATGAATCAATGTGAAAGGAGTCATAGTGCATGTGACATAGAGGTGTGGGACAGCTGGGTCCAAGTGTCTATAGCTTCAATAAGAATTGTATAGTTAAAGAAGAACCTTGCGTTTAAAAAGCCTCAGGTTACCCCAAAACACTTTATAAGCAATGATGTACAGTGGAAATACATTATAACAGGGACACTGGGGTCCAAAATGTGAAACCACATTATTCTTAGACTCCTTTTTAAAATAGAAAAATTAACACTTAATTTAAAAAAAACTCTTTTGGCAATAATGAGACCCTGCACCAGAAGTGAGTTTTCAACATATTGAACCATGTTGTAAACAGACTGACACTGTATTTTTGAAGAACTGAATCCAACACTATAATATAGGAAGTAAGGAGAGACAGATGGGGAGAGGGTGCATGTGAAGATTAGGTAGTAATTCAGAGACTGAAGGGACATGGGTTCAAATCCCATCATGGAAGTTGATGGAAGGTTGGCTGAATTTATATTCAACTAATTTATTTTTAAAAACTCACAAATGATACGTAGTGTCTATAATGGTGACCACTATCAACTTCCATCAACTATCATTAATTGTCATAAAATCTTATTGAGTTCAATAATGTTTTATAGGACAGGAAAGCTGCCATCATCAACTGCTTTGACTTACATATGACATCAGACTCACAACAATAGCTGACTCGTCACTGACCTCTGAAAAGGTGAAATAAGGCACTCAGTTCACGAGCAGCAAATGATACCCACATCCGACAAAAAGTGTAAAAAATTGTAATGCTCTTGTACTCTGGTTGGAAATCAAGGTAATTTTTTATATATAATTAGGTCACTGGATGATGGGGAAGTAACATGACTTCCATTGTGGCACATCTTCGTGGCTACAATGTCTTGTCTTTATTGAATATTCACATATACTTAGAGAACTTAAAGCACTCGAGTTATCACTATATCAAAACAGACCTAACAATGATGTGAAGCCATAAAGTGGTGCTTACTTTAGCAGAAGAAACAATCTGATTAGCCTGGCGTTTGGACATATGCTCAATTGTCTTGACTAACACTTCAGGATTTGCATTAGCGAGATAAGTCAGAGATTTATAACCAGCTTTATACAACTGGCGAGCACGAGCCTGCAAATAAAAAGAGGTAAAATAATTATACATAGCACTATATATTATACATGTTAATTTTTTTCTGGCTATTATTCAGATGGAGGGAAATAAAAGAGGGGTTGAATTTTGGAGAAAGTGCCATTAGATAACTGGGCAAAAAAACTGATTGGATCCATCAGGCCAATCAGAATCTGTATGGAGTAAAAACAAATTAATGTTTACAGTGTAATGCTGTTGATACGTAATTAAATCAACACAGTGTGCTAGCATGTTGATCATTTTAGAAAATTGTTACTTTGTTTTTGACCTTAGTATTCTCACTTCACTCTCCATTTAGATTCCTGCATTTAGACTGTGTTTTTGGTGAGCACAGTTGAGCCTTTAGCTATGCACAGACAGTGAATTTGCCATGTAGAAAGTTTCCTACTGTGTAGTACTCCCACTTTTCATCAAGTCACCTTTTCAATAATTTGTGACTTGCAGCCGATAGGTAGTACAATGGGCTGTACAGTTTCCTTAATAACAACACAAAATGCTAGAGAAACTCAGCAGATCTGGCAACATCTGGAAGGAGAGAGTGAATATTTCTTGTCTGACATAACTTCTTTAGAAGGAGTCATATTGGGTTTGAAATGTCTACTCTGTTTCTCTATTTGCATTTGCTGTCAGACCTGCTGAGTTTCTCATGCATTTTCTGTCTTTATTTCTGATTTCCATCATTTACAGCATTTTGTTTTTTTACAATTTCTGTTATATCCAAACAAATAGATCTCATCATGTGCTGATACTTAATTTACTGGGAGAACTTCATCCTGATTTCATCCAGCATTTTATAAGGCAGAATGACTAACCTCTTGGACACCCGATACTTCCATAAGAGGGACAAGTTCTGGTTTCACACAGTATGACAGTTTATGAGTGAGATCTTTAAAGAGAGCATGATATGCCCAGAATTCCTCTAACTCCTGTAGATAATGAAACAAAATTGAGATTAATCTTAGTTTAAAAAAAGCCCCTTATATTTTAAATATATATGACACAAAAACCAAAACAACCATTGTTGACATTTTTCTCATCTACTGCTGAAACTCTCATCCATGTTTCTAATACTTCTACATTTGACTACTCCGCTGTTCTCCAGGCCAGTACCCCAGCTTTCATCTTACATAAACATCCGCACCCAAAACTTTGACACCCAGAACAAACTCATATCCATCAGCTCTGTGCTTACTGATCTACACTGCATCCCAATAACACAAATTTAAAATACTTATCTTAGTTTTTAATTCCCACATGAACTCACCCCATCCCACCTGTGTAATATCCTCCACTCCCACAACCCTACAAGGTATCTGCGCTCATCTAATTCCGGTCTATTGCACATCTTGATTTTAATCATTGAACCACAGCAGCCGTATTTTAAGCTGTCCAAGCCCTAATCTGTGGAATTCCTTCCCTAACCCTATCTCCTTTTCTCCCTCTCTCCTTCTTTAAGATACTCCTGGATTTTTTGGTCATTTGTTTTGATTTCTACTTATATGGTTCCTATTAAAAGTGTTTATGTTAATGATATTCTCATTACATGCCTAGGGAGCATTATGCAACATAAAAGTTACTATGAAGTGGTAGTTGCTGTACCTCTGGATCAGAAGGTCTATGTTCAAGCCCTGCCTCAGGACATGGAGGCCATCTAGGTGTGTTATAACATGTCCAATCAATCAGAGTAATATTTTTTGTTTAAAGGTGCTATGAATTTCAAGCTGTTGTTGAAATGGTCAACTATCTTATGCAATAAGTAAACACTATACCAAAATTCGAGCAAAAGTGTACAGTAGCAAATTATCCATTTTATTTTTCTTAAATGTCATAGTGCTAAAAATAAATCTATGTTCTAGTGCAAAATGGAAACAGAAATAGGCCATTCAAAGCTGGGAAGGAGGAACTGTCTTATGAGAAAAGATTAAGTAGACTAGGCCTTTATTCTCGAAGGGTTAGATGGATCTCATTCAGACACATAAATTCTTATAGAGCTCAAGAGGATAGCTACAGGAAGTGTGTCCAGAGTGATGAAACCAGGGGATATAGTCTCAGATTAAAAGGTGGGCCTCACTCATTAAAGTGAGGAAGCATTGCTTCACTGAATTTGCGGTGAATCTCTGGGATTCTCCAACCCAGGGGGCTGTAGTGGCTTGGTCCTTGAGAATGTTAAGACTGAGATCGATAGACCTCTGCTGTCAAGGGAAACAGAGGTTTCAGGAAAGTGGTGCTGAGGCAGAAGATTAGCTGTGATCACACTAAATGGTGGAGCAAGCTCGAGGGTTGAGTAGTCTATTCCTGTTCCAATTTCGTATGTTCCTTAAGCCTATTCTAAAATTGAATTAGATCATGGCTGACCAAACCAAAAAATTTTGTCCCAATGTGTTTCTGCCCAAAAGGGCTCATTGAAGAAAAAGCACAGGTGGTGTTCAAACATGACATGGAAGAAGGTGCAAATTATATGATGTCGAAACTACTCTTCCATAGGCTTACTAAGCTGTTTGTAAAGTTTAAATTTTTGGTAAGTTATTTGCTTGTTGTTTCACTTTTGTTTCTGCCAAGACGTTTGTCAATTTAATTAACTTAGCTAATTGTAGGTGCTTTTCAATCGCAGAAAAAAATAAATTGACATTATTAATTCAAAGTTTCACAAATACCTCACAGAAATGCTGCACACTAGAGGAGAAAGTTGCTGCTGAATTCAACAAATTCTGCAAAAAGCCCCGAGACACATTGAACTTCTGCGCCACAGCCCAAGTGTTCATCTCTTTGAAAAGGGAATACAGCACCAAGGAGAGGTAGAATCGGGCTGCAACAAAGTCATCTACAGTCTACAGAAAGAAAATTGCAGAGAACATTTACAAATTATACAACTATCTATGCGACTCAGCAATAATATTCTAGTAATAGCCTGTCGAGATGCTATCCTGCTTCTGAATGGGATATGTCAGCATCTATAATCCCACTTCTCTGTAACAGGTTTAATTATGCACATAGGCTGTCACAACGTGAATAGAGGCAACAATTTGTTCTTATTTTATTCCTTTCACCTCGTGAAACATCCTAAGGTGCTTCACAGAGGGATTATAAAAACGTGATACAACACGAAGTCAAAAACAGAAATTAGGCCAGATGGCCAAATGTTAATTAAAGAGATAGGTTTTAAGGAGTGCCTTAACTGAGGAAAGCGTGATAGAGAAACTGAGAGGTTTAGGAGGGAATTTCAGAGCATCATTTAACTGGGAGACACTGTAGATCAGCTAGCACTGGAGTGATGGTTGAGTGGAATTTGGTGTGCATTAGGCCCAGGCAACAGAGTTTTGGATGTCATCTAGTTTACAAAATCTATAATGTGGGATGTCAGCATTTGGAATAACTAGGTCTTGAATCAGCAGAGGAATGAATGAGAGTTTTAGCAATAGTTGAGCAAAGACAGGTGCACAGTCAGGTGATTTACAGAGTGGAAATAGGCAGTGTTACAGTGGATAGATCGTCAAAAGCTTGTCTTGGGGTCAAATAAGAGTTGCAAACTGCCTGGTTCAGTCTCTGTTGGAGCATAGCCTTCAGTCAGTAGTGAGAGGACAGAACTAGTGGAATGGATAGCTAATTTTGGCTTCAGTCTTCCAAATAATTAATTGGGAGGAAATTTTTGCTTATCCTGTACTGAATGTTGGACAAGCAGTTTGACAATTTAGATACAGTGGAGGATTCAGGAGTGGTGGCGGCGAGAGAAGGCTGCGTTTCAACAGTGAACAAGCAGAAACAGACACATTCTCAGACAATGATTTCAAAGCATGTGTTTGAGAATTATGTTGGGACAAAACATTCACCCTGGGAGATACTAGAAGCAACTGTGCAAGGAAAGAATGAATTAGAAACAAGAATCACATTCCACAACAAAAAAATATAATTCCACACCAAAAACTGAACAATTGTCAATTGACTCAATCGTAAAGTACTCAAGCTCAAATTATGAGCAGACTATAAGCTGCTGAGGGTCATTCAATTGCAGCATGCATTTTTTTCTTGTTCAGAAACATGAAAGTAAATAGTTTTGTTACATATTTTTTCATCAACGTGTTCAGATACATTATGACACACTGATGCAGAAGGGGCTGAAGTAGTGACGCTATCACTGTGTCACAGGAGCCCTGTAGTTTAGTTAGATGCTGACATTGCTGAGTTTTCATTTGCCTTGGGAAAGATCACTGAGACAAGTTTGATTTATATTTCTATATTGTGTCTATTGGGAAGGAACTGGGGGAAAGGATTGTGGGAGTGGGGACATGGAATGGAAATTCACCCATTTTCAGTTGGACTGTTTCATTGAGTGAGATTCATGGCAGCTGTGTCCTTAAGCAATTTTTCTAATGCACTCTTCTGCTCTTCACTCATTAGTTATACAACCAAGTTCTTGGATAGCTTTCTAAGAGGGACTTGTGCAGCCAGAGAGATGCAAGTGCTTGCTATGAAGCGACATTCCAGCTTTCATGCCTTTGGCGACATTTTTAAAGCCCAGCTGCCCACTCTTCAGATGTACAAGTCAGGAACTGGCCCTTACATTGTGGTGCTTGACTTCTTTTGCTGAACATAGGACCTAGAGGAAAGGAAAGGTTGCTCCTCACCTTATGGACTGCGATTTAGAGGTGTTGGGGGGTGGAAAGTTAGAGAGGAGGGCAGTCCGTTTTACAGTCAACTACCACATGAGATAACCCACCAGACCCAGCCAGCTTGGACAGATTGCAGCTGTGTCAGTGCAGTGTTCCAGGCATAAAACAATATCCATTGCACACACAGCTCATCAAGGTTCATGGCCTACAAGTCTCACTAATGAATAAATCATGTCCATTCCCCACCTCTCATTTTCCTCATCCTACCAAACTGCTAACCCTTCCTGTACTTTCTCCTTCCCACTCACTCACGGGGCATACCACATCACTATTTGCTCTTGCATTTACTTCCAACATACTCAGTCCCTCACTTTGTCTGTTTGCAGGAAACTGGCCCCAGCATCCTAGACTGATGTCTCCAAATTATTCCAAATTACAAGATTGCTTAAATATCCCAGCACATCATTACAACTCAGAAAACTATTCAATGCCCTCTTTAATGCCTCAATTCAACCTGCCTCCACTCCATTGCCAGGCAGTGCATTCCATAAGCAACAATTTGCTGAGTGAAAAAGCTTTCTTTTACATCATCCTTGCTTCATTTGCACATCAGTTTAAATTTATGCCCTCAGGCGACTGACTGTGTGGAGTTTGTACGTTCTCCCCGTGTCCGTGTTGGTTTCCTCCGGGTGCTCCGGTTTCCTCCATCAGTCCAAACATGTGCGGGTCAGGTGAATTGGCCATGCTAAATTGCCCGTAGTGTTAGGTAAGGGGTAAATGTAGGGGTATGGGTGGGTTGCGCTTCGGCGGGTCGGTGTGGACTTGTTGGGCCGAAGGGCCTGTTTCCACTCTGTAAGTAATCTAATCTAATCTAATCTCTTGTCTGTGTTCATTTTACAAGCGGACACAGTTTCAAATCGTGTCCTGCTGCTCATGATTTTGAAAACTTCAATCAGATTTTCTCTCAACCTTTCTTTCTCCAGGGAAAGCAGTCCCAATTTCTTCAATCTATCCTCTTAACTGAAGTTTCTCACACTTGGAGTAATTCTAGTAAATTGCTTCTGCACTCGTTCAAATCCATTCGCATTTTTCCCATATTATGGCACCTGCAACTGTACACAATATTCCAGTTGAGGTCTAACAAGTGTCTTGTAAAAGTTCAACATCACTTCCTTTCTCTTGGATTCTATATTCCTCTTAATAGAGTACAATTTACGCTTTATTCACTACTGTCTCTATGCTGTCTTTGCATCTAGAATGATTTGTGCATATATTCACACTCATAATCTGCCCCTGTATCCCCTTTCAAATTGTACAACCTAGTTCATATTGTTTTTCAGTGTTTTTCTGACCAAAATGCATCACTTCATTTTTTCTGCATTGAATCTCAGCTATCATCTACTGCCCACTCCACCAAGTTAAACATAGAAACATAGAATATAGGAGCAGGAGGAGGCCATTTGGCCCTTTGAGCCTGCTCCACCATTCATCATGATCATGGCTGATTGTCCAACTCAATAGGTAAAAACAATGACTGCAGATGCTGAAAACCAGATTCTGGATTAGTGGCGCTGGAAGAGCACAGCAATTCAGGTAGCATCCGAGGAGCAGTAAAATCGACGTTTCGGGCAAAAACCTCAGTCTCTGCCGTATCTGCTCACAGGAGGACCAGTTCCACTACAGAATACACCAGATGGCCTCCTTCTTTAGAGACTGCAATTTCCCTTCCCACGTGGTTAAAGATGCCCTCCAACGCATCTCGTCCACATCCCGCACCTCTGCCCTCAGACCCCACCCCTCCAACCGTAACAAGGACAGAACGCCCCTGGTGCTCACCTTCCACCCTACCAACCTTCGCATAAACCAAATCATCCGCCGACATTTCCGCCACCTCCAAAAAGACCCCACCATCAGGGATATATTTCCCTCCCCACCCTTTTCCGCCTTCCGCAAAGACCGTTCCCTCCGTGACTACCTGGTCAGGTCCATGCCCCCCTACAACCCACCCTCCCATCCTGGCACCTTCCCCTTCCACCGCAGGAACTGCAAAACCTGCGCCCACACCTTCCTCACCTCCATCTAAGGCCCTAAAGAAGCATTCCACATCCAAAGTTTTACCTGCACATCCACTAATATCATTTATTGTATCCCTTCCTCCCAATGCGGTCTCCTATACATTGGGGAGACTGGATGCCTCCTAGCAGAGCGCTTTAGGGAACATCTCTGGGATACCCGCACCAATCAACCACACCGCCCCGTGGCCCAACATTTCAACTCCCCCTCCCACTCTGCCAAGGACATGGATGTCCTCGGCCTCCTTCACCGCCGCTCCCTCGCCACCAGACGCCTGGAGGAAGAACGCCTCATCTTCCGCCTCGGAACACTTCAACCCCAGGGCATCAATGTGGACTTCAACAGTTTCCTCATTTCCCCTTCCCCCACCTCACCCTAGTTCCAAACCCAGTTCAGTACTGTCCCCATGACTTGTCCTACCTGCCTATCTTCTTTTCCACCTATCCACTCCATCCTCCCCCCATCCCCAACCTAACACCTTCATCCCTTCCCTCACTCACCTACTGTACTCTATGCTACTTTCTCCCCACCCGCCCCCCTCCTCTAGCTTATCTCTCCATGCTTCAGGCTCTCTGCCTTTATTCCTGATGAAGGGCTTTTGCCCGAAACGTGATTTTACTGCTCCTTGGATGCTGCCTGAATTGCTGTGCTCTTCCAGCACCACTTGTCCAACTCAATAGCCTAATCCTGTTGTGTCCCCAGAATCTTTGATGCCATTTACCCCAAGTGCTACATCTAGTCGTCTCTTGAATACATTCAATTTTGTTATCAATCACTTCCTGTAGTAATGAATTCCACAGGCTCACCACTCTTTTGGTGAAGAAATGTCTCATCTCTGTTCTAAATGTTCAGCCCCGAATCCTAAGACTGTGACCCCTGGTTCTGGATGCATCACCATTGGGAACATCCTCCCTGATGTGCTTATGTCCAAAATGTCCACTTTCCTGCTCCTCAGATGCTGCCTGACCTGCTATGCTTTTCCAGCACCACACTTTTCGGACTCTGATTTCTTCAGCATCTGCATTCCTCACTTTCTCTCCTCCCTGCATCTACCCTGTCTAGTCCTATTAGAATTTTATAAGTTTCTATGACATTCCCTCTCATTCGCCTGAACTATTCAAAAAATTACCTATCTTACCTATAAAAACATTCAATGAGGAAACTCACTGGACAGGAAATTCCACACATTCACAACCCTCTGAGTGAAGAAGTTCCTCCTCACATCAGTCCAAACTCTGCTTTCCCTAATTTTGAGACTGAGCCCTCTTGTTCTAGGTTCACCTACTAGTGGAGATATCCTCTCTACATCATTCGTATCTATTCTGTTACAACACGGGGTAAACCCTCCTGCTTAATTTAAACCAGCAACAGAAAAGATTTCTCCCATGCAGTAATCTGTGAAAATTCGAGAGGCCAAGAACTATTTGAAGTAAACATGAACAACTTTATTTCTTAAATATAACAGAGAATAATTAACTAACAACTACTTACAACTTCTTCCTTTAACCTAACTTATACCTTTCCATTCTACAATACTAGTCAGATCAAACTCCCTGATTAAGGTTTACCAAACTTTCAAGTTTTCAAAACCAGCCAAATCTTCTCTTTGGATCTTCCTGTTTCCTCTTTTCCTTTTCTCAGGAATTTCTGCTTCACTGATTGATCAAAGGTACCTTTAAGAGCACTATTTTTCAGGCAGTCTCTACATGCTGGTGGCATGGTAGTTCTCCTCTCAACTGTTCAATTTCCCCCGATCTTATTTCCCCAATGCATCATATTATGTTATTGGCTTTTAAGTTCGTCAATATACTAAATTAAAACTTGATTGGAATTTGGTATTTTTCAGGGTATAATTTAAACTGATTGGCCTGATTCAAATCTGTTTTGTCGTTTCCAGGCAACCCAGCTAATTTAGCTTTCGACCAAGTGTTACATTGTTACCTTATTGAGAACACTTGGTACTATTAGGTAGTTCTGCTAGCTTTTAACTCTCTTAAAGGTATAGTATACCCACATTTTCATAACAATTCCCTTCATAATTTTAGATGTTCCTCCCCTCATTCTTCTAAATTCCAATGAATATAATCCCAGTTTACTTAGTCTCTCCCCAAAAGGCAACCCAATCAACTCCGGAATCAATCTAGTAAACTTCCTCTGTACCCCCTTCAGTGCCAGTCCATCTTTCTCAATAGGGAGACCAAGACTACATGCAGTATTCCAGGTTTGGCCTCACCAGCAGCCTACACAGCTGCAACATAACAGGCCACAATCAGTGAAGACTGGGGACAATATTTCATCCTCACTAACACTCAACACTGAAGCCCCCTACTATACTCACTGTATACCCATGACTGCATCACCAAATACCAGACTAATGCCATTTACAAGTTCGCTGATGACACCACCATAGTCGGTCGAATCTCTGATGGCGACGAAACAGACCACAGATGGGAGGTGGAAGACCTGGAAAAATGGTGCACTGAGAACAACCAAGCTCTCAATGCCGGCAAAACCAAGGAACCTTTTATTGACTTTCGGCAGGATGTAACTCATGCTCTCCTACACATTAATAGCATAGAGGTGGAATGAGTGGAAAGTGTTAAGCTCCTGGGAGCAGTCATCTGCAACAAGCTTTCTTGGACTCTTCATGTGGGCGCACTGGTTACAGAGGCCCAACAATGTCCCTTCTTCCTCAGGCAGCAGAGGAAATTTGGCATGACGGTGAATACCCTTGCCAACTATTATAGGTGTGCCATCGAGAGCATTCTGTCTGGATATATCACTACCTGGTATAGCAACTGTACCAATCAATATCGGAGACGGTTACAGAGAGTGGTGAACTCTGCCCCAACAATTACAAAGATCAACCTTCCATCTCCAGAATCCATCTACAAGGCCCGCTGTAAAGGAAAGGCAGTCTGCTTTCTCAAAGATCCATCCCACCATGTTTCTACAACCTCTATCATCGGGGGAAGGTACAGATGCCTGAACACACACACTAGCCAGTTTCGAAACAGTTTCTACCCCAATATTGTTAGAATACTGAATGGACTCACAAACTCTTAACATTCACCTGTATCTGTGTTTTTGTTTTTGCTGCTGTTTACCTATTATTTACTAATCTAAGCTACTTAACTATGTGATCTGCCTGTATTGCTCGCAAGACAAAGCTTTTCACTGTGCCTTGGTACACATGACAATAAATTCAACTCAATTCAATTCCCTCTTTTAAACTCAATCCCTTTAGCAATGAGAGACAAAATTCAAACTGCCTTCTTAATTACCTGTTGCACCGGCAGACCAATTTCCTGCGATTCATGCACAAGGGTCCCCCTGCACAGCAACAGGCTGCAATTCTTTTACTATTCAAATAATAGTCCTTTTTATTGTTATTCCTAACAAAGTGGATGACTTCACATTTATCAACATTGTACTCTATCTTCCACACCTTTGCTCGTTAACTCAAAATATCTATATCCCTCTGCAAACTTTCAGAATCCTCTGCACACTTTGCTCTACCACTCATCTTAGTGTCATCCGCAAACTTTGATGTACTACACATGGTCCCCAACTCCAAATCATCAATTCAAACTGTAAATAATTGTGGCCCCAACACTGATCCCTGAGGCTCACTACTAATCAACGAAAAAAGCACTCTTTCATCATCACCTTTGGTGTGGAAAGAGAATTCACTTTTCACTGGAGATTTGAGTGTGTCTGTTGAAATTGGGTTCCCTTAAAAACTGAATTTTCCTAGTATTTATTATGTAGCCATAGAGTCATAAAGGTCTACAGCACAGAAAAAGGACCTTTGGCCCATTCAGTCAAAACGACCACCTTACCATTCTAACCCCAGTTTCCAGCATTTGGCCCATAGCTTTGTATTCCTTGGCATCACAAGTGCACATCTAAAACCTTCTTCAGTTCTATATGGGGTTTCTGCCTCTATCACCCTTACAAGCTGGGAGTTCCAGATTCCCACCAGAGAACCAACCAAAACATAGTTTAAATGGTAAGACACTGACATAATGTAGAGATAAATTGACATTTAAACAACTGAAGTGGTCTAGGTAAGAGGGGATAAAAATGAAAAAAAAATGTGATTTTTGGGTGGGCTAATGGAAACTGCTTAAGAAATATCTATAAGATGGGTATAAATGAAGGGAGAGCTGTAGAATGTTTTAAGTCCATGCATGACCTGTTGCTGCAACTGAACATAGCATATCCAGCTAAAGATAAGCCCAAGTCCTCAAAAAATGGTTGCATAGTTCCAGTACAGTATGAGGGAGAAGAGAATTCCAACATATCTATGGTGGTGGAGAGAAAAGGAAATGGATGGTCAGCATCTGCTGGTTGGCTGACTTGGGCCCACGCCAAGGCCCAAAAAGGGGGGAATTATTGAAAACTGGGGTCACTTAAAAATTGAATTCTCCTTGAGTTTACAGTGTAGCAAGCGATTTCATTTAACAGTTATTACAGCAGCACTTAACATTCCAAAATACTAGCATATGAAAACAAAGGGAAGAATTAATAAAAACACAGAGTCCATTAAGCCCAAGATTAGCATCAACCATTCATCTGGCACCAAATGCATCCTATTATCATTGTGTTGTTTTGGAAAATAAGCTCAGAAAGAATAAAAACTAACCCTCACAGGAAGGTAGGCAAGGGGACAACGATCATCTGACATCATGACCGGCTGTCCCATTGGCCCAAAGGGTTCAGACAGTTGACTGGTATAGAGAAAATAATTTGCCCTGTAAAAAACATTATATAACAATAAGCGCCAGACTCAGAGTGGAGTATTCATGACAGGAGATTCAGGGGGAAGCCCACTGGGACTAGGTCAAATTTGCACTGCAAAAGCCATGCAGGGACCAAGACAGTTAAGGAGCCAGATTTCACAAGGCTAGGTCAAAGTTGGGCTGGGATGATCCACACAAGGACCAACAGTAGGACCTTATGAGCAAAGGTCCAGCAGTTCTCTTCAGGTGATCTGCAGAGAGTAGTCTTCATTCAGCAATCCTTATCACACAGATGAAAGATGAACCTGAAGGATCAGATGATGGCCGAGGGAAGACTGCCTGAACATCTTGGCTAGAGAGCAGGATGCTGCCCCTATCACTTTAATGAGACTGAAACATTCTATGCAAACCAGTCTGTTTGCCCACTGGTATCACTGAACCATCCCTCATTTGCCATGATTATATATTTTCTTTATCTAACTAACTAATGCATCACATATAAACTACTGCCTTTTAACAAACTCAATAAACTGTCAGGGAATTACTTGCAATAAATTGTTGAAGAGTGTGGTGCTGGAAAAGCACAGTTGGTCAGGCAGCATCTGAGGAGCAGGAGAGTCGACGTCTCGAGCATACACATGCTCGATATGCTGATTCTCTTGCTCCTTGGATGCTGTCTGACTGGCTGTGCTTTTCCAGCACCACACTCTTCAACTCTGATCTTCAGCATCTGCAGTGCTCACTTTCTCCATGCAATAAATTGTTGACAGCCTATATTAGATAACTGTGATCACGAACCCCGAAACTCAACAGGTTGCTGTTGTCAGCCTATCAAGTTTGAACTTTTATTTATGATTTCTGTCATGCAACTCTTTCAAATAGTTATTATACAGTGTAACGTAACTTCGGCTGTTTTTAATGTAGGAAACTTTAGGGTATTAGAGGTCAAAGAATGCAGAAACACACTTTTCGGTCCAACTAGTCCACACGATCATGTTCCCAAACTGAAGTTGTCCCATACCCCTCCAAACTTTCCTATTCATGGACTTATCCAAATGTCTTTTAAATGTTGTAAATGTACCTGCATCCATCACTTCCTCTGGCAATTCATTCCACAGACTAACCATTCTCTGTGGAAAAAGGTTGCCTCTCATGTCCTTTTTAAATCTTTCTCCTCTTGAAATTCCCTACCCTCGGGAAAAGACCTTTGCTATTCACCTTATCTATGACCCTCATGACTTTATAAACGTCCTATGTTCCAGTGAAAGAAGTCCCAGCCTATCCAACCTATTTTTGTATCTGAAACCCTCCATTCTGGCAACACCCTGGTAAATCTTTTCTGAACACTCTCCAGTTTATTAATATCCTTCCTATAGCAGGGTAACCAGAACTGCACACAGCACTTCAGAACAGGCCTCACTAACGTAGAACCCCAACATGACATCACAATTCCTATACTCAAAGGCCTGAGCAATGAAGCCAAGTGTGCTAAACACCTTCTTAATCACCCAGTCTATCTGTGATGCAAATTTCAAAAAATTATGTACCTGAACCACTTGCTCTCTGTTCTACAACACTACTCGGGGATCCACCATTAATTATGTAAGTCCTGTCCTTGTTTGTATTACTAAAATGAATAGCTCATGTTTATCCAAATTAAATTCTAATTGCTACTCCTCATCTCATTGATCCAATTGATAAGATCTCTTTGTAGTCTTATTAACCTTCTTCGCTGTCCACTATACCACTAATTTTGGTGTCATCTACAAATTTACTAACCATGCCTCCTATATTCTCATGCAAATTATTTATATAAATGGCAAACAAAAGTGAATCCCCATGAAACATAGCTGGTCTCAGGCCTCCAATCTGAAAAACAATTCTCCACCTCCTACTGTAAAGCCAATTTTGTATCGAATTGACAAGGTCACCCTGAATCCCACTAATTAGTGTACGATGCAGTAACTTATCAGTAACATTTTCTGAAGTCCAAGTAAACAACATCAACCGCTTTGCCCTCATCAATCTTTTTGGTTACTTTATCAAAAAGCTCAATCAAGTTTGTGAGATAGGATTTACCTCACACAAAACAGTGCTGACTATCCTTAATCATTCCCTACCTCCCCAAATGCATGCAAATCCTCTTTGCAGAATCACCTCCAACAACTCACCCACCACCGATGTCAGATTCCCAGCTCTAGAACTCCTAGGCTTCTACTTACAGACTTTCTTCAATAAAGACACAACATTAGCCACTCTCCAGTTCTCTGGCACCTTGCCCATGGTTATAGATGATATAAATATTTATTTTATGTTCCTATGTTAAAAGTACATTGACAGCTTGTTATGAATATATTCAGTGCTTGATGACCAAAGTAAAGAAAAAAGAAAACCTATGGTCCTTCAAGCCAGGGATCTCACTCTGGGATCTGACTTGTTCAATATTACCATCAGATGGCATCATAACAGATGAAAGTGCAATACTTAATACATTTTGAGGAGCCGATTTTACTCTTACCTTCTTTACTGTTTGGCAAGATGCTTTTTTTGTCAGGAAACTCTCTGGTACACCCACTGTCGCAAAGACCTTCTGTTCAACTGCATCTAACTGATGAAACTATAATTGAAACAAAATGTTTATTAAAGTTTACTTCAGTGAAGTGCTATAATATTGTGGTCAAGTTAAGTATTTCTCTGTATTTCACCATAGCCAAAGAGACCATAAATGACCAATCAGAAACACTGAAAACAGACTCCAATCATATAGTGAATTCCTCAATAAAATGATAAGTATATACAAATTATTGCTGCACAGACATTAACCCAGATCCTAACATGTCAGCTGGGGAATTTAAATTCCATAGGTGGTGCCAGAGGCACAGTTGTAGTGTCCCTACCTCTGAGCCAGAGGGTCTACGTTCAAGTTCTGCCTGCACAAAAGATGTAAATTAAGAACTAGGCAAGGTGATTAGAAAATACCTGTGCAGAGTGTTGTGAAAGAGAGGATTTGCATACAAAGAAGTCAAATGTTTATATAACATTGCCAATATAATTTCTAATGCATAATATTTAAATTGCTCTCTGAAATTTTTGAGTCCAATCTTATTTTTCAAAATTGACTTTTGGGATTTAGTAGGCATTGGTAAAGTCAGCATTTATTGCCTGTCTTGTTGCTCCCAAGAGGAACTATTGGAATGCGTGTGTCAAGAATGCTTTCATTTGGAATTGGATAGGAAATTTCAGGAAATTGGCCCACTGATGGGGAGAAGTTAAGATTGCTTGTGCCTTGAAAGCACACCTGAAAAAAGAGGTGGGGTCAGGCTGATGGTCCTTCTTCTTGTGAAATAAGAGGTCAGCTCATGAAAGCAACATCAGTGTGACATTAGACATGATATTTTCAGTTTTTCAGGATTTTGGACTTTTAGAGACTGGACATAAACCAGAGTAAAAGTGTAATATTTATTCTGGATGAAAACATCTATTATTATCATTTGTATCTCTCTTGCTCAATTAACTACATGCATTTGAGCATGCATATATGTACCTATTTCCTGCAAACATTTCTTGTGTGATGCAGCTTGCACAAAGACTCTTCACAAAGTTACTTTCTGTATCCAATAGTTGAACCCATAGTAAAGCATCACAAAATTCTGACACCTAATGAATGATAACTGCTAGTTCCTTCCAAATTGATATATATTATACACAGTAATGCTGGTATGAAACATTTGTAAATACTGCATTAGTACATCAATATGCTTTTGAACCCAGTTTATCCAAACTATAATTTTCATGGAATATGTGTGTACAAGTGTTGAAACATTATAAGGGATCAATTAGATGTCAGAAGTGAAAGATATTGTGAATTTCCTGAACACTCTTGCACGGTAATATTGCATGTAGTGATATTTTGAATTGAGCTATATCACCAAAGAAGAAATTGAATTGTGCCTGTGCTAGTTACCTCAGTTACCTTACTCTTAACCAATATTATTCTTTTTCCCAGAATCTTTAATTTTTTTTTGGAATGTTTATCCAATGATTTCTTAAATTCTGTTGATTTAGCATCAGTAGCCACTTTCAGTACATTTCATGCTTTTAAATTACTTTATACGAACAAACTCTTCATGCTTCTTGTATTAGTGAAATTAATTAATTATTTATATTGTCAAACCATTCAAGATTCCTACACAATCTACTTTAAGTTTCTCTGCTCTACAAAACAGAGCTCCAATTAGCACAAGTCTCTCAGTCTAACACTTAACTAAACAACGAACTGACATTTTATTTGATTTTGTCCTTATGAATTCAAGAATAACTAGATGTTCTAATGAATATATGGCTGTAAATATCCCACCTATTTCTGATACATTACCTGTCTAAAGTAGACCATCCAATCTGGAATGCACTGGGAAACTATATCATATGGTGTTACCAGGTAGATCAGATGAAGATAGTTGCCAAGGACCAAACCCTCCAAACCTTTCTTCAAGTCCATATTCAAAGAATCACAGTAAGCCAAGTCTATTGATCCTAGAGGAAAACCAATAAATTAGAGACCCTGTTCTGCACAAAAGAGAGGTGATCTTGTTAGAAACGTTGACAAGGTATGTGCTGAGGACACGGAATGCAGTGATTCAAGAAGGCACCTTTTTAAAGCAAGGTAGGAATGATTACATTCCCTGAAGGAATAAAATCAAAAAGTTGCAATCACCGACTGAAGATTCAAGACCGTAGATCATAGCTTCAAATAAGGGTTTGATCAATCAGGAGTGAGATGAAGAGACGTTTCTTCACTGTGAGGGTTGTGAATCTTTGTAAATCTCTATCATCGAGGTTTGTCAATGCATGACAGATGAATCAATTCAAGGCGCAGGCAAATGTGATTAGTTTAAATTGTGAAAACTGCACGGTGTGGGTAAGTAGGGCTAAAGGGCTTGTTTCCATGACTCTAAGACTGAGGTCAATAGGATTGTGGGCATTAATAAAATCAAAGAATGTGGAGATTAGTTGGAATGTCAAATTCAAACATGATCTGTTGGAATTATGTAATGGATTTGACAGTCTGTATAACCTATTCCTGTTCCCATTTCTTATGTTCTAATGCAGAGACTTTGAAACGTGTTGCGGATCCAGACTATTATGCAATTATCTGTTCAGTGAGTACTCAGCTAATTGAACAATACTTGTCAGAAGAGCATTCGCCTTGACGTAAAATTAATAATGCTTTCGCAAAAAGGAGCTTCCTGAACTTCAAACTCCAGATATGCTGTTTAGATAAAATGCCAATAAGTGAAATGTTGGAAGTGCCCAGCTCACCTTTAAAAGTAGCATGACCCAGTTTTGTGACTTCCAGCTTGTGGTACATTTTTCCTTCATTGTTACAACTTGATATTTTGTCCTTAATTAAACCTTTCTCCATCAAAGCTTCCAATGCTTGTTCTATTACTTCCAAAAAACTTTTCTCTTTGAAGAACTGTTGCTGCTGCACACCAAGAAGAGTGCCAGCCATAAACTCAACAATTTGATGAAGTGTCTGGGTAACCTTTGGAGGAATATAAATACATATTTCAGTCCAGGGTAGAATTGAACTACCTATCCAGTTTCAATCCAGTTGACAATGGCACATGTTTCTAGACATCAAGAAAACAAATAGCTAGGTTAAGCTACTGATTTTGTCGAACAAATGAACGAACAACATGACACGATATACTGATAACTTTTAATGTGAATGGCTGTGTAGATGTAATCTTTAGGATGACAAACTGTTTGAAATTATTTTGGGGGTCTCAGTTTATAACTAATAAATATTATAAAAAGCTTGTTTTCTTTCAAAGCACAACTTAAGTATTCTGTTGCCACTGCAAATGAGGCAGCTTTAATCAAGATGAAACTAAATACAACATTCACTTGGGACACAAGTAGATTAAAAACAACATTAAACAAAATTTCTGGGACTGGGCCATTGTTCCCTCAACAATGCAACAGTTGAATAAATAACAGTTTTTTAACAATATATATTTATCATAAGAAGATACAAGAACTCTACTAACATTAAATTTTTCAGAAGTATCATTTGACAAAAATTCCCAGTCTGTAAATTTACTTTTATGAAGTTTTCTCCAGGATTAAAACTAAATAATTTGATTTGTCTTTTCAATTCCCCAATCATTTCAAGAATATGTTACAGTTTTTGTTGAAAACTTGCTGCCATAGTTTCTTCTTTGTGCCGTAAGCAACGTAACCTGAACTACCACTTTCTATGTGTCTTTGTCAACTAAAAGTGTTTCTCATGTCCCAGAATATTTCTGTTCTCTATGCTGCTACTAATCCACTAGTTAATTTGCATGTATTTAACATAAAGGAAATGGAAAAGCCAATATTGGTAGTCAGCAAATTGTAAGGGAGTCTTGTGATTTCACCTTGACTTTTGAAAGCAGGGTCATTGCCAAATCACCAACAATCATTGTCACCATCATAATGGGCACCACTGACTAGAATCTTCATGTGACCAGTCATATCAACACATGGCTTCCTGAACGGAACCTTGGTTTTATGTGATGAAATCTCCACCTCCATAAGGCTCAAGACAAGAGTGTGCTGGAACTCTCACTATTCTCCTAGATGTAATAAATACTAAAACACTCAACAAGCCCTACACTATTCAGGCTAAAACAGTTTCTTTGATGGCTCACCTACCACTGAACTCAATATCTATTCTTCCATGCTAGAGTGTGATAAACAGATCACCGCAC
Source organism: Hemiscyllium ocellatum (assembly GCF_020745735.1). Taxonomy (NCBI): domain Eukaryota; kingdom Metazoa; phylum Chordata; class Chondrichthyes; order Orectolobiformes; family Hemiscylliidae; genus Hemiscyllium; species Hemiscyllium ocellatum. The sequence continues at coordinate 31,567,032 of NC_083436.1, read as the reverse complement.
AAGAATTCCTCAAACATACGTCATTACCATTTCACTGCTGCGTGACTTCTGCTACAAGTCAAGAGCAGCAATATCATAGGAGCACTATCCGCTCCAAGTAACACAATAAACTATCTATATCACTGTCCTTTCCTGACTGCTGGGTCAATATTTTGAAATTCCTTGATACTTTTGTGGAAACCGCATCACTACAAGCACAGTAGAATTTCAAGAAGGCTCATGATCACCTTGTCAGCACAATTAGAGCTGACCAAGAATGGTAGTCTTGATGTCATCAGCTACCTCGTGAGAATAAGTTAAAACAACAAACACCACAATGAGGAACAACACTGGTGAGAGAATGGAATAATGAAGGAGAAACAGTATAAATTTGTAAAGGTAGCAGCTTAATCAATCTTTTTAAAAAAATATTAACTATACAGATATGGCAATGGTATTTTTGGCCTGACAAAATGGATTTTAAGAGGTGTCACACAAGTGCCTGTAAAGGTCACTGTAGGAAAAGTAAAATGGTATATGGATGAAGGATTGTAAGCAATGAGTGGAGACAATGATCATTTCTCAGAATGGTGAGGCATATTTTGTGACATACTCAGGGACCCTGTACTGGCACTACTTCTTTCCTCTATACAGTATATACATAAACAATTTATTGCACAGTTGTAAGTGCAATAATATAAAGTGCTTATGCTTAATACCAAACAGCAGATGGGTGTACCGTCCAAAACTACATAAAATGGAATATTATTCTGATAGTTTCAGAAGGAGGAGGATTGGAGAAGGTTCATATAGTTCATAAATACCAGCATAGACAAGTTGTGCTGAATGTCAAGTTACTGTGTTGTAAATTCTTTATAACTTGACATATTATTGAGCTAGCTCATGATGGTAACTAACTACAACATTTACACTAACATATAAGTCAAGCATTCTTTTCTGATTGAGTTTAAGAAATATTTGAGAAACAGCAGAGGAGCTTGAAACCTCATTTCTTTCAGGTTATGTTTAATAGCAAATTACTGATGCAGTCACTAGGTGTTTACAAGTGTCATTCCTCAGCAATAGTATCTCTCACTTCAGTCACACAAGAATAATTGAATTGTTAATATGATTTTTAGATGATAGCAACCAACACATTTGATTCATTCATGATAAATGGATGGTAAGATTTTTCAGCAAAGACATCGTTTCTGAGCTGGAAAAATCCTTTTTCTTGAAATGAGGAATAGGACAGGAAGGCAAGCCTGACAACCTTAATGATATCTTCTGTGCACAGCTGGCTTGTTAGGTATGCTGTTAAGTAAACAATTTGACATATTATAGAGAGAATAACTAATGAAATTACAAAACAATAACCATTAAAGGTTTTCAGAAATACAGAATAGTAAACCTCATCACAGTAGTAAACTTTATCACTTCATTCTGAAGTTCAATGTGATAATAAATACTGTCTGTATTATTATCCAATAGTTAACTCCCAATTGCCCTTCTGTCGTAAATCTTTCAGCATACATTTCACATCTATGTAGTACAGTGGTTATTTGTTGCTATGACAACTGGCAATAAAAGCCCCCAAAATACCACATTTACAAGGCTTCTGGAACACATTGGCCCAACTACCTTTTCTTAACAATTTATTATTTTAGCGGCAATGATATCCACTTCATTTTAAAAGGGTTACTGCTTCTGCTAAAATAGCAGAAAAAGGAACTTTGAAAAGATATATTAATATCAAGCGCCAGACAATTACTATCTCTGAGATAGTAATTGAAAAGAAGAGAAAATCAAAACAGCACCGCATGATATTCAATGGCATTAGCTTTAATAAATCTTCCACTATCAATATCCTGGGGATTAACATTGACCAGAACCTGTTCTGCACCAGTCAAATAATACTGTGGCTATACAAGGTCAGAGGCTGGGAATTCTGTTGTGAGCAAAATCACCTTGTTACTCTCCCATGCCTGTCTAACATCCACAAAGTACAAGTCACGAGTAATAGGAAACATAGGAACACAGGAAGAGGAGTAGGCTATTCAGCCCCTTGAGCCTGTTCCACTGTCCAGTAAGATCATGCTGATCTGTGGCCTAATTCTCAGACAAAGGCCCAAGTTCCAGAATCGCCAACCAGAGGAAATAATTTATTGTTACCCACCTTACCTTTCCCTGTTAAGATCTTGAAGACTTTGATCAGATCACCCTTCAACCTTCTAACTTCTACAGAAAACTGGCCTAGTTTGTATAACCTCTCCTCATATCTTAACCCCTGAAGTCTGCAATATCAAAACAAAACAAAGAATCACAGATGCTGGAAGTATGAAACAAAAACAGAAATTGCAGAAACTTAACAGGTCCGGCAGCATCTGTGGACAGAAAGCAGAGTTAATGTTTCCGATCCAGTGATCCAGTGCTACAACTAGTTCTGAAGAAGATTGACTGGACCTGAAACGTTAACTCTGCTTTCTCTCCACAGATGCTGCCAGGCCTGTTAGGTTTCTCCAGCAATTTCTAGTTCTTTTGGAATATTAGCTCTAATAACATTCAAGAAGCTCAACACCATTCAGGACAAAGAATCAAACTTAATTAGCAACCTTTTCACTACCTTCTACATTTAATCCATTCACCACCAACACACAGCAATGTGTATCAGTTACAAGGCCCTTATGATAGCATCTTCCAAAGCAGCAAGCATTACTACTTAGAAGGTCAAGGGCATTTACATGGAACCAGCAGAAAGTTCTCCTCCAAGCCACACTCCATTCTGACTTGGAACTGTATCACCATTTCTTCACTAACACTGGGTCAAAATCATGGAACTGCTCCTCTAACTGCAGCAGTTCAAGAAGGCAGCTCACCATCACTTTACAAGAGCAAAATGATGGATGGACAATAAATGCTGGCTTTGCCAACGATGCTCACACTGTGTGAATAAACAAATAAATTGTGAAAATACCAGACTAATATTTCTTATCACCTCAAAAGAAGATGGTTCAATCAAGTGGAGAGATAGAAAAGAATTAACGAATTATAATCTGTTCCCAGTTTAAGTGAATATATGGTGAAACATATATTGTTTCACATATGTTTCACTCAACATATGGTGAAAATGTAAAAAGGATATATACCTTTAGCCCAATCAAGGATAGCAGAAGATCTTTAATTCCTTTTTCATTGTCATATATGAGATTGCTATAGCAACCTTCCAGAGGTTTACTTATTAAATTTGATACCTGTAAGCAGAGATGCAAAAACATAAAAGAGTTATCTCAATTCAGTTGATGCTTCGATATATGAGAGTATACAATATGCTTTGTTTTCCTCCAAATAGGTTTCTTAATTTCCAATCTTAGTCACTGTGTAGTAGGAGACATGTAGTGTAATTGATCAATGTGATTTCCGAATAAATAAGTTTGCTTGTCATATACTGCTCCTGCTAACCAGTTTGGTAGTCAGTGTAAGTAGCAGTGGCTCAGGGACAGTTTGTTTGCTTGTGCCTTAATAACAGAATACATTTGGATAAAATGGGACAGAACTTCTGCTTTTGGTACAATGGTGCTAGTCTTGAGAAGTGCTTAGTTTCCATCAAATTTGCTAGCATATCATCAAACATAAAATCTATGATTAATTAATGCAAGAGGACAACATTACAGAGTATAATTTTTGACTTTATTTACATTAAGACCCATTACTTGATTTTAAAAGTGATAATATGGTGCAGTACAATTAATGTAGTGAATACAGGTTCCACAAAAATGTTTAATTAATAAGTAATTCAATTTTAACTAAATGAACTATGATTTAACAAAACTTATACAGAACAATTACAATACAGATATACAGTATTCAGTTTCTCAGTAAAAATGTATTCAAAAGTTTTTAAAATGTATTTGTTAACATTCTGGTACTTTGTTAAAAAAAAACTAACTTTTGGAAGCTTTCTCATCAGTCCACAAATACATTAACAGAAACATATTGAATGAATCTGTGTGCACAACTAGTTTTGTGTAAGTGGGGCTGGAACTAGTACAATGTTTATTAATATAGATAAAAAGAATGCACAAACGTAACTTTTGTTGGATGTAACTTGCACTTGAAATTCTGCTATCTTTGACACTGGTTTGGGATTTTGCACTCAATAAGCCAGCATGATCTCATAGAAACTCTGGACAAAAGTTTCAAAAACTAAGGAATGTTTTAGTTTAGTTTAATAATACTGTTGCTTTACTTTAGCATCCACTTTAAAGATGTTCCACCATTCTGTTAGATCATTATTGATCTGTGCCTCAACTTCACTGATGCATCTTAGTTCCATATTCCATTGGCACGTTCACTGAACAAAACTTAATTGATCTAGGTCTTGAAGATTTGAATCAAATCACAGCATCAACAGTTATTTTTGGGGGTGTGGTGAGGGTTCTAGACTTTGTGTGAAACCTGCCCTAGCTCTAATTTGTAGATGGTAGCCTGGATTCCCTCAGTAGAGGAATTAGTTTCTCAACAGCTACCATACCAAATCCCTTTATTGTCTTAAAAATCTTAATTGGACTATCATTAAATAATCTGAACTCTCGGAAATGCACATCCAGTTTGCAATCTGGCTTTATAATTTAAACTTTGCAATCTTAGTTTAATAATGATGGGTCTGCGATGTACCCTTTTCAAGATAAATGCATCCTTCCTGAGATCTGATTTCCAAAACAGAACACAGTACTCCAGAAGAAGTTCTACATAATTCACACATCACCTCATTACAAACTTCCTTAAGGTCATGGCCAAAGGTTTGTTTAGCCTTCTTGCTTTCTTTTGTATCTGTGGTTTTCACAATTAGTGCAAATGGGATGCTAAAATTTGTTGCTACGCCATAGGTCCCAGTCTTACATAATTTAGAACACATTTGCCTTTTTGTATCTGAAGTGAACAATCTCACACTTCTTCACTTTGAACTTCACCTGTAATAGTCATTCCAAGATGCCCCTTTGTAACTTCTTGCATCCCATCCTCATAATTTACCGCCCCATTTAACTTAGCATCTCTTGCAATCTCAGATATCCAATTCTTTATTACTTCCTCAAAGACATTATGGCGTATGAAGCAATATCTGATGCTTTAAAACAGACTTCTGGAGAACTTAAATTGTCATATCCTGTCAATTAGAGAACAAATACTTTTGCCTATTCTTTGCCTTTGACTTCTCAACAAGTTAATTACAATTCTCATGTGCCTTTCTGACAGCTGCAGAACAACAATTTAAGAATCTGTAGCCACTCCATTGTTCTTTAGAGGATTATGGGGTGGAAGGATTGCTGATCTCCCTGTTTTGAATTATAGTTTAACTGAAATATATATTTTCAAAGTCTGTTTTTTTCAGTCTTTGAAAATAATTATAGATGTGAAACAGTCTAGTGCACCAAAATTACCCAATTTGTACATACTCAAGCAGTCTTGAATACAGAATTGAATATTTTGAATAACATTACCAGTTTTTTGTCATTTTCTTGTGCTATCAGAAGACTCTCTCCCTCTGTATCCATACCAGCTCGGCCAGCTCTGCCAATCATCTGTTTGTACTGACTTCTCTTTAAGAAATCTCTGGCAACATAAGGTGATCTCAGAATAACCCTTGAAAAAAACAAAATAAATCTAAATAAAATCAGAACAATGAAGACAATTACAAATTAATCATTTCAATGAACACCTGGCAGTGACATACTCAAACAGCTCTATCTCCTGGAAGTTTCATGACTTATAACATCCTCTTTATCTAGCACTTTGTCCCAATCTCTCCCATTATTGACGTTCAGATGATTTTTAATCCTGACTCTCCACTTGAGTGGACACAAAGGCTTTCTTTATTTTAATTGTATTATTTTCTGTGGGAGTATGTAGACTCTCACTTTTGTTCGGCTGTTACTGAATGTGCAGTTGTTATGTTAAGCTGCTGTGTTTGGATTAAGTGTTGCTTATTTCAGGTTGTATGAACAAATGTACTGTGTAGTAATGTAACGTAAGGTACTAGGCGTGATTTGTATCACATTGGTTGGTCAGTTTGGATCCATAAAAGGGATGCCTAGATCACTTTGAGAAAAACAAATGTGCAGATGCCATACCAGCAGAAGATCAGACTACATTGGCTTGAGTTTCACAGTTAGGTGGAAGTTACTTCCCATGCTAAGGAAGACATCAGCAGGGCATGCTCAACTACAGAAATTCAGCATGAATCATCACTTCAAGAATACAGGTTTTCACGATTTTCTTTCCTTCTGAGCATTTCCATGCATCCAAGATTGCTGAGTTTAATACTTGGATGAAGTCATACGAAGTAGTCAGTTTGTTTGTGAAGAATTAGCATGTTATTTCTAACTTAATGATATAGTTGAAATAATTCATCCAATAAGTTGTTAGTTTCCATCCCAGAATGCTCAGCAAAAAAGGTTTTGATAATTCAACTGCAACACATAGTCTAAGTTTTTAAATGACTTAAAACAAGCTTTTCCTCCTTTTTGAGCAAGCTATTTTCATGCTGTAGAAGAGCAAGAAGCAATTGGCTCTATGCTTCCAGCATTAGCAAGTCTCAGGCTTTTATAGGAAGTATACCCCAATTACTGAAAAATTCTACACTTTTCAAATTGACATTACAATTAAAAATAATTGTAAGTAACTTAGGGTGAGATGTGCTCATTAAATCTACTGACCTGGAGGATCTGGGTAAAAACAGAGTATAAGATGACAGATAAAAGTCTTTCTCTTTCAAATACTTTTAAATAACTTGCAAAATATGTTTGGCTGTTTCAATTCCATTTCATAATGGGCATCAGACAGTGGCATAAGATTTGAGTCAATATGTAAGTGGAAGAAACCAGACACCACATTCCCCATTCCTACAATGCTTACTATGTCAGCATCAGGTTCAGGACTTATAAAGGGCACCTGCCAGCTGACTAATTATTGAGCCACTTAAAAATGTAATTGTTCAATTCACTGGTATTTAGTGGTGGCTCATGTTGTAATGGACACTTGCAGCTGGTACTTCATTGTGATAGGATCTTCTTGGGGTAGATTATTGCCACAAGCTTTTTTTCTAACACTAGTCTATAGGGCTTACTAGTATTAAGAGATGACGTATCAATCATTAATACAACTTCAGCAGAAGAGACTTGTATACTTGAGTAACAAGAAGTAATTTAACGCATAATAGTAAGATCACAGGTTATAAAATCTTATGACTGGTCAACTAACTACATTAACATTAGCTAATAGGCATTATTATTCCCTATGAGATAGCACCTAGGTCTATAGCAAATACCTGTAGACTGTAGAACTAATTAACTATTAACAATAAACTAGATTTGACGAGCTCATTCCAGAGACAATCATTTATACATTCTGAGTTAACCCCTTTAGGCCAACTGCCTTATACAACAGCTCAGGGATCCTACTAAATTGGCATTTCCCGTGCCTGTTGAGGTCTGCCAGCAAACCAAGCCAGATCTGGCAGGCAGTCCTTCTTTTAAAGGCACAATGACTGATCATAGATCCAAGATAGGACAGGGGGCTTTCTCAACCTGCTCACTCCCTCTCCCAAGGGACCCCGAGATGATTTCTGGTGAAGCCTCACTGTATTATTAGTGGCAGTAACTGCACCTGGTGGCATTGCTGGCATTGGAGAGGTGTGATTTCCATCCCTATGATCATACATCTGGGGAAGGCCTCTGGCCAAGTAAACTCCTGAAAGACATTTAATTTAGTTGGATCTTCCCCATCAACGTGATGTGGGTTTCCAGCAGTTCTCTTAGTGTGTGGGACCTGCATCAGAAACATTAAAACCAGTGCTACAATTCTCCAATCTTGACCAGGGACGCCAAATAAATGGCTGATGTGGAAAGAAGAAAAAAAAATCACAAATTTTGAACTGATTATTGGAGCGGAGAAAATGAACACTGCTCTGCATTAGGCTTGTCCGATACCATAAGAGCCATGTATTAAGACAAGGCAGAATTGTCTTTGGTATTATAGTTTACAAAAATTCTCCATCAGCTGCCCCTTTTTATTTTAAATAATGATACTTGAAGGAAGTCTGAATTTATAGTGTTTTTTTTAATATCTTCTTGTGCTCCATATTGGGATACACAGTCAGTAGTCGCCTCTATTCCACACTCTAGTCATAATTTTCCATGTGAGCTTGAATAGTGAGCGTTACCCAATTAACTGACTCTGGAGACTAGCATTACTAGACAAATTTTGTGCTATTGTAAAGTGCACTAACATATATGTCTTGATTATTGCAGGTATACTGTCCTCACAATTATAAGTCTTCTGGCATTCAGTGTCTTGATCCATATATGAAGAATAGATGAATCACCGGTTCAATGGAGAGTGCATAAGGTTCCACAAATGGATGAGGAGGGTCCGTAAATATCCCCATCCTCAGTGTTGGAAAGAGCTCACCATATCAGTGCAAAAGGTAAATCTGAAGCACTTGCAGCAATCTTCAGCCGGATTTGCCAAGTGGATGATCCATCTTGGCCTCCTGCAGTGGACCTCAGAAACCAGTCTTTAGCAGGTTGGAGACACGAGATATTGCAAAGTCTATGGGCCCTGACAACATTCTGGCAATAGTGCTGAAAACTCCAGAACTTGCTACTCCCCTAGCTGAGCTCTTCCAGTACAGTTATAATACTGTCATCAACCTGACAATGTGGAAAGTTTCCCAGGTATGTCCTTTGCACAAAAACAGGCCAAATCCAACCTAGTCAATTACTGACATATCAGTTTACTCTCGATCAGTAGCAAAACATTGGAAGGTGTCATCAACAGTGCTATCAAGCAGCACCAGCTCAGCAGTAACCTGCTCAGGGCCAGTCAGCTCCTTATCTCTTTACAATGTGGGTTTAAACATGAACAAAATAGCTGAATTCCTGAAGTGAGGCAAGATTGACAGCCCTTGTCATCAAGACCGTATTTGACAGAGGGTGGCATCAAGGAGCCTTAGCAAAACTGGAATTGGGGGCAAACTCTCTGCTGGTTGGAGTCATACCTGGCACATAGGAAGATGGTTCTGGTTGTTGGAAGTCAATCATCTCAACTGCAGGACATCTTTACTGGAGTTACTCAGGGTAGTATTTTAGACCAAATATCTTCAGCTGCTTTATCAATGACCTTCCCTCCATCATAAGGTCAGAAGTGGGAATGTTCACTGATGACTGCACTATGCTCAGCACCAATTGTGACTCCTCAAATTCTGAAGCAGTCCATGTTCAAATGCAACAAGATCTGGACAATATCTAATCTTGAGCTGACAAGTGGCAAGTAACATTCGCTCTGCACAAATGTTAGTCAATGAGTGTCTCCAATAAGAGACAATCTAACCACCTGCCCTTGACATTCAGTGGTGTCAGCATCACTGAATCTCCCTTTATCAACATCCTGAAGGTTACCATTGACCAGAAACTCAATTGGACTCACCACATAAACAAAGTGGCTACAAGAGCAGATCAGAGGCTAGGAATACTGCGACAAGTAACTTACCTCCTGATTTCACAAAGCTTATTCATAATCTACAAGTCACAAGTCAGGAGTGTGACTGAATACTCCCCACTTGCCTGGATGGTTAGAACTCCAATAACATCCAATAAGTTTGATACCATCCAGGACAAAACAGCCCATTTGACTGGCATCAAATCCAGAAGCATCCAATTCATCCACTACCAACGCTCAGCAAATACTGCTGCTATTATCTACAAGGTGTGCTGCAGAAATTCACCAAAGATCCTTAGTTAGCTTCAAAATGTACTACCACTTCCATCTAGAAGGACAAGGGCAGCAGATACAAAAACAGAAATTGCTGGAAAAGCTCAGCAGGTCTGGCAGCAACTGTGAAGAGAAATCAGAGTTAACGTTTTAGGTCAAGTGACCCTTCCTCAGAACTGATTGAGAGTTCTGAGGAAGGGTCACTGGACCCAAAATGTTGGCTCTGATTTCTCTCCACAGATGCTGCCAGACCTGCTCAGCTTTTCCAGCAATTTCTGTTTTGGTTTTTGATTTACAGCTTCCACAATTCTTTTGTTTTTTTATTAAAGGCTGCAGGTAACACCACAACCTGCAAGTTCTCCACCAAGCCACTCACCATCCTGAACTGGAAATATATTGCCATTCCTTCACTGTTGCTGGGTCAATATCCTGGAATTCCCTCTCTAAGGGCATTGTAGTCTCCCTCAAATATGTGGATTGCAGTGGTTCAAGAAGGCAGCTTACCACCACCTTCTTAAGGACAATTAATGCTAGCCCAACCAGTGTCACCAATATCCCATGAGTGAATAAAAAAACAAAAAACAGAGTTAATATTGTGTTTTAAAACCAGTTATATTGGACCTAAAACATTAACTCTGTTTTTCTCTCGACAGATTGTGCCAGACCTGCCCAGTTTCTCCAGCACATTCCAATTTTACTTAGGATTTCCAACATTCACACTTTCATGAAGGATTGTCACCTGCAATGCAGTATGTCCTTCTGAAACAAACATTCTTTAATTTGTAAATGTGTAGAATAATCAGCATTAAAAACTGCATTATCTAACATAGGAATTCCCACCTGCTTAAATTGCACTTTTTCTCTCAGTTGATTTGGCACTCACCTCCGAGCTGGAAGATTAACACCAGCAGCAAGTGTCGATGTACAAGCAAGCAAGCAGAGTATTCCTGCAGTATATGCATCCTCTATAAGTTTTCGTTCATCATTTGTTAGTCCACTGTGATGGTATGCTAATCCATATGGCACAGTGTTCCGTAAAATGGGACATACCATACCATTTCCAATGTTTTTCAATTCTTGAATAACAGCACACTTTTCTTTCTCCTTTATGGTTATGAATGATCTGGGGAAAACAGATTGTTGAGAAGATTAAACATAAATTTTTAAAGTACATTCTGAACACTATTTCAAGGTACCAATTCCACAGTTGCACTTAAAAGATCTTTCTGTTTTGCTGCAGCACCTATATCTGGAGGTACAAAGACATTAAAGAACAGAAATGGGCCCCAGACCATTTGGCCCAATTTTATCCTACACATGAATACTTAGGTCAAATAATATTTACCTGTCCTCTCCCCACATTCCATCATTGTCTTCTTCAGTTTAATCTTGAGTGTTGACATAGTTTCTGCCTGACTTAAATCTGTATTTATGGTTAGGGTTTGTTTTAAAAGCCACCGTCATTGCTGGAAATGGTCTGTTTATATTTATTTTCCCTAGCCTTTTATAGTTTTAAACAATGATAACCATCACTCAGATCAGATTAATGACTCAAAATCAATTTTGGTAATTTTTTACAATGACAGTTAACTGGATGCTAATTTGGTTCTGTATTTATGTGCAAATAATTATTAATGAGGAGACTGCTACAATTTTTGTTCTCCTGTTGACAGGTGAAGGATTAATGATTGTACTAAGAATATCAGAGTTACGAACAGAAGTAGTCCATTTGACCGTTTGAGTCTCCTTCATCACTTAATAAAATCATAGCTGATCTGATTTTGGTCTTAACACCACTTTCTTTGTCTGCACTCCTTAAGTCTCAACTCTCTCTCTAAGCAACAAAGGGTCTGTTTCTGTGCTGTACATCTCTATGATTCTATGACTATAACATGTCAAGGGCAACTAGGGACAGGCACAAATACCCATATCCCACAAATCAATTTTTAAAAATTTAAATCTTTGTACATGATGTGATCAATTTCTTATGTCCATTTGAACATCTCTTTTCTGAATAACAGAACTTAAATTTCAGATCATCCAGAGAGCCCTCCACCCTACTGCCTCCATTCTCAGTTCCACTGCTCTAACACCACCTCCCCCTCCAAAAACGCAATAAAGGCAGAGTCCCCCTTGTCCTCATCTAATACCCTACCAATCTCCACATCCAATGCATTATCGTTAAACACTTTCGCCAACTCCAACTAGACCTCACGACTAAGAGTATCTTCTCCTCTCCACCCCTCTCCGCCTTCCGCAAGGACTGTTCCCTTCACCAATCCTTGGTTTGCACCTCTCTCCCCATCAACACGAACCCAACCATCAGGTACTTTCCCCTGCAACTAGAAAAGATGCAAAACCTGCTGGCACACCAACTCCCTCACCTCCATAAAGGGCCACAAATAGTCCTTCCAGGTGAGACAAAGGTTGACCTGCCTCTCCTCCGGTTTAGTTTATTGTATCCGATGCTCCCAATGTGGTCTTCTCTACATCAGGGAGACCAAACGTAAACTCAGGGCACGTTTCCCTGAGCATCTCAGCTGGGCCCGGGGAGCTTACCTGACCTCCTAGTCACCGCCCATTTTAATTCCACTTCCCATTCCCTTTTGGACATGACCATCCTTGGCCTCTTCCATTGCCACAATGAATCAAACCGCAAATTGGAGGAACAACACCTCATCTTCCGCTTGGGCAGCCTACAGCAAAGAGGACTCAACATTGAGATCTGCAATATCAAATAACATCGCTTCCCATCACGACTCCCTTCCCAGCCTCTCTCTCTCTCTTCCATCCTCTCATTGTACACTCTTTCTCGCTAGAAATCAGATTCCTTCCTCCCATCGATTAACCAGGGTGTACCCTCTACCTGTGTTCACCTATCCCCACCTTACCACCTTGCGCTCCCCCCCCCCCCCCCCCAGCTCCCCTTACACCCACCCTCAGTCCTGAAGGATTACCCTCGAAACATTGACTTTTCTACCTCTTGATGCTGTCTGGCTTTCTGTGCTGTTCGAGCCTCCTGCTTGTCTACCTTGGAATCCAGCAGCTGCAGTTTTTTTTGGCTCTAATTACATTTCAGGTAAGCTCAACAAACAGGAGAGTATCTGGCTGAAGACAGAATCAGACTTCTTGTCTCAGATTGTTAGCTGCAGTTCTAAACATTAATCCACCAATATCACCAACAAGAATTTCTGGACTCGGGTTTCAGGAATATTTCTTCCTTGAACAAAGTTAACTTGGGGTTTCTGCTGCCAATGCCAACAATAGCACTTCAAATGTGGTTCAAAATATAGTGAAATAGGTTTAAAATAGGTTTACAGTTCTTCAAAAAGTCATTGCAACTTTTGACTAATTTTAAAAACTTAACAAAGTGTATTTTTTTTAAAAATTGCTTGAACTTGTAATTAAAAGTACAACATATCGAATTAATAAAATTACTGTTCCATACAAAGATGCTGAAAAGCATTTTCTTTGCTTTTATACTAGAAATTGAGCTGAATTATTGACATAAATGTTGTGACCAACAGAATAGGTCAGCAGTTAGGTATTCTGTGTTAATTGTTTAACCACTTGACTCGTCAAAGCCTCTTGCTCTATCACCTGCCAGGACTGCTTTAGACTAACTTCCATTGCTGTGAAACTGTACAGCTGCTGGAATGCTTAAGAAACTTGACATCATGCAGGACAAAGCATCATCAGCAGTCCAATCGTCATCTTACAAATCCACTCACCCGTTAAATGGCATCTGGCAGTTTCATTGGAAAGTATCTATTGAATGTACAGCAGCAAGCCATCAAGGACTTTGACAGCACTTGTCAAACCTACAACCTTTAACATTTACAAAGACAAGGGCAGTAGGTGCATGAAAATGCGATCAACTAAAGTTCCTCTTTAAGTTATACCAATTTGGCTTAGCCATACATTTCAATTTCTTCTTTATTGCTGGGTTAAAATACTGGGACTCCCTACCTAATGGCATTCAGCATACTGATTGCAGTGGTTCAAGAGGAAGGTTTATCATCACCCTCTGAAAGGCAATTAGATTTATGCATCAAATGTTGATCTTGCCATATCTCAAGAATGAATAAAAATAGTATGAAATAAATCCTTCAGTAACAGACATAAATATGAACCTGGGTTAAAAAACAAAATTGAATTAGTTCATGGAGAAAGTGAGGACGGCAGATGCTGGAAGTCAGTGTCAATAAAATGTGGAGTTGGAAAGGCTGTGCTTTTCCAGCTCCACATTTTATTGATTCTGAATTTATTCATTTTGGCCAGAATGGATCACTGATCCAAAAAGACTTAATTCCTTTGTAAGATTAACATTTTGATTTTATATTACATTATCTGAAAAGTTTACATGTGAAATTTATATGAAATAATTACATACATACTTGTTTAAATACTTGCAGAGCATCTTGCTCACATTTTCACAATTCTTTTTGGTGGGACAGAACACAAGACAGGAATAATTCGGAATAACTTCAGTCACCAGTGCAATTAAGTGATCTGGATCAATCTTCTCCATATTACTTGAATACTATGAGAAAAATAAATCAAAACTAAACTATGTCATCTTGTCCCCAAAATGTCACTTAATCCTTCTACTTGCTTACATTTCTATAAATATTGTAATTTCTAATGCTTATTTGCCCTATTTCCATGAGTACATTAGTATAAAAGTTGATGTTCTGCATAAATATATTTATATATGAATAATGTGTATCATCTTATATTCACAGAACATAACAGGCACACATTTACTTATGCATCTGCCTATCTTCAACGGGGTGTAAAGAGCACTTCATCATGTATATTCAGATCTTAATGATAAGCAATGCAATGAAAGATTAACTCACAAATCAGAAATATATATAGTTACAGAATACTCTTATATCCCCAATGGCATTGGCTGGTACCAAGGGCCAAGTCAAAAGCTGCTTCCTATGAAGTATGTACTTCCAAAGTGTCACCAGATTGATTTCTTAGGTTAGGGATGATATATCAGAAATTTAACGGAAGAAGCAAAATGAAATTCTAAAAGGAAGGCAATGGGCTTCTATTTACACTGTAGTATAACTGCTGAAACAAATTTGCTTTAGAACTGTAACTAAGCCTGGACCTTTCCTTCTGAATGATAAATCATTTAACATTGTACTGAACCTTGTAACTTAATATGCGAGAAAACGTGAAATAGTCTTCTGATTTGTTGTCCACCTCGTAAATTTTATCACAAATTTTGACGTACTCTTTTAGCTGAACCTAGAAAAGATAATTTTATTTAAGTTGAAGAATACAAAAATAAAAGTGTTTGTACAAATGTACTTACCTCACTTATGTTTTAAAACCACTAACAATCAAGAGAGAGATAGTAGCAATATGACAAGAACATTTTCACGATTGTAGGCATCAAGTGTCATTATCAACAGTCTCAGGTCAGACATAACACAGACAGATGATGTATGTAATTAGACATTTTATAAGCACATTGTGCTCACAACGTCCTTCACGTTTGATCTCAGATCTCTGCCATATCAGTGTAACAATTTTCCTAATCTCACTTGTCTAACAGGAGTTGTTCTTGCTTGCGCACTTGGAGCTGGACTGCAAATACCTAAACTAATTTCACAAAGAGTCCTTCAAGAGCAGCAAAGGAAATTTTCAACTCTAAAGACTCAAATGTACATCAATGCCCTGTATCAGAAGTTTAATCTTTTGATGATAACATTATCAAGCATAAACCGAATAAAACAACTTAGCACCAACTGTAACAACACTTTTCATTTTTTTTGTGTGAATTAGGGTGATATATCCTCCATTACCTTTGCCCCAACCATATTACAGGTACATTAAAAAAAAGGTCAATTTATAATCAAGATTATTAAAATTTGATTATGCCTATTACCAACACATTTACCTGAATCTACTATTGGTTAGTGGGGAAGTAAAAACCTATTGCTACTTAATCTTTGTTGTTTTAAAACCTCTGCATTCTGCTATTTTATGTAGTGGAGATCAAGTCTCAACATATGTGTTTCTCATCCTTGATCATATTGTGTGCACTGGATGCTGGTTGTGCCATGAAATACAACATGTGCATGACAAGGTCACAAATATGGTGCACTGACATCCTGAAATATGTATATTATCAGGAAAATAAATGGCTTAAAATGGTCTACTCAGTAGCAAATTTTAATTTCCAGATGAAACTGAGAAACAGCAGACCTCTAGGTAGATGAAGATGAGAAGCTGCAAGTAGGGATGATGTAGAGGTCCTTCTATAAAAGGTTGTAATGTAAACTATTTGAATATTTTCAAGGCCCCAATAAGTAAATCATTACATCAAATATAACAATAACAATCCTGAATATAGTCATGCTTGCTACTTATGTAAATATTCTTCTACTTTTAATTTCTGTTCACAGCAATAGCATATTTATTTCTGGTTTGTTTTGTTATAATTTAGTGATGATGCTCTGCAAATTTGCCTTTTTGCTAGGGCAATTGCGTAAGCTTCTCCATGATTTTCACCTGCTTGATCCTTAATATGAACCTAAAAATGGATTATTAGATCAGGAAAAAACAAAGTATTTTAATGATCTTTGGCTTTACTTTATATACATTGTAATTTGATTTTTATTTGACTTATTTATTGTTGCCACAAGTACCTAAGTACAGTGAAAAGTTTTGTTTCGCATGCAGTACAAGCAGATAGAGTCATAGAGATGTACAGCATGGAAACAGACCCTTCAGTCCAACCTGTCCACGCTGACCAGATATCCCAACCCAATCTCGTTCCGCCTGCCAGCACCCAGCCCATATCCCTCCAAATCTTCCTATTCATATACCCATCCAAATCTCTCTTAAATGTTGCAATTGTAACAGCCTCCACCACATCCTCTGGCAGCTCATTCCATACACGTACCACTCTCTGTGTGAAAAAGTTGCCCCTTAGGTCTCTTTTATATCTTTCCCCTCTTACCCTAAACCTATGCCCTCTTGTTCTGGACTCCCCGACCCCAGGGAAAAGACTTTGCCTATTTACCTATCCATGCCCCTCATAATTTTGTAAACCTCTATAAGGTCACCTCTCAGCCTCCGAAGCTCCAGGGAAAACAGCCCCAGCCTGATCAGCCTCTCCCTATAGCTCAAATCCTCCAACCCTGGCAACATCCTTGTTAATTTTTTCTGAACCCTTTCAAGTTTCACAACATCTTTTTGATAGGAAGGAGACCAGAATTGCACGCAATATTCCAACAGTGGCCTAACTAATGTCCTGTTCAGTCGCAACATGACCTCCCAACTCCTGTACTCAATACTCTGACCAATAGCCTTCTTCACTATCCTATCTACCTGCGACTTCACTTTCAAGGAGTTACGAACCTGCACTCCAAGGTCTCTTTGCTCAGTAACACTTCCTATATGTCCTGCTAAGATTTGCTTTCCCAAAATGCAGCACCTCACATTTATCTGAATTCAACTCCATTTGCCACTTCTCAGCTCATTGGCCCATCTGGTCCAGATCCTGTTGTAATCTGAGGTAACCCTCTTCGCTGTCCACTACACCTCCAATTTTGGTGTCATCTGCAAACATATTTATTGTACCTCCTCGCATCCAAATCATTTATGTAAATGACAAAAAGTAGAGGACCCAGCACCGATCCTTGTGACATTCCACTGGTCACAAGCCTCCAGTCTGAAAAACAGCCCTCCACCACCACCCTCTGTCTTCTACCTTTGAGCCAGTTCTGTATCCAAATGGCTAGTTCTCCCTGTATTCCATGAGATCTAACCTTGCTAAACAGTCTCCCATGGGAAACCTTGTCGAACGTCTGACTGAAGTCCATATAGATCACATCTACTGCTCTGCCCTCATCAATCTTCTTTGTTATTTCTTCAAAAAACTCAATCAAGTTTGTGAGACATGATTTCCCAAGCACAAAGCCATGTTGACTATCCTTAATCAGTTCTTGGCTTTCCAAATACATGTACATCCTGTCCCTCAGGATTCCCTCCAACAACTTGCCCACCGGTCAAGCTCACCGGCCTATAGTTCCCTGGCTTGTCTTTACTGCCCTTCTTAAACAGTGGCACCATGTTTGCCAAGCTCCAGTCTTCTGGCACCTCACCTGTGACTATCTCAGCAAGATAAAACATACAAGGACATACAGATCATAGGTAATTGAATAGAGTGAGGCATACAAAGTTACAGCTGCACAGAAGGTGGATAAAAGCAAGATCATTCACTGACATGTTCATCTCCTAATTTTTCCTTTTTTTTCTACTGGGCATTACCTACAAAGAAGCAGGTTTTAAATCTTCATTTAATGTGCTTTAGAAGCACAAGGCCATAAAGAGGCAAATAGAATAACTTTCTGTGAAGTCCTTTTGGAAGTAAAGTCAACAAACTACTCAACCAAATAGTTGTCACCTCAAAGTAACCTGAAAGCACATATGATAGTTAAATATTAACTGTTTTCAGACATATAGAAAAAAACTTGAGATGAGCGGAACAGAATTGCAACTACGCAGACCAGCAATAGATTGTTTGTCCATATAATATTTAAATATAGATATGATTTTTATTTCTTTTTATCTTACTTACAGGTCGAAAGTTACTGGTGAAATGTTCTGCCTTCAAAAAGTGCTGCAAATCACTCACATTATTCAGGGTTGCACTCATTCCAATAATTTGCGTTGTTTCTAGAAATATAGGCAGAAAATATTGAACCTAATGAAATATTACTGGCAATGGTCGAGCTTGGAACTAGACTGGTGAGTTTTTATTGTCAGATTTGGTACATGCACAAGCCCGAACTAGTTATAATGGTTAAGACTAGACAGTCACTTTGGGTATATAATATCTATCTGTCATTGGGCTGGATCAGAAAGATTTGTTTTATCCACAAAAAATAAAAGAGTCTTCTGTACCAGAGTCTATATCAATATATATGGAAGAGCGAGGGCGGGGGGGATCTAACATTGAATCCAAGGGAACTCCACTATATTTCTTTCTCTAGTCCAATGCAATCATTCAACACTTCTGTTTCCTGTCACTCAGCAAAGTTCGATATATCCTTTTTATTCCAGGAGCTCTAGTTTTGCTCAGAAGCCTGTTGTGTGGCACTTCATCAAATGTCATTTGGAAGAAAAATAATCATCTGCTCTGTAATGACTGTTTCACCGGAGCATTTTCTTAAAATTAGAAATGCATAATTAATCTCTGACAATTACAAAACACCTTAAGTTCAAGGGTTATTCATGATCTAACCATAATACAATATCTACTATGAGCTAGTTCAAATATTTCAGATTACTTGAGCTTGGAACCAAAACTTTGGTATAAGCAATTAAAATAAATCAGGAGGAAGAAATTACATAAATGAAGAATGCCCAATGTGCATACAGATCGAACCCAATGAATTGCCTGCCCACAAGGAATTGATAGAAGTTTGACTATTTTGCATTACCTAAAATAATTTCTCCCCATCCCATCAGGCTATAAAGTGGATTGAGGCACAACAATGAAATCATCCATCCATCAGCACTAGTTAGGGAAGTGGATTGGTCAATGGTGACCATTAGTGGTGTCAGGGGGTGGGGTGTGCTCCCCTAGTGTTATGGTGGGAGTATTTTAAAACAAATTAAATTTGTAGATGAGTTTCTTAGGTGATGCCTGACTGTAGTATAAAATAGCAGGATGAGAATGCTCCCTCCTCACCACACAAAATTTCTCATTTTATTGCAGGCTATCTGGACAGAGAAAATTAGAAGCAATATTCTCTTATGTCTCTCAGTAACTTTTATTAATCTTGGATAGCTCATCTGATCTTATCAATCTTTGGCCAAATTAAGAAATTGTATTGTCTGTGACAGAAAGTTAAAAGCCATCATTCAAGAGTATAAGTAACATTCAAAAAGCAAAATGTAGAGAGCTGTCATGCACTCAAAGAAATAGGAATGAAATCAAAATAACATAAAATGCTATGAATGCAAATATTGATCGTACTTACTGCTTGTGTAGAGAATTTTAGACAATGTCATTTCTAGTACAGCTCCACGACTTCCTTCACCAAGCATGTGCAGCTACATTCAAACAAAAGATGCATTTAAATCACATTATTATGATGGGTATGTGACCCTAAGAATTCAGGAATGAGGAGAATTAGGCATCATATAAAGTAACAAAAGCACAGCTTAATGGGTTTATTGTGAGAACACTTGGTCAGCGAGACAGGTGGTGGATGATCCAGGGAGTTCAGGTTCTTGCAGGAAATTACTAGCTGCTGACTGCCAGAGAAAATCGAAGGTCTTACTGCTTTATTGTAACATGACAGAATGGAACAGACTCATCGTCAGCTGAACTTGTTCAGTCCATCTTGTTCAGATGCTCGTACAACAACTGAATACTGTCATCATCAGTGAAATAGATACAACATACATTAGGATTGATGATTTTGGGATGAGCAGAGATTTTGAAATTCTATTGGGTAGCATGGAATCATGAGCATTTGTTAATGATCATGAGCATTTAAAAATCAATAGTTAGTAAATGCTAGGCAAAATGAGTCAATGTAGGTTTTTAGAATTGTTACAATGGGCAAATAGGACATAGTAGAAGACAGGATGGAAATTAATTGAAATGACAAAACTAATTCTAAGAGATTCAGGACAGAGAAAAAGAGACCTTCATAAAACGAATCAGGATGTGGAAGTTGATCTAGGTTCAGTAGTTGAGACAGAATCTGTGCCATGACTGGATAGATGAATAAAGAAAAGTGAATTAAGGAGTATATGAAGTGGGCAGTTGAGATTTGGATTATTTGTTAATGTGGAAGGGGATAGAATAGTTTGACCAAATGATTGACTTCCATGTTGGAACTTCTTTGGGATTAATTTCCTCAGGGCTTCTCACAGGCAATAACACTACCTCTGCTGAGGATTTCCAACAAAGTTCCTGAGTTAATGTAATTCAGTACGAAAGTCCTGAGAAAATTCATTGCCTGTGTATTTTGTGTCATTGAATATATTGCAGCACCACCATGAGTTAGAGGATGTAATGACAGTGTGACAAATATACCTTGCAGTTTTTATTATAAATTAGAACATAAAAAGTAAACCGGAAGTGCACATGGTTGAGGATTCTTAAAATATGAAGCTATACAGTACAGCTGTAACGTTTAAAGGTGGAACTAATTCAAAAATTAGAATATCACCTTGTCTTGTGGAAGGATTGTAAATTTTTTGAAGTGAGAAAGAAGTCTCAATTGCCTTTCAATCCCTGATGAGACCATACTTTTATCATTCTAAATTTAATCCTTTACCTAACTTTCTCTCAAAGGTTTTTTACATTCTAAATCAATCAAAAATGTGGAAAAAAAGACAGTGATGAATGCTGGACCAAGACACTGTTCTATCTTGCACATGGAAAATTTGAACTTCAATACTGCTTCTAAAAGCTCCCTTTGTCTGTACTCGGAGGCCAGAGTTTAAATATAAACAAGCTTCTGCATGCTTCCCAAAGAGGAGTTCATTTCCTCCTACCTCCCTCTGCACTTCCCCTAGCCCCCATCTTCTGCATCAACCATATGCCAACAGCTTGCTTGGAGAGCTTTGCATGAGTGACTGGTAAAATACTTTTTAATTACCTCTCTCCATTTTGAAGTGGGCTGCTTAACTCTATTTTCTGTTCACTATGCAGTATAGTTAAAGTTGGGAGTCAGTTAGTGGGGTTTTGAATTTGCCTTTTTCATTCACTTCATGGTACCTTATATTACTGTTTTAACATGCTAGCTTTCTACAATCTTTTTTAAATTCAATCGACAAAATTTGTTAATAGGATAAATCAATATAGCAAAAATCAGAAAGCTTACCTCATCTACTACAACAAGTCCTAAACTAGTAATTCTCTCTGTTTCTATTAAGGCATTGACCAAACTATGTGCCTTCTCAATGGTGGCAATGTACAGAGATTTCTTCTGTCTACGCTTGATTGGAGGGAATTTGCCTTTACTTCCGGCATATTCTTCCACCAAGAAATTAAATTCTATTCCAAAAGCTGAAAGACCTCGCACCTAAAGGTGACAAACAAGAGGAAAGCATTATTGTTTTAAAGTTAGTTTATTAATTACAATAAACCTTACCCAAACTGTGTCTCATCCATGTTATTCTATTAAAGTTATTTTACAGGGCCGATTAAGATGAGTAAATGTTAGTCCATAGTCAACATCAGAGTATTATTTAAATTGATAAAAACTATAGAAAGGGACTTGGGGTTACATATGCATGAAACTCAGAAAGCTCGCATACGGGTGCAGCAGGAAATCAGGAAAAATAATGGAATGTTGGCCCTTTTTTCAAGAAGGTTGGAGTGCAAGAGTAGGAAGTCTTAATTCAACTGTAAAATCATACAATGGAAATAGGAAAATATGGCCCAACAAGTCCACACCGACCTTCTAAACAGTATCCCACCCAGACCCATTATCCTACTACTCTACAGTTCTCCTGACTAATGCACCCATAACCTACATATCCCTGACTACTATGGGCAATTTCCCATGGCCAATCCACCTAATCTGCACAGCTTTGGGCTGGGGGAGGAAACAGGAGCACTCCGATAAAACCCATACAGACACAGGGAGAATGTACATACTCCACACAGTCGCCCAAGGCTAGAATTGAACCCAGGTCCCTGGTGCTGTGAAGCAACAGTGCTAACCACTGAACCACTGTGCTGGCCACAGTGCTGGTGAAGCCACATCTGGAGCACTGTCCACTTATTTAAGAAAAGGTATCATTTTAATTGGAGAATATCATAGAAGGTTCACGAAGAGGATCTGGTATAGAGGGATTGTCTTTTGAGTAAAGGCTAAACAGAACATAGAACATAGAACACAGAAGGATACAGCGCAGTACAGGCCCTTCGGCCCTCGATGTTGCGCCGACCGAATCCTACCTAACCTATACTAGCCCAATAACTTCCAAATGCCTATCCAATGCCCGCTTAAATGACCATAAAGAAGGAGAGTTCACCACTGATACGGGCAGGGCATTCCATGAACTCACAACCCGCTGTGTGAAGAATCTACCCCTAACATCTGTCCTATACCTACCACCCCTTAATTTAAAGCTATGTCCCCTAGTAACACCTGACTCCATTAGCGGTAAAAGGTTCTTAGTATCTACCCTATCTAAACCCCTAATCATCTTATACACTTCTATCAGATCTCCCCTAAACCTTCTCTTCTCCAATGAGAACAGCCCCAAGTGCCTCAGCCTTTCCTCATAAGATTTTCCTACCATTCCAGGCAACATCCTGGTAAACCTCCTCTGCACTCGTTCTAAAGCTTCCACATCCTTCCTATAGTATGGCGACCAAAACTGCACACAATACTCCAGATGAGGCCGCACCAGAGTCTTATACAACTGCAACATGACCTCAGGACTCCGGAACTCAATTCCTCTGCCAATAAAGCCCAGTACACCATATGCCTTCCTCACAGCACTATTTACCTGGGTGGCAACTTTCAGAGATCTGTGTACATGGACACCAAGATCCCTCTGCTCATCCACACTACCAAGTAGCCTACCATTAGCCCAGTAATCCATCATCTTGTTATTCCTACCAAAGTGAACGACTTCGCACTTAGCTACATTGAATTCCATTTGCCACATTTCCGCCCAGCTCTGCAGCTTATCTATATCCCGCTGTAACCTACCACTTCCTTCCTCACTATCCACAACTCCACCGACTTTTGTGTCATCCGCAAACTTGCTTACCCAGCTTTCAAGTCCTTCCTCTAGATCATTTATAAAGATAACAAAAAGCAATGGTCCCAAAACAGATCCTTGTGGTACACCGCTAGTAACTGCGCTCCAAGATGAACATAGTCCATCAACTACTACCCTCTGTCTCCTTCCAGCCAGCCAATTCCTAATCCAAACCTCTAATGTATCCTCAATGCCATACCTCCGAAGTTTTAGCATTAGCCTACCATGGGGAACCTTATCGAACGCCTTACTAAAATCCATATACACAACATCTACTGCTTTACCCTCATCCACTTCCTTGGTCACCTTCTCAAAGAACTCAATAAGGTTTGTGAGGCACGACCTGCCCTTCACAAAACCATGCTGGCTATCCCTGATCACGTTATTCCTACCCAGATGTTCATAAATCTTATCCCTTACCATTCTCTCTAAGACTTTGCCCACCACTGAAGTCAGACTCACTGGCCTATAGTTACTAGGGCTATCCCTACTCCCTTTCTTGAACAATGGGACCACATTCGCTATCCTCCAGTCCTCTGGTACTATTCCCGTTGACAACGACGACATAAAAATCCAGGCCAATGGCTCTGCTATCTCCTCCCTAGCTTCCCATAGGATCCTGGGGTAAATGCCATCAGGCCCAGGAGACTTATCTATATTCATCCTTTCCAATATTCCCAAAACCTCTTCCCTGCATATTTCCAGGGCATCCATTCTAATTATTTGTGATTCCATATTCACATCAGCAACAGTGTCCTGTTCCTGAGTGAATACTGATGAAAAGTACTGATTTAATGTCTCTCCAATCTCCTCCGCCTCCACACACAACTTCCCACTACTATCCTTGACTGGACCGATACCTACCCTAGTCATCCTTTTATTCTTGACATACCTATAGAAAGCCTTTGGGTTTTCCCTAATCCTACCAGCTAAAGACTTTTCATGTCCCCTTCTCGCTTCTCTTAGCTCCCTCTTTAGCTCCTTCCTGGCTACCTTATAACTCTCAATCGCCCCTACTGAACCTTCACGCCTCATCTTTACATATGCCGCCTTCTTCCCTTTCACAAGGGACTCCAATTCCTTACTAAACCATGGCTGCCTCACAAGGCCCTTTACACAATGCCTGACTGGTACATACCTATCGAGGACACGCAGTAGCTGCTCCTTGAACACTCCCCACATCTCATTAGTGTTCTTCTCTTGAAGCCTGTTTTTCCAATCCACACATCCTAAGTCATGCCTCACTGCATCATAATTTCCCTGCCCCCAGCTATAGCTCTTGCCCTGCGGCGCACGATTATCCCTCTCCATCACTAAAGTAAAAGTCACCGAGTTGTGGTCACTGTCCCCGAAGTGCTCACCTACCTCCAAGTCTAACACCTGGCCTGGTTCATTACCTAGAACCAAATCCAATATAGCCTCCCCTCTTGTTGGCCTGTCGACATATTGTGTCAGGAAACCATCCTGCACACATTGTACAAACACCGACCCATCTGTGTTTGTACAATGTGTGCAGGATGGTTTCCTGACACAATATGTCGACAGGCCAACAAGAGGGGAGGCTATATTGGATTTGGTTCTAGGTAATGAACCAGGCCAGGTTGGGACTCTACTCACTGGGCATAGTCTCAGAATGAAGGAGAGCCAATATAACATTGGGATGAGAGAAATTATTCTTTCAGAGGGTTGAGAATCTTTGGAACTTCTTGCCACAGAGTCACGTGGATGCAGAGTCCTTGTGTGTATTTAAGGCTGAGATAGATAGATTCTTGATCAGTAGGAGAACCAAGGGTTGCAGGAAAGAGCAGGAAAGTGGACTTTGAACAAGGTTGGTTGGATCTTATTGACTGGCAGAGCAAATTCAAGGGGCTGAATGGCCTACTCCTGTTTATATTTCTTACAGTTTATAAGTGAGCCTGAATTGCTTAGGGGATTATGGTGTGCTTAAACTTTCAAGGTTAGGATTTGAACTGAAGTCTTGGCATAATAGATCAATACAACAAAGATCCTGAATCCTACTCAACCACCAGTATTCCAGTTTTGGTTACTGTATCCCTTCCGCACTATTTGGAAGAAGAATATAATCATGTCTTCATATTTGACCAAGATAATGTATTATAGTCAGACTACAGATTACACATTCGTTTACTCTGATGTTGAACTGCTATGTTTACATTACTAAGAATGGATTTTGGTTCTAACATAATATTCAGGATCATATAAGCAACCTAACTCCTAAGTACGCTAAAACCAAGAGTTCTAAGATCAATGCTGGAGCTACTCAAAGTATAAGACCACGATCATCTAGGAGACAATTAAATTCCATTCTACACTAAGATGTAACCACTTGGATTATAATTACCAGATAATCTGGCTTTATTATATTGATTGATGGATAAATGCTGGCCAGGACGCGGTGGATAAATGTCTTACTTCTCTGCAAAGTAGTGCCATCGTAGCTTTTACATTTATCTTCCAGAACAGACAGGACCTTGGTTTAACACCTAATCCAGAAAATATCACCTCTGACAGTGCAGCATGCCTTCAGTCTTAGTAAATCCCTCCTAAATCCAGCTGACTGAAAATTGCAATCATCTCAACATTGGACATTTTTCTCCTAGCCTAAAAATATGGCAAATGGAGAAAAAAAATAATTGCAAAATCTTTGAAAAACCATGTGGTTACATGTCACATCCTTGAAATCATTGTAACCACTAGGTGGTATTTTGGCAGCCGCATTGCTGAAGCTTGGATGTTAAAACCTGGTACCTCACTGAGAATGTCCTTTTGGTCAATACAGGTGGACAAACAAGCTTTCCAACCCAAGAAAACAAAAGATAGAACAAGCTCTAGCCAGTTCAGAAACTTGACATTAAAATATTTACTTTTATCACCTGCCTGCTCTCATCTGATCTGGTGGATAATCCAAATCCGTTAAAATCCAAAATTTGGCACAATCTCAGTGCTAAGGTGCCTTTTTTTTTTAGACATCTGATCTGCACTGAACTGGAGCATCAGCCGAGAAGTATGTGTTCAAGTCAGTGGAGCGGAACTTAAACCTCCAACCTCTAACTCAGAGATGTGAGTGCAAACAACTCAGCCACTATTGACAAAAAAAAAGGATGAAAGAACTTATTGATTAACACAGAGCATGCTGTAGATGGTACAACTGCTACTGCTGCGATGGCAGCAGTGGTGAAGGGAATGAAAGATGAAGGTGGTGGATGGGTACCAATACTTTGTTCCGGATGGTGCTGAATTTGTTGAGTGCTGATGGAACTGCAGCCATCGAGGCATGTGAACAGTATTCTATTACACCTTACATTGTGCCTTGTCAATTGTGGATGGACTTTGGGGAGACAGGAAATGAGCTAATCATCCCAGAATTCCCATCTCTGTGCTGCTCCAGCAGTTACAGTATTTATTGGCCATTTTCTGTTGACACTGATGCATGCACACCATTGGACACTTTAAATCATGCATGTGCTTATTTTGGGGGCCACAGCCGGGGTTGAGATAGGGAGTTGAGAAATTAGGATTAGACAAATTGGGGATGGAGCTGAAGAAAGAAGGATAGGGAGGACTCAGGAAGGAGGGGTGGGGGCAATCAGGATCCCAGAGGTATTGGTGGATGGGGACGGGGTAACACAAAAGGAAGAGAGTGTCCCAGCTCCTCAAACCTCCCTGCGCCTCTCTTCCGGATCCTGGGCTCTCCTTGTCACACTCCCACCCCCCCGCCCAGAATCTGGGCCTTCTTCCCTTCTTACTCTGGGTGCTTCCCCATTCTGCATCTATCATCACTCTCTCCAGCACTGAAGTCCAGTTTAAAATCAACCACGTAAAAATCGATGTGATGCTGTCAGTGCTCGGAATCGTGTGTTTCCCAATAAGCACACATGAATAGTTGCCCATGATTGCCAATGTAAGCAAAAACTGCTGTATTTCTATGACTGCTTCAGTTCAATTTCTAGTCAATTCTATCCTAGATTGATGGTTGTGGAGAACAAGTCTTGCTACTGTATATACAGGTAATTCTCCTATAACCATGTAGGTGCGTTTCAGTGAAACCTCGCCTATTGGAAAATCGCTTAATATAAAGAATGGGGCCTATGGTAATGTCATTGAACAAGAAGAATGATTGTTCAATTCTCTATTTTGGAGAACTTGCAGTAGAATATTCTTATAGAAAGCTACAAATACAAAATTGTGGAATGATTGACTAAGGCAGTTGTCTTATGAAACAAGTCACAAACTGAAAAAAATCATAACCACTAATTGCTAAATAATTCCTCTGTATTGTTTAAGAGTGCAGCACTAACTTAAAGAAATGCATCATAGTTTAACTAGTTTTTCTCACCTTTTCCTGGACAATAGCCACATATGGTAAAATGAACAGAGCATCATTCTTCCTACACAGTAGTTCCTGCATAATCAAAATCTCAGCAACAAGTGTCTTTCCACCACTTGTTGGTAGGGAGTAGATTAGATTTTTTCTTGACTGCACAGATTCTAATGTCAAGCAAGTATGTTGCCACTCTGTGAAATTTAACAAAAAGATCATTATATGTTTCACTATTATTCACTTTGAAATTTTATGAATAATCCAATCTAAGGCCAGGCTATGAGCAAGTTAAAGCCAAATAGCAAGTTTTTTTTTGACAAGATGTCTTGCGGCTGTACATTCAGGTAATTCTCCTATAACTGCGTAGGCGCGTTTCAGTGAAACCTTGCCTATTGGAAAATCGCTTAATATAAAGAATGGGGCCTATGGGAAAAATGGGGTTGGGGCAGACCAGCAAAAAATTAGCACTCATGATCGCTCAAAAATCACACAAAACTCAAACGCAAAGTATAGCACAGCCTGAATGAAGGTTGAAATCATATTCATTAACAAAACAAAGTAGATTTAATACTGTACCTCTCAAAGAAAGCTGCTCTGTCAGCAGCTGACATCATGAATGCACAGGACGGCACAAAGACCGGCTCTGATGTCGTGCAAGTGCAGAATGCACAGACTTCTGCCTGGACATCAGTACAAGTACAGAACACACAGAGACTTCAGCGCTGACATCAGCGCATGTGCATGGAGACTTCAGCCCGGACATCAGCACAAGTACAGAACGCACAGAGACTTCAGCGCTGACATCGGTGCATGTGCAGAATGCACGGAGACTTTGGCCTGGACATCGGCACATGTGCAAATGCACAGACATTTCAGCGCTGACAACGGCACATGTGCAGAATGCACAGAGACTTCAGCCCGGACATCGGCACATGTGCAGAATGCACAGAGACTTCAGCCCGGACATCGGCACATGTGCAGAGCTGTGCAGAGACTTCCACGCAGACATCTGCACAAGCACAGAACTGCATGAAGACCAGCACTGACAGAATGGTGTGGACACCAGCACATGTGCAGAACCGCACAGACGTTATTGCATGCCCTGATTGGTTGAAGATTTTGGCATAGACATCGGCGCATGCGCAGAACCAAGTGTGCAAACTGACCCCTGCTGGAATCGCACTATTGTGAACAGAGGTAAGCATTCTCAAAAATATCGTTCCCTGCTTCTTCAGCAATGTTATAGACAAATCGCACAGCTGAAACATGCATTATCCCAGAATGACCTGTACTTGTCAGTCTAAAGGCACTCATCAGATATACTGTAACAAAAATTTATCAACAAATTGAGTAGAATTTGTGCAACCTGTTGCGCAGCACAATGCTAAGGAAGAAAGTAAATCGTAAAATCTGGGTCCTCTGGTTATTGCTATATATTCCATATTTTCAAATCAAATTGTAATAAATAGCAACATAAACTATCTACTTAAAACATTGTCACTTTAACCAATATATAAAACAATTATATACTTTATAAAATCAATTAATCAATTTATAGACAAATTTAATACAAATATTCACAATTTTCTACAAAGTAAATTTTATTACTTGTTACCACAGTGCTCAGTGGTTATGCCTCACAGCGCTAGGGACCTGGGTTTGATTCCATCCTCCATGTTTGCGTGGAGTTTGCATCGAGTGTCTGCGTGAGTTTCCACCGGGTACTCTGGTTTCCTCCCCTAGTCCAAAGATGTGCAAGGTGGGTGGATTGGCCATGCTAAGTTGCCCACCGTGCTCAGGGATGTGTTAGGAGTATGGGCCGTGGAGGGTGGTAGGGGGATGGGTCTGAATGGAATGCTCTTCAGAGGGTTGGTGTGGACTTGTTGGTCCAAATTGCCTGTTTGCATGTTACTATGATTCTAATTCTAACATTCTCAATTAGTATCTTTGTTAGTTATATATGTCACTATTGCTCTTGGAAACCGTGTTGCTCAATTTTTAATTTATCCGAGAATAGAAAAAACTAACATATACACAACTGTTTGAAAGGAGCAGGACAAGATAATACGCGTTGCTCAACTAAGAGCAGCCTACATTACAAAAGTTGGACATTGTGGCATTGTGACCCCACCTCTGGACTTGAACGCCTCGGTTCAAGTCCCAATTGCTCCAGAGTATCATAACATGCCTTAACTGGTTGATTAAAAATATCAACCATACAAAAATAAGGAAGTTAATTGAAACTTTGATGACTTATTGGCTAGTTCTTGACTGGAGTGTTGCATCCAATTCTTGGCATCATATTACATGAATCACCTGATGATGGAGCAGTGCTCCAAAAGGTGGTGCTTCCAAATTAACCCGTTGGACTATAATCTGTTTTTGTGTGATTTTTAACTTTGAACATATTACATGAAGGATGCCCAGGTGTTGAAAAGGACATGGAGAAGATTACATGAGCGGCATCAAGGATGAAGACAATCAATTATGTTGAGGGATTCGAAATGTTGTTAATGATTCTCTTAAAGCAGAAAAGGTTTAGAAGGGATAAATACAATTGTTCAAAACCAGGAGATGTTCTGATAAAATAAGTAAGAAGAAACTGTTTTCACATCTACTGGTAAAGAATCAGAGGACCAGATATAAAATAAAGCCATAGGGGAAATTATGATTTTTTTTTAATCTGGTAAGCTTTTAAGATCTGGAATGCTTTGCCTGAAAGGGACGTAAGAAGCAGATTCAACAGTGCTTTCTAAAAACGAATTGGTTACATACACGAAACAGAACAAAAATGTCATGCTGTGCGGCAGAACCTGGGGAAACAAAATTAAAATAAATAACTCCTTCCAAACGCTAGGACAAGAATGATGGGTCAAATGTCTGTCCTCTGCAATGAATGTTTCTATCACAACAGAAAAATGACCATCATCTGATCTTTTTGTGGCTTCTATAACTTCATTGCTCAAACATTAGAACTTCTAAATTCATCACTGATAAATTACACATCTTCCTTTTAATCACACTAGATTTAGCCAAATTTCAATTGCTTTGACTCATTACACTTACCGTACAGTTCTTTGATGCCTTTGAACTGGAAAATCAAATCCTTGACTTTGCTTGGAAGCCCATAAAAAGGTCCCATATCAGCCCCTGAAGTGGTTTCAATGGTTTTCATAGCAACATTTATTTCCTCAGAAAGAGCAATCTCCTTCATTTGTTTACTCCTGGATGCCTTGGGTGTGGGTGCCATAGCATTTCCAGCCATTGCATTTTTCATCTGATCCTTTAGGCTCATCCGTCTACTTGTCCCAGAATTTGTAGTCCTTGATTGGTTTTGTACTATGTTCAAATTTAATGTTTCATTCTCCAAGACTGAAGGAACATCAGGGGGGTCAGTGAGACAACAGTTCAATACTCTATTTGTTTCTGATTGTAACTCTTTGGTTTCATACTTCCTCAGTGGTGAGTTAAAATGTTCTGATAATGCAAGTTGAGAGCTTGGTAACTCATCGTATTCATCTGGGCTTCGAGGATGCAGTACAGAGAAGCGTTCAATACAAATCTGCTCACTTGCAGCATTACTGTTCAGACCACTTTTCTGACCAATTAAGGAGTCTTTAACTGCCTCACCAGTAGCAAGGGACACATTCTTTGCAGGATGCTTGCAGATATTGTTTTTATCATTTTGCAAATAATTAAGCAAGTTGAGATTCTGATAGGTCATCAGAAATTCTGCAGCAGCATCCTTCCCGTCTTCCTTTCCACTTTCTGCTGGGCTTCTGCCCACATCTTCAAGCTGTGCCAAAAAGCCACTCTCATCTGCAAAGCTATCATAATCCCCAAACAGGTCTTCCTGACTGTCAAGCTGAAAAAAGAGTCAATTAGAGATTGATTATGCATCCCTTAAATTAATTAGCAATGAGCCTTGCCTCACATAGACCAATCAGTATGTCCTAGGCATACAGCATGGAAACAGATTCTTTGGTCTGTCCAACTTGTCTACGCTGATCAAGTTTCCCAAACTAAACCAGTCCCACTTGCCTTCATTTAGCCCATATCCCTCTAAACCTTTCCTATTCATGTACCTATCCAAATGTCTTTTACATGTCGTAACCATATCTCAATCTACAAGTTCCTCTGACAGTTCATTATAAATACAAACCAGCCTGTGGTAAGAAGTTGCCCCCCAGGACCCTTTTAAATCTTCCTCATCTTACCTTAAATATAGACCCCCTAGTTTTGAATTCCCGCACCCAAGGGAAAAGACCTTTGCTATTCACCTTATCTATGCTCCTCATGATTTAATAAACCTCTATAAGTCACCCTTCAACCTTCTACGCTCCAGTGAAAATAGTTCCAGCCTCTCCTTGTAACTTAAACTCTCTAGTGGCAGCAACATCTGGTAAATCTTTTCTGAACCTTCTCCAATTTAATAAAATCCTTCCTATAGCAGGGTGACTAGAATTCTACACAGTACTCCAGAAGTGGCCTCACAAACATTTTGTACAACCTCAACATGACATCCCAACTCCTATATTCAATGGTCTGAGCAATGAAGGCCAGCGTGCTAAACGCCTTCTTTAACACCATATATATATTTGATGCAACTTTCAAGGAACAATATACCTGAACCCATAGGTCTTTCTGTTCAACAACATCTGTTAATACTGTGAGTTGCAGCTCAGAAAAAGTTAATGTGCAGCAGCTTTCAGCGATTGAGGCATCGACCAATTTTGAAAATTAAGTCACTCGGCTGTCCAAATGGATGTAAAGACTCCAGAAATATTAGAGAGACACCAGAGACCAAAACAATATTGTATAATAACCAGATGATCATGATTTTATGATGATGCTTGATGGATAAAAATTGGTCTGGAAACCACAGATAACTCCTCCATTCTTCTTAAAATAGTGCAAACCATTCTTTGGATCCACCCAAACAGATAGAGGACCTTGGTTTAATGTTCTTACTTGAAAGAAAGCACCTCTGATAGAGCAAGACACCCTCAGTACTGCACTGGAGTGCCAGCCTTCCCACATATTGCTCAAAATGAGGAGTGGCCCTGTGACAGGTATACATGTATATTTTTTGGTATAAGCATGAATAGAGTAATTTAACATGGAAAGATAAAAACAGTAAGACTTGTGACTTTAAAAATAAGAACTACATTATTTTTCTCCTCTTTCTTCACTTCAACTTACAACAAGGACTACACTAAAACTTGAGATCCTGCAGTAATTTTGACTGTGTGTAGTGGAGTGAAATAGGTGAAAGTGATTCAGTAACCTGTTTTATATATATCTGGCTGCTGACTAGTTTTAATTCTTTTGCGCAAAGTAAAAATTATTACACTGCACCCAGTGTGTAATAACATGGGAGTTCATCTAGCATATTTTTATAAAGTGTTAATATATAATATGCAAATAGATTTGAAATTATTTATCTTGCATTAGTGTCATCAAAACATGGGTTGAAAATGTTGAGCACTGAGGACTTGGGCAACACAGAAGAGTGATTTCAAGTAGTGAAAGGAGGTTAAATGAATATTATTGCATCCACTAGAACTTTTTTCAGAGAGGACAGCTATGGGTGAGGGGAGAAGATCATCACCTGACAGAATTTTAAGTGTTCTTTATTAAATATTAACACATTCTTCTTAAGAAATTTTAGCTAATAATCATGCAGTGTTGATAGACAATAAACTCCTCAGCACATATAACCCTCTGAATCTAAGCAACAATATGAGTTACCAAAGATTCATTGCATTAATCCATCCTCCATGTACCAGTAGTCTGTACATTAGTCTTCTATTTCTACATAAATACATGACTTGTGGACTTTGGGAAATCTGTTGTGTTTCTTGTGTTTTGTACATCTTTACATGTCCTTTATATAAACCAATTAGGTCTTGAACACCTCTTTCAGCTTGGCCTTTGTTGTGTATGTTGCTTTTGATTCAATCTAGATCTTTCTTGTGGATGTTTGTTATATATTCTTTACATGCCTCATGCACACCTGTTTTGTACCTCTAACGCATTCTCTGTCATGTTTATCTGTTTTGAAACTTTTACCCAAGTTTCTTGAGTAGTTATAAAAAATGGTAGATTTGCACGTCTGGTAAATCCTCTCAACATTGTGTGCTGTGGTACCTGCTCCATGTAATCCTTGTTCAGTGGTGTCTCAGGATGAATCTCTTCCTCTCCCTTCACAATCATTTCAGGAAGACTCATGCAGTTAGTGTTCTTTTTCTTGCTTGGTGATGGTCTTTTGTAACTGATTATTTTCTCCCTAGCTCGTTTCCGTTTAGAAACCCACTGATTTGTATCCTGCTTCTGGTCCATGTTAAGACATTTGAAGTGTCACACTGGCTCTGTCAAAGGACCAAGGCTAAAGACAATTCCTACTCCACAGCATCGCCCCAGGAAAACTCAATCAGACTGTAATTTTTTCATTTGTATTGGAACTGTCAGAATTACACTAAATATGTGCAGCAAGCAATAAATGAAATCACACATGCAACGTTTGCAATCAGTCTAGAGTTCAAGTTAATCTTGTTTTTCAAACTCACAGTTGAACAGTTAAAATCTCTTTCAGTGTTCACACTCACAGCCAAATATTCACACTCATTATAGAACATTCACAATATCATCCAGTATTATCACTCACAACCCAATGTTCATGCTCACAATGGAACATCCACAATATCATCCAGTATTCACACTCACAATGGGTCATCCACAATATCATTCAGTATTCACACTCACAGTCCAATGTTCATGCTCACAATTGAAGGTCCACAATACCAATCAGTGTTCACACTCACAATGGAACATCCACAATATTGTTCAGTGTTCACACTCATAACCCAATGTTCACACTCACTGTGGAACATCCACAATCTCGTTCAGTGTTCATACTCACAACCCAATGTTCACACTCACAATGGCACAACCACAATATCAGTGTTCACACTCATAGCCCAATGTTCACACTCACAATGGAACATCCAAAATATTATTCACTGTTCACACTCACAAATGAACAGCTGCCATCACATGCAGTATTCACTCACATCCCGATGTTCATACGCACAAAGCAGCAGCCAGTGCAACACCGGTAGGGCAACATGATCCAGCTAAAGTGACAGTTTAAATTCAAACGTCGGCAACCGTGAGGGTTGGCACCGACAGCAGGCCGCCTTCGCCCCGCCCCTTCTCACATCACGGCCAATGACATCAGGGTGACTTGGTGGGGCACGGCTCGCCGATGACGAAATTCGCCGGCGGGCTTTGCTCACACGTCATCGAGTTCAACGCGCACGCGCCTATCTGGGTAACGGCGCTCCATGAAGGCTTGTTTGCGCGTGCGCGTGTTGCGCTGGTCTCAGCGGGATGTGGCGGGCCGTGAGGAAATGGCGTCCAGGTAAACAAGGGGAGTGTAAATCCCTCGGAGTAAAGTGAGAAAGTGAACTCGGTGTTTTTACATCTCTTTCAAGATGTCATGAACGTTTGACGGATGCTAGTTAGGCCCGTATTGTTATCCTTAAATTTTCATATATATATATAAAAAAAATCAGTGGTTAGGCCCAACTGGGATGTAGTGTCCTGCTCTGGGCACTAGACTTTAGGAAGGTAATCAGTACTTTATTTAGGATGCAAAGGATTCACTTAGATTCATTCTAGGGCTGAAGGACTTGACTCATCCATGGAATCTAGCACTGCTGACCTTGAAGCAAAGGGCAGATTTCAATAGAAGTGTTCAAAACCATGCTGGGTGTTAGTCAAAGTAGAGAAATCATGTTTCAGCTGGCAGAAGAACTGATGACAAAAAACATAAACATGAGATCATTGGCTGAAGAGCCGGGGTGAGTTGAAATTTCTTTTCAACATAGTATGATAAGACACTGGCTGGAAGTGGATTTAGTAGTTACTCTCAAAAAAGGTTTGGCTGAATAGTTGAAAGTGGTACATTTGCAGGGTTGTGAGGAAAAAGTGGTATTAAATGGGGGCCAACTTTGAAACAGTAGGTACTGGTACATTTTTGTGCAGAAATTCAATATGACAACCCAGTACAGAAAGTAGTGCAGTATTGGACCTTTCAAATGTCGATCTCGTGCTCGCTCGCTTCGCTCTGTGGATCTTCTCTGTGTATGGACTCTTCTGCCACCTCATGCACATCTGCTTTTACAACATGCAATATATCACTTATTACTGTATCTCACTACATGTGACAAATCAATAAATCAAATCAAACTATTATTCTCTGATCTTTTTGAGCCTGACTAGATTAGATTAGATTAGATTACTTACAGTGTGGAAACAGGCCCTTCGACCCAACAAGTCCACACCGACCTGCTGAAGCATATACCACCCAGACCTATACTCCTACATTTACCCCTTACCTAACACTACAGGCAATTTATCATGGCCAATTCACCTAACCTGCACATTTTTGGAGTGTGGGAGGAAACCGGAGCACCCGGAGGAAACCCACGCAGACACGGGGAGAATGTGCAAACTCCACACAAAGAGTTGCCTGAGGCGGGAAATGAACCTGTGTCTCTGGTACTGTGAGGCAGCAGTGCTAACCACTGCCAATGTGCTGCCCACTATGCAGGAAGTGCATCAGGATGGTGCCAGGAGTGGGAAGCCAGTCGTGAGAAGATGCTGGGACTTCACCCAGTGAGCCACAGAATATTTAATGGAAGATTTTAAAATTAGACAACTTGTTGCCAGGCTACACATTGGGAGGTTGGGGGCATGTTCGTAGTAGAAGAAAGAGAATCAATTTAAGATCATTGCAAATATAGGAAATGTTTAGGAGGACTTCCATTATACAGGGAGTTGTTGGAACATGGAGTCCCTTATGGTAGTAAATTAAGATGTAGAACATGGTGAGAGAGCACAACATTTGAATTTACTTTTGGAATGTAATAAGAGTGAGAGTGTGGTGCCTTGGGATTAATTTGATCAATCCAAACAAATTTGTTCCTCTGAGACAGGCAAGAAGGAGTAAGATTAAGGAGTCTTGGATGACGAGAACAGAGGAGCTTCTCGTCCAAAGGAAGAAGACAGCTCTTGTAAGGTGGAGGAAGCAAGGATCTGCCACAGCTTTAGAGGATTACAGCGTTAACAGAAATGAGCTCAGGAATGGACTGAGGAGAGCCAGGAGGGGGCATGAAAAGGCTTGGCAGGAAGGATTAGGGAGTACCCAAAGGCATTTTACTCATACATGAGGAATAAGAGAATGATCAGAGAGAAAGTAGGGTCGGTCAGGGATAGCGTAGGGAACTTGTGCGTGGAGTCTAACCAGATAAAGGAAGCCCTACATGAGTTTTTTGCTTTGGTTTTCACTAAAAAAAGGGACCTTGTTGTGAATGAGAACTTTGAGAAGCTAGGAAACAGGCTTGAACAGATCAAGATTGATGAAGTTGATGTGCTGGAAATTTTGGCAAACATTAAGATTGATAAGTCCCGGGGCCAGACCAGATTTATTCTAGATTCTGGATTAGTGGTGCTGGAAGAGCACAGCAGTTCAGGCAGCATCCAAGGAGCAGCGAAATCGACGTTTCGGGCAAAAGCCCTTCATCAGGAATCCTGATGAAGGGCTTTTGCCCGAAATGTTGATTTCGCTGCTCCTTGGATGCTGCCTGAACTGCTGTGCTCTTCCAGCACCACTAATCCAGAATCTGGTTTCCAGCATCTGCAGTCATTGTTTTTACCAGATTTATCCCAGGTTGCTCTGGGAAGCGAGAAAGGAGGTTGCTAAGCTGCTGGCGAAGATCTTTGTTCCCTCACTCTCCACGAGAGTTATACTGGAGGATTGGAGGGAGGCAAATGTTGTTCCTCTTTTCAAGAAGGGGAATAGGGAAGTCCCTGGCAATTACAGACAGTCAGTCTTAGGTCTGTGGTCAGCAAGGTTTTGGAAAGCATTCTGAGGATAGGATTTATGACTATTTGGAAAAGCATAGCGTGATTAAAGACAGTCAGCACGACTTTGTGAAGTGCAGGTCATGCCATACAAATCTTATTGAGTTCTTTGAGGAGGTGACGAGACAGGTTGATGAAGGTTGAGCAGTGGATGTGATGTATATGGACTTCAACAACAAGGCTTTTGATAAGGTTCCCCATGGTAGGCTCAATCATAAAGTCGGGAGATATGGGATACAGGAAGGTTTGGCTGTCTGGATTCAGAATTGGTTGACTGACAGAAGGCAGAGAGTGGTTGTAGATGGAAAGTATTCTGCCTGGAGATCAGTGGTGAGTGGTGTTCTGCAGTGCTCTGGTCTTGGGCCTTAAAAAATGTGGCTTCTATTCGCGACAAAGTCAGATGATTTCTATAAATGGTAGACAGTCCTGAATTCTTTTGAGTTCCAAGAAATCACATGGTGAGCCTCTTGACACCTAGGTATTGTCCAAATCTTCCATTTTTTGTGTCTAACAATTCACATTTCTTATTTCCTTGCTTTGTAGTATACTGGCAAAAGGGGATCAGCACTCAACATATTCCATCGACCAGTAACACTTCTGATATGGTAAGAAAGCATTATCTGTGAATGCCGTCAATTGATTTTCGATTCTAACTTCATCATAGCATACCTTTCTGGGTGCAATGATCAAACAAAGTTGAGAGAACTATATACTCTCTACCAAATCTGTTTCTATGGATCATGATAAGTATGTGATTATGTTCTAACTTCTCTTCTGCATTGAAATTTGGTGATATTGTATGGGAGTTAACAGAACAGGATTGAAGTTCTTTATCTCTTTCCTTGTAAAAGGATTTTTTTTTTACTTTTTCGGTGATCATTGAATAAATAGACTGAGTAGTGTTACTGATCTGTTGCATATGATGAAAAATTCTAAGGTTCAATTATTAATCACATCAACATGTAATCTGACTGTTAAAGTTTTTTGTATCTGAAAGCCCAAGTCCACTCAAACCAAAATGGGTAATACAGATGAACAGAGTTTCACTCCAAAATTAACTCATTGTTTGAGAACATTTTTGAAATATCTTAGAGAATATAAACAACATTTTTTTGTACCCTTTACTTGTTTCTTCTTTTTCTTCTGACAATGATTTTCATATTTTTCTATATTGAGTATCTTCTTTCAACCATCTTCTAACTAACTAACTTACCTGTGTCTTCCTAAAATTGTTAGCAGTCTCCCCATTGTTTGCTCTTTCCTTAATCACATTTAATTCCAATGCTTTCTAATACTGACCTGACCAGCTTATCATTCTTCACTCTGTATAGATTTTGGATCATTTAGAATTCTGCTGCCAGTGTCGTTTTCCACATCTAGTCCTATTTTCTCATCACGACTATTCTTGTTGACCTGCAATGATATTTAAAG
This sequence comes from Hemiscyllium ocellatum, assembly GCF_020745735.1. Classification (NCBI taxonomy): domain Eukaryota; kingdom Metazoa; phylum Chordata; class Chondrichthyes; order Orectolobiformes; family Hemiscylliidae; genus Hemiscyllium; species Hemiscyllium ocellatum. The sequence goes on along the minus strand of NC_083436.1, from coordinate 31,527,809 downwards.
TTCTCATCCTTATGGTCAAATTCCTCATGACATCTCCCAATCTCTATCGATTCTAGCCCTATAAATTCTCCCATCTAAATCACTTGTGTGTGTGACTCTGGACTCTTCTTCATCCACTCCTCATTATTCCCCACTATGATTGCGAATATCTTCTGATAACTAAACCCCCCCGGATGAAATTTCTTCACAAAACCCTTCTGACTCGCCAGTTTTCTCATCTCATTAAAACCCCCTCTTTGGCAAAATTTTGGCCATATCCCTGTGCGCATGAAAATAATATGTGAACATTTTCTGTCAACAATTTATCTAATAATTTGTTGAAAATTGCATATGATAATTGTCCTAATTGGAAAGAAATAGCAAGAGATGAAGTGCAAAATTTTCTATTTTATTTTCTTACGTTGTGGCAAATGTTATGTTGTGAACAACTCAAATGTTCTGTTGTATCTATGAATTAAGGAGGGAAAATGGCTAGAACACTGTTTTAAATGTCCACTTTCTTACAGCCAATAACGTTGGAAAATCCTTACAAAGAACCCCCCAAGAAATGCATTCTGTGTGGTGTTTCAGTGGACTACAAGAATGTGCAGGTTTGTCCCTATTACTCACTGGGTATTGAAAAGAGACGTAAATGAAATTTTTTTTAAAAAGCTAAGCATAAGTAGTCGGTGCGTTAAGCTATTGAAGGCATGCAGTTGAGGCTGCCTCAGTGAATATTTTTAAGGCAAAGGAAGAGTTTTGAATGGTATAGGAATTGAGAGTTATGGTGAGGGGGCAGGTAGGTGAAGCTGAGACCATGAAAAGATCAGCCATGATCTTATTGAAGGGCAGAGCAGGCTCACTGGGCCAGATGGCCTCCTCCTGCTCTATTTTCTTCAGTTTTTATGTTGTGATGGTTCCAGCCTCGGCCACCCTTTCAGGCAAATAAGTCCCAATAAAAAGCAAAATATTACTGATTTTGGGAACAGAGTAGCTCTGGCAGCATGTGTTGGAAGAGGCACAGAGTTAATGTTTCAGGCTGATGACCTTTCAGTAGAACCGAGAGCAGGAAGTTGGTTTTATAAGGACTGAAAGAGGCCCATTGTGTCTGCATCAGTTATTAAAAGCCTACCTAGTCTTAAGCCTTGTATATGATGGCACTTTAAGTAATCCTGAATATTTCTGAAATGTGATGATTCCTGCCTGTAGCACCCTTTTAGACATGGGCTTGAGACACTCATCCTTGCTGCTCATAAAGGTCAACCGCACTTTAGAGATGACTTGGAGATGCCTTAGGGTGGACAAAGTTAAAAATCACACAACACCAGGGTATAGTCCAATAGGTTTATTTGGAAGCACTAGCTTTTGGAGCGCTGCTCCTTCATCAGGTGACTATGCATTAAGTAAGCAGCAGGATAGGATTTATTTCTACTATTTTGTGCTAATTGAAGTGAAATCTGAAGGATTGAACAGTTTCTCCAATCTGATTATCTGTTGTAATTCCAAGTCAGGCGCAATGCTATCCAAATGAAAATTGAAGCTTCCTCTGCACAGTCTTGATTAAATATTAGCTCTGGTGTCAGTTTCAGAAGATCAGCTGTACTCAATCCTTATGAATTGTCTTATTGACGTAGCATAAATCATCTGTAAGTACACAATGGGTCCGTGTCCACCAACGATCAATTTTACGCTACCAAGCTCAATGCACAACAAATGCCCGAAGCAAGTGAAAGTTTTAAGACTCACTTGCAATTGAAAAATAGATCTTCTCTAAAAAAGAGGATCTTGAGGATTGGTAGGACTGTAAATGGCTGGTTAAAACAAATATAAATTGACATGAACTTTGGAGTTCAGAAGTGATTATATAAGATCCTGACAAGGTGAACTTGTAAAGCCTGATTCCTTTTGTAGATGATTCCAGAACTAAGGAAGGTCATCCAAAGATTAAGGGTTGTTCTTTTAGGACAGTTTTTTTTTTGAGCATTGTGTGACTTTGGAACCCTGCTTCAAAAGGCAGTGAAGGTAGTGTCATTGAATATTTTTAAGGCAGAAGTAGATTCTTGTTAAACAAGGAAATCAAAAGTTATTGTGAGATGATGATATAGAATTCGAAACAAACAAACTGGTCATCATTTTATTGAATGGTGGAGCAAGCTCATTGGACCAAATGGCCTATTTCTACTAATTTGTACATTAATCCACTTCTTTTGGGTTTTTTTTGGTCAGCTTTTGTCCCAGTTTATATCTCCATATACGGGTCGCATCTTTGGGAGACACATAACAGGTAAGACACTGTATACATTTGAGTCTTCAGAGGTCCAAAGGGGAGAATTTGTTTTTTTTTCATATTGGTAAAGACTTGGAGCCACTCCATTATATGTTTTTAAAGGTACAGTTTACATTAGTGATCAGGGGATTCCAGCTGAGTTCTAGTTACAGCTGTCATTGAGGTGTTATTTGCTTTTCTTAGAATAATTAAGGGGAGTTGAATACAAAAACTGGAGGCTAGGGCTCGGCAATACAGGGTATTGGTGAGGCTACATCTGGAGTACTGTATACAATTTAAGGGAGGATGTAGATGCACTGGGAACAATTCTGAGAAGGTTTACTCAACCTATACCTGAATGGACCAATTGCCTTATGAGAAAGGTTAGACAAGCCATTGTTAATAGAGAACAGTAGGAGCAGACCTGATTGAAACACACAAAGTCCTGCCAGGTCTTGACAGAGTGGATGTGTAAGAATCTAGAACTAGTGTCACTGTTAAAAAATAAGGAGTTGCCCATTTAAAACAGATGAGATGAATTTTCTTTAAGGGCTTTGAAACACTTCCTGGAAAGGTAGAGGAAGCAAAGTCTTTAAAATATTCAAAGTAATTCAAATTTTTAAAAGTTTTTTTTAAGACTGAAGTAGATAGATCTTTGGTAGGCATGAGGATGGAAAGACTCTTGGGGGTAGTAGACAAAGCTTTTCATTGCCTCGGTACACGTGACAATAAATTCAATTCAATTCATTTCGATAATGTGGAATTGCAGATCCATTCAGATCAGCCATGATCTTATTAACTGGTCAAGTGGGCTCAAGACTTGTTCCTGTTTCTTGTTTGTATGTTCAACGTGTTGCTTTAAAAAAAATCCAAGGCTGAAGAAGCTTTTGATTCCTTTGTTTTCATGCTTAAATAAGTAAATACACCTGTTATTAAATACACATATTGGACAAATATGTGAAGCTTTTTGAATGAATATCTATGATTGTCAACTGTGTAGCAATCAAAATGTGTCAAGCAATTTCCTACAGTTTTGCGAGTACAGTAAATACATTGTTTTAATTGTTATCTCTTTCTAGGTTTGTGTGGAAAGAAACAAAAACACATTTCCAAGGCCATCAAAAAAGCCCAGCAAATGGGTATGTGATGTAAAACTAAGTTTATTTCTAATACTAACATTGAATACCTTTGTTTAACTGCAATTTATTTTTCTGGATTTTGCTTTTACCCCAAACGGATGGGGTGGAGTGGGAGGTTTGGGGACAAAAATTACCTTGTACTATCTCCACCATAACTAGGGCTGTTCCATTTCTTCCATTTAAAGATGCTGAAATATTGCAATTTGTTTTAAGACTTTGTTGTGTTTTATTCCATATAGTTGCTTTGATATCAATACTAAAAATACAATTTACCAGTTTGAAAGTGGTCATTTTGACCTGCTCTTGTAACTATAAAGTATTACTCTGAAATTTCTTTCCACTTCCTTAGCTGTGATATCCTTCTATATGGTCACCACTTCAGGGTCTCCTTTGCAAGACCTAAAATATCTCAATCATTCCTCTTAACTCTGATCTCCTGCAGATCAGGCTCTTGGTTTTTTGACATAGTATCCAGAGCATGAATATTTGCCTAGTATTTATATAACCAGAAGTGAATGTACTACTAGCACTGTAGTCTGACCTAGAGACCCCTATGGTTTATGCTTCTTTTGACCACGCCTTACTATTTGGCTATTAAACTTGATATTCACATTATTGATTGGACATGTTGAGAGTTGTCTGCTTAGTCTGAACCTCACTGATCCTCTTCAGTTATTTCAACATAGTTTAGATGCATTTGTGGTATGTTATCCTTTGTGTAACAATTTATTTTGCATTGGTCTGTAATTAGAATTCATCTGTTACTGTTATGCTATTGAGATATACAATTCATTTGGCAATTGGAGTTATTTCCTTTGATTGCATTCTAATGAAATAATTGTGATCTCAGCATTGAGCCCTGGGTACTCCCCACCCTAACTCAACTTATTCAAAATTTTTGAAGACCTAATGATATACCAAAGTTAAAGACTATTTGTTCCCATTGAAATGTTTGTCTCATTCACCTGTTCTGAGATTGTCAAATGCTGATATTTTTATTATTGCTCTATTAATGACTTTCTCTTCCCTGTAGGATTTATGTCAGTCACGTTTAAAGATCCTGCTTTCCTAAAAGATCCAAATATTTGTGATGTCAAACTTCGAGAATGATCCTCGTCCTCAGTTACTATTTATGGTGTAGTGCTCTGAAGATTTTCATTTATATTTCTAGAATCAATAAAGTGTATTAAATGTTGATGCATGGAAAGATTTGTTCTATACAAATAAATTTTCAATGCAAATGAGAATCTGTTTAAGATCTTCTCTTCTTGGACAATCCTTTGGGATGGAGGATAACCACTCTGGTGTTCTGGGTCCTCGGGTAAGAAAATAGTCTGATACTGAATTTTGGGCTTCCACATGTTCCTTTCACTTGACCTCCATCTTAGACTTCTCAAAGATGCTTGTAACAGGAGGCACCTTTGTGGATATATCCCCAGTTCAGTTAAGCTTGGGTTAGATATTCATGCAAATCAGTCACATTTATTGCGTCTTTTTGTCAGGGAGGGCGTGAGATGTTCTTTGAATAGTTCTGTCCGCCCTCCTTGTAGCTGCTTGCTGTAACAAAGCTTGGAATAGAGAGGTTGTTTGGACACCTGTCAGGCATATGGGCAATGTGGTCTGCCCATTGTCCCTTGTTTGTATGATTATAGTTAATCAGCTGCAAAGTGTAAGATCATGCCTGATTTGATTTTTAACCTCAGTTCTACATTCTTGTTCATCTCTAATAATCTTTCTACCTCTGCTTTAAAATTATTTAAAGGTTCTGTCAGTATTGTCTTTTTATGGAAGTAATTCTAAAGACTCGGTCATTTAGAGGAAAAATGTATCCCTATCTCTGTGTTGAATAGGTGCCCCCTAATTTTTAAACTGTGACCCCTACTTCTAAATTCTCCCACAAGAGGAGACAACCACTTGGACAAGTCCCCTCAGGAGCTTAGTTGTTTTAACTCCAACTATAAATGCCAGAAGATGCAGGCCTACTCTATCTAACCTAATCTCATAAGGCAATCTACTCATTAGTCTAGTAAATCTTTTATGAACTGTTTCCAACAATTTAACATCTCCAGAAGTCTTCAGTATGTGGTATTTTGAAAATAAACAAGAATATGTGGGAATCATTTTAAGGTTCTGATCATATTTTTGAGATTTATTTCTGCAGTTAATGATTTCAATTGAATTCTTCATTAAGATGACTACATAGTGATCATTGAATTTGATATGTATTGCACTGAACATAAAAAGCCCAGAAAAAGAACAACTGCTGCTTCAGCTAAATGAAGTTGACTTCCATTAGCTGCTGATTGTAAAATTACATGTTGCGCATTTACTTCTATACCTTACCAGAATATAGTTGTGTTTGATATATTCTTAGCTTAAAAGGAAAAGTTGATTGCAACTCTTCAATTATATTGTCCCATTGTCTTGCGCAGAGCATTGATAGCCTCATTAGTGTCAAGCTAGTAGCATTGGTGTCAGTTCCTCATAAACAACCTTTTTATGTTTCTTGCTCAAAGTGCTAGGTACAACAATGTTTTCTCTGCATAAGAGTTGGGATACAGTATTGATGACTCCTGACATAGTTTGCACTGAATTATAATATAATTCAGGGCAGCACGGTGGCACAGTGGTCAGCACTGCTGACTCATAGCGCTGGAGAACGGGTTCAATTCCCACCTCAGGCAACTGTTTGTGTGGAGTTTGCACATTCTCCCCATGTCTGCGTGGATTTGTTCTGGTTTCCTCCCACAGTCCAAAAATGTGCAGGTTAGGTAAAATGGCTATGCTAAATTGTCTGTAGTGTGAGGTGAAGGGGTAAATGTAAGGGTGGGTTGCTCTTCGGTGGGTCGGTGTGGACTTGTTGGGCCGAAGGGCCTGTAAGTAATCTAATCTCTGAAAGTCTGGTGACCAGTACTGCAGATGCAATCTCACCAATGTCATGTTCATCTAAAGCACAACTCCCTATTCTTGCACTCAATTTTCCTCGCAATAAACCATAATGTTTGTAAATTACCGGAAGCCACCTTAAATTAATCTATTTATGAAATTTCAGTCAATTACTGAAAGAATGACAACTTTATTGCATGTCACAACTAAAATAACACCCTTCAAGTAAGCAAGTTAAGACTCAAGCTCGAATTAATGATGGACTTAAGCTATGGGTCCAACCTATAATGTCTCGTCTCTGGATGTCCTGGCTTCAATCCTTATGTTGTGTGGTTCTTCAAATTTCTGCTGCAGAAGAGTCCTAAAGTTGAATTCTTATAGGACTTTGTGAAGTTTCTGATGTGATATTATTGATGATCCTCTAGATCCCATTCATCCATTACTTTTCTGCAGTCAAGTCTATAGCTTGCTGCCTTATCAGGAGTAACTTTTTTTGTTCCTTGCTACATTTGGTGTTAGCTGGCTGTTCAAAGCATAGTGCCATTAACCCCTTTACTTAGGACATCACCTCAAGATTACTTGCATAAGTGCCCATTAGTCACAGGGAGCAAGTTATCAAGCAGTTGTGTTGCTTAGACTCCTCAGGCATGGTTAATTGGCACATTACTTTTAATTCCTTTAACAGCTTCTACTTGTCCCTTTTATATCAGGAAACAGTTATTGTATTCAAGCCTGATGCAGGAGCAGTGTCTCAAAAGCTAATGATTTCAAATAAACCTATTGGACTATAACCTGGTGTCATGTGACCTCTGGCACATCTACATGTATTCCAGAAAGTGTTATTGCTGACTATCAATCCATGAATGGTTATAGTTTTGAAGTTTATAGTATCACACATTCAACTAGCTTTACTATTCACTTGTAGTACCTGCATGCTAACCTATGATTCAGTACTTCAGTGCAGGGAGTGTTGGTCTGAGAGAACACTGATATTGGAGCACATACCCTGTGAATTTGCAGAGGCATCACTGGTGCCCTTTCTCTTCAAGGTTGGAGATGTCAGCTGTTCACTGATGCACACAGAAGGGTTGGTAAATGCTGCTGTGTAGACAAGCTTGGTCTTTGATGACAAATAGTTTTGCACTATCACCCAATTTTGCAATTTGTTTAAGTGAAATGAGATATTCAGTTTAAGAGCCCACTTAATTAAAGCTTCAAAACCTCACTGTGTTTGGAGATAAAATTGTAGCTACTGACAAGTAATTTTGACTAACAGATTACAGCCTTAGCATCTCATGAAATACAATACATTGCAATTTTTATGCTTAGATGTAACTTATTCAAGGAAATTAACATGAACACATTTTTCATTTATTTTTCCAAAAGCAAGCGACTGGCTGCAGCCACGTCAATGTAATTTAACAGTACACAAGTAATGTGAACTGCTCATGAGTAGTGGATGGCATGAATTGTCTGAGTACAAGTATTGGTTGTGGATTTTGTCATTAGGACATTGGAGTATGGTTGTTTGTAAATAAGAGACTCATGATAGGTCCTACAACTCTCAGTGGGTATAACCACATTAGAGTCTGCAGCTTACTAAAGACCTTAACCGTAGGGTGGTTATCTGGTTCATGTGTAATAATTACAACAGCTATTAAAAAATCATTTCTTACAAGAAACAAGCCATTACATGTAAACACTGCAGAACAATAGAAAAATAACAATATAACAGCCAAAGTATAAATGTTTATTTTTGTAAAGGGGTAAAATTACACACTGGCTTTATTTGATACAGTGGTACATTTTCAACAGTTTTACACAAGGGAATATTGATGACATGGCTATGTACACTTGCAGCTCCACACTTCAAGATCAAGGTAGAGATGGGGCTAGGGGTGAAATTAGCCTCACAGAGGAAATACATAAAACTACAGGTGGGCTTAACTCTTCTGCAGTTGGAGATCAATTATGGTATATTTCCATCATCTGGTAATAATCAGCCTCTCGGGATTTTTGGTGAGGGTACTTAATTAAGATTCCAAGTCAATAATGATCAGTAGTGGTAATAATGACATCTTTTGAAGGTGTCTGCACCTTAAGTGTAACTTGAAATACCATTGATGGTGACCACAACAATCAACAGCACAGGCTGTTTCCCAAAGTGGTTGTATTCTGTGAATGCACAGATAATGTACATGAACATACCACTCTGGTCACCACCTCAGCATTCAACTGAAAATCAATTCATGCCACTGTTCTATGTCACTGATGACTTCTGGCACTTGTTAATTCATTGAGATGGCACATGATGTTACCCAATGATCTGTAGATGGGCCATAGTTTCTCACTACATACATGAGGAATAATGACTTGTACAAACAGGTTTGTTGATAACATAGGTATTGTGAAGATGGGAGAGGAGTGGGCAAAAACTATGGAAGCTGTAGTCCAATGTGGAAATTGGAAGGTCATCCACCTCGGATCAGGAAAATACATTGTCATGTTTTTGAAACAGTGCAAAAAGGAATTTAGGAGTCACATACACAATACTTTTGTACTTGTGCATTATTTAAAAAATAAAAATGGCAGTGGAATTTTGATTTCAATCATTGATCTCAAGGGTTTGAATTCCAAAGTGAAGTGATGCTGCAGCCATGCAAAGCCAGCACATTTGAAAATCAGGCTGAGAGAATTTGGAATTCTCTCCCACAAAAAGAGGTGAGATACTCTGTCAACAATGTCAAAACTGAGATACAGAGATCATTAAAGGGTGTTAAATGTTAAATCACAGGCACACAAAGGGAATATGGACCAGCCATGTTCTAATAGAATGCAGAATAAACTTAAATTCAGAAAATTCAGCCTCTATGTGCCCCTCATATCCAAAGAATGGCTGATAAAGGACTTTTATCTATCTGTCTAGGATGAAACATAACTACTACTGCTCAAGCCTCACACCAGTTGCTGCAACACATTGCTCTGGAGGGTCCCTCCAGCTGATACTCAGCTTCTAAATGACTACAGAAGTGACCATCTGCAACCTCTCAGAACTTGCCTACAAGTTTCTCCAATGAGGCAGTCATCTTAACATTTGTGCCCCTCAGCTTTTAAAGCAACAATGGGAGCAGTCATAAGAGATGTCCTTACTCTTAGGATCTCAGTTTGTGGAACTGAGATCTCCACTTGCAGCTACTGATATTGTCACATGTATTTTAGACAACAGTTTGCCCAACCTATATCATTTTCTAATACTACGTCCCATTTTATTACTACAGTTTGAAATTAGGCCTATGGTCCATGACTGCACACAACTTTAAAGATACAGCCAGCTCGACAACAATACCGCCATCGCTTCCTTAATAAATGCCAGTCTTTTATCTTGTTCTATTCTTTTCCTGTAACTGTTTCAAGCAGAACAGTTAACAGTCTATAGTCAGATGATTAGTGTTCAACATACCTTAATAACATCAAAGATATGTCACACTGCACATGTGTCCTGGAAACAACCAGCACTACCTCATTAGCTTTTAACATTTTCATTCTATGTTGACAAGCAACTCGAATCACCAAACTGAAAACCAGTCAGAACTTTTGGCCCCTGTAACAAAATTGTGCTCTCTACCTACTGATTTCTGCCCCACTCTTGTGAATGAGTCAGGCTGAACCAAACTGTTCATAACCTCTCCATCCTATGTGAACCTGAACTTCTGGCACCAAATGCTCTGCATCCAAAACACAGCTGTTGATCAAACTCCAACACCACAATCCTGAGAACTTTCTTCCTCCATTTCTAGACTTTTTTAAAACTATCATTTTATTTGCCAAAGTACAGGTAGCTGTGTCTATTAATCATCCAGGCCTAGCTTGGAACCCTCTTCCTATATATCCTTACCATAGTCTTACTCTTTAAAAGCTACATTTTTCACTCAGCTTTTGGTCAGCTTTCTATGTTCTTTGGCTGATATTTTTGCCTGATTGCATTCATGAAGCACTTTAGGATTCATTAGCAGTGAGCTTCATTTGTATCCACAATGTCTAAGCCTCAGTTCAGAACACTGGCTTCAAAAGAATGGTAAAGTCAGTATCAAATATGGCCAGTTTTACACTTGAAAATTAGCCTGAGATTGGGCTGTTTGCTGTTTGTAGATGTGCATTAGAATTATATTTTTTTTCAAAAATATTATGATTTTGCACATCCAGCCCTATAAACTTAAAAAACCCTAGGTTTGCACATATTTTCCATTCTGTAGTTTGATTTTTGCCTCCTGCTTAGTTAAATATAATTTAGCAGCAAGGGTAAAACCATTGTTCTGTATTTTCCTTCCCCTCCCCCCAACCCAATGTTTCAGACAAGAAGAAATTACCCACTCGACTTAGATGACCGCTCAACAGGAGGCTAAATCTTAGGCATTTATTGAGAGAAACGTATCGAGTGGCCTGGAGTGCTCAGAATGGAAGCTGGATGTCAAAGTTGGGGAAGACTAAAAGAAGGAGCAGAAAACAGAATTGCTTTTCAAAGGCTAAAGGCAGGAGAGAAATTTAATTCCAGGCACAAAAAGTGAAGCAACAGTATTCCAAACCATGTTTTAATCTCATCATAGCTGCATTGATGCTGCAAAAAAATTAAAACCATTTTGGCCTCTAGTATAGCTGTCAAATGTCTCAAACCAGGTTAAGTCCCTGTGATTACTTTTAAAAAAGCAAAATACTTTCCTCCTCCTTAAGTTGCAACATGCTTTCCATCTGAAGAAATGCGAACATCCTTTTCAGTGTATGTATAGAAAAAGATTTGGCACTTTGCATTTCATAAGTGGGGAGTGTTTTATTGCATTTCAGGTCTGAGTGTCTGGAAAGTTCAGAATGTTGGTGAAGCTGAAGGCGTTAAATCATTGCTGTACTGATCCAGCACATCCCCTTCATTCTCTGACCCAGTCAGGATGTTCACTGAATCATTTTCACTATCCTCACTGTCTTTACTTGCTGATCTCCTGACCTTTGGCCAGACTGTTCTCTGTTTTTTACCCCGACTTGGGCGATTAAGACAGTTTTTTGCCTTGCGTTTACATGTAATCCCAGAAGCGTTAGCCCTTTCTGAAGAAGACACATGGATGCTTTTGGCTGAGACTCGAGTGAAAGTGTCCTTTAAGTTCACCCTGTTATCTTCATTGTGACACTGAACTGGCACCACTTGACCATCTCTTGTAATTGACACAGACTGTAAAAGTTTTGAGTTTGGGAAAACTTTCTTCAAAGCCTGACACAAGTGTATGTTGTTTTCTACCAGGTCATGATTCTGTCTCTCTCCTGCATTGTAAAGAAAATTAGAAAAATATAAATACATTTGCATTAATGCCAATATAAGACCGTGGGGAAAAAAAAGCTATAAATCTATTAAAGATGCAATTTTATTGTTCTTCCTTTCACTGTCTTATCCTGGAAGTCCCAAATCAGGTCTTGGAGTCAGAGTTGTACAGCAAAGAAACAGGCCCTTCAGCCCACCATGTCTATCCCCACCAATAAACGTCAAGCTATATTAACCCATTTACCTGCACTTGGGCCATTGTCTACCATAACATGGCATTTTAAGTCCTCATCCAGATGCTTCTTAAATGTTGCAAGGTAGACAAGCAGAAGACGAAGAACACAACAAGCCAGGCAGCATCAAGTGGTGGAGAAGTCAGCGTTTCGGGTGGAAACCTTCTTCAGGACTTCAAACCCCAAAGAAGCATCACACCTGAAACGCTCACTTCTCCACCTCCTGATGCTGCCTGGCTTGTTGTGTTCTTCCAGCCTCCTGCTTGTCTACCTTGGATTCCAGCATCTGCAGTTTTTTTGTGTCTCAAATGCTGCCAAGCAGCATTCTGGGAATCTGCACAAGTGACCTTTCTTTACATTCAATCGTCAGCAGGCTAATCTATCATCTCAACCCATTAGACCTAAATCCAACCTCACCTCCATCTATGGTTATATGCACCACAAGTAGAAGTTGTTGAAGAACAATCCAGAGTACTGCCTGACTTTTCAGTTTCCTTAATTTGGATATGCTGGAATTAGTCGCCCCAATGTTACCCTTGATTAGAGTAATTAAGCTACCACAAATGGGGGTGGTGGAGGGAACCAAATGGTAAATTAATTTTATCACATCAATACTTTTTCTACTTCAGAACAAATGAGAGGTAAATGCATCACATATGACCATTCATAATATCCTAAAGTATTCTAATAGGTAGCTCATATGAAGCTCATTAGTGTGTGAAAAGTGCATTCTGTATCCTCATGAGCTTTCAAATTTTAGTTAACGATGCATGAAAAAAAATTCTCTTATGGTCTACTTATCTTTTGTCAATACAGCTGGAAAGGAGTAACCACAAAATTCTTAGTGCTTGAGCTATGGTATGGCTACATGGCCTTACTCCTGTTCTAGGAAGATAACACTCCACACTATCTTGGATTTAATTTTAACTTCCATTTCAGTTTTCTTATAAACTTAACTCCTTTTTGAAACCTTCAAGCTCTTATCTTTTCTAGCAGAATTAGACGTTAATATCTTGTGCAAGAAGAGAGGCTCCCAAACTGTTATTTAGATTAGATTAGATTACTTACAGTATGGAAACAGGCCCTTCGGCCCAACAAGTCCATACCGACCCGCCGAAGCGCAACCCACCCATACCCCTACATTTACCCCTTACCTAACACTACGGGCAATTTAGCATGGCCAATTCACCTGACCCGCACATCTTTGGTCTGTGGGAGGAAACCGGAGCACCCGGAGGAAATCCACGCAGACACGGGGAGAACGTGCAAACTCCACACAGTCAGTCGCCTGAGTCGGGAATTGAACCCGGGTCTCAGGCGTTGTGAGGCAGCAGTGCTAACCTCTGTGCCACCGTGCCGCCCACATTTATGGGGTAAGATTTTGGCTTTGCGAGGTCCATGACAATGGTGGCCACGGACCTCAGACTGAATCTTGACAGTACGACACCCCTTTAAATATTTGTGCTTTTAAGTTGGTGGGCACAACAATATAGTTATTCTTTGAGGCTCAATTGCTGCTACAGCCATAGGCTGCAGAAATATTGGTCTTGTTACATGAAGCTGGAGGCATTAAATGGGTGACATTGAGAAAATGTTCAGAAAGCTGTATGCTAGAATATTTAGCCCAGTACTGACCAGTTCCTCATTCATACCTGGAATCAGTGTGTACAGCTTTTTCTTCTCAGATACCATTTTCCTGAGTCGTTGTACCTCAGTTAGCAAACGTTCCACCGAGCGTTCACTTTCTTCTACCTTTAAACAAGTTGTCTGTGACATGGTGGGATTTAAGTAACGAAAATGTGGAATTTATTATCCATACAAGTTGAAAGTTCTTGAACAAAAATGCATACCTAAAGCAAAAATAACATTTCAAACATCTTGCATGGTCAATCGCACGGACAAATTTATTAGTTATATTTCATGAATATTGACGGTGTCAAAAGTCTCTTTCTTGTTATGATTTGGAGATGCCAGTGTTGGACTGGGGTGTACAAAGTTAAGAATCACAACACCAGGTTATAGTCCAACAGGTTTATTTGGAAGCATTAGCTTTCGGAGCGCTGCTCCTTAATCAGGTGTTGTGTGATTTTTAACTATTTATTGTTGGTCTTGATTATTATGTCACTGTCTCTTTTATTCCACTTTGTTATCAACTTGCTCTGCTAATGATTGTGTATCGTTCTGTTGTTTTCACAGGAAGCAGTGAGTAGCAAGTGCAGGAAGAAGAGAGATTTAGCTGGAGTGATAGACAAGCTGGGAGCAGAAAATGATAGAGATGTGTGAAAAAATGCATTATGGTCATGTGATTAGCAAAAACTAATCAGATCTGAGACAAAATCTATACAGGCAAATAATCAAAAAGATGAAATTTTAAATGTTCTATAAAAATAATTGCTGACAACACTTAAGCAGGTGGTTTGACAAACACAAAGGAGAACTAAGACATTTCAATGCGACAAACAGCTTTATGAAATGGGCTGATGGGTGGAATATGCAATTGAATGTGGATAAAGGCGAGAGAAAAATATGAAAACACATTCAATGGAAAGACTATGATTATGACTCTCCGACTCTATCGAAAACCAGAGGCTCAAATACAAAAATAATAGAAACATCCAGATGAGTGATGTAATTAAAAACAACAAGAACATAGAGTACAATGGTAAACTGTGCAATTGTGCAAAATCCATGTTTGACTGCAACTGGAGCACAGCTCGAGTTATCTGCAGTTTTGGTTGTCCATTTTGAATTAAAGCCATGCACTTAAGTTCATAGGCTTACTGGCTCAATATTCAATCAAAGCAATTGTTTTTCACTCCTTGATATCAATACAACAGAAATAGAATCATAATTATGCAGAACGATACACCATTCGGTCCATTGTGCATGTGCAGACACTTCAAAAGAACTTTCACCACGTAGTTTGTTTTCTTTTCAAATATATATTCAATTTCCTTTTGCAAGTGAAATGAATTTGCTTCCCTCAATCCCTCTCCCCTGCTTTCAGAAAGCACATTCTTGATATTATACCTCTCAAGAGATTCTCACTGTCTTCCTTCTGATTCTTGTTCAAGATTACCCACAATGTCGCTAATTAACCTGACCCAAGACCAATGACTGAAAAGATTACTCCCAATCTTTCAATCCCCATTTATGAACAATCACAAGATGGTGGGCTCCAGCAGCCTGTGATGAATCACATATGGAAAATCTGTTCAAGTCTCCATTGCATCACATCAATCCAAACAGGTAAAGTCAGTACCTTGTCAGAATTTGTTAAAAACAAAATGCCAGCTATTAAAATCTGCATCTTATAGCCCAGGTGCACCACATTTGGTGTTTCTAACAAACTGAGTCAATAGAATAAAAGCAAAGTACTGTCGATACTTGCAATCTGAAGTAAAAACAAATAGTTGGAGAAACTCAGCAGGTCTTGCAACATCTGTGGACAGAGAAACAGTGAATGTTTCAAGTCCAATATAACTATTCTTTGGAGTCAAAGGGAGCTGGGTTACATGATGTGGAGAAAGAGGGAGAAGCAACAAGTGGACCAGATTATAAAAGTGCTCTACCACAATAGGCAAAGGGAGTGCTTCTGGTAGCAGAGAGTGATGGGGGAACAATGAAGAATAGTGAATAACAGAGTGAATTATAACACGCAGGGAGATGACAGTAAACAAAATTAAGGACAGAGTTCATGCTCTGAAGCTATGAACTCAGTACAGAGTCCTGAAGGTTGTAATCTGCCTAATCAGATAATATGGTACTGTTATTCTTGTTTTCATTGGGCTTCGTTGGACCACTGCAGCAGGCTTAGGACAGCAATGTGAGCATGAAAGCAAGACAGTTTATTCAAATTTCAGTGACCATAAAGTAAGGGTCATTCTTACAGACATAGCAGAGATGTTCCGTAAAGTGGTCACTGGTCTGTTTGGTCCTGCCAATATGCAGAAGTCTGCATTGTGAGCAGTGAACACAATAGACTTGATTGAGAAAGTACAAATACTGCTTTACCTTATGTCATTTGCCTTCCTCCACCCACCTATCTGAAGACTGTCCCCATATGAGCACATGTTGGGCAACGCCATGTTATTGGTGAAGACAGGAAAGGCCACTTTAGACAACTGGAAACAAAACTAAGATCTTAAAATTAGAGGCACGATAGGTGACACTCCATGATGTGTCAGAGAAAGCAGTATGGCCAGTGTGTTGTCGCCATTAATGTGTGCCTGCTTCCTTATGAAATTCTCTTCAGGCCACTGCCGAAATTTTCTTAATTTGGAGATGTTGGCGTTGGACTGGAGTTTAGAAAGTTAAAAATCTCAACACCAGGTTATAGTCTAACAGGGTAAAAACAATGACTGCAGATGCTGGAAACCAGATTCTGGATCAGTGGTGGTGGAAGAGCACAGCAGTTCAGGCAGCATCCAACGAGCAGCGAAATTGACATTTCGGGCAAAAGCCCTTCATCAGGAATAAAGGCAGTGAGCCTGAAGCGTGGAGAGATAAGCTAGAGGAGGGTGGAGGTGGGGAGAGAGTAGCATAGAGTAGAATGGGTGAGTGGGGAGGGGATGAAGGTGATAGGTCAGGGAGAAGAGGATGGAGTAGATAGATGGAAAAGAAGCTAGGCAGGTCGGACAAGTCATGGGGACAGTGCTGAGCTGGAAGTTTGGAACTTGGATGAGGTGGGAGAAGGGGAAATGAGGAAGCTGTTGAAGTCCACATTGATGCCATGGGGTTGAAGTGTTCCAAGGCGGAAGATGAGGCGTTCTTCCTCCAGGCGTCTGGTAGTGAGGGAGCAGCAGTGAAGGAGACCCAGGACCTCCATGTCCTTGGCAGAGTGGGAGGGGGAGTTGAAATGTTGAGTCACGGGGCGGTGAGGTTGATTGGTGCGGGTGTCTCGGAGATGTTCCCTGACAGGTTTAATTGGAAGCACACTAGCTTTCGGAGCGTCGCTCCTTCATCAGGTGGTAGTGGAGGGCTCAATCCTAACAGAATTTATAGCAAACATTTACAGTGTAATTTTCTTAAGAAAGACTAAGCTGAATCATTCTGCTGTTGCACGCTTGCTTCTTTCTTGTGCCTGGCACATCTCATCTGACATCAGCACTAACCACAAACTAGTGTCAAACAAGAGTTCAGCCAGAACGGTAGGAACTTTTACTCATTTCAGTTTCAACGACTGAGGTGGAGAAGGTACTTTCATATTTCCTGCTTTTATCTGCCTGCCAGTAGATGTTAAAATCAATGTTCCTAATCTTCCCTATGGTTTAGCTTTATAACGTCACCTTGTTTGACATTTTAGGTGGTGGTCAGTTAGACAGATGAGGACAGGAAAATCCTTCATTCCTTGACCACTTCTGCCAACCCATTTCCTGCCATGATGTCAAGTGAAAAGCAGGAGTGTTACCCTAAAACAGGAAGTCAAATTAATAGGAAAGACGTTGTGAAACTTGAAAGGGTTCAGAAAAGATTTCAAAGAATTTTGCCAGGGTTGGAGGGTTTGAGCTAAAATGAGAAACTGAATAGACTGGGGCCATTTTCCCAGAGCGTCAGAAGCTGAGAGTGGACCTTATAGAGATTATAAAATCGTGCGGGGCATTGAAAGGGTGAATAGGTAAGGTCTTTTTCCCCCAGGGTAGGGAAGTCCAAAGCATAGGTTTAAGGTGAGACGGGAAAGACGTAAAAGGGATCTAAGGGGCACCATTTTTATACAGAGGGTGGTGCTTATATGGAATGAGCTACCAGAGGTGGAACAATAACAACATTTAAAGGGAATCTGGATGGGCACATGAATAGGAAGGGCTTAGAGGAATATGGGCCAAATGCTGATAAATGGAATTGAATCTGGTTAGGATATCTGGTCGGCATGGACAAATTGGACCAAAAGGGTCTGTTTCTGTGCTGCAGATCTCAAAGACTCTAAATAAATAATACTGAATTGGTGATCTTGTATATTCTGCTTTGGCTTCCCCATGCCTGGATATCCAAAATTGCTCAGGACTAGGGAAAGCTGGAAATAATCTTGAACAACATGGCAAGTCTGTACAAGAGACTCGCAGAAAACTAATTTCTCTGCTGAGCCGGATGGCTATTTTCCCCCAAAAGTGCTGTTGAGAATTGATCAACTACCTACTTTTATGGCTTTTGTTAGCGTGACATTACTCATTTCTCCATCCTCACCACCCAATCCAATTCTTTCTTCCTACAAACAATGAGGTCAAGGGTAGCACTTTGATCACTATCCCAGCTGAGATTAGCCAGCTTACCATGGCCTGGTAATTGGAAATATCCTTATCTGTGGGACTGGTAGGGAGTCTGGGAATGTATTTCTAAATTCAGGGCCAGGATATTCAGAAAAGAGTTAGGAAACACTAAGTACTAAGAACTGGACGCGTGGAATTAAGATAGAAATCAGCCTTTATCACATAGATGGAGGAGAACAGACTCAAAGGAGTGAATAGTCCACATTCCTGTTTCTTAAAAAAAGTTAAGCCAGAGGGCCATTCTTTGCATATTTATGACTGATTTTTGGTATATACTTATATGTTTGAATCATACAAGTCATAACTGTCTCTGAAGAACATGACAGATGTCATTCTTTTCCTACTTTCTTAAACTAGATTTGGATACGGAAATGGTGCCATAATGTCATAAGATAGTAGTCCTGGAGTGGAAAGTCCACTTCAGGAGACCGTAAAGGACAGAGATTGAATATCTCAGTTTAACATTGAACAAATAAATTCTAATCATCATACAGTTCATACTGAATGGTGAATACAAAGAGGTTGTTTATAGTTCAACAATCCTGGATATATTTTAAATCGTACTACATACTGTGAATGGAACAACAGAATTTCATACGAATAACCAGTTAATAGTGAAACAAGCAAAGAAACATACAAAGCACCAGCATTTATAGCCAGCCTTAGAACTGCAACTGATGGAACAGTACTGCAGAATAAGTCTGTGATTGATATTCCAGTTACCTTCAATTCTTCCTGCAGTGTACCATACATTCCTTTAATTCTCTGAACCTCTTTTAAGGAGCCTTCTTGATCAAAAAACACAAGTCTGCAAGAAGAGGAGTACTGGTCACATTTACTCTAATTTATCTTATCCATCTTTCAAAAACGTTTGATTTTATGGCTGTCTCATGACTATACTAGGGAAAGAAGTAACATTTTATTGATAACCGGCATATGAAGAATAAGTGATGAACCCAACATTGGTCCCTCCTCACAACCAAAGGAAATGTTTTGATCAAACTAAATGCCCAATTATTAACAGATTTCAGGTCTACTCTAGATATTGGCCCTGGTTCAGCAATGATAGCTTCCATAAGTCGAAATTAAGTTTAACACAGACTTGTTGTCTAACACAATGTTAAACATTCCACTGTGCTTGAACCATTGCTATTTCACCATGCCTTCTGCATTGTCATATTTGTTCTAAAATACTTAAAATGCACATCACATCACATCATATTGAATTCTGCTCAATGTCACAGAATTGTCACCATATTCTGATCTGAACCAATGACAACCTGTTTGCAGGTTCCTGTCCACCATGTATTTCTTTACACTGTCATTTATGTAACTGCACACACAGTTAAATAATGCATTATTTCTGATAATATTCAGATTTCCACAACACCTATGGAAACTGTTGGGAAGTAACAGTTGAAGACTACGCTAAATGACTACCTAATCCATTAACCTCAGTTGCTCATTATTTTGGTGACATATTTAAGCTGATTGTCAGAGATGGCTTTTGAGTAGCTAGAACAGTTCAGGACATCTTTTTATGAATTTTCAAATGGCGAGACATCAGTCAAAACTTTCAAGTTTTTAAAACTTAAATTCTGTCAATCTGATTAATGCTTTCTAATTTAACTCGCCTTACATTCTTCTCAATCATGGGATGTAAAAAGTGAGGACTGCAGATGCTGGAGATTAGAGCTGAAAATGTGTTGCTGGTTAAAGCGCAGCAGGTCAGGCAGCATCCAAGGAACAGGAAATTCGACGTTTCGGGCACAAGCCTGATGAAGGGCTTGTGCCCGAAACGTCGAATTTCCTGTTCCTTGGATGCTGTCAATCATGGGATGTCCTGTATCATGGACCTAAATCCTTCATCTGTATTTACTGATTAAAAAAGGATAAAACATAAAACAATCGAGAGTTCAAACTTGGGTAAATAGGCCAGAAATGAAAACTTGATAAACTGTGAAAATTTCATTTTCCTCAATTAATTTTGAAAATGCTTCTTTTCAAATAAATACTTCCAATAAAATCTAATTCCAATTTGCAGCAGCTGTCTTATTTCAAGTTTACCCAAAGTTATCTGGTAAATTAAAATTTTAAAATGATCAAACTGGCTGCATCCAGATGATGGCAGCAACACAGCTTCTGGTTCACCAATACACAACGGACCAAACAGTACAAACTCAGAATGAATTGCATGTACTATCGGAGATTCTGGAGGTAGCACATGGCGAGAGAAGACTCATCCCACAAGTTGAGAGTATATCTTCTTTTTAAAAACAGAATTTCTGAAATTCTGTCTTCAGTGCATTCTGAACATGCCACTACAAGGCAAACTATAATTTTAAAAAATGCAGCTGTGTCAGTCTTAATATTTGATCCAAAGTATGAGGGAAAATAGTGTAATTTATTGTGGTCACTTGCCAGATGCCAACACCAAGTTCATATTTACTTCACCATCACTACTCCTTACCCTCTAACAAGTACCCTTAAATGGCAGGTCACATTCCACAGCATCTTTGTTAATTACCACAGCAGATATGACAAGTAGTGTTTTCTACCTGTGTTTCTTCATTGCTCGACTATAGCCACCTGCACTACTCGGTCCAGAATATGTTTTGTAGTCTTGTTGTTCAGACATTCCTAGATTGGTAACGGATATAGGTATTCGCTCAATAAAACTAAATTTGAAAAGAACAAAATAAATATTAAGCTTTAAAATTATTTTTGAAATGGGCTGTAAAATGTTTTACATTTACTACATTTCTCAAACTTGCACCAGCTGACAATACGGTTTGAAAAAAATCTGCATGATGCTTACCTTCCCTGGGATTTATACAGCGTATACTCCAGACTATGCGTGGAGCCATTCTCTCTGCTTAACTTGCTGGTAAAGAGAAAAAACACCAACTGTTGGTTTTTCAGATGCTTCTGAAGGTTCCTGTGAAGGAGACGTTCTCGGAATGTCATGGTCTGATTTGTGTTACGTCTGAACTTATACCAACCAATTACATTCTAAGGGGGGAAGAAGTACAAGTAAATTTAGATCTAGACCCAGGTAAAAACATGGGAAAGTGTGGAACAACAATCAATTTTGAAATTTAAGTCATTTACCAAAGAAATTGTTATTATCACAGCTGAGTCAATTACAAAACAAGCTCCCCAACAGTTAACTTCTTTCACCCTTATCACCCAGCAGTTACCTAAACATATTTAAGTCACCCGACAGTTAACTAACTGCACCTATGTCAATCGTTAATTACCACCATGTATGCTGCCTAGCCATTAACCGTCTGCACACACTGTACATAGCAATTAACCAAGCAAGTGCACATAACAGTAGTTAACTTTTTATGTGCACATTTCATAGTATAATTCAACAAATCTCAAAACTTTGGCAAACATTTACTTGTGGACCCAAGGTTCCCAGAAATAAACAGTGCAGGAAAATTTGGTTATAATTAAATGTTTTAAAATTTTGAGCATTATTTTTGATTGATTTCACAAAGCTTCACAAGGTAACACATTCCACTTTGAGCATCATATTGCAAGATTCCCAAGTGAGATAGTGTCAGATGTGAGGTAAAGCTCATCTGTGGAATTCAACTACCTGCTCTAACTGCACCCTGAGAATGCCACATTGTGGACAACAAGGTCTTGTGCTCTGGCCCCCTGACACTCAAAGCTGTTTTGAAACAAAAGGTTCTCAATGTGAATGAATAGAAGAATCTCAAACAGCATAGGCAGGATTCAAACTAAATTTGAAATTCTTCCCTTTTTCATACGTGTGTGTTTGTAAGGTTTCCCCAACTGATCCAAAAACTGGTCCTCTTGGTCAACTGCAAAAGTGTATAATCAGACCTTGGCTGGAAATTGAAATGAGTGGAGAGTAAATTGCAAGGAAATTTAGGAGAGAAAATATCCTCAAAACTGCCAATGAAGTCTTGATTTATCACAGAAAATACAGAGAATCTTTCTATAACAATAAAGGTTGAAGAGGGTATTGGATACTCAGGAGACACTGACCTTTCAGTCATAGGCACAATTCAAAAATCCAGAGCACTGATAATCCAGCTTTCATAAGTTCATCTAAACAATGATTTTAGCACAACTCCTGGGCCCTGCATAACTATAATTTAAAAACTAAAATATTTCAAAATCAAAAATGTAGCCTCAAATTAAATTAAATCAGTCAACACAAGTCAGCATTCCAGTCACCAACTGTACTATGTCAAATCCTCTTCTCCATAACTGGTTCTTATTTGTTGATGTGATCTTTCCCAAATTTTCCCAAAGAAAACTGCCAAAGGTTTTCCAAGGGCAGTGCAATTAGTTTAAGGGAAGTTGCTCTTTTTAGAGAATACATGCCCCTATCATTAAAGACAAAGACTTTCCTGCAGACACAGATCATATATTACTACATGTGTGTTGTATGAAGGCATCAAATTGATATTATACAGCAAGATCTCATGACACATCCTGATTAATTTAAAGCTGTTATTAATAGCTCTTAGCTAGCTGTTTCAGGAAACAAAACTAACTGGACTAAATTTATAGAAGATTTAACATACCAAATGAAAGCTAAAGAACTTCAGTTTTCTGCATGTCACCAAGAACAAGATTGTGAAGCCACACTAATTCCTGACTGCAAATAAAACTGCTATACTCAACCAATCAGGTGAGCGTTTTAGCAACACTCTCAACAGGTCATTATGATAGAAATCAAAGGTGATATTTCTTAATAGCCACAACTATCAAAGTCCAGCATAGGTAACATTGTTCTGCTTGAATTGTAATATGTAATTTGCTCTGATTGTGGCATTGCTTGTAGACAGGCCAATGCCATAAAATACCATAAATATACATGAAACTTTAAACTGATTATCAGCCAAGAATATCAGACAACTTTTGGACGATTGTACTGACATTTGGTTCAAAATACAAGTGAATTATAAGACGAGTTAATGGCAGCTTCACTTCTGGCAACAGTTTTAAACCAATTTCGATGTGGAATAGTGTTCAGTCTCCTATGCAAACTACTATTTTTGGAACTATTATTGATGCTGAAGCAAATACTACAGGGTCGATGTTTTGAGCTAGACAGCCAACCATCACAGAATTTACAGCTCCTCACCCAGAGATATGGAATTCTTAGAGCAATTTCATCTAAGCTTGAATCAGTTAAAAGTTTGGTGTTTACTTAAGATATTTTCCAAATTTCACCACAAGTGACTTATTTATCAGTACAATTACTAGACAACTTTTTCAAACTATAAAACGTACAACTAGGTGTTAAATTAAAGCCTGAATAATTTGTTAAATGCCACTCAAATAGAAAATCTTCTTGATTATTTTGCATCAGCTGGTCTTGACAATACCTTTTCCTGATTTAACAGCAGTTTCTGCAATGCTCTTTCGTCCACTTCACCAGCAGAATTATAAAAACTGTAAAAAGACAGATAGAACATTCATAACATCACTTCAATTCAAAAAGCACTGTGTATCTTAGTTTCCACTCTAACTGTTTGACTTTCAGCTTTAATTTTAGCACAATGCCCATACTTACAAAACTTGGTACTGCTTATGTTATAACTCAGCTACTTTCAGTAATATGGACAAAATCACAGTGATGATCCATATGACACAACAAGGTGGGTCACTTCTATGTTTTAAAATGCTATCAAGGTGAAAAAGTACCATTACTCCTGTATGTTAAATTTATTTAAGGGTTAGCAATTGCACCAATGAAGAACTGGTCACATTGCAAATATTTTGCGACATAGTTTGTCACTCAGTTATGTTGTCAAGGTTTAGTAGCATTGTTGTGATATTATAGCTACAAGTGTCTTTTGGAAAGCTCTTATTACTGGCACTG
This sequence comes from Hemiscyllium ocellatum, assembly GCF_020745735.1. Taxonomy (NCBI): domain Eukaryota; kingdom Metazoa; phylum Chordata; class Chondrichthyes; order Orectolobiformes; family Hemiscylliidae; genus Hemiscyllium; species Hemiscyllium ocellatum. The sequence goes on along the minus strand of NC_083436.1, from coordinate 31,503,863 downwards.
TGGCTCATGCTGCCTGTAGACAATCGCAATCCTGTTCATAACAAATTTGATATGGCACACCGATTCCCATTTTACCTCTGATGTCTGAATTAACAACCTCATTAAAGAATCGACAGTGCAAAAGAGAACTGCAACACTCCAAAACTCTCCACCATTCATTGAGAGCATAGTGTTAGACACCAGAGAATGTTAATACCATGACTAATATAGATATACAAACTATTTCCTTTTACTCAGGTTTGCCCATCAAAGCGTATTGAAGTACTAAAACAAAAGAATTTTGTTTCAAAACCACCTACTTCATTTCATTTAATGCAGTTCCACACATGAAGCCTGCACTTACTAATAACCTCAACAGAAGATCTTGTGGGAGTACTCGTTCCATTAACCTTTCATACACGAATCAAGTGAAAAGTGACTGAGCAATTTCCATTGAAAGCAAGAGTCACAAAATTCTTAGGACTGAGTAGCTATCAACTGAGCTCACGTACCTGAATAGCCAGTAACATGGAATATGTTTCTGTATATCTAGAGGGGAAAAATACACATTAAAGTTCAGAGGGGAATAATGATTTCCACACATAATACTAGCTTCCAGGAGGGAAACTGTACATACTAACAATCAGAGGGAATTCAAATGTTCCATATGTAATATTCCTTCCTTTCCCCTTAAAGGCCATTCACAGTTACAATGTGAGGGAGCTCAATTAATATCAGCAAGAAACATTAGTTGAATTACAGGTTGTTTGCATCCTTTGGTTGTTGGGTTTTGTAGCAAATCCTTTCTTCTGAAAAGGTCAACAAATATTAACCACACAAAATTAAAAAGTAGATATGAAATGAACAATTTTAATTTTTAGAAAGGTACTTTTATAGGTCATAGTTAAAGAGCAGATCTCAGAAGTCCAAGTTAAAACAACAAAACTACAGGAATAGCAAGAACTGGCATGAAAGGTGGATCTGCAAAGTTTGTGATGTAATAGGCAACTTATTGGGTTATTATGAAGGCTTGCAAATTGTACATAAAAATCACAACCATTACATCCATTTCAAAAAACTTGGGACTGTAGTTGTTGCTAAAAACTCCGATTTCTTTAAGCAAATTTAAAATTGTATGCATTCTCTGAAAATCAAGTAATTTAGGAATGCTACTGGTAGATAAAACAAATTACAATTCAAAGTAACAAACAGGTTTGCTGCTTTCCACCATTCAAGTTACACTTCATCAGAATCATGACACAGTCTCACCACTGAATTTCAACATGATGCTACTAGGAAGCTAAAATATCACCAAAATCACCACAGAGCTACAGTTTCTTTCTAGTCTCCTAAAATGCCAGGCTTATTAAGATCAAAGTCACAATCCGTCCCTAGGTCTTCAATGATGTTAACTGTTGCAATTCAACAGTGATTGGCTGATCAAGTCTCTCCCCATAACTTTCTTCCTCTCTCCTCTGGCTTCATTGCAACATGACTAGCAACTTTCTACGGGAATGTTTGGCACCTGTCCTCTCCAATATTTCATATACTCCATGAAGACTCACTGACCTACACTCAGCAATAGCTCAATTTTGAAATTTTCACCCCAGTTTTCAAACTGCTCCATTCCTCAGACATTGGCATCGAATGCATTCCTGATGTCTAGTCCTCAGTTCTTAATTCCTTTCCTAATCCTCCCCCATCTCTCTTCAATTAAGAGGTACTTTAAAACCTACCTCTTGCTCACTTGTCCTAATAACTCATGTAGGTTGATGCTAGCTTTTATTTGGTAACATACTTGTGGCGTGTCTTGGGATGATTTGCTGACAATAGTGTTTTATAAATGGAAGTTGCTGGCATTGTCTTACCTTGAGACAAGGCACCAAAGATATTCAGCTGTATCTGCATGTTCTTCATGCCTAAGCCTAGATTGTTCAGGACAATATGTGATTTGGCAATAAGGCACACATCAAAGCGTGATCCTGCCCTCAAAAGACACCTTTCTTCCTTCTCCTATACACCTATATATACACTTGAGTGCATCTGCCCAGCTGAGATAAAAAAAAAGAGACAATCTCCAACTATCCACACAAAAGTGCGCATTAATTGACGAAGCATTGCAGAAGACAATTATAAATTTATTTTGGAAAAGTCACAGCCATAGATAAAGGAGTTTGAAAGCTTTTCCTTAAATCTTTCTTTCGAATTGTCTTGTCAAGACTACAGTCACATGTAACATGTTTTGATTCCTGATGTCTGTAGCAGTTTTCACCAGTCCCAGAGGACTGTAGTGCTGTCTCATTAGAGAGAGAGATGACTGGTGGTGAATTGAACCTGACGGTCACCACGCCTCAGGCAAGTACCAAGGTTAAGGCGGCGAGACCTTTACAGGATGCACTAGCCTGTTTTAATAAAAGCTGAAATTAATACACATTGTTCCAAAACAACTGAAATATGACTAATCCGAGTTGAAGAACTGATACACTTAGCTACAACAAAGCTGTCTATTTTTATCATGAAAATACAATGGAAAGCAGACTACAGATCAAATAGCTCACCTATGGTGTGTACCACCTCAATATCATCCAACTGGGAATCAGTTATACTGTTTTTTGCTTCAGCTTTGATTTCCCCGAGGAGAAATCCTTCCTGTGAAGAAAAAAATTTAGAAAACTGATTTCTAAGTTTTCTGTTAGAGTATAATTAAAATGTGTTACTAAAAACTGGGCCATTAAGCCTGAGAACTAACTCGAGAACATTTTCAACTACTTCTGCATATTTGAGGGATTTCACACAGTGATTTCTGAACTAGTCCAATTGTGATTGGTAATAATTAAAATTTTACACACTCTTTCACATTAAGGTCTGGTTAAAAAAAAAGCTATAGTCTCAGAAGATCGTTGGGCTCCTCTTATTTCAGAGAAATGACTAGTGGTGGTGACCACACCTCAGGCAAGGGGCAAGGTTGAGAAGGTGGGACGTTCATGGCAACCTCAGCTAATGCAGAAAATGAAGAGCTGCTGGCACCACATTGCATTGCAAACCAGCCATCCAGCGAACTGATGCCCATACAGACAGCTGGTATATGGAGGACAAATATCCATTTAAAAGGTAGTTTGGCAAATTCTTACAGATAACATTTGCAAACTAGCACCTTAAAGTTCCTCAGACAGAAGTATATCTTGCTCCATTATGTCTATTGTTTAAGAGAGACTATTCAATTTCCACAAATATCTTCTAGGTTCTCTATCATACAGGTTGGAAACCAGGAAATGCAAAACTGAACTGAAGAACTATCACGGCCAAGAGGGTCAATATTTTCCATTTTCACTTCAGAGTTCCAAGATCCATAGAACTTGGTTTTACATTGTCACTGACCATCATAACACTGGACAGATTTGCATGAAAGATTGAGGCAGAACAGGTACAAATATATGCAAGCATTTTTAGATGCTTTTCCACATTTTAATAGGTGCGCATTAAGCTAGGTTTTCCGGAGGGGTGGCGAGGATGGGGAACGGGGGGGGGGGCGGGGAAGGGGAACGAGGGGTTGGCGGGGAAGGGAATGGGGGGGTGGGGGGGTTGAGAGGGGGTGGGTGGTGTGAGAGGGGTGGTGGGGGGGGGGAAGGGAATGGGAGGAGTGGGGTGGACGGGACTTTGGGGGGAGGGACTGGGGGTGGGGAAAGGGAATGAGGGGGTGGGGGGGAAGGGGGATGCGGTGGTGGGGGGGGAAGGGGGATGCGGTGGTGGGGGGAGAAGGGGGATGGGGGGGTGGGGGGAGAAGGGGGATGGGGGGGTGGGGGGAGAAGGGGGATGGGGGGGTGGGGGGGAAGGGGGATGGGAGATGGGGGGGGGAAGGGAACGGGGGCGTGGGGGGGGGGGAAGGGAACGGGGGGGCCTGGGGGGGGAAGGGAACGGGGGGCCTGGGGGGGGGGGGGGAAGGGAACGGGGGGCCTGGGGGGGGGGGGGGAAAGGGATCGGGGGGGGTGGCGGGGATAGGGAACGGGGGGGTGGCGGGGATAGGGAACGGGGGGGTGGCGGGGATAGGGAACGGGGGGGTGGCGGGGATAGGGAACGGGGGGGTGGCGGGGATAGGGAACGGGGGGGTGGCGGGGATAGGGAACGGGGGGGTGGCGGGGATAGGGAACGGGGGGGTGGCGGGGATAGGGAACGGGGGGGTGGCGGGGATAGGGAACGGGGGGGTGGCGGGGATAGGGAACGGGGGGGGTGGCGGGGATAGGGAACGGGGGGGTGGCGGGGATGGGGAACGGGGGGGTGGCGGGGATGGGGAACGGGGGGGTGGCGGGGATGGGGAACGGGGGGGTGGCGGGGATGGGGAACGGGGGGGTGGCGGGGATGGGGAACGGGGGGGTGGCGGGGATGGGGAACGGGGGGGTGGCGGGGAAGGGGAACGGGGGGGTGGCGGGGAAGGGGAACGGGGGGGGTGGCGGGGATGGGGAACGGGGGGGTGGCGGGGATGGGGAACGGGGGGGTGGCGGGGATAGGGAACGGGGGGGTGGCGGGGATAGGGAACGGGGGGGTGGCGGGGATAGGGAACGGGGGGGTGGCGGGGATAGGGAACGGGGGGGGTGGCGGGGATGGGGAACGGGGGGGTGGCGGGGATGGGGAACGGGGGGGTGGCGGGGAAGGGGAACGGGGGGGTGGCGGGGAAGGGGAACGGGGGGGTGGCGGGGAAGGGAATGGGGGGGTGGGGGGGTTGAGAGGGGGTGGGTGGTGTGAGAGGGGTGGTTGGGGGGGGAAGGGAACGGGGGCGTGGGGGGGGAAGGGAACGGGGGCGTGGGGGGGGAAGGGAACGGGGGCGTGGGGGGGGGGAAGGGAACAGGGGCGTGGGGGGGGGAAGGGAACGGGGGCGTGGGGGGGGAAGGGAACGGGGGCGTGGGGGGGGAAGGGAACGGGGGCGTGGGGGGGAAGGGAACGGGGGTGTGGGGTGGGATGGGAACGGGGGCGTGGGGGGGGAAAGGAACAGGGGCGTGGGGGGGGAAAGGAACAGGGGCGTGGGGGGGGAAGGGAACGGGGGCGTGGGGAGGAACGGGGGCGTGGGGGGGGAAGGGAACGGGGGCGTGGGGGGGGAAGGGAACGGGGGCGTGGGGAGGAACGGGGGCGTGGGGGGGGAAGGGAACGGGGGCGTGGGGAGGAACGGGGGCGTGGGGGGGGAAGGGAACGGGGGCGTGGGGGGGGGAAGGGAACGGGGGCGTGGGGGGGGAAGGGAACGGGGGCGTGGGGGGGGAAGGGAACGGGGGCGTGGGGGGGGAAGGGAACGGGGGCGTGGGGAGGAACGGGGGCGTGGGGGGGGAAGGGAACGGGGGCGTGGGGGGGGAAGGGAACGGGGGCGTGGGGGGGAGGGAACAGGGGGAAGGGAACGGGGGCGTGGGGGGAAGGGAACGGGGGGCGTGCGGGGAAGGGAACGGGGGGTAGGGAATGGGGGTGCGGGGTTAAGGGAACAGGGGTGTGGTAGGGAACAGGGGGCCGGGGGGGAAGGGAATGGGGATGCGGGGGGGGGAAGAGAAGGGAATGGGGCTGCAGGCGGGGGGTGGGGGGAGGGAATGGGTGTGCGGGGGGGAGGGATCGGGAGTGCGGGGGGGAAGGGATCAGGGGTCTGGGGGAGGGGGGGAAGGGATCAGGGTTCAGGGGGGGGAGAAAGGATTGGGGTTCTGGGGTGGGGGGAAGGGAACGGGTGGGGCGTGGGGGGGGAGGGAACGGGGGTTTGGGGTTAAGGGTACGGGAGTGTGGTAGGGAACAGGGGGCCGGGGGGAAGGGAATGGGGCTGCGGGGGGGGCAGGGATCGGGGGTGCGAGGGGGGGGAAGGGATCAGGTGTGGGGGGGGTGAAGGGAACGGGGGGGTGAAGGGAACGGGGGGGGTGGGGGGGGTGAAGGGAACGGGGGGGTGGGGGGGGTGAAGGGAACGGGGGGGTGGGGGGGGTGAAGGGAACGGGGGGTGGGGGGGTGAAGGGAACGGGGGGGTGGGGGGGTGAAGGGAACGGGGGGGTGAAGGGAACGGGGGGGTGAAGGGAACGGGGGGGTGAACGGAACGGGGGGGTGAACGGAACGGGGGGGTGGGGGGGTGAACGGAACGGGGGGGTGGGGGGGTGAACGGAACGGGGGGGTGAACGGAACGGGGGGGTGGGGGGGTGAAGGGAACGGGGGGGTGGGGGGGTGAAGGGAACGGGGGGGAAGGGGATGGGGAGTTTAGGTCAGTGAGGTGCTGGAAAAGCGCAGCAGATCAGGCAGCATCCGAGGAGCAGGAGAATTGACGTTTCAGGCTGGAGCCCTCCATCAGGATGTGGGGGGAGGAGGGCGGGCCGGCCCGCTGACAGCCGCCGCCACCACCGGCTCCACCAACCGGTTTCCCCGCGGCCCCGCACTGAAGGCCCCGGGGGAGGGGGGTGAAGGATGGAGTGAGGGTGGGGGGGGGGCAGTGTCTGTCTAAAAGCCCGGCGCCCGGACCCGACCCGTCGGTCCGTCCACTCACCGTGTCCGAGTCGGCGTTGAGGTGCTGGAAGGCGAGCGAACCGAACAGGAATCCTGACACGGCGCCGCCGGACTCCTCGCCGGCCGCCATGGCAATCTCCGGGGAGGTGGAGGGGCTGGGGGAACGACTGGACGTGCGCGCCCCCGGCACGCCGGCCTCCCGACGTGCGCGTCCCACGCCAGACCGCACGCCTCTCCTTCTGCGCGTTCCCTTCCTGGCGGTGCGCCCCCTGTCGTTCTCCCTGCTCCACACTGAGGGGTCCTCACTGAGATGATTCAACCCATTGTCCAAGCAGCATCCTGTCTACCATGGACCTCACATACACCCTGGTTTTACTGCTCTCTATATTACAACATGATTTAATCATACAGCACAGAAATATACCCTTTAGTCCAACTCATTCACGCTGCCAGACATTCCACTTGGCCCATATCCCTCTGAACAATTCCTATTCATGTACTGTACCTATCCAGATGCCCTTTAAATGTTGCAATTACACCCACCTCCAGCACTTCCTGTGGAAGCTCGTTCCATAACCTCACCATGCCCCAGGTTCAATTCCCGACTCAGGCGACTGACTGTGTGGAGTTTGCACAATCTCCCCGTGTCTGCGTGGGTTTCCTCCGGGTGCTCCGGTTTCCTCCCACAGTCCAAAGATGTGCGGGTCAGGTGAATTGGCCATGCTAAATTGCCCGTAGTGTTAGGTAAGGGGTAAATGTAGGGGTATGGGTGGGTTGTGCTTCGGCGGGTCAGTGTGGACTTGTTGGGCCGAAGGGCCTGTTTCCACACTGTAGTAATCTAATCTAATCTAATATACTCTGTGTGAAAACATTACCCCTCAAGTCCTTTTAAAATCATTCCCCTCTCACGTTAAACCTGTGCCCAGTAGTTTTGGACTTCCCCGTCCCAGGAGAAGGATCTTAGCTATTCGCCTATCCATGCCTCACATGATTTTATAAATCTCTATATGGTCACCCCGTTATCTCTGAAGCTCCAGGGAAAAGGAACCAGCCTATTGGTCAGAACATTGAGTATAGGAGTTGGGAGGTCATATTGTGGCTGTGCAGGACATTGGTGAGGCCACTTTTAGAATATTGTGTGCAGTTCTGGTCTCCTTCCTGTAGGGAGGATGTTGTGAAACTTGAAAGGGTTCAGAAAAGTTTTACAAGGATCTTGCCAGGTTTAGAGGATTTGAGGCTATTGGGAGAGTCTGAAGGGGCTGGAGCTGTTTTCCCTGGAGCATTGAAGGTTGAATATGACCTTACAGTGGTTTATAAAATCATGAGAGGCATGGATCGGGTAAACAGACAACGTCATTTCCCTTTGTTGGCAAAGTGCATAATTAGAAGGCATAGGTTTAGGGTTAGAGGGGAAACATTTAAAAGGCACCTAATGGGCAATTTTTTCATGCAAAGGGTGGTGCATGTATGGAATGAGCTGCCAGAGGAAGTGGTGGAGGCTGGTACATTTACAACATTTAAGAGGCATCTGGATGGAAACATGAAAAGGAAGGGTTTACAGGACAATGGCCAACTGCTGGCAAATGTGATAGATTGTTAGGATATTTGGTTGGCATGGACAAGTTAAACTGAAGGGTCTGTTTCCGTACTGTACATCTCTATGACTCTATTCAGCCTCTCCCTATAGCTCAAAGCCTCCAGTGCCAGCAAAATCCCTGTAATCTTTTCTACACCTCTCACATTTAACAACATCCTTCGTATGAAAGGGTGACCAGAATTATACACAGAATTCCAAAAGTGGCGCACCAGTATCCTGTACAGCCACAACATGATATATCAACTCCTGTGCTCAATGTTATGACTAATGAAGACAAGTATGTCAAACACCTTCTTCATCACCCAGCTATCCGCAACTCCACTTTCAAGGCACTATGCACCTGCACACCATGCTCACTTTGTTCATCAACATACACCAGGACCCTACCAATAATTTCATTTCACATTCTCTAAATAAGTCCAGAGTGTAGAAACAAAACTGGTTTGCCTTACCAAAATGCAACACCTCACATTTATCAAAATTAATATCCGTCTGCCACTCCTTAGACCATTGGCCCAGCTGATCAAGGTCCCATTATACTCTGAGATAATTGTCTTCACTGTCCACTACACCATCTATTTTACTGTAATTTTTAAACTTACTAACTTCAGGATCAAGGCAAAAAAATCCATCATCTAAAATACTGGACAAGACCCTGGACTTTTCCAATATCTAAAATACTGTGCAAATTCCTGGACTGATGAGGCTGCCTTGACTATTAGAATTGCTTCCCTTGGCTACTGTACCAGCCTCAGCCTTTTCTTACTTCCTTCTACTAGTTTAAAGCCTCCCAAGTAGCACTAGCAAACTTCCCCACAAGGATATTGGTCCCCTTCCAAATCAGAAGGTACCTGTCTCTCTTATACAGGTAATTCCTATCTCTGAATGGTCCAAAAATGTGAAACCTTGCCCCCTGCAACAGCTTCCCAGCCGTGCATTCATCTGCTGTATCCTCCTATTCCTACTTTCACTAGTCCATGGCACCAGTATTAGTCCAGATACTACTTTTTAACCTCCTGCCTAATTTCCTATATTCTCTCATGCTTTTCTCTATCCATGTCATTGATACCAGCCTGCACAATATAACTAGTTAAAAAATAAATTTTCCATAGTCTCTCCACAGATACAGCCAGGCCTGTTGAATTTCTCCAATACATTTTGTTTTTATTTTAATATTCTCATCACGGTCCTTTTCCTCCCTAACTCTGCAATCTCTTCCAGTCCTCCAATTTATCAATGCTTCAACAAATCAAGTGCCCTTGATTTTAATCGCTCTATCATCAGAGCCAGCAGCAGTCAAGGCTCTAAGTTCTAACAATGACAACATCTAAAAGGCATATGGATGAGTATCTGAATAGAAAGGCTTTAGAGGGATATTGGCCAAGTGCTGGCAAATGGGAATAGATTAGCTTAGGATGTGTGGTCGGCATGGAGAAGTTGGACCAAAGGGTATGTCTCTGTGCTGTACATCTTGAGGACTCTATGACTGTAACTCCTTTACCTCCCTGTTTCTTGTTAAGAAAGTGTGCCATTACAGATACTAATGTTGAATATCATCAGTTGGTTTTATATATTAAACATGGTTCACATATTAGACATATTTTTAAACTGGATGCTATGAACTCTAAGCTGGCTGCTACAGTTTCACAACTCCAAACTTGTCAAGCTTCTGAAAGCTTCCAAAGTGGATTAAAAGGAACATACTAAATGTCACTGGGGATTTTGCCACTTGCTAGAACTATGAGAACGCTTTTCTGATATTAACTCAATGCTTGCCAGTCACTGGTGTACAAAACTCTACTGACACCTTTGGTGTCAGAGGGTATAAATCTGCCTTGCCAAGGAACAAAAACACCCATATGTGGGGAAGAGGAGAGATCCCAACTCTTTGATGAGATCAAAAACATTTTTAGTCAACCTGACCAGACATGTCATGAAACACCTCTGGGAGCTGGTGGGACTTGAACCTGGGTCTTTTGGGATTGTTTGGGATCATGTCTGCAGCTTGGGAGTCAGCCAAATGACAAGCTAGTAAAGCTACCTTGATTACCAAGTGTATTAAAGTCAGGACCAGCACCTCCTCCTCCCTGAACTCTCTCTCAAAAGGTGCAACCTGCTTGCTGTATGCAACTGGAATCATTTCTGTTACAAAGTGATTTTTAAAGAAAGGCGTCAACATGGCAGAGAACAAAAATCACCAGAGAGCAACTCAATTAAACAAGCAGATCTTTAAACTGGTACTCATAATCAGGACAAGACCATACATTTACTTATGAACTTCAGCTTCTGCCAGACCTGCTGAGTTTTTCCAGCAATTTCTGTTTTTTTTGTTTCAGATTTCCAGCATCTGCAGTCCTGTAGCTTATGTGTCTATCATATAAGTTTGGGTGTATTTTTACTTATTAATAATTTTGCATATCTTTACCTGAGTAAATTTTAGAGATTAAACTAATTCATTTCTGTTAATGCAAAATATCTGTCTGCCTTATTTCTTTCCACCAAATTACGCAGTTAAGTACATATTAAATTGACAATATTAAAGCTTTCAAACTCTCTTATAATCAACCAGGAGTGGGACAAACAGAGGATCAGTTCACACCTCCCAGTGTGATTATAGCACTTCTCTCCTTTCAGATGCTCATAAATCTCTTGCTTTAATCAAGACTTTTGATAACATCTTAAAACTAGAACTAGAATCCCTACAGTGTGGAACCAGGTCCTTCGGCCCAAACAGCCAACACCGACCCTCTGAAGAGTAATCCATCCAGTCCCATTCCCCAACTACTCTACATTTACCCCAGATGAATGCATCTAACCTGTACATCTTTGGAGGAAACCGGAGCACCCAGAGGAAACCCACGCAGACATGGGGAGAATGTGCAAACTCCACAAAGTCGTCCGAGGCAGGAGTCGAACCTGGGGCCCTGGTGCTGTGAGGCAACAGTGCTAACCACTGAGCTACCGTGCCGCCTTCCTGAAGAAGGGCTTATGCCCGAAACGTCGATTCTCCTGCTCCTCAGATGCTGCCTGGCCTGCTGTGTTTTTCCAGCACCACATTTTTCAACAGTGCTCAGGAGCTGCTCCCCCTCTGCCACGGAATTACAACAGAACGCGGTAAAAATCCTGTTTATATCCACCCGATGAATCCTGTTAACATATGCCAGGTTGACCCTGTTTGCAGGAGACCTGGGATCAAGGCTTATCTGCTCCAGAGGTCTCTGGGCAGGTTGGTTAGGAAGTCTCGAGCCTGTGACTTCTGGCATAGAATCTCTGGCCTGACAACAGAAAATTCCTGATGTTATCTTCATAATGCAGCTTTGCTTGCTGAAAGATGGCCAGTGTGGCAACCATGAAACGTAAGAAGAAGCTGTAACATTGTTCCCTTTTGTGGTTTGGTGCCAAGTTGTTTGATTACATTCCATGGACATTAACAGCGTAATTTAAAATAACTGATGTTGTGTTTTTTTTCTATGAAACCTATTTTTCTAATCAACCTGTTCAGAGATGTTATTACACACCACTGGAGCAGGTTGAACCTGAAACAGGGCATCTTGGTCCAGGGGTAGGGACACTACCACTGCACACAAGAGGGCCCTACTCCACCCAGTAGTCCCAGGCAGTTCCCCATCCAAATATTAATCAGGCCTGAATCTGCTTAGCTTCTGAGATCAGGCTCTTTCAGACTAGTATGGCGGTAATGGAACAACAAATTATATTGTTGATCAATCTTTGTTAAAGCAGCTTTATTGCTTTTGACTTTTTAGTGTTAGCGAGTTTTGAGAAAATTTGTAGCTCAGGTTGAAGTTCTGGATGTAGGTTTGCTCGCTGAGAAGGTTCATTTTCAGACGCTTCGTCGCCATACTAGGTAACATCTTCAGTGAGCCTCCAAACGAAGAGTTTGGAGTATGGTGACGAAATGTCTGAAAATGAACCTCCCAGCTCAACAGTAAACCTACGCTCAGAACTTTTAATGTTTAAGCATTATTATAGATGATGCCACGCCTGCTGATAATCCAATTATGACTGCTGAAATGAATGCATTTTAGCTGTCAGTCATGAACAAATCTGAACAATCATGAAGGGATTTGAACACAAAGGTGAGACTTTTGAAACAAGGTTATTGGCACACTGAGCTATTCTGGATCAATGGACACAAGGGTTAACATGTCAGCTGGCTGGTATGTACACAGCAGGGTTTTGGAAGAGCTCCTATTTGGGAATTGGGAGATGTCTTCTATCCTCAATTATGAATCCATCTCCACCATGGCTGACAGAGCCCTTAGCAATGTTTGTTCCATTTCTCACATTTTTGCCCACATCCATTTTCTTTCCTTTCAGAATTATGATGGGATACCCTTGCCCTCATCATCCACCTCACCTGCCCCTGCATTGAATAGAATAAAATAGAAATTGCTGGAGAAACTCAGCAGGTCTGGCAAGATCTGTGGAGAAAAAAAGCAGAGTTAGTATTTCGGGACCGGTGACCCTTCATCAGAACTGACATTGAATGTATTATCCTTCACCATTTCCACGACCTTGAATGAGATGCTCTCACCAAACTCATTTTCCCCAAACTCCCTTGTGTGCATTGTGAAGGGTTCATCCTTTTGGGACACCTAGGTCCATTCCTCCATTGTCACTAATGCTCAATGCCATTCCATTCAAGGATATGAGTCGGAACACCTGACCTTTTACCTTCTTCTCATCTGCTGTTCAGATTCTCAATCAATCCTTCTGGCATGACAGCAATGCATTTGTACTTCATCTAATTTGCAAAACAGTATTTCCTGTTCACAATGTAGTCTCCTCTACACTGAGGCAATTAAAACCCAAATTAGGTGATTACTAAATGGCTTCATTCAGCATAACTATGACCCTAATTTTCTGGTCATTTGCTTCTTTAATTTCCCATCTCATTTCTATTCTGTGCTCTCAGCTACCTACACTGCAAAGTTAAAAGAAAACATCTCATCTTAATAATAGACATTTTATAGACATCTGTCCTGAAAATTGAGCATAATGATTTTAGATATTAGCCACTGATGCCACTCTCTCTTGTTCAGTTGGTGCTGTGAGAAAGAACAACTACACTAGATTGTGTAAAAGGTCAGGGTTAATGTTTGGGATATAGAGCTCCTTCATGAGTTCACAACCAAAAGGCCTGTCCACACCCTGACATTCATGAGGTACTGGTTCCTTCCTCGTTTTGGCAAATTCTCCCTTCTTCTCTCCCTATTTGCTATTTTGCTGTAACTGTTCCCATCCTCTCAGTTTTTACTTATATTGTTGATTGTGTTATCATCCCTTTTTTTGTCATTTAATTAATCTTGCCATCCACCACGATCAAATATCTCTCCCTTATGTTCCTTCCTGAACTCTCTATTCTCTCTGGCTATACACATTTCATCTCTATCATCTGCCAATTATAATGAAAGGTTAATAGCCTGAAGCATTAACTCAGTTCCTGTCTCCACAGTTGTGGTATGATCTACTGACTGTTTTCTGCATTTTCTGTGTTTATTTTAATGTTACATTTGGGTTTGCTTTAGCATTAATTAATGAACATTAGAAAAACAAAATGGATCCAAATGCTCACCCAAAATAAACAATGGAATTATAGAATCTCTCGTGTGGAAGTAGGCCTTTTGACCCATCCAGTCCACATCAACTCCCTGAAGAGCATCACACCCAAGCCTAATCCCCCAGCCCTGTAATCCTACATTTCCCATGACTCATTCACTTAGCCTACTATGGACAATTTAGCATGGCCAATCCACGTAACCTGCATATTTTTGGATTATGGGAGGAAACCAGAGCACCCGGTGGAAACCCATGCAGACACAGGGAGAATGTGCAGAGTCCACACAGACAGTCACATGAGGCTGGCATTGAACCCAGATCCCTGGCTCTGTGGGGCAGCTGTATTAACCACTGCACCACTATGCTAGGGCTTCTCCCTTACATTGTATTAGACCTGTCATTTTCTCTACTATTCTTGCTTTCCTACTTTTAAAATGCATTTTCTTTCATTGCCCTTTTAATTTAGCTAAAATCTCTTTCAGTTGATTTCCATCTGCTCCAGGGCTGGCTGAACCATAGAGTTCATATTTCACGTCTCAGAGCTATTCTAGTTCTCAGTGTAAGGCATAAAATAATTGCTTTAATAATAGAGATTATTATGCAGTGACAGCAGGATTCAGCATTAATTCCCCAGAGCAATGCAATCATGAAGCCATTTTAAAAAACTTGTTTTGGCACATATTCGTACAGTGTAATATGTAAACATTAAACCCAGTTAGTAATCTCCATTAAAGAAATAGAGTGGATGCAGACCTGCACCAAGTTGTGTAACACAAGAGGAACAGAAAAATTGCATTGCTTATGTTACACAATTATCTTCAGGATTTTAATTAGCAAATTTCTCTGTTGGCACTGGCTTTGGTTACAGTAGAGCTGGATTTTGCAAAAGAAACATGAAAAAATGTACATTACATAATCTTATTCATTCAAATATAACTGTCATGATCTCATCAAATCAAAATACAATTAAGACATAGTACTTCAAAATTGTTTGAAGTTTAAAGAAATGCCAATCAGTAATTGTTCTCAATAATGGAAACAAAGCATGTGCAGTAAATGCTGTCAAAATTACAATGGTCCTCCTCTTTGTTTGTGATTACCAAGATTGCCAGAACTATAATGGTCTTATCACCCTTTTAGATTCTGCTTGTGCATGGCAGTATGTGTGTTGAGAAGCTAGTATCATTGCGTGCATTTGTTACAAGAAGATATGGCTGCCATGCAAAGTTCCTCTTCTTTTAAGGATACAAGTAAAATACCAATTAAGTGGTTATATAGAGCCGGAAAAAAAAACTTGATGATTTAGGCTTCTCTCTTCAGTCTATTTGATCCAATGGTATAGCCATGCCCACACATCGAACCAGCCAAATTCAGGGAAAGAAATTATGACCTGACAAAAGAAAATCATCATCATACCACCTCATGAATCTACAGCTATGCAACATCTTGTTCATACCAGGCATAATCTCTGCCCTCACTTGCAGAGGGATCTCTGTAGCTTTGACCCTTTTTTTGCTGCTAATAGCCATATAAAATGCTTTTCAAGTATGGATCCCTCATCATCAGAGCCTAAAGAGTTAACAACAAACAGCTTCAACTGTACACACGTCAATGTGCTTCTGCTGCTAACTCTTTGCCCCCTCAAGAACATTTTAGAACTGCAAAGACCTTCCAAAAACTTTAATCTCCATTTTCTTTAAGGAAAGTTTCGTGAATTTTTTTTAACTAATGCAAACACCGACCAAGCTCATACTCCTATGAAAATTCTCTGTTTGAAGACTACAAAAGGAAACTTTACCAATTGTCAAATACCATAAAGATCATGTAAAATGTAATTCTATGTAAACTATTGCTCATGTTATTTATAGAGAGAACAAAGTAAATATGCTTTTTCATTTATCAGTAATAAGTAATATTTAATAATGGTCACAGCTACTGCACTGTAAATGTACATCGTCAGTAAGCATATGATGCTCAGTGGTTAGCACTGCTACCTCACATCACCAGGGACTGGGTTCAATTTCACCCTCAGGTGACCATCTGTGTGGAGTTTGCACATTCCCCCTGTGTCTGTGTAGGTTTCTTCTGGGTACTTTGACTTTCTCCCCACAGTCCAAAGATGTGTAGGTATGGTGGACTGGCTATGCTAAATTGCCCATAGTGTCCAGGGATCTGCAGGCTAGGTGGATTAGCCATCGGGAAGGTTACAGGGTAGGTCTGGGTGGGTCACTCTTCAGAAAGTTGGTGTGCTCTCAATGGGCTGAATGGTCTGCTTCCATGCTGAAGGGATTCTAGGATTTCTTGCAGTAACAATGGTTACAAAACAACTCAATGCCAAACAGAATTGAGGGAGAGTCAATTTGAATATTTAAAGTATGGAATAACCTGACATCTCAATTAAAATTTAAAAAAAGTACATTTCTATCATGTACAAAAGAATCTTTATGGATTTCAGTAATGGATGAGGACTCTTCATATTTTGTTTAAAAGCATAAAGGAGAACTTTATTTTGGCAGCAGAAGGCTACAAGCAGAATCGAAGAGATTTCGGTAGCGAAACCTTTTTGCAGAGGGTTATGAGGTTGTGAAATTTACCATAGGGTTGGTAATTGAGATAGAAGTGCTGTCAGCATATTGGATATGTGTATGAAGGGAGATGGCAACATAAACAGAACTATCACTGGAATGGAATGCAAACACCAACAGAGTTTGGATGGATCAAACTTCTATTTGTATCTTATATGTATTTCTATTTGAAGAAAGACAGACCTGTAATTCAATTGTTCTGTTGTCAACTAAAATTGTTGCATCAATATCAACCTATGGAATTTTTGTACCAGGGTGCTATGATTGGGATCCCTAAAAGGTAACAAGACGTTTAAGGATGAGCATTCATTCTGTGAACTTACACATACTTAGAGTGCAATATGGTAGTTTGTTAATAACAGCTATGAAGGATAAAGGGTGGTGATGCATTTTGATTACGTGCTTGCAGGTTGTACAACAACAAATTACAATTATTTGGGTCCTTTATGTCCTAGCAGAGGAAACCAATCAGGTGTCATTCATTGATAGCTTTGCAGTGGCCTGTCTACATCGACCAACTACTATTAACTGTGTAAACAAAAAGTAATTTATCTTATGCAATATTTCAAACACACCATAGTTAAAATGCTACATTGAAATTAACTGGCTTTAAAGAAAATTTCAGATAGTAAAATTTATTACCACCTTAAGCAAATCCATCAAAGGATTATAAGTCACAGAATTACAGGTGTGGAGATGACTGGGCCTGTTGAAAAATTCAATTATATTTTGCATCATAATTAGTCTTTGTGACTCAGAGAAAATTGCCATTACCATAACAATGAAATTTAAGCCAAGCAAATGGGGTTTGACTTATTTGGTAAATAGTTAAATCTGAAGACCTACATGCATTCAAGTTCTATAATACAGTATGCACTATTTTGTTTCATTACCAATGACACCATTGAAATAATGTGAAGCTTCATGTGAAGGTAATTAAATTGTTTGATTGCTCAGTTTGAATGACAGACAAACTTAAGAATACCTGTGGTCTTTGGTATATTGCAGATCCATCACAAATTATTTAAACCTAGATAGAAGGAAAGCTCTGAGATGCTTTAAAACTCTTAGAGACTATAAAATAACTTTGGTGAAAGGATGAAATATTTAATTGCTGTTTCGCTGAACTCTTTTCAACTTGCTTGTTATGTCTCAATGTAAAGCCATACAGTCATAGCAATGTACAGCACAGAAACAGACACTTCAGTCCAACTCATCCATGCTGACCAGATTTCTTAGCCTAATCTAGTCTCATTTGCCGGCACTTGGCCTATATCCTTTTAAATCCTTCCTATTCATATACCCATCCAGATACCATTTAAATGTGGTAATTGTACCAGCGCCACCATTTCCACTGGCAGTTCATTCCAAGCATGTACCACCGTCTGTGTGAAAAAGGTACCTCTTAGGTCCCATTTATATCTCTCCCTTCTCACCCTAAACTTATGCCCTCTAGTTCTGGACTCCCCAGCCCCAGAGAAAACACCTTGCTATTTATCCTATCTATGCCCCTTATGATTTTGTAAGCCTCTACAAGGTCACCCCTCAGCCTCTGACGCTTCAGGGAAAACAGCCCCAGCCTATTCAGCCTCTACCTGTAGCTCAATCCTCCAACCTTGGCAACATCCTTGTGAATCTTTTCTGAATCTTTTTAAGTTTCAGAATATCCTTCCAATAGGAAGGAGACAAGAATTGCACGCAATATTCCAAAAGTGGCCTAACTGATGTCATGTACAGCTGCAACATGACCTCCCAACTCCTATACTCAATGGTCTGACCAATAAAGAAAAGGATACCAAACATCTTCTTCACTATCCGATCTACCTGCGACTCTACTTTAAAGGAACTATGAATCTGCATTTCAAGATCTCTTCATTCAGCAACACACCCTAGGACCTTACCATTAAGTGTATAAGTCCTGCTAAGATTTGCTTTTCCAAAATGCAGCACCTTGCATTTATCTAAATTAAACTCCTTCTGCCACTCTTCAATCCATTGGCCGATCTGATCAAGATCCTGTTCTACTCTGAGGTAACCTTCTGTGCTACCTACTACACCTCCAATTTTGGTGTCATCTTCAAACTTACTAACTATACCTCTTATGCTCACATCCAAATCTTTTATATAAATGACAAAAAGTAGTGGACCCAGCACCGATTCTTGTGGCACACCAGTGCTCACAGGCCTCCAGTCTGAAAAGCAATCCCTGTCTAACTCCCTCTATTTTCTACCCTCTCGCCAGTTCTGTATCCAAATGGCTGGTTCTCCCTATATTCCATGAGATCTAACTTTGCTAACCAATCTTCCATGAGAAATCTTGTAGAACACCTTAATGAAGTCTATATAGATCATGTCTACTACTCTGCCCTCATCAAGCTTCTTTGTTATTTCTTCAAAAAATGCAATCAAGTTTGTGAGACATGATTCCTCACGTACAAAGCCATGCTGACTATCCCTAATCAGTCCTTGCCTTTCCAAATACATGTACATCCTGTGTCTCCGGATTCCCTCTAACAACCTGCCCACCATCGATGTCAGGCTCACCAGTCTATAGTTCCCTGGCTTGTCCTTACCACTGTTCTTAAATATTAGCACCACGTTAGCCAACCTGCAGTCTTCCGGAACCTCACCTGTGACTATCGGTGATACAAATATTTCAGTAAGAGGCTCACAAACACTTCTTTAGCTTGCCAGAGTTCGAGGGTATACCTGATCAGGTCCTGGGGATTTATCCAATTTTATGCATTTCAAGACGTCCAGCGTCTCCTTTTCAGTAATATGGACATTTTTCAAGATGTCACCATCTATTTACCATATTCTATGTCATCCATGTCCTTCTCCACAGTAAATACTGATGCAAAAAAACCATTTCCTATGGCTCCACACATACTCTGCCTTGCTTATCTTTCAGGGGCCCTATCCCCTCCCTAGTTATCCTTTTGTCCCAAATGTATTGATAAAAACCCTTTGGATTCTCTTTAACCCTATTTGCCAAAGATTCTCATGTCCCCTTTTTGCCCTCCTGATTTCCATCTTAAGTATACGCCTACTGCCTTTATACTCTTCAAAGGATTCCCTCAATCTCTCCTAATGATACCTGACATATGCTTCCTTCTCTTTTTTAAATAAGCCTCAATTTCTCAAGTCATCCAGCCTTTCCTTTCACTCTAACAGGAAAATATTGCCTCTGGATTCATGTTATCTAATTTTTGAAGGCTTTCCATTTTCCAGTTGTCCCCTTTACCTGCGAACATCTGTCTCCAATCAGCTTTTGAAAGTTCTTGCCTAATACTGTCAAAACTAGCCTTCTTCCAGTTTAGAACTTCAACTTTTAGATCCGGTGTAACCTTTTTCATCACTATTTTAAAACTAATATTTTGAGTTAATATGTTTTGATTTAATTGCTGTGATGCCACCCAAATCTGTTCAGAGAATTTGATTTTCAACAATACATTCATTTCTGGGATGTAGGAATTCTGATAAGGATTGCATTTATGGTACAATCTTAGTTTTCTTTTTGGAATGGTGGTGTTGTACCACCTCTCTGAAACTTTGCAGTCCATGTTGTGAAAGTGCTTCTGCAATGTATTCTGGGATTTCCAGAATTTTAATCCAGCAACCATGAAGGAATGATGATATATTTTATGGCAAGATAATGTATGACTTGGATGGGAAACATTATGTGATTCCATTCCCATGAGCCTGCCACCCTTGTTCTTTGAGACAGTAGGAGTCAGGGATATGGGCAGTACAGTTGAAGAAACCTTGGTGAGTTGCTACAGATGGCATGAGAGTAGATGTGGTACCCATTAAATCCCCACTTTGTCCTGAACATTGCTAAGCTCCTTGAATGTTGTTGGAGCCGTACTCATTCAGACAAGAGGAGACTATTCCAAACCACAGAAAGGCTTTGAAGAGTCAGGAGGCAAGTCACTCAGCATAGAATGTATATCCTCTGATCTGTTCTTGTAGGCACAATGTTTATGCGGCTGGTCCAAATAAATTCTGTTTAATGGTGAGTCCCAGAACATTGATAGAGGCTGACACAAACACACACACAAACCTATACCCCTTTACACTCCCACTTACACTAATACATACACACACACACTCACAGACACCCATAACTCCACCCCACTACAAATGCACACATACACATATAACTTTGTGGGGTGAATCTGTACCTGCAGAATTACATTTTACTTTGCTCAAAAACTGCATGAATCCATGTAAAATTCTGTAAATCTGTTTTTTAGATTAGAATCAGTCTGACCATTGTGGCACAGACAGTCTCACACAGGGAAGCTCACACCTGCAAGACAATATCTGGGCCAACATGACACCAATTGTGAAAGTTCACTTGAGAATGTAGCTTTTAAAATGGTTTTGCAATTTACATATGAAAGAACTGAAACCAACATGGTCATTCTAAAAGATGAGAGACTTAACAAACAATCCAGCTCTTTTTCAATATATAATTTCAGTTATATCACACTGTAAAGTTTTGCTATAAATTCCGTGTCTTACTATCTTATACTCCACAACCACCTGATGAAGGAATGGCGCTCCGAAAGCTTGTGCTTCCAATTAAACCTGTTGGACTATAACCTGGTGTTGTGTGATCTTTAACTTTGTACATCCCAGCCAAATATAGGCATCGCCAAATCATGACGATCTTATGATAGTAATGCTGTTAAGTGTCAGGGAAAGGTGGTTAAATTATCTCTTCTTGGAAATGGACAGTACAAACACTTGAGTGACACAAACATATGAGATACTTCTCAATCCAAGTGCGGATGTTATCCATCTCTTGCTGCATGTGGGTTTGGCCTACTTCATCATCTGAGAGGTTATAAATGAAACAGAACACATAAGCAAGTATTTCCATTTTTGACTATTTGACAAAGGGAAAATGAAATATAAGCAATCAAAAGGTCATTTTGAAGTTATATGAGTTGGAAATAAAGTCTGAAATATGCTTAATTTGCTACTCTCCATATTTCTTCACTCAACAGTGGCTATTGTTCAAAAGTGAGGGTGGTGATGGCCTAGTTGTATTAATAGTAATCTAGGAACCCAGGTAATGTTCTGGAACCTGTGAATGAATATTGTTTTTAAAATATTCAATTGGTTGTGAAATGCATTTAAAAAGCAGGGATTGTGACAGGTGCTATAAAAATACAAGTCTCTCTTTTTATCTTCCTTCTTTCTCACAGCATTAGTCGTGGATTTTATTGTTAGAAAAGAAAAATGTGGCAGAAGCTGGAAATCTGAAAACATATACAACATGCTGGTAATACTCAACAGGTCAAGTAGCAATGTCAGTCAGAGATACAGCATCGATGTTCAGGTTCATGAATCCTCATCAAAACTGGAAAAAAATTAGAGGTGGGAAAGGGATGTTATGATATTGCACTTCATTGTCATTTTGTTTAAATTCCAAGTTTTGCCTCTGCATAGCATCCTATCACATCCTTATACATATCCAATGAAATGTTCTCGCTGTTCCAAAAGAGGCAGAAGGGGAGTGATGGCCTAGTGGTTTTATTGTGACTATTAATCCAGAGTCCCAGGTAATGATCTGGGAACTTGAATTCAAATCATGCCATGGCATACCGTGGAATTTTAATTTAATTAATTAAAAAACTGTCATTAAGTATCTAAGATGACAATGAAGTCATTTGATCAGAAAGTCTCATTTGGTTCAAGAATGTCCTTTCGGGCAGAAGTTAAAAATCACACAAAACCAGATTCTTGTCTAACAGATTTATTTGGTAGTACTAGCTTTTGGACCGCTTCTCCTTCTTCAGGGACCTGATGAAAGTGCAACATTTTGAAAGCTAGTACTTCCAAATGAACCTGTTGGACTATAACCTGGCATTGTGTGATTTTTAACTTTGTCCAACCCAGTCCAATATCAGCACCTCCACATCATGGCTACCTTTAGGGAAGAAAAGTACTCACTTATATATGATTCCAGACCCACAACAATGATTTTTAACTGTCATCTAGGCAATAAGGGATGGGTAATAGATGCTGGCTGAGCCAGCCATGCTCATGTCCATTGAATGAATAAAAAGTAAAAAATGTTTTGTGCTTCACAAAGGAATAAAGTGGTGATGGGCAGTTCATCAGGTTTCATTGATGTTAATTGAGGGAAAAATGCTGGCCAAGACATCTCGGTATCACTGGACAGGTGGATAGTTTATTTAGCATTCAATCTGAAAAATAGCTCGTAATAAGATGCACACCTTCACATCAGTAAAGCAGTTTATAAACTTATATGTGCACACATCAAAATACAAGAAGTCTCTACTCAGTCAAAATCCTTTCAATTAAGGATGTTTTACCTTGTGCTTTTTGGGCTGTATCAGTCAGAAATGGTTTTGTGTAGTTGGTAGTGTCCATATTTCTGAATCAGAAGCTCCAGGTTCAAATCCAGATGCAGGTTTTAATGGTCAAGAAGGGTATGTTCATAACATGGGCAAAGGGACAAACCTTATAAATCCATCTAACTTACGCCAATGGCAGGCAATAACAGCGGGAGAGATTCCTGCTCAAACATGTGAAGGAAAGAAATTGGAGCCTCTGTCATCATTATCCAAATGTCCCGATTCCAACATGCATGATGGGGCTCTTGTGGGCATACTGTCTTCTTGGCATGGGGGGGCACAGGTGGTTGGATAGTCAGTGTACATCAGATCGATACCAACAACACAGGGTTCGATTCTCATTCTGGCTGGGAACCTGCCTCCTTGCCTTATCTGTAATAGAGATCATGCTGTGGGTCAGAACTGCAGCAGAATACTTGCTGGAACAATCCATTAACTTCATCATACATTGGGAGCAAAACATAGCTGGGTTCAGTTAGCTTCAGTTGTCAAAATGGCCTGTTAGAATAATACAGTATGGAAGCAGGCCATTCCACCCATCGAGTCCACCTGGAGCTCCTAAGAGCATCCCACCCAGACCCAATCCCCTACCCACTCCTATCCTCTTCACTCTGCATCTCCGATGGCTAACCTACCTACACTACACATCCTTGAACACTATGGGTAATTTAGCATGGCCAATCCACCTAACCTCTACATCTTTGCCACAAATACAGAAATTGCTGGAAAAGCTCAGCAGATCTGGAGCATCTGTGGGGGGAACTCAGAATTAACCTTTTGGGTAGAGCGACCCTTCTGCACATCTTTGGAATGGAGGAGGAAACCGGAGCACCCAGAGTTAATTTTGGAACACTCGGGGAAGTGCCTTTTCCGAGTCTTTACATCGCTCATCGATGTTTGTATACTCTCTAGCATCACCACAGACCAAGGATCAAGTGATACTGATGTTATATGAGGCTGGTTGTTATCGTCATAATTAGCAGGGACCTACTGATGTTACTGATGTTGTAGGATTTTGTGGACCAGCTTCCCCCTGTTTTTTATTTTTATTTTTATATTTTTTTGGTGGGGTTCGTCCAGTCCTTGTCTCGGTGGAGGATCTTATCGCACTGTTTACGGTTTTTGCTCACTTGTCACTGAAGAGTTGTAAGAGTTCAAGTGTCAGTGACAGAGTGAGTCTTGATGTCTTTTGGGCGAACGTATTGTATCTTTCGATGCCAAGGAATTTCATGAGACGGTTATTCATATCCACCCACTTGCCTCGTGCGCCCATCACGAAGCCAAAGTATTTGGGGTCCACGCCCCCTGTCAGTTCCCTGACCTCTGCATTAAGGTGTTTATATTTCTCTTGTTTCTCTCACCATGCTGTTTCCAGTGCTTTACTATCATTCTCGTACCGCACTGTGACATCTACAACCGCGATCCTCTGGTCTTTTCTAAATATGAGATCGGGCTTCCATAGGGAACCGTCTTTGGCAAACAGCCTGGGCTCCACGTACGATGTCCAGCCATATTTACTGACTTGCTTCTGCAACTGGTCAGCAATCTTGTTATGGCATTTTATTTGAGCATTGTTCATGAATGGGCAGCTTCCTGAGATGTGTGATATGGTCTCGTTTGCCATCTCACACCTTCGGCACAGTTTGTTTCAGTTTGGCCGTCCCCTAGATGATGTGGTTTTTGTCATGTACAGGTTACACCGCAAGAGCACACTGTTAATGAATTTAGAGGATTTTTGTTGTACTCCAGCTTTTGTCCAAGAATTAGAGATCTTGTCATTATTTTCATGTTCCTTGACATTCCAGCTTTTGCCATTTTCCGAATTCCCACTCCCTCCAGCCAGCATACTTATTGGGTGGTTTTGGTCGCCTCGCGTTTGCCTCCTGGAGCGCAGGCATGATGTCTTGGATGGCAGTCATCGGGTCAATTTTCCCTTCACCACTGCCGTGGCTACTGGGTTGGAAATTTTCAATTTCCCTGAGGACGTTGAGCTCGCGTAGTCCCGCAACTGTCTCTGTGTTGCTCTCTCCTTTATATTTTGAAAGGAGGCCCGAATGACCACATCCCTGGATATGTCTAGTGCCTCGCGTTTGCGAACAATCGTGGATGGGATTTGCACCTCCAGTTTTGGGACGCCTAGACCGCCATTCCTGTTGTTAGCATACAGCACTCCATCTGCAGTATGAGGTGGTAGGTGTAGGAATTCTTTGGTGGCGTTGCGTATTATTTAGTCCAGTTTTATAAGAGTAGCCTGTGACGCTTCTGTCAGGATCAGATGGAAGTACAATCAGGGGATGACATGTATCTTTAAGATCTCCAGCCGTTGTCGTGGTTGGAGAGGTGCTGCCTGTATTCCTTTAACCCAGGACTTAAGCTTCTCCTCCCACTTCCCTTCTGCCATATCTGCCCATGGATCAACCCGGGCACCCAGGTATTTCTCTGTCTCACCTGGGGGTATGTAGGCTATGGATTCGTCCCACAGCTTCCAGTTTGCGAAGTGATTGTACAAGAAGGTTTTCCTTTTAAAAGTGAAGTGGAATCCCTTCGTCTTCGCTGTGTTAATACTGAGGCCTGTATGATCGCAGTATGCCTGGAGCAGCTTTAGATTCCTAGCCATACCCTAGTGTGAGAGTCGCTTAGAAGGGCAATATCATCCGCGAAGGCCAAAGTCGAACAGTTGACTCTTCTGCCGCCCAGGGGCATGGAGACCCCTGAATTGACCCTCTCCAGAGAGCACACCAACGGATCCAAAGCAATGTTAAATAATATTGGTGAGAGTGGGTCACCTTGTTTTACGCCCCTCTTGATAGTTATTGCGGTGGTTAAGTTTCCGTTCCCCTCCACCTCTGTTGTGTTGCCTGTGTATAGGTCTGCGATGAGACTTACAAAGGCTTTAAGTAGTTTCACTCTTTGCAAAGATTTGATCGGTAGCTTGTGCCCAACCGAGTTGAACGTTTTCGCTGGATCAACAAAGACAACTGCGAGGTCCTTCCGATTGTACTTTGCTCCCTTGATGATGTTTTCGAGGACTACAATGTTTTTATTGCATCCAGGAGTGGCTGCTAGGAACCCCTTTTGCCTGGGGTTTATCTCGACTGTTTCACTTAGACGTTTAGCCATTATTTTCGTGAACAGCTGGAGCAGCATTGGACCAATGATTATTGGCCAGTTATCAATGCTTTTCAAGTGTTCCTTATCCTCGCACTTAGGAATCAGGACCGTTTGACTCTTTTTCAGTAAATCAGGGATCGTGCTTGACTTTAGCCATAAGCAGAAGAGGTGGGGTAGACAGGTTTCCTCCTGCTCATGGAGTGTTCTTATGTCCTGCAGTTTCAGGCCGTCTGTTCTCGTCTATCCCCTTGATGGCCGCTTCAACCTCCTCTACCTCAGTGGGTTTCATCAAGGACTCGTCATCGACTTTGCCAGTGTATGGGACATACTTATTTATGTTTGATTTATTATTTGGTGCTGACAGTTTCTCACGGAAACATGTCTCCAGTTCCTCTTTTGATAGAGGACAAGTGGATGAGGTCGGCGCCCCCATAATCTCGTAAGCTAGTTGACGCTGGTTGGATTTGTAAAGCAGCTGTGTTGCTTGAAACAGCGCCTTACGTGCTGCCCACCGTTTCTTGGCTCTGGTATTACTACCGAGCCTTTTGTCTTTCTTGGCCCGATCTTTTTGGGGCCTCTTATGTTTGTCCTGCCTTTTCCTACTATTCATTAGTAGGTCGATAATACTGTCTGAGGAGAAAGTGAGGACTGCAGATGCTGGAGATCAGAGCTGAAAATGTGTTGCTGGAAAAGCGCAGCAGGTCAGGCAGCATCAAAGGAGCAGGAGAAGCGACGTTTCGGACATGAGCCCTTCTTCAGGTAATACTGTCCACCAGTCCGATTCTGAGGGCAAGCGTGTCCGGGTCATTCCTCGCGCTCAAGAGCTCTTCAGCTTGTGTAAGCTGGTCATCCACGTCCCGATGTTTTGGGATCGAAGCCGGTGTTTTTCGGCTGGCTCTTTGGTGCTGGGCTTGGTCGTCGGAATTCGCCTTGACACTTTCTGCCTCTGAATCGTGCGAGTCTATACCTGTCGTTGGCCCGCTGATGTTCTTGACCTCCGTTGGGGTGTTTGCCAGGAGCCTGCGTTTGTCTGAGATTTGTTTTGGTGGTTTAGTTTTCAGGATGCTACTGACGGATTTGTTTATGAATTTTCATCCAGCAAATCTCACTTCTAATTCCCTCAGGAGTGCCACCTCCTCCTGTGACCATACACAGTCGCTTCTCCCAGGTTTGCTTTGGACTTTGGGTGCCGGTTTGAGTCATTTCTCGTTTCGTAGAACCGGGTGTCTGTGCCTCTCGCATTGACCAAGGCCTGATTGTGTTGAAAACCGTTGGTCACACGCGCTGCATGCAAAGTCCCCAGCTGGGGGCTGTTTCGTTCCTTTGCATTTTGGGTAATGGCAGACTATTGAGTGAAATTCTCCTGCTTTATCGCAGCATGAACATCTTGTACGGATGTTCTTTATTCCGTTCACTTTAGTCACATGGATCTTAAACATGCTCACCATGGGGAAGAGGGTGTTGCAGTCCTTGCAGAACAGCCCATTGATGGGATAGTGGATGATTACCTCCGAGGCAGATGTTCTGTCACATACTGGCTTGATTACTACTCCTTCCATGAAGGCAGTTGTATCAGTTGTTTCTTCACCAGTCTCATTTATTGCCTTTTTCATGTCTGTGCCCTGCTTTATATCTCGATAACTTTTGTTGTAGAAGGTCTGGGTGGTTATGCTTATCTCAACCGCAGGGTGGGCTGCCCTTAATGTACTTCCTCCAACGTTATCTATGTCATCCATTACAGGGCGAGCCGGCTCCCTGAGAGGGGTTATCGGTCTCAACTCCATGTAAGGTAGGAGTTAATGTCTCAAAGTCGCTGTCTCAGTCTGGACCGAGATGAACATTGTTGCGGGTTTTATACAATTACAACCTAATGATTTATCACAGCTTGCGGTTGTGGACGAGGCTGTGGGGAGGTTGTTTTTCCAGGACACTTCCTAGCCGGAATGTTCCATTGAATATGAAAGACTCATACTGGTTTTTTGAGAGCTGGTCAGTGTAGACCACGGCCGTCTCGTACTTTTTCTGGTCATTTGGTCACCCAACATCCAGGAATGTTGGGCTTACCGGCGGGGAGGCACGACACACACTGCGCGCCAAAAATACGTGAAAACGTCACAGTTGGCAACTATGCTTCCTTGACCAGGTCAAGAAAGAGACTCATAGTTACTCCCACCTACACAGACATGTGCAAACTCCACACAGACAGTTGCCCAAGGCTGGAATCTAACCCGTGTACCCAGTGTCTGAAATGCAGAGTGTGGGGTTCAATACCTACCAAGGGTACCTTGAAGGAATCTCGTCCTCAAATTCTCCCCTTGACGGTGGCGAGGTGGACCTCAGGTTAAACTACCACCAGCCTGTATCTCTCTTATGAGACAACAGCCCTATGGGTCCAGTATGGCAATTTTACCTTTTTTTGTAACATTAAGAATCTCCTGTCAGAAACACAGAAAAATAGAAGTAGATGAGACTAAAATATCCCGGTCTGTTCCCCGTTTCCCTAATGCACAGGTATGCAGCGTGAAGTTCACGAAAACATATTTAAATAGAGAGAAAAAAAACAAGCGAGGAAGTGTAGGAGGCAGTGCGAGGAAGGGAAGCGAAACAATACACAAAAAGCCACGAGAGCAAGTAGGAGTAAACCCAGGGGAACAGCAAGGCGAGTGAAAGTTGTAACTGTGGGCTTCCTGCTGGCTCACTCGGTCCTGGGGAAGAGGAGCTGGAGCAGGAGTTGGGGGGAGAGTTCTCAGTACCAGCTGATCCGGACCCGGGGAATCACCGTGCTGGGAGTTCCGGCTGGGCGCGGTAAGGAACAGCTGAACTCTGGAACCAGAGCAGAGCCCGGTCCGGAGTCAAGAGGGAACACACATTCACAACGACAGCGGTAAGGATCAGAAGGGGGGCTCAAACCCGGAGGAAAGGGGCGAAGGTGGGGGACCGGGCATGTAAGCAAGTGGCGACATTTTTGGAGGGGGGTTGGAACCTGAAGTTAGGGAATAATTAGCCAAGAGCGAACCCGGAGTAAAGGGGCAAGCAGTAAAGAGCGAGCCCAGGACAAAGTGCAAGGTTTAAACCTCGAGCTCAGACTGACAGAATCCAGGGGCGAACCTGCAGTGAGGGCAATAGGAGCCGGTGTCAAGTAGTGTCTGGGGAGTAAGGGCCGAGAAAAGTTAAAAGCTAAAACAAACAAAAAGGAGGAGTTTAGAAGGCTAAGGGCCAAGTGCTGGCAAATGGGACTGGGTTGATCTAGGAGATCTGTTCGGCATGGACGTGTTGGACCGAAGGGTCTGTTTCTGTGCTGTAAATAAGGGCAGAAGTAGGATAGTAACTTTAAAAGTGAGATAGTTAGAGAGTTCAAGGTCCCGTGTGGGTGAAGGGTAAGATCGGCAGGAATAGGGAACCCTATTGAGGCTTTGACCAGAAAAAAATAGGGAGATGTGGCTCAGGTACAGGCAGTCGGGATCAAGAGAACCTCTGGATGTATATATACAGGAGTTTACTGAAGAAGGAAATCAGGAGGGCAAAAATGGGACATGTGATAGCCTTGGCTGAGGTTAGGGTGAATTCAAAGAACTATTTAAGTGTATTAAAGGTAAAAAAAACAGATAGAAAATAAAGCCCCTCAAGAACCCAAGTGGATATGAATGTGTAGAACCGCAGGAGTGGACAATGTTGTCAATGAATATTTAGATGAGATTATTTACAGTGCGGAAACAGGCCCTTTGGCCTAACAAGTCTACACCGACCCTCCGAAGAGCAACACACCCAGACTCATTCCCCTCAATTTACCCCTTCACCTAACACTATGGGCAATTTAGCATGGCCAATTCACCTGACCTGCACATCTTTGGACTGCGGGAGGAAACCGGAGGACCCGGAGGAAATCCACGCAAACACAGGGAGAATATGCAAACTCCATACAGATAGTTGCCCAAGGTGGGAATTGAACCTGGGTTTCTGGTGCTGTGAGGCAGCAGTGCTAACCACTGAGCCACCGTGCCGCCCTGTGTTTTCTCCATGGAGAAGACATAAAGACTGGGAACTTGGGGAGGTTAGTGGTGATATCATGGGAACAATCCATATCACAATCAAGGTGATGTTGGATCTTTTGGAATGTATGAAGATGGATAAGTCTCCTGGTCCTGACCAGCTATATTCAAAAACACTGCAAGAGGCTAGAGAAGAAATTACGGGGGCCCAGGCTGATATTTTTGCATCATCATTAGCCTTGGGCGAGGTCCTGGAAGACTGGAGGGTAGCGAATGTTGTGCCCTTATTCGAGAAGGGCTGCAAAGAAAAACCTGGGAACTATAGACCCGTAAGCTTAACATCTGTGATGAGTAAGTTACTTGAGAAAATTCTGAGGCATAAGATATAAAAGCATTTGGAAAGACAAGGTTTGATTAGGAGTAGTCAGCATTGCTTGTGAGTGGAAGATCATGCCTCAAAATTTGATGGAGTTTTTTGATGAAGTGACCAGGAAGGTTGACGAGGGCAGGGCGGTAGATGTAGTCTATATGGATTTCAGTAAGGCCTTTGATAAGGTTCTACATGATAGGCTGCTCTGGAAGGTTAGATCGCATGGAATCCAGGGCGAGCTGATGATTTGTTACAGAATTGACTTGATGGTAGGAAGCAGAGACTAATAGTGGAATGATGCTTGTTGGACTGGAGGCCTCTGACTAGCGGAGTGCCTCGGATTTGTGCTGGGCCCATTGCTGTTTGTTAACTATATCTATATCAATGATTTGGGTGAGAATGTACAAGGCATGATTAGTAAGTTTGCTGATGACACTAAAGTAGGTGGTATTATGGACTGTGAGAAAGGTTATTAGAAACTGCAGCAGGTCCTTGATCAGCTGGCGAAGTGGGCTGAGAAATGGCAAATGGAGTTTAATATAGGTAAGTGGGAAGTCAAATCAAGGTAGGAGTTTCATGGTGAATGGTACGGCCTTAAAGCGTGTAGTGGAACAGAGGGGCATTGGAGTTCAGGTGCCCGGTTCTCTGAAAGTGGAGTCGCATGTAGACAGAGCAGTGAAGAAGGCTTTTGGCACACTGGCCTTCATCAGTCAGGGCATTGAGTATAGAAGTTGGGAAGTTATGTTGCAGATATATAGGATGCACTTGGAGTATTGTGTTCAGTTTTGGTCACCTTGTTATAGGAAGGATTTTATTAAACTGGGAAGAGTCCAGAAGAAATTTAAAAGGATGTTGCCTGGACTCAATGATCTGAGTTATAGGGAGAGGTTGGACAAGCTAGGATCTTTTACTTCAGAGCATAGGAGACTGAGAGGGGCACCCTATAGAAGTGTATAAGATCATGAAGGCATAGATGGCGTGAATGCATTCAGTCTTTTTCCCAGCGTTGAGGAATCCAGGAACAGAGGGCATCAGTTTAAGGTTAGAGGGGAAAGAATAAAAGGGAATCTGAGGCCACCATTTTTACACATAGTGGTACACATGTGGAATGAGCTGCCAGCGGAAGTGGTTGAGCTGGGTACCTTAATAGCATTTAAAAGGCATTTGAACATATACATGGGTAGGAAAGGTTTAGGAGGATATGAGCCAAGTGCAGGGAAATGCGGTTAGTGTGGACGGACATTTTGGTCGGCATGGACCAGTTTGGACCAAAGAATCTGGCTCTGTGCTGTAGGATTCTATGACTAGAAGGCAGAGAGACCAGAATGACAGTTGGAGTAAGGGAGTGTGAGATGCCACCGCATGTCCCTACCTCACTGGGAGCCCTGTGCCCAAGCTCCTGCTGTTGGACTGGGTCAGCTGTTCACTGCAGTAGAGAAGAGCACGAGGGAGGATGACTGGATCCTCCCTCCTAAAGAGGTTTTTGAATATTAAGGGGTCCTATGGGATACTTGCCTTAATAAGTCGAGGACACTGAATACAAGAGCAGGAGGATTATGTTGGAGCTGTATATTACGCTAGTTATTCCATAGCTTGAGTACTGTGTGCAGTTCTGGTCACCACACTAAAGGGAGGATGTCATTGCTGTAGAGGGGGTACAGAGGCACTCCACCAGCTTGTTACCCCTTGATGTGTTTCAGCTTTGATACTTGAGTAGATAGATTCGCGCTGTTTTCCTCAGAGCAGAGAGGGATGAGGGGAACCCAGTTGAGGTGTACCAGATTGCGGGTTATCGATGGGAAGTAACCATTCCCTTCAGTAGTAGGTTCAATAACCAAGGGGGAATAGATTAAAGGTAAAGGAGCAGGGTGTTTAGAGAGAACTTAAGAAATACTGTTTTCTCACCCACAGGGTGATAAAGACAGTAACCATTATGATATTTAAGAAATATTTAGGTGAACCCTTGAAACATTTCAGCTCCCACTTCTGACTGGGTAGGAGTGGGGTTGTGCAGGAGAGAGAGTTTCCACAGTGTATTGGAGGAGGTTGTTAGGTTACACTGCCACACAGTAATTGTGCTACATTCTGACTTGTGTGTGATTGGCAGAACTGTGAGTCCTCTATAGTACCTGACGGGGAAGGAGAGGAACAGCTGCCAGTTCCCATTCACCCCCCCCCCCCCCCCCACCACCACCTCCGTTGAAGAGAGTTGTGTTCTGTGTTGCATTACCTGCTTCACCCCAACCATCCTCGAAGGTATCTGCACTCCTCCAAGTCTTGCCCCTTGAGCATCTTCGATTTTATTCACCCTTCCAGTGATAACAATGCCTTCAGCTAGCCTGGTCTCTAAGCTCTCTGCTGCCATCTTAAAACCTCGCCTCCTCTAACTCGCTATTTCAGAATGAACTCTGAGTAGACCTTTGATCGGTTGGCTTATTAGTTCTTTGTGACTTGGTAGCAAATGCCCTGTTGAGCACTTTG
The DNA here is from genome assembly GCF_020745735.1 of Hemiscyllium ocellatum. Classification (NCBI taxonomy): domain Eukaryota; kingdom Metazoa; phylum Chordata; class Chondrichthyes; order Orectolobiformes; family Hemiscylliidae; genus Hemiscyllium; species Hemiscyllium ocellatum. The sequence goes on along the minus strand of NC_083436.1, from coordinate 31,471,329 downwards.
GAATGTTTCACTACATTGAATTCTATTTAAATACAGATGACTGTTTTGTTTGTTTGGTATTGTTTTGAGTGGATTCATATGGAGAGGGGTGGGGTGTGTTTGACACATTGAAATAGCAGCAACTGTGTACGTCAGAAGAATGTCCCCATTATCAGTAGTCAGTAATTCACTTTTATTCCGTAGCCTCCAGGACTGGATACCAGCGCACTCCAGTTGTGGGGAATAGAGAGCCAGGAGATGGAGGGACTTTGGGAATTCCTGTTGAAGCTGCTGTCAATATGGCTGATTATTGGGATCACACTCATTATGCTGCCTGCCATGTTTGGGGTTTCATTGGGAATAACCGAACTTTACATGAAAATTCTGGTCAAGACTCTTGAGGTAAGAATCTTTGATTCAATAAGGGATGTATCGCACGTCAGATTTGTACTTAAGTTGTGGGAATGTGCCTTACGTTGGAAGAAAGTATTGGAGGTGGCTATTTCCTAATTAGCTCAATGGATCATGACGGGTCCATCACTCTCTTGAATTTCAGGCTATTCAATAGTTATTGTTCATTTCAGCAGCCGTTGGCTCTTGTAACACATCGAAGTATGTATGTTTATTTAGCAAGTCAAAGAAACGCCAATTTTAAGGTGCCCTAGCTTTCTTTTTTTTAGGGTTTTTACAATAAATTCATTTGCAATGTCACTGGGTTTGTGTGGTGAGCAACTTAACTGTTGATAGTTCTGGTTTGATGAGTTTGGTTAGGTTTCTTCTCGGTGGATGGTTTGAGAATTTGTTTTCAGTACTCCAGGATTCCCACTGCTTTTCACCAACCAATGACCACATCTGGAAGTGAACACAGCTGGATGTTGGCAGGGCCACGTGTTGCTGTAATCTTATCCATTCACGCCCGTCTGCTCCCCATGTCTCCTCGGCCCTCACTTTTATCACCCCCTCACTTTTATCACAAAAAACTGAATGATATTGCCTTTACTTAATAACTGGTTTGGATCATTCTATGAAAAAGAATGACAGCCAGCATATGCTGGAAGCAATGATCCAACATTCTTTCTTGTCACAGCTGTTTTTAATTGAAATATGATCTCGAAAGAAGTGTTTTCATCGTGTGGTTATTCTGTTAGCTGAAGAAAAATAAGAATATTTGTCCAGAATAAAAAGACTTTGTTTCCAAAACCTTCTCTCGTGTAAACTGTCACTTAACCTCATTAACACTGTATGAATGTTCTGAATTGGATGGACTTTGATAAGTATTGCAACACGTTATTTTTTCCTGACATCTCTTGGCAGTTTAGTTTACAACTTCCATTATAGCTGGGAAGTTTAGAAAGAAGAAGCAAAGACTTGAGCAGATAATTGATTAAATCTCTCGGCCTCCTATATTATGGGAAAGCTTCTGTGAAGTGAGGTGTAATTTTGATTCGTGTGTCATGGTGTAGTAGTTAACAGACGTTCAAGCTCTGGTATATTTCAAAAAAGGCAAGTAACCATCTGTGGTACTGAAACAGATCACAGTATGGGACAAGTCAGTGCTTGGGATCCTCCATCATTTTTTGATTCCAGAAAAAGCTATTTTGAAAGCAGTGCTGAATAAAGGTAAGTGGGAATGTTGGAGGATGTGTAGGTAGTATAACATGCACATCCTCCCCTCCACTCCCCTCCCACCAGGTCATCTTTTCAAGTACGCACAGAAACTGTCATTGACAGGCAGACACACTATGACTTTCCAAACCCACCTGTCACCAAGGTCCTCTCACACCATGGTAATGGTGTAAAGAGCTAGGAGATGGTGCTCAGAAGGAAACTCCATAATTGAATGGCTTGCTGGTTAAAGGACTTGTTGGCACTTCGAACAGTTCAATGTGATTCACACCTTATACATTGATCTATAGAACATCAATGCTTGATTTTAACATTAGGGAAATGTTTGACTTGAGCTTTTCCTAACTGAGGTGTTGTCTGCTATCTTTTAGTGGGCGACTCGAAAAATACAAAAAAGAGCACAGGAGCAGCCTGGCCACCATTATTCTCCTTCCAACGGTAAGGTTTATGCTTTTCTCTATTAAAATCTGCAACAAAAACTGAGAAAGATGATGTTTTATGATAAATAAATGATGAAGGCACAACATGTAAAAGCTTATTATTGGAAGCAACAACTGAGGCTACCACCCTGGGGAAAAGAATGTTAACCTGTTTAGACGTGTCATGAGAAACCTTCATAGACATGAGTCCAGTTGCCTCATGATAGGGATATGACTACCACTTTGATCTTTACTTTTAAGAAATGTTGCTAATGAATTGATCAGCAAACTTCGTCTGTACGGTTTTCAAAGATGAAGGAACTCTGAAATAGCCAGGAGTGTCTCGTCCACCCTTCTCTACAGGTAAAGCAACCTGCCTTAAAGTAAGGAACAGGTAATGGTTTGGTTAGGAGCAGAAGAAGGCAGGTTTCTTGCTATGGGTCTTTGGTCAATATCACTCTCTAGACTTTGTTACCACAGTGATATTCCATCTATTTGAAAGGACAAGCAAATAATGTTGAAATTGGAAATGTTGAGGTTATTTTGATCCCAGTGATGGCAAATCAGGGCAGGGCTTCTACACTTAATGGTAAAGTCCTGGAGTGTTTGGCTGAACATAGGGACCTTGGAATGCAGGTTCATAGTTCCTTGAAAGTGGAGTCGCAGGTAGACAGGGTAGTGAAAAAGGTGTTTGGTACACTTGCCTTTATTGGTCAGTGCATTGTATACTGAGTTGGGAGGTCATGTTGCGGCTGTACAGAGCATTGGTTAGGCCACTTTTAGAGTACTGCATTTAGTTCTTGTGTACTTGCTACAGGAAAGATATTGTGAAACTAGAAAGGTTTAAGAAAAGATTTACAAGGATTTTGTCAGGGTTGGAGGGTTTGAGCTACAGGGAGATGCTGAATAGACAGGCTATTTTCCATAGAGCACCGGAGGCTGAGGGTTGACCTTATGGGGGTTAATAAAATCATGAGGGGTATGGATAGGGTAAATAGACAAGATCTTTTCCCCAGGGTAGGGGAGTCCAAAACTAGAGGGCACAGGTTTAAGGTGAGATGGGAAAGATTTGAAAGGGACCTAAGGGACAACATTTTCACATAGAAAGTAGAGTGTTCATGGAATGAGCTGCCAGAGGAAGTGGTGGAGGCTGGTACAATTACAGCATTAAAAGGTATCTGGATGGGTATATGAATAGGAAGGATTTAGAGGGATGTGGGCCAAGTGCTGGCTAATGGAACTAGATTAGGTTAAGATACCTGGTCAGCATGGGCGAGTTGGATTGAAAGATCTCTTTTAGTGCTGTACATCTCTATGACTCTCTGACGTTTGCTTTTCTGCTGGAAGCAGTCACCAGTGGGGAATGGTATCAGGAGTCCAAACAGATAGAATGTCATGTTCTTTGGTTAAACTGTGGAAGCACCAAGAGAACACAAACTCAGTTTCGTATATTGATTAAATTTAAGCAAAATTTTGTGAAATCATATTCTCTTTCTGAATTGTTATGGCAATGGTATCAAACAAGCTGCTCAGATTATATTATGAGATAGCAGCATTTTTCAAAAGTTCCTTCATCTCTTAGAGTGATAGACATCAGACCCACCTGCTGAAAGAAGGTTTCAATTCTTCCTATGTATGTAATCCTGACCCGAACAGTACATACGGGAAAGAGGATGTTTTCTGGCAGCAAGATTATACATTAGAAGGCAGTGAAGGCAAAATCTTACAGGATAGTTGCCTGGAAAGGAACTGAGTACAGTGGTTGCTGAGAATACAGTGGAACAAGGCAATTTTGCCAAACAAAGCACAAATTTTCCTATTGTGCTGACTCCCACAGCCCTTGTCAAGCAGATGTTGGATCAACTCATTAAGAAGAACTCTGCCCATCTGAGAGATTCTAAATGCATGCAAAGCAGTGCGTGATCACAACTTTTTAAAATGTGAATCAAAACAAGGATATTGAATTTTATTGTCATGCTGTCTGTCACAGGAAATTTATATCTGGAATCATCTAGGCTACCTTTGGATTCTGCGTCATTAATTCATATCCATCTTGGATATCCAAAGTGGCAGCAATGGCATAGTGGTAGTTATCATTAGACTGTTAATCTGGAGACCCAGGAAATGTTCTGGCAATTGGGTGTGAATCCCACCATGGCAGAAATTTAAGTTCAATAAAAATCTGGAATTAAGCCTCTAATTAAAGCCATGAATCCATTGTCAGATGTCGGAAAACCCATCTGGTTCACTAAAGTCCTTTAGGGAAGGAAACTGCCATCCTTACATGGTTTGCCCTATATGTGACCCCCCAGACCCACAGCAATGTGGTTGACTCTTAACTCCCCCCGGCAATTAGGGGTGAACAATAAATGCTGACCTAGCAGCGACGCCCACATAGAGTCTCCTGTGAACGAATTTAAAAAATACAAGACAACTTCTTTCTTCAAATAATTCCAGGAAGCTTTGAGAAACTAATGCATGTGATGCTAATCTTCATTTTAAGGTGCCTTTGATACCTTAGATGAATTTACAGGGAAATGTTGTCACAATGTTTTGATTTAATTGAGGCAGCACGGTGGCACAGTGGTTAGCACTGCTGCCTGTCAGCGCCAGGGAACCATGTTCGATTCCAGCCTCGGGCGACTGTCTGTATGGAGTTTGCACGTTCTCCCCGTGTCTGCGTGGGTTTCCTCCGGGTGCTCCAGTTTCTTCCCACAGTCCAAAGATGTGCACATCAGGTGAATTGGCCATGCTAAATTGCCCATAATGTTAGGTGCATTAGTCAGAGGAAAATGGATCTGAGTGGGTTACTCTTCGAAGAGTTGGTATGGTCTTGTTGGGCTGAAGGGCCTGTTCCCACACTGTAGGGGAATCTAATCTAATTGTAACTTATAAAGTGAGAGAGACAGGATTTGTTAGTCCTCTTTGACCAGTCTTGCCTTGTGTCATATTTTGATTTGAATGGAACCCTATTCTTGACTGGCTCTATTTACGTTACCTAGACTCATTGAGAACACTGCTAGTAACCCAAGTATCAACATTGTGTTGATGAGCTTGTACTTCAGGAGTTGGTTCTTTCTAGTTGCACGAAGTTCCACGCTCGTCAGCGATGGAAGAAAAGATTCTATGCCTATTTGAGTGGGCCAAGCATTCTACCCACAAGTGGAATCAGCACTGCCAACAGATGGTCATCAGTGCTTTTGGAGCTCCCTGCCCCACCTTGTTTGTATTACACAGTTGCTGAAGGCAGAATAAAATAGCACGCAGTATCTTTAACTGCCATTGACTAATCAGGGAACACCATAAGTGTACCTTTGAACTGCAGTGGAGAACACGATCAGCTAAATCCACAGATTTAAATGATAATTAATGATGATGGTTGCACATCATCTTGAAAAATTCACTTTGCAGTGTGCACACTGGCCAATTGTCAATGACTACCATTGCAAAAGAAAATCTCTTGTGCTTCAGTTGTGCTTTTCCAGAGTGCGTCTAATGAGTTAATTTCTGATCAAATTAGAATTTATCACATTTCATAAATTATAGGCCAAATGAAGAGTTCTTCTTTCTATAAGCACTAAACTTCACCCCTCTCATATTTGGCCTTGGATAATTAGCATCAATTAGTATCATCTTACTTACCTTCTGCTTTAAAAAAGCATCTAATCTACATCATTTATTTATTTGTCTAATAATTATCTGCCATTTGAATGTCATTTTATTAACGTGACCATTTTACTTCTGTTGAAGTTAATAGTCTGAAACCTGTTTGATTACAAAGATCAATGAATTTAATTGCAACATTGGATGTATCCCCAAGAAAACATAGAATAAATGTTTTTTTTGTGCTGATAAATCTAAATCAAGTATGTATAATTATTCATTTTGTCCTCTGCTCACCAATTTTCAGGGTGACACCTATGACTGACTTCATGTTATCTGTCTTGAAGTCATGGTTGTAGTTTGACACTGCAGACCATCCTATGGGTATCTGAGAGGCAGCTGCAATACTTGGACTTGATTATCTTCACTTGGGAGAATGCTGTCTCGGAGATATATGAAGTCAAAATAAGTTTTTACTTTAAAGGGACAATGATAGTGGGTATTTCTCTGTCTTTGAGTCCCCAAAAATCACCATCTGTTGATTTGATTTTCAGGTCAATCATTTTGCATAGTAATTATCTCCATATCAAGACCGAATTTCAATTGGAATGCAATCACAGTCCTGATTATAGGCATGAAGTCTCTGTTCATTCCTTGCAGTTCACAGTTCAGCTTGTTTGGTTTTGAAGTTGTCTGTAAGGAACTTTAAGCCGAACGATCACTTTGTCTAGCAGTTCACTGCACTGTGCATTCCTTGCTTTAAGAAAAGGTATAATGTCAGTCATCAGATTTAAATATCTTTTGAGGACCTTCCCTCGACTTAACCACCTCACAGTGGCATGGAGGGTTAGTTCACCATAGGCAGCATCAAGTTTGTCAAGTAAGGATTTAAACCAACAGTGATTAATGACTCTTGCTCGAATCAAGTTTGCAGCCCTAACAATTTTAATTATATGAGAAAAGTGTATAACTTTACTCAGTAATGCTTGCTGGTGGATAATAAGTGATAATTGACAGAAGAGGGGATGTCAGGATCATTTTTTCAAAATTGATAAAATACAATCAGTTTCTTGATTGGAATGTTTTTCTCAAGCATGTAACATTTTTGAATTTGTTATGGGTATCCTCACCCTTTGCTCCTTGTTTAATAGAGTCATAGAGATGTACAGCATGGAAACAGACCTTTCGGTCCAACTCGTCCATGCCAACCAGATATCCCAACCCAATCTAGTCCCACCTGCCAGCACCTGGCCCATATTCCTCCAAATCTTTCCTATTCATATACCCATCCAAATGCCTCTTAAATGTTGCAATTGTACCAGCCTCCACCACATCCTCTGGCAGTTCATTCCATACACGTACCACCCTCTGCGTGAAAATGCTGCCCCTTAGGTCTCTTTTATATCTTTCCCCTCTCACCCTAAACCTATGCCCTCTAGTTCTGGACTCCCCAACCCCAGGGAAAAGACTTTGTCTGTTTATCCTATCCATGCCCCTCATAATTTTGTAAACCTCTATAAGGTCACCCCTCAACCTTCGACGCTCCAGGGAAAACAGCCCCAGCCTGTTCAGCCTCTCCCTGTAGCTTAGATCCTCCAACCCTGGCAACATCCTTGTAAATCTTTTCTGAACCCTTTCAAGTTTCATAACATCTTTCCGATAGGAAGGAGACCACAATTGCGTGCAATATTCCAACAGTGGCCTAACCAATGTCCTGTACAGCTGCAACGTGACCTCCCAACCCCTGTACTCAATACTCTGACCAATAAAGGAAAGTATACCAAATGCCGCCTTCACTATCCTATCTACCTGCGACTCCACTTTCAAGGAGCTATGAATCTGCAATCCAAGGTCTCTTTGTTCAGCAACACTCTCTAGGACCTTACCATTAAGTGTATAAGTCCTGCTAAGATTTGCTTTCCCAAAATGCAGCATGTTGCATTTATCTGAATTAAACCCCATCTGCTACTTCTCAGCACATTGGCCCATCTGGTCCAGATCCTGTTGTAATCTGAGGTAACCCTCTTTGCTGTCCACTACACCTCCAATTTTGGTGTCATCTGCAAACTTACTTACTGTACCTCTTATGCTCGCATCCAAATCATTTATGTAAATGACAAAAAGGAGAGGGCTCAGCACCAATCCTTGTGGCACTCCACGGGTCACAGGCCTTCAGTCTGAAAAACAACCCTCCACCACCACCCTCTGTCTTCTACCTTTGAGCCAGTTCTGTATCCAAATGGCTAGTTCTCCCTGTATTCCATGAGATCTAACCTTGCTAATCAGTCTCCCATGGGGAACCATTTCGAACGTCTTACTGAAGTCTATATAGATCACATCTACTGCTCTGCCCTCATCAATCTTCTTTGTTACTTCTTCAAAAAACTCAATCAAAATTGTGAGACATGATTTCCCACGCACAAAGCCATGTTGACTATCCTGAATCAGTCCTTGCCTTTCCAAATAAATGTACATCCTGTCCCTCAGGATTCCCTCCAACAACTTGCCCACCACCGAGGTCAGGCTCACCAGTCTATAGTTCCCTGGCTTGTCTTTACCGCCCTTCTTAAACAGTGGCACCACATTTGCCAACCTCTAGTCTTCCGGCACCTCACCTGTGACTATTGATGATACAAGTATCTCAGCAAGGGGCCCAGCAATCACTTCTCTAGCTTCCCGCAGAGTTCTTGAGTACACCTGATCAGGTCCTGGGGACTTAGCTACCTTTAACCATTTCAAGACATCCAGCACTTCCTCCTCTTTAATCTGGACATTTTGCAAGATGTCACCATCTATTTCCCTACAGTCTATATCTTCCATATCCTTTTCCACAGTAAATACTGATGCAAAATATTCATTTAGTATCTCCCCCATTTTCTGTGGCTCCACACAAAGGCCACCTTACTGATCTTTGAGAGGCCTTATTCACTCCCTAGTTACCCTTTTGTCCTTAATATATTAGTAAAAACCCTTTGGATTCTCCTTAATTGTATTTGTCAAAGCTATCTCATGTCCCCGTTTTGCCCTCCTGATTTCCCTCTTAAGTATACTCCTACTTTCTTTATACTCTTCTAAGGATTCACTCGATCTATCCTGTCTATACCTGACATATGCTTCCTTCTTTTTCTTAACCAAACCCTCAATTACTTTAGTCATCCAGCATTCCGTATTCCTACCAGCCTTTCCTTATAACCTGACAGGAATATACTTTCTCTGGATTCTTGTTATCTCATTTCTGTAGGCTTCCCATTTTCCAGCCGTCCCTTTACCTGCGAATATCTGCCTCCAGTCAGCTTTCGAAAGTTTTTGCCTAATACTGTCTAAATTGGCCTTTCTCCAATTTAGAACTTCAACTTTTAGATCTGGTCTATCCTTTTCCATCATTATTTTAAAACAAATAGAATTATGGTCGCTGGCCCCAAAGTGCTCCCCCACTGACACCTCAGTCACTTGCCCTGCCTGATTCCCCAAGAGTAGGTCAAGTTTTGCACCTTCTCTAGTAGGTACATCCACATACTGAATCAGAAAATTGTCTTGTACACACTTAAGAAATTCCTCTCCTTCTAAACCTTTAACACTGGCAGTCCCAGTCGATGTTTGTAAAGTTAAAATCCCCCACCATAACTACCCTATTAGTCTTACAGATAGCTGAGATCTCCTTACAAGCTTGTTTCTCAATTTCCCTCTGACTATTAGGGGGTCTATAATACAATCCCAATAAGGCGATCATCCTTTTCTTATTTCTCAGTTCCACCCAAATAACTTCCCTGGATGTATTTCCAGGAATATCCTCCCTCAGCACAGCTGTAATGCTATCATTTATCAAAAATACCACTCCCCCTCCTCTCTTGCCTCTCTTTCTATCCTTCCTGTAGCATTCGTATCGTGGAACATTAAGCTGCCAGTCCTGCCCATCCCTGAGCCATGTTTCCGTAATTGCTATGATATCCCAGTCCCATGTTCCTAACCATGCCCTGAATTCATCTGCCTTCCCTGTTAGGCCCCTTGCATTGAAATAAATGCAGTTTAATTGATCAGTCCTACCTTGTCCCTGCCTGCCCTGACTGTTTGACTCACTTCTGTTCCCAGCCGAACCCGTCTCAGATCAATCTCTTTCCTCACTATCTCCCAGGGTCCAATCCCCCCACTTTACTAGTTTAAATCCTCTCAAGCAGTTCTAGCAAATTTCCCTGCCTGTATATTAGTCCCCTTCCAATTTAGGTGCAATCCGTCCTTCTTGTACAGGTCACTTCTACCCCGAAAGAAATTCCATTGTTCCAAAAATGTGAATCCTTCTCCCATACACCAGCTCCTCAGCCATGCATTCATCTGCTCTATCCTCCTATTCCTGCCCTCACTAGTTCGTAGCACTGGCAGTAATCCAGATATTACTACCCTTGAGGACCTCCTTTTTAAATTTCTGCCTAACTCTCTGTAATCTCCCTTCAGAATCTCAACCTTTTCCCTTCCAATGTCGTTGGTTCCAATGTGGACAATGACCTCTTGCTGGCCCCTCTTCCCCCGTGAGAACATTCTGCGACCTCTGTGAGGCATCCTTGATCCTGGCACCAGGGAAATAACACATCATTCTGCTTTTTCTCTGCTGGCCACAGAAATGTCTGTCTGTACCTCTGACTACAGAATACCCTAACACAGTTGATCTCTTGGAAGCCGACGTACCCCTCGTTGCATTAGAGCAAGTCTCAATACCTGAAATTTGGCTGTTTGTGCTACGTTCCCCTGAGAATCCATCACCCCTTACATTTGCCAAAACAGCATATGGGTATATCCACAAAATACCCCTGCACTAGCTGTCTACCTCTCTTACCTTTCCGGGAGTTAACCCATCTCTGTGACTGTATCTTCCCCCCCTTATAACTGCCATCCGTCACACACTGTTGCTGTTGCAAATTTCTCATCGCTTCTATCTGTCTCTCCAAGCGATCCACTCGATCTGATAAGACTCGTATCCAACAGATATATTATGGCAGATATAATCCACAGTAACCCGTAAACTCTCTTTAAACTCCCACATCTGACAAGAAGTACTTATCACTGCAAAGGTCATTTTTTGCTCCTTCACAATCTACAGACCCAGAAAATAACACCGTCTTATTCCTCTACAAACATTGCCCCAGGTTAAATTAATAGCTGTGGCTTATATTTTAAGTTTAATCAAGAGACTTATCTCCAAAAACATATAATTAAGAAAGAATCCACTATACTCACTACTGCAGCCTTTCTCTTGGACAGACTTAAAACAACAATTAACTTATCTGATTCTGTGCTGTGAACTTCGCCCACCAGTTCCTCCAAGATATGTTGTGAATTTCAATGTGTGTTAATTTTCCCAGATGTACTCCGATATCCAGCGATACACGAATTCAAACAGCAAAGGCAGTAACTGTGCAGGTTTTCTCTCTCTCCTGCTCTGTCCTCACCATGTGCTTCCTTTGTCTGCTCTTCTCCCTTGTAAACTGCTGTTGTTTTGACTTTTTTTTTTCCCAAAGTTCCAAAACAGTGCAACAGCATATAAAACAGTAATTGCTGCTCCTGCAATTCGAGGAAATCACATCCAACACCTAAAATACCTTTTTAAAAAAAAGGAGCAGCTCTTAACAGCCAGATACTTTTCCCGTCCTCCATCTTGGATTAGATTAGATTAGATTACTTACAGTGTGGAAACAGGCCCTTCGGCCCAACAAGTCCACACTGACCCGCCGAAGCGCAACCCACCCATTCCCCTACATATACCCCTTACCTAACACTACGGGCAATTTAGCGTGGCCAATTCACCTAACCCGCACATCTTTGGACTGTGGGAGGAAACCGGAGCACCCGGAGGAAACCCACGCAGACACGGGGAGAACGTGCAAACTCCACACAGTCAGTCGCCTGAGGCGGGAATTGAACCCAGGTCCCTGGCGCTGTGAGGCAGCAGTGCTAACCACTGTGCCACCGTGCCGCCCAGAATCCTTAAGGGGCAAAAGGGTGAAAGATCCTTTTTTTATTTGTTGCGTCCTTTTAAAAACCAGCCGACATGTTCTTACAAAAAAACTTGTATGAAGATGATGGTTTAAATGGTCTGCTCTATTTTCTGGTCCTGTAATATATTAGGCTCACATCACTTCCCAAAATATGTCTTCTCCTGTTGTTTGCATTACCATTACAAACTTGCTTTAACCTACAATAATAGTCCATCTGGACCAAACTGAAACATGTTGGAACAAGTTGGAAAAGCCTGTTAAGAACGCACACTTATTTCAAGCTGCACAGCTCCTGGAAGTAGATGTTATGCAGTGGTATGATGATCAACAGTGAGGGAATGTGAGCAGGCGGGGAGATCAACTGTCATAGTTTCTGCAATTGACCAGTTGATCGTGATCCAAGTGTTGGAGATCATGGTGTCAAAGCCTGCATGTACTCATTGCATGTTGGTGTGTGTACCTAGACTCATTAGTGTGCTTTGGGTAATAATCTTCCTGATTAACCAAAGGAAGAGCTGTTGAACAGGATCATCCTGTTTTGATGAATAAAGTGTGTAATACAGAGGGATACAAGAAGCTTTAGTTGACATTGTCAGTGGTCACTGTAGATAGTTCTTTTGTCCCCCTTATGGTCATGGTAATGTGATTGTTGTATTTCTGGGCTAATAATCCAGAGGCTTGAATTATTGATTCAATAAAATTAAATCCGTAAGAGCAACTAGGGAATTTAAATTCCACCCACTGAATTGTTGGAAAACCACATCTGGTTCACTAATGTTAATTCAGAAACAAAATCTAACAGGTGTGGTCTATATGTACTTCACAGCCATGAGAGTGTGGTTAACTGGTCCTGAAATGCACTAGCAAGGCAGTTGCGTACAAGGAAGTAGCATTGAGGAAACTAAGGGATAGACAGTAAGTACTAGCCTTTGCCAGTGTCAATAATATCCCATGAACTAATTAAAAAACATCCCAGGAAAATCCCACAAGGGCATTTTGAGAATTTCAATCGAGGGAAAAAAACCTGAAAAATGACCTTAAAACTTTTAGCCAGGCATCCAGTAATGTCTTTTAGACAAGGCCTCCTGCTTCGTTACCTGACGTGGCTAAAATTCTACAGCTGTACAGTGCCTAAGCTAAAATTAACTACGTTACATTGCATTGCTGATTTGAGAGTTATAACGAATTGGCTGATAATTTCTGGCTTTGCAGTGGTACCCAAATCATGAGAGAGAATTCATTTTCAATAAAAGTTCAATCAAGAAGGTGATAGAACCGGTGGCCAGTTGTTAGAATCATATTGTCATGCAGCACGGACACAGACCCTTTGGTCCAATCTGTCCAGAACATAATCCCAAACAAAACTAGTTCCAGCTGGCCTGCAGTCCTTAAAATTTTGTCTTTGAATTAGAGTCATAGAGGTTTACAGCACAGAAGCAGAGCCTTTGGTTCAATCCGTCCATGCTGACCAGATATCCTAAATACATCTAGTCCCATTTGCTAGCATTTGGTGCATATCCCTATAAACCCTTCCTATTCATATACCCATCCAGATATCTTTTAAATGGTGTAACTGTACCAGCTCCCACCTCTTCCTCTGGCAGGTTATTCCATACATGTACCACCCTCTCTGTGAAAAAGCTGCCCCTTAGGTCCCTTTTAAATATTTTCCCCTTCACCTTAAACATATACCCTCTAGTTTTAGACCCCACCCCACCATGGGGAAAAGACTTTGCCTATTTACCCTATCCATACCCCTCATGGTTTTTCAAACCTCTGTAAGGTCACCCCTTAGTCACCGATGCTCCAGAGAAAATAGCCCCAGTTTATTCAGCATCTGCTTATAGCTCAAGCCCTCCAACCCTAGCAACATCCTTGAAAATCTTTTCTGAACATTTTATGTTTCACAGCATGCTTTCCAAAGCAGGGAGACCAGAATTGCATGCAACATTCCAAAAATGGCCTAACTGATGTCCTGTACAGCTATAACTTGACCTCCCAACTCCTATACTCGATGCACTGACTAATAAAGGCAAGCAGACCAAACACCACCTTCACTAACCTATCTACCTGTGACTCCACTTTTAAGGAACTATGAACCTGCACTCCAAGGTGCCTTTAGCGTCATAGAGATGTACAGCATGGAAACAGGCCCTTCAGTCCAACCCGTTCATGCTGACCAGATATCCCAACCCAATCTAGTCCCACCTGCCAGCACCCGGCCCATATCCCTCCAAACCCTTCCTATTCATATACCCATCCAAATACCTCTTAAATGTTACAATTGTACCAGCCTCCACCACATCCTCTGGCAGCTCATTCCATACACATACCACCCTCTGCGTGAAAAAGGTTTCCCCTTAAGTTCCTTTTATATATTTCTCCACTCACCCTAAATCTATGCCCTCTAGTTCTGGATTCCTCCACCCCAGCGAAAAGACTTTGCCTATTTACCCTACCCATGCCCTTCATAATTTTGTAAACCTTTATAAGGTCACCCCTCAACCTCCGATGCTCCAGGGAAAACAGCCCCAGCCTGTTCAGCCTCTCCCTGTAGCTTAGATCCTCCAACTCTGGCAACATCCTTGTAAAACTTTTCTGAACCCTTTCAAGTTTCACAACATCTTTCTGATAGGAAGGAGACCAGAATTGCATGCAGTATTCCAACAGTGGCCTAACCAATGTCCTGTACAGCAGCAACATGACCTCCCAACTCCTGTACTTAATACTCTGACCAATAAAGGAAAGCATACCAAACGCCGCCTTCACTATCCTGTCTACCTGCGACTCCACTTTCATGGAGCTATGAACCTGCACTCCAAGGTCTCATTGTTCAGCAACACTCCCTAGGACCTTACCATTAAGTGTATAAGTCCTGCTAAGATTTGCTTTCCCAAAACGTAGCACCTCGCATTTATCTGAGTTAAACTCCATCTGCCACTTCTCAGCCCATTGGCCCATCTGGTCAAGATCCTGTTGTAATTTGAGGTAACCCTCTTCACTGTCCACTACACCTCCAATTTTGGTGCCATCTGCAAACCTACTAACTGTACCTCTTATGCTCACATCCAAATCATTTATGTAAATGACAAAAAGTAGAGGACCCAGCACTGATCCTTGTGGCACTCTATTGGTCATAGGCCTCCAGTCTGAAAAACAACCCTCCACTATCACCCTCTGTCTTCTATCTTTGAGCCAGTTCTGTATCCAAATGGCTAGTTCTCCCTGTATTCCGTGAGATCTAACCTTGCTAATCAGTCTCCAATGGGGAACCTTGTCAAATGCCTTATTGAAGTCCATATAGATCAAATCTACCCCCCTGCCCTTATCGATCCTAATTGTTACTTCTTCAAAAAACTCAATCGAGTTTGTGAGACATGATTTCCCAAGCACAGAGCCATGTTGACTATTCCTAATCAGTCCTTGCCTTTCCAAATACATGTACATCCTGTCCCTCAGGATTCCCTCCAACAACTTGCCCACCGCTGATGTCAGGCTCACTGGTCTATAGTTCCCTGGCTTGTCCTTACTACCCTTCTTGAAGAGTGGCACCACGTTTGCCAACCTGCAGTCTTCTGACACCTCACCTGTGACTATAGATGCTACAAATATCTCAGCAAGTGGCCCAGCAATCACTTCTCTAGCTTCCCACAGAGTTCTCGGGTACACCTGATCAGGTCCTGGGGATTTATCCACCTTTACCCGTTTCAAGACAACTAGCACTTCCTCCTCTGTAATATGGACATTTTCCAAGATGTCGCCATCTATTTCCCTACAGTCTATATCTTCCATATCCTTTTCCACATAAAAACTGATGCAAAATACTCATTTAGTATCTCCCCCATTTTCTGTGGCTCCACACAAAGGCTGCCTTGCTGATCTTTGAGGGGCCGAATTCTTTCCCTAGTTACCCATTTGTCCTTAATATATTTGTAAAAACTCTTTGGTTTCTCCTTAATTCTATTTGCCAAAACTATCTCATGTCCCCGTTTTGCCCTCCTGATTCCCTCTTAAGTATACTCTTACTTCCTTTACACTCTTCTAAGGATTCCCTTTCTTATTTCTCAGTTCCACCCAAATAACTTCCCCAGGTGTATTTCTGGGAATATCCTCCCTCAGCACAGCTGTAATGCTATCCCTTATCAAAAATGCCACCCTCTTCCTCTCTTGCCTCCTTTTCTATCCTTCCTGCAGCATTTGTATCCTGGAACATTAAGCTGCCAGTCCTGCCCATCCCTGAGCCATGTTTCTGTAATTGCTATGATATCCCAGTCCCATGTTCCTAACCATGCTTGGAGTTAACCCATCTCTGTGACTGTACTTGAGATTTATCCCCTTTCCTATAACTGCTGTAGCAAATTCCTCATTGCTTGTAACTATCTCTCCAACCGATCCACTTGATCTGTAAGATTCGCAGCCAACAGCATTTATAGCAGATATAATCCGCAGTAATCTTTAAACTCTCTTTAAATTCCCACATCTGACATGAAGTACATATCACTCTACTAAAGGCCATTTTTGCTCCTTCACAATCTGCAGACCCAGAAAACAATTCCGTCTTATTCCTCTACAAACACTGCCCCTGGTTAAATTAATAGTTATGGCTTATATTTTAAGTTTAATCAAGAGACATATCTCCAAAAACATATAATCAAGAAAGAACCCACTCTACTCACTACTGCAGATTCTCTGTAGGCCACACTTAAAACAATAATTAACTTATCTGATTCTGTGCTGTGAACTTCGCCCAACAGTTCCTCCAAGATCACTTGTGAATTTCACTGTTAATTTTCCCAGATGTACACTGATGTCCAGCGATTCATGAATTCAAACAGCAAAGACAGTAACTGACAGTAACAGTTCTCTCTCCCTCTCTCTCCTGCAATGACCTCACCATGTGCTTCCTTTGTCTGTTCTTCTCCCTTTTAAAACTGCTGTTGTTTTGACTTTTTTCCAAAGTTCCAAAACAATGCAACAGCATATAAAACAGTAATTGCTGCTCCTGAAATTCGAGGAAATCACCTCTAGCACCTAAAATACCTCAAAAAAAGGAGCAGCTATTACAGCCAGTTATTTTTCCCATTCTCCATTTTGGATTCAAGTGTTAAACAACATTCTGTGGGACCTTATATTTAAGTGTATAAGTCCTGCTCTGATTTGTGTTTCCAAACTGCATCACCTCGCATTTATTTATAATAAACTCCACCTGCCACTCATCGCATTGGCCTTTCTCCTCCAATTTTGGTGTCATTTGTTAACTTCATAACTATACCTCCTATGTTCACATTTATATAAATAATCAAAAAATATTGGACCCAGCACTGATCCTTGTGGCACATCACTGGTCAGAAGCCTTCAGTCTGAAAATTCACAACAGCCCAGATGGGACTTTGACCATAACTGGACTATATGCTTGTACAAGTGATTTCCTGGAATGCTTCAGCAAGGTAGAGTGTGAAATGGTATAGTGCCAGGCATTTGTAAATAAACATGGATGTTGTTGAAGGTCATCCAATGGAAGCTAGTTCCTGAGGGTAATATCCAAGGCACAATTGTCTTTAGCTATTTCATCAATGACCTTCCTTCCATCATAAGGTCAGAAGTGGGATGTTCCTGATGACTGCACTGTGTTAAGCATCATTCATGGCTCCTCATACTGAAACAGTCCATGTCCAAATGCAGTCAGATCTGGGAGGAGAAAGTGAGGACTGCAGATGCTGGAGATCAGAGCTGAAAATGTGCTGCTGGAAAAGCTCAGCAGGTCAGGCAGCATCCAAGGAACAGGAGACTCGACGTTTCGGGCATAAGCCCTTCTTCAGGAAGAAAGGCTTATGCCCAAAACTTCGAGTCTCCTGTTCCTTGGATGCTGCCTGACCTGCTGTGCTTTTCCAGCAGCACATTTTCAGCAGTCAGATCTGGACCATGTTCAGGCTTGGGCTGACAAGTGGCAAGTAACACCCATGCCACTCAATGCCCATCTCCAACAAGAGAGAATCTTATCATTGCCCCTTGGCATTCAATAGTATAACCCTCACTGATTTCCATAAGTCAACATTCTGGGGGATTACCATGAGTGGAAACTGAATTAGACTATCCATATAAATATTATGCTTCCAAGAGCTATAGGAGCCCCTCTACCTTCTCAAGAGCAACTAAGGCTGGGCAATAAATGCTGGCCCAGACAGTGACGTTCACATCTCATGAATGAATTGAAGTGTTTTTATTCTGTTCTGCATTGTGGAACATTTGTCCCTGCTTTGAAGGTATATCTTTTGAAATGTCTGGCAGCTCATTTATGTAGTCGTAACAGAGTCCAAAGCCAGAGGGCATAGGTTTAAGGTGAGAGAGGAAAGACTTAAAAGGGACCTAAGGGGCAACCTTTTTCGTTGGGAGTGTGGTACGTGAGCTGCCTGAGGAAGTGGTGGAGGCTGATGCAATTACATAATTTAAAAGGTATCTGGATGGGTACATGAACAGGAAGGGTTGAGAGAGATCTGGGCTGAAGTTGGCAAATGGGCCTAGATTAATTTTGGATATCTGATCGACATGGACTGGTTGGACCGAAGTGTCTATTTCAATGCTGTGCATCTCTATAATTCTGAGAGGTTTTGTTCTGTGTTATTCCCTCCCCAACCAACTTGTATGTATGTACATTTAACCTTTGCTGTCACTCTCTCTGGTTATCATTTCATATTAGAATAAAACAAGTTAATTGTTGAGTTACAGAAATCATCGAGAAGCGTGATAAAGTGTCACTGGAAGAAGAGATGACAGAATTGAGACGCTATTCGAATCGAAATAGACCTCTTCATGAAGGTGACTTTGACATGTCTGATGTGATCTACTTCTCAAAAAAAGGACTTGAAGCTATTGTTGAGGATGAAGTGACCACTCGATTCAGCTCTGAGGAATTGGTCCTGTGGAATCTGTTAACAAGGACTAACCGAAACTTTCAGCATATAAGTGTTCGTCTGACTATACTATGGGGTTTGGGAGTTGGGTTTCGATATGGAGTCCTCCTGCCCCTACGGTAAGTAAAATAAATCTTAACAGGACCCACAGATTTTGTGGTATGGCACTTTATATATAGATATAGCATTCAAATTAAGGTGGGGGAGTGTGGTTGGGGAGGAAGGGTGGGATCCAAGATTGTGTGTGAAAGTATTTTACATAATCCTTCAGAGAGAACAGGATTTAAATGTAAGAGTTTGTGATCCATACGTGCTGCAACATGGTAAAATTTGTCAGATCTTGGGCAGTCGACAAAAAGACAACATGAGACACAAAATCTCATATATCCACTGCATGTTGTGGTTCCATTTCACTTTCCATATCTATTTCATTTTCCATTCTTATTTGGCTTTGCATATTTTGCTTATGAGTTTCCTTTTGTTTAAAATGTCTCCTCTTTTCCCATCAGTGGAAAGAATTTGATGATCACAGCCGACTCCTATGTAGGAAGAATAGGATGCAGAATTTTCAGCTCACCTGATCTATGCCAATGTTTCTGTTTTGCACAAATTGCATCCTGTTACACATCTTCCACCCCATCCCCCATGAACTATATATTTCTCCCTCAGGTACTTATTCTAGCTTCCCTTTCAATCAGGACTTCCCAAATTGTGGAACCACATTGGGATTGCCAGGTCTGAGTCAGCAATTCCTGACATGGAGCTCTACCTTACTAAGTGTTGACAGATGAGCAGCCCCTTTAAACCCTTGTGTTTTTTAAAAAGGCTGGTATTGCCTAAATTATCCTGTTTAAGGCCTGTTTCTCCTTGAAAACAAAACTCAATGAAAAAGTAAGTTCTTTTAAAAAAAAATCAATAGCCTGATGATTAAATACTTTACCTGTGCTTAATGCTGCTGCTTTTATGCCGAGTAAGAGATGATTAAGAATATCAAACTGAGAATCTATCAAACCTTCGTCCTCTGCATTACCCTATGTTGGGGAATCAGGACAAGGCAGGAGGAAAGATTAACCTGCTTCTATCTTGGTTGTCTTCAACTTATCTTTGCTAATTCTTGTCAGGCCGAAGCTACCAACTCCTAGACACTTCCTGTGCTAATTTTATCAGCATGCACTTGTTACTAAGCCAACAATATCTGTTCTGGCGCAGTCACATTCAATCATTTGAATGGTGGTCATATGTACAAAATCCTTCTGTATGGTGAACTGTCTACGAGGTCATGACCTCTTGGCCATCAATATCTTGACTACAAGGTCATCTGTAAGTACAGACATTGACACTGACTCCTCACTCATTGTTGGCTGTGACTTCTAGAGGCTGACTATTTGGAAAGGCATTGGAAGAAGTGTGGGCAAATGAAAAGCTGATGAGAAGAGGGCCCGGGGGAGAGAGAAAGAGGCCAGTGAGTCCTACATCTTCCAAGTCCACTTTCTTCCTCTGCAGCATATGTGACAGAGAATGCCAGGCCAGACTGGGGCTCCCGAGCTTCACCAGATAATGCCCAATATGGAGTTGGTTACCATGGCATAAACCAGCACTACCAGAGATGCAGGGCTGTCACCACCATCACTTAAACTGTACAATCTAAAGTAGCATTGCAACAAAGTGGGCTTCTCACAGCCTTCAGTGTAACAGCACTCAGTGAAAATAATCATTTGTGCATTTTGTATCAGCAATGCTTAACACAGGTTGAGTTTTACTGTTTCAGTAAAAAATGAGGTCTGCAGATGCTGGAGATCACAGCTGCAAATGTGTTGCTGGTCAAAGCACAGCAGGTTAGGCAGCATCTCAGGAATAGAGAATTCGACGTTTCGAGCATAAGCCCTTCATCAGGAATAAGAGAGAGAGAGCCAAGCCGGCTGAGATAAAAGGTAGGGAGGAGGGACTAGGGGGAGGGGCGATGGAGGTGGGATAGGTGGAAGGAGGTCAAGGTGAGGGTGATAGGCCGGAGTGGGGTGGGGGCGGAGAGGTCAGGAAGAGGATTGCAGGTTAGGAGGGCGGTGCTGAGTTGAGGGAACCGACTGAGACAAGGTGGGGGGAGGGGAAATGAGGAAGCTGGAGAAATCTGAATTCATACCTTGTGGTTGGAGGGTTCCCAGGCGGAAGATGAGGCGCTCCTCCTCCAGCCGTCGTGTAGTTGTGTTCTGCCAGTGGAGGAGTCCAAGGACCTGCATGTCCTCGGTGGAGTGGGAGGGGGAGTTAAAGTGTTGAGCCACGGGGTGATTGGGTTGGTTGGTTCGGGCGGCCCAGAGGTGTTCTCTGAAGCGTTCCGCAAGTAAGCGGCCTGTCTCACCAATATAGAGGAGGCCACATCGGGTGCAGCGGATGCAATAGATGATGTGTGTGGAGGTACAGGTGAACTTGTGGCGGATATGGAAGGATCCCTTGGGGCCTTGGAGGGAAGTGAGTGTGGAGGTGTGGGCGCAAGTTTTACATTTCCTGCGGTTGCAGGGGAAGGTGCCGGGGGTGGAGGTTGGGTTGGTGGGGGGTGTGGATCTGACAAGGGAGTCACGAAGGGAGTGGTCCTTGCGGAACGCTGATAGGGGAGGGGAGGGAAATATATCCTTGGTGGTGGGGTCCGTTTGGAGGTGGCGGAAATGGCGGCGGATAATACGTTGTATGCGCAGGTTGGTGGGGTGGTAGGTGAGAACCAGTGGGGTTCTGTCTTGGTGGCGGTTGGAGGAGTGGGGCTCAAGGGCGGAGGAGCGGGAAGTGGAGGAGACTCAAGGGCGGAGGAGTGGGAAGTGGAGGAGACTCCAGGGCAGAGGAGCGGGAAGTGGAGGAGACTCAAGGGCGGAGGAGCGGGAAGTGGAGGAGACTCAAGGGCGGAGGAGCGGGAAGTGGAGGAGACTCAAGGGCGGAGGAGCGGGAAGTGGAGGAGACTTATATCCTGGTCCTGCGAATTCACGTCACTCACCAAACAGATACTGCCCTCAAACTACATCTAGATGTAGTCAAACATCTAGTGTTGAAATCCAGACCACTGAAGAACATATTTATCTGCTGATCATTTGCATGGAGTATTCAACTGTTCTTCAATAATTTTGTTGTGACTTTTTACTCCATTGTACAGTGAATGAATTCAGTCCTATATATTACATGTGGTTTCCATTGTGTGACACATTTTAACAAGACCTCCTAATCTGTTCTCTCCTGCAGGCTTACTTTGGGTCTGATTGGCATTAGCTGGCTGGTGATTGGGACCACCTTTGTAGGACAACTGCCAAACAGCAGGTAGGGAGCAGCTCATTCCAGATACGTACCACCGTCTCTGTAAAAAAAAAATGTTGCCCCTCATGTTCCCTTCTATTCTTTCCCCTCTCACCTTAAACTGATGCCCTCTAGTCTTTGATTCCCCAACCCTGGGAAAAAAGACAGAATGCATTCACCCTATCCATACCTCCACTGATCTTATACACCTCTATAAGGCTCCCCCCTCAGTCTCCTATGCTTGGAAAAACAAAGTCCTAGCTTGTCCAACCAGTCCCTATAACTCAGACCATTGAGTCCAGGCAACATGCTTACAAATTTCATCGACACTCTTTGCAGTTTAATAACATCCTTCCTATAACAAGGTGACCAAAACCAAACATGATACTCTGAGTGGCCTCACCAACATCCTGTACAACTGCAATATAACTTCCCAACTTCTATACTCAATGCCCTGACTGATGAAGGTAGGTAAAAACAAGGACTGCAAATGCTGGAAACCAGATTCTAGATTAGAATGGTGCTGGAAAAGCACAACAGTTCAGGCAGCATCCGAGGAGCAGGAAATCAGTGTTTCGGGCAAAAGCTCTTCATCAAGAATAGAGCAATTCCTGATAAAGGGCTTTTGCCCGAAACGTCGATTTTCCTGCTCCTCGGATGCTGCGTGAACTGCTATGCTTTTCCAGCACCACTCTAACCTAGAACCTGACTGATGAAGGCCAATCTGCCAAAAGCCGCCTTCACTGCCCTGTCTTCCTGTAACTCCACAATCAGAGAACCATGCACCTGAACTCCAATGCCCCTGTGTTATACCACACTCCTTAAAGCCTTACCATTCACTATGAAGCTCCTACCATAATTTGACTTCCCAAAATGCAAGACCTCACACTTATCTATATTGAACACCATTTGTCATTTCTTGGTCCACTTCTCTAGCTGATCAATGTCCTGCTGCAATTTCTGATAACCTTCCTCACTGTCCACAATGCTGACTATTTTAGTGTCATCAGCAAACATACTAATCATGCTTTGTACATTCTCATCCAAATCATTGATGCAGATAACAAAAAGGTAATAGGTCCAGCACCAACTCCTGAGGCACTCCACTAGTCACAGGCCTCCAGTCCGACAGGCATCCTTCCATTATTACCCTCTGCTTCCTACCATCAAGCCAATTCTGTATCCAATTTGCCAGCTCGCCCTGGATTTCATACAGCCTACCATGTGGAACCTTATCAAATGCCTTGCTGAAATCCATATAGACTACGTCTACCGCCCTGCTCTCATTAACCTTCCTGGTCATTTCATTAAAGAATTCGAACAAATTTGTGAGGCATGATCTCCCACTCTCAAAGTAATGCTGACTACTTCTAATCAAACCCTGTCTTTCCAAATGCATGTGTATCTTATCCCTCAGAATCTTCTCAAGTAACTTATCCATCACAGATGTTAAGCTTACTGGTTTATAGTTCCCAGGCTTTTCTTTGCAGCCCTTCTTGAATAATGGCAGAACATTTGCTACCCTCCAGTCTTTCAGGACCTCACCCATAGTTAAATCATTACTACTCTTTGTTTTTAATTCCAGATATTTTTGTTTGTTGAATTCAAATTCCACCGTTTGCCATTGTGGGATTGAAACCCATGTCTAAAACATTGACTTAAGGTTCTGGATCATTAAAAGATGACATTATCACCATGTCACCACCTACCCCTGTTAAATTGTGAAGATGTTGTAATTACTCTTTTTGAACTAATGCAACTGCTTTGCTAAGGTGACAAGCCTCACCAATATAAGAGCGATTGTGGGTCACTTGAAATCACTGTACATTTCTCCTCAGTGTGAAGATGTGGCTTAGTGAACTTGTACACTTGATGTGCTATAGGATATGTGCAAGAGGATTGTCCGCAACGATCCATTACCACAACAAGTAAGTCTGAAATCACCAAAATTTCATGTAAAATCTAAAATAGGGTAATTTAGAAAATCAAGACAATTTCATCTGAAAGAGCCAATTGGCAAAATGTAAAGGTGAGCTGTCCCATTTAATTAATATGAGGACCACAGGAGTAATTCTATTTAATTGTTTTGCTTTCCAGAAAGGAAAGTCCTGGGCTCCTCCTCCTCCATCAGGGCTATGTTGTAAGTTGTCTATTTGTTTGGGATGGGTGCTACGAAGAGTCAGCACACTATGTTCTTTTAACACAAATAGAAATTGCTGGAAGAACTTAGCCTGTCTAGCAGGCTAACATCTGAAGAAGGGACAGTAGAGCTGAAACATTAACTCTCCTTTCCCTCCACAGATGCTGTTAGACTTGCTAAGTTTTTCAGCGGTTTCTATTTGTGTTTGTGATTTCGAGCATCTGCAGTCCTTTGGCTTTTTTTTCATTTGCAGTTATTTTAACCTTTGGGACCTGCTATTCACATGTGTAAGAATGGTTTCCCTCCAGTAGCATAATAGACTCACGTGACATGACTTTGGCCATTTGAGTCCCTGAGGGGCATAACACCAGAGCTCGAAAACATTCGAAAACCTAATTCAAAGCATTTATCTGTTGAGATCGATCTAAAATTTCACTATACTATTTTGAAAAAGAGTAGGTGAGTTTTTCCTAGTATTCTGACATTTATCCCTAAATTAACATTATAAAAACACAGCTTCTCTGGTCATTAGCACATTGTACACCCAGCAAATTCCAATGAATAACAAATTGGAAAACAATTTTTCCCAATATTGCGACACTTCACTGGCTTTGAAGCAAATTGCAAAGCCCAAGTGGTTATGAAAAGTGCGACATAAATGCAAGTCTTTTTGCTTTTTTGTCATAGGAGAGGATGATTTGGGTTTCTGCCATACTATAGGAGAGAGTTTCCTTTAATCCAACGTAATGAAATATCAGATCTGCAAGTACTTGATTGTTACGTTGATCTAAAATGTCCACAGTTTTACCAGAAAATTCAGTGAGCACTGAAATGGGATTTCCAATTTTACACTTCAACCATTAGGAATCGTTCCATGTTGAAGGATAGAATTGTTCAGATCACGAGCAGTGATGTGTGACTTAGAGCACGATATTCATAAATGTGTGTTAGATTCAGTTGATAAACAACAGTTATATGTACTTAAGAATGAAATTGTGTTGAATTGCAAAGTGGGATAACTGGAGATGGTGATGTTGTAATGAACTGACAGTGATCATTTGAAGTTCACTCTGAGACAGCACTCCCAGAATGAGCATCTGGAAAGTGAATATACTGTTACCAGTTATGTGCATTTACAGGTACATGTGAGGTTCACTATGGTAGAAAATACAAAGACTCTACATACTCTTAAGAAACTAAGTTCCTTAGTAGGTACTGGAGCAGAGCACAAGGCTCCAGTGATATCAATACACAGATTATGAAAACTAGTGACACAGATTTATAAAGCCTTTAAAGAAGTAAACATACATTTATTTCTAGAGGGGCCAAATTGAAAAGCAAAGATGTTAAACTAGCTCAGTTGTTAAGTTGAAATCCAAGATAGATAAACTTTTGCTAAGTGAAGGTTTTCAGGGATATATGGCAAAGGTGTATGAAGTTAAGCCATACATCAGCCGTGATGTCATTTAATGGTGGAACAGGTTCGAGGGGCAGAATGGCCTATTCCTGTTCCTATGGAGCAGTTCTTAGAGTATTCTTGCAATATAATGAAGAGTTCTGATCTCCATAAAAAAAGTTACAAACATTGCAATTTGAATTTGGGAATATAATAACGCGATTAATACATGCTGATGTTTTTTTGTTCACTTCTTCATGAAAAGATGCTGGCATTGCTGGCTAGGCCAGCATTTATTGCCCATTTCTATTTGTCCAGAAGGCAATGAAAAATCAAACATTATGATGGGTCTGGGGTCACATGTAGGTCAGACCAAGTAAGGATGGCAGATTTCTTTCCTTAAAAGACATTAGTGAGCCATGTGTGTTTAATGACAAATAGCAGTGGTTCCATGGTTGCCATTAGACTAGCATTTTCTTTTATTCCAAATTTTTTGAAATTGCGACACAGTGGCTCAGTAGTGAGCACTGCTGTTTCTCACCCCTTGGGTGACTGTCTGTATGGTGTTTGCACATTCTCCCAGTGTCTACACGGGTTTCCTCTAGGTGGTCCGGTTTCCTTCCACAGTCCGAAGTTTTGCAGGCTGGGTGAATTCACCTTTGGAAATGCAGGGTTAGAGCGACAAGGTCGTGGGGGTGTGGGTCTACTGGCATGCTCTTTGGAGGGTTGGTTAGGACTTGATGGTCTGAATGGCCTCTTTCCACACTGTAGGAATTCCACGAATTTCTG
Source organism: Hemiscyllium ocellatum (assembly GCF_020745735.1). Lineage (NCBI taxonomy): Eukaryota > Metazoa > Chordata > Chondrichthyes > Orectolobiformes > Hemiscylliidae > Hemiscyllium > Hemiscyllium ocellatum. The sequence continues at coordinate 31,445,209 of NC_083436.1, read as the reverse complement.
ATGATTCCAATTGAATTCAACTTCCACCCTCTGCCATGGTGGGATTCAAACCCATGTCCTCAGAACATTAACCTGGGGCTTTGGACTACTTGTCCAGTGAAATTACCGCTACACCACTGCCTCCAGCCAAATCTGTTGAACATATAATCTTTACTTTTAATGAAGAATATTTTATTGCTCTTCTGTCCTTTGAATTTGAACACTCTACAATTTAATTTGATGGAGCCTCAGGTTAACTAACAATGTTTCATTGCATGTCCTGAAACAGGCTCGCTACCACAGCCACATTTGCTTCAGCACTGTCCCCATGACTTGTCCTGCCTGCCTATCTTCTTTTCCACCTATCCACTCCACTCTCCTCTCTGACCTATCACCTTCATCCCACCCCCATCCACCCATTGTACCCTTTGCTACCTTTCCCCCACCCTCCTCCCTGACCTATCACCTTCATCCCCACCCCCACTCACCTATTGTACTCTATGCTACTTTCTCCCCACTCCCACCCTTCTCTTATTTATCTCTCCACCTTCAGGCTCTCTGCCTGTATTCCTGATGAAGGGCTTTTGCCCGAAAGGTCGATTTTCCTGCTTCTCAGATGCTGCCTGAACTGCTGTGTTTTCCAGCACCACTAATCCAGAATCTGGTTTCCAGCATCTGCAGCCATTGTTTTTACTACAATAAAGCTCTTGTATTTCAGTATATAGTGTGAGTTTATTCAGATTACACAGCATGGTCCTGTTAGCAATTGTGGACGTTTTGATTCTTATCTGGCCTTGATTCTCCTCCGGGTTTTAAACAGTTCAAATGAATCCTGGGATCACAAGAATAAAATGTCTTAAAGTTCTTCACTGGAGATTAGTGCTGGACCGTCTAAGTAGATATTAGAGCCAGTGACCAAAACTTTGGTCAAAAAGAGAGGAGTAAAGGAAGGTCTTAAAGGAGAGTGAGAGATATGGAGATGGAAATCAAGGATGGGAATTTCAGAGCTGAGGTAATCAAAGGCATTTGTACCAGTTTTGGATTAAAGGTTAAATGTGAGGCAAGAGACCAAATTTGGAGAAGTGTATAGAAAGCCATGGGGATGGAATGAGGTGTGACTAAGGAAGGATTTGACAAGAATGTTGAGAATTTTAAAATTTTACGTTTTACTTAATCAGGAGTGGTGGGTGAATGGGACTTGGTGCAAATGAGGATATGGTTAGCAGGGTTTGGATAAGCATGAAGTATACAAAATGGAAAGCATTGGTGTGGTTGGGGCTGGAGGCAAAAAAGGCTTGAATGAGGGTTTCAGCAGCAGAACTGTAGAAGGGTTCAGGCAGACAGAGTGAATGTGCCCTCACTCAGTTGTGTAGACCTATAGACATGAGAGAAGTATTGAGGTAGAGAAAGGCTGGCTTCATGCTGGAATGAGGTAGGGTGAATTTTTTTTCTCTACGCTGTTTGAATTAATGAAACACACATCACTTCCTAATTACAGAATATAATTTATTTCAAGTATATCTCTCAGCACAGTGCAGGTATTTTATCTTATGTGCCTTTTTTCCCATTATAGTTGCCTATTTTAGATTATATTAGGTTTTATAACTTAACTCTTTCAAAACTCATTGTAGACATGTGTGGAAGGTGATCTGGTAAATTTCAGTGGGGGAGATAGTTTAGCTCTGCAAGTTCAAAGAAATAAGCAACAATGATTTTCAGCTCATGCAAGATCAGTGAAGTAATTGTGAATATTAAAAAGATAGATTTGCATTAATGTGGCCACTTTCCAGTCCATTTTTGTGCTCTTATTCCCATGGGTTTTGTTTTGGAATTCGGTTAGCTCAGTTGGCTGGATGGCTGGTTTGCGATGTAGTATAACATCAGTAGCATGGGTTCAAATTCCAGGCTGCCTGAGGTTACCATGAAAGCCTGTACTCCTCAACCTTTCTGTTTGCTTGAGTTGTGGTGAGCCTCCTTAAGTTAAACCACCATCAGTCATTTCTCTTTCACGAGAGAACAGTTTTCTAGGACAATGGTGACTTTACTTTAGGTTTAACTTATTTTTTCATTTCAATTCCGTCCCCTTTTTGACTTGTTCACATTTTTAAATACTTCTTTTCATCTTGAATGATCTACCTTCCCTACCATTTTCTAATTTTGAAATTTGTTCTTAAATATTTTGCTCTTTTCCAGTTCCCCATCACTACCAGGCTCCAGACAATCTCAGGGTTCAAACATTGAGAAAAATCACTTTCAAAAGAACACAATGTGACACTTAACTTCACTGCCAATCAATAAACAGAGTCATGAGCCCTGGGGCTTGTCTTAAGTGTAGCTTTAGGTTTTTAGCAAGGTGACCTCCTGGTCTTTCTTTACATAATTGTGGGTGAAGCATACCTTTGAAATAGAGTGATAATGGTCTATAGCATGTGAATAGACCATTTGGCCCATCGAGGTAAAAACAAGGACTGCAGATGCTGGCCCATTGGGCCCGTGCCAGTATATAATACCTGTGAGTGTGCAAATATATAACAGGATAATTTTAGACTGGGTTGATCAAACATCCTTGTTTTGCCAAAACACTCCAGAGTTATGTTTGCACCTCATTGTGTCCTGATAACTGTGCCCCAAATGGTTCAAATGTCCTTTGGTTCAGATTTCCTGTTATTTTACAGACTGGAATGAGTTTGAACTGAATTTAGCATTCTGCTTGCAACCTTGATCTGTCATTTTGCCCCACACCACAACATTGCATTTCTGGGTAACTTTTAAAGCACTTGTAAGGTGGGGCGAAAATATGTGGCAGGAAGTCCGTGCCTGATTGGCCAGATTATCTGCAAGACATATCAGGGAATCATGTTTGAAAAGAGAAGAAAGAGCATCAGTTTATGGAATATTGGACTTGTTTCAGTTTGTACAAGGGTTCAAAGGGAGGAAGTGCTGTTCCTGAGGAGCTGAAAAGAGAAATTTGTATGTGTATGAGGAAACATTAATTAGTTCAGGGTATCACGATTTTCACTTCCATATTTGGAGATGCCAGTGTTGGACTGGGGTGTATAAAGTTAAAAATCACACAACACCAGGTTATAGTCCAACAGGTTTAATTGGAAGCACACTAGCTTTTAGAGTGACACTGCCACATCAGGTGATAGTGGAGGGCTCGATCGTAACACAGAATTTATAGCAAAAATTTACAGTGTGATGTGACTGAAATTATACATTGAAAAATTGATTGTCTGTTATCATCTGTGAGAATACAGTGATAGTTTCACTTCTTTCATGTGTAAATCACAAAACCTTTTTTTTAAAAAGTTGCATTCTCGGGTTAACTGTTAACAATGGTGATAGCTAGACAAAATGTTGAAGGTGTTGGCCCCCTGTGTTCTCTGTCTATGCCATGATGTTTAGATTGATTCTAATCTAAAAAGTGAGATAACAGAGTTTTACATAAATTCATGCAGTTTTTGAGCTCAGAGTTCTACATGAATGCATGCAGTTTTTGAGCAAAGTACAATGTAACCCTGCAAGTACAAATTCACCCCACAAAATATATGTGTGCATGTGGGTCTTTGTCTGTGTGTGTGTGTGTGTGTGTGTGTGTGTGTGTGTGTGTGTGTGTGTGTGTGTGTGTGTGTGTGTGTGTCTGTCTGTCTGTCTGTCTGTCTGTCTGTCTGGGTTGGGGGTTGTGAGAGTGAGAAAGTGTGTGTGTGTGTAGTGAGTGCAGAGTGTCTTAAGTCTGTGAGAGGGTGCATATGTGAGTGTGGGAGTGTGTGTGTCTGTAAGGGTGTGTGCGGGTGTCTGTGTTCACGTCTGTGTGTCCGTGTGTATAGGAGTGTGTGTGTGTGTGTGTGTGTGTGTGTGTGTGTGTGTGTGTGTGTGTGTGTGTGTGTGTGTGTGTGTGTGTGTATGTATAGTGCAATGATGGTCATCTGTAATGTGACATGAACCGAAGATCCTGTTTGAGGCCCTCCCTGTGGGTACCGAACTTAGCTATCAGCCTCTGCTCGGCCACTTTTCTCTGCTGCCTGTCCTGAAGTCCACCTTAGAGGATTGGCATTCTCACCAGTAATAGCAAAGCCCACCCTGGAACCACAGTAGACAACATTATCACTGCGGGGTAGTCTATTATCAACTTATCGGACCACACCCTCCGGCTGGAAGAGATTGAAGTCTTAGGTAGGGGGTCTCAACTTCTACCCCACCACCAAAATGGACCCGTTGGTTCTGGCAGCATGGAGGAGTTCATCAGACGAATGAGACTCCGGGAATTTTTTCAAGGTGCCAGAGCCCAGTGAGCCCACTGATGAACTGGAACAGTCATCACAGGGATCTGTAGAGGAGTGATCAAAGAAGGTGTCAACTTGGACCCCATCGGAGAGCTGCTGCCCTGGGCTTGACATATATGCTCAAACCATCAGGAAATATATAAATGCCAGATTCATCAGCCATACCCACAAGATAGAGCAAAACATCACCCGTTCATAACGCAATGCCATCCAGGCTCTCAAAACCAATCACAACATTGTCATCAAACCAGCAGATAAAGGAGGAGCCATTGTCATTCAGAATAGAACAGATTACTGCAAGGAAGTGTACTGACAACTGAACAACCAAGAACACTACAGCAACTACCAGCTGATCCAACCAAAGAACACACCAGTGAATTAAACACACTGATCAGAACTTTGGATCCAGTCCTTCAGAGTTCCCTATGTGCCGTCATCCCACGTACTTCTCGTGTAGGCAACGTCTACTGCCTTCCAAAGGTACACAAAGCCAACACACCGGGACGTCCCATTGCGTCGGGCAATGGGACCTTGTGTGAGAATCTCTCCAACTATGTGGAAGGCATCTTGAAACCTATTGTACAGAGGATCTCCAGCTTCCGTCGCGACACTATGGATTTCTTACAGAAACTCAGCACCCACGGACCAGTCGAACTGGGAACATTCCTTGTCACAATGGATGTTTCCGCACGCTACACCAGTATCCCCCACAAGGCTGGCATTGCGGTAACAGCCTCAGTATTCAACACCAACAACTGCCAATCTCCAAACACCATCATACAACTCATCTGCTTTATCCTTGATCACAATGTCTTCACCTTTGACAACCAGTTCTTCATCCAGACACACGGAACAGCCATGGGGACCAGGTTTGCACCCTAATATGCCACATTTCTATGCACCGGTTCAAACAAGACGACTTCTCTATGCAGGATCTCCAACCAACATTATACACCAGATACATTGACAACATTTTCTTCCGCTGGATCCATGGCGAGGAGTCACTGATAAAACTACACAGTGACATCAACAAGTTTTATCCCACCATCAAACTCACCATGGGCTACTCTCGACTATCTGTCTCATTCTCGGACACCTGCGTCTCCATCAAGGTAGGACACCTCAGCACCACACTCTACCTCAAACCCACAGACAACCTCACAATGCTACACTTCTCCAGCTTCCACCCAAAACATATTAAAACAGCCATTCCCTATGGACAAGCCCTATGCATACACTGGATCTGCTCAGATGAGGAGTAACGTGACGGACACCTGGAAGTACTCAAGGATGCCCTCACAAGAACGGGGTACAATGTTCAACTCATAGACCTCCAGTTCCGACGTGCCACAGCAAGGAACCATAATGACCTCCTCAGAAGACAGACACGTGCTGCACCTGACAGGGTACCCTTCGTTGTTCAGTATTTCCCAGGAGCTGAACATTATGCCATGTTCTTTGTGACCTGCAACACATTATCAGTGAGGATGAGCACCTCACCAAGACCTTCCCCACACCTCCACTACTTGCCTTTAAACAACCGCCAAACCTCAAACAGATCGTTCCTTGTAGCAAGCTGTCCAGCTCTCAGGACAACTCCATACAACCCTGTCATGGTAGGCACTGCAAGATGTGTCAGTGTGTGGACATAGATACCACCATTACGCGTGGGGACACCTCCCACCTTGTACATGGCAGGTACTCATGTGACTCAGCCAACGTTGTCTATCTTATACGTTGCAGGCAGGGATGCCCGGAGGCATGTTACATTGGGGAAACCAAGCAAAGGCTATGACAACGGATGAATGGGCGCTGCACAACAATCAACAGACAGGAGGGTTCCCTCCTAGTTGGGGAACACTTCAGTGGTCCAGGACATTCAGCCTCAGACCTTCGGGTGACCATCCTCCAAGATGGACTTCGGGACAGGCAGCAGAGAAAAGTGGCCAAGCAGAGGCTGATAGCTAAATTTGGTACATTGGGTTCATGTCACATTACAGGTGACCACCATTGCACTATACACACACACAGATACTCCTACACACACACACAGATACTCACACACACACACACACACACACACACACACACACACACTTACAGACACACACTTACAGACACACACACTCTCACATGCACCCCCTCACAGACTTAAGACACTCTGCACTCACTACACACACACATATATTTTGTGGGGTGAATTTGTACTTGCAGGGTTACATTGTACTTTGCTCAAAAACTGCATGCATTCATGTAGAACTCTGAGCTCAAAAACTGCATGAATTTATATAAAACTCCATTACATCACTTTTTAGATTAGCATAGACAGAGAGCACAGGGGGCCAACACCTTCAACATTTTGTCTAGCTATTACCATTGTTAACAGTTAACCCGAGAATGCAACCCTTTTTATATAAAAAAAGGTTTTGTGATTTACACATGAAAGAAGTGAAACTATCACTGTATTCTAACAGATGAAAGGCTTAACAGACAATCAATTTTTCAATGTATAATTTCAGTTACATCACACTGTAAATTTTTGCTATAAATTCTGTGTTACGATCGACCCCTCCACTATCACCTGATGAAGGAGCGTCGCTCCGAAAGCTAGTGTGCTTCCAATTAAACCTGTTGGACTATAACCTGGTGTTGTGTGATTTTTAACTTTGTTCACTTCTGTAGATCTGGCCACCCTACTTTTGATGCATCAGGGCTGGGCACTGGTATCAACACTAATAGAAAATGATTATGTTAACCTGGTACTATTTTAGACTGCAAAACCATTTTTCTTTAGGGTTTAGAAAGCGTTTTTTTCCCCATGATAGTTGATTTGCTTTTGGGAAATGAGCTGATTGAAACATTTATTTGTGTTTTTAAACCTATTTCCTTCCTGATAACTATTCATTCTCGTGTGCAGGGTCTGAACCGAGTTTCATTTCTCTATAATTTCTTCTTGTATTCTCTCTGCCTGACTGTGTAAAGAAACCAATCTAACTGCTGCTATAAATATTGAATGGACTTCAAAAGAAATGCATTTTTTTTTAAGTAAAGGGAGCTGAAAGTGGAATTGGAACAGAAATTGCCAGCTACCCAAATTCTAATAATACAGGTACCAGCAAATTGGTTTAAGGGAATATGACTTAGTTGCATTGTTAAACATCCAAAGATGGGGCTCTTTGTGCAAGTTGCACTGTGTGTGCCTCTCTCTATGTTTCTTCCTCCTCCTTTGCCCTCCCCCTCCTGCTTCCCCCTCCAACCTCTTTCCCCACCCCTCCCCATTCCCTTGTTTTAGTGTGCATGTGTCTTGCTTCGTTTTGAGTTGGCTTGGTTTCAGCTCGGCTTACTTCAACCTAACAGATTCTGAATAGTTTCTCTGTTTTCCTACACATTCCACCGAATTCCCAGTGAGATTTTCTTTGATTTAATCACACGAGAAACAACTGCCCATTTTATTCTATCCAGATTAAACAGTTTAAACCTGCTCCGAAGCAAGTGCTGTATATTCTGAAATGTGTGGGCTTTGTCTAGCCTTCATTTTCCATTTTAATTATTTTGAAGAGTTGGTGGATCTTTGAAGGTCAAAATTTCATCCAAATTATGACCGACTCTTCCACTTGAGCCAATTTGCCCAAACTCCCAATTTGACTGGAAAAGAGATGGGAAAAGTTGAATTGAACTTGGCATACAGTACGCTGCACATGGCGAGCATGTCCGTTCTTAGTATCAAGTCTGTATTTAGAGTATTGCTTCTGTCTGTGGCCTGTCTGTATTCATACAGCATCACATTGCCTCAAAAGAAATAGGACAGTGACGACTGGAGTGCAGAATGGCTATGGTTGCTGAACAAGCCATTTTGTGCCATTTTTTGGCATGATCTTGGTATATTTGTTTTGCAAGCTCTGGCCACTAGATAAGCAAGGACTGGAGAGAAACACTTTCCTGATCTCTGCTCATTCGTGTGATTTGACCGATTAGTCATACCAACGCATCTTCCCCCATGATAACATCCAGCAGCTTCTTAAAATGTTTCAAACTTTTTCCTCCATTGCTCAATCTGGACAACAGTCGAAATATTCGTAAGTATCTGGCTGCAGCTGTTCTGAAATCAGCTCCGAGTTAATGCTACGCCCCATTGTTTAACTCTCATGGTTTAGTTGGATTCACTTTGTAACTTGGAACAGATGGGAGGCAATGGATTTTATAGCCGTTGGACTAGTAATTCAGAAATCAAAGTAATGTTCTGGAGAATGGGTTAAAATCCCACCTTGGTTGTTAGTGAAATATACCTTTGACTAAATCTGGAATTGTAGTCTAATGATGACCATTAATCTAGTTCAATAATGTCCTAGGTGGAAGGAAATAGGCCATCATTAAGCTGGTCCAGCTGATATGTGACTCTACACCCACAGTAATGTAATTAACTCTTATGCCCTCTTCAGTGGCCTAGAACCACTAATAAATTTCAGAAAAGGAATGAGAGAGACCAGATGGACCACCTGACATTGATCAAGTACTGGAAGCAGGAATGGCAAACTCCAACCTGCAAAGCCCTCCTTATTGGAGGAACTAGTGACAAAATTGGGGGAGCTGTCTTTGACTAGTCAAGCAACAGACAAAGTCCTGTCTTCACATTGAGGATACCCTTTAGTGCTGCCATACAACACAATAACAATAAATTAGATAGCTTTTCAAACAGATCCATCCATTCAAGACTGGGAATGATGAGGGGCTTTGGGCCATTAGCAACAGAATTGTAATGTAGCATCATCTGTAATCTCATAGCCCAGCATGTCTACCATTATCATCTACCCTGGCTCAACAAAGAGTGCAGATGGGCATGCCAGCAGCAGCACCAGGCATACCTAAAAATGAGGTGTTAAACTGGTGAACCTGCAACACAGGATTACTTGCATGCCAATGTAGCACATTGTAGAGCTGAGCAATTCCATGGATCAACAGATCAGAATCCAACACTGCCGTCCTGCTACATCCAGCTATGAATGGTGATGGACAACTCATTGAAGGAGGAAGCTCCACAAATAGCTCCATCCTTAATAAAAGGCAGTGCAAAAACATTTGCAACAATTTTCGGTCAGATATGCTGAGTGAATAATCCATCTTGGCCTCCTCTAGAGATTCCCAGCATCACAGATGTACAGGTACATTTAAGGAAAGGTTAGATAAGCATATGCGGGAGAAGAGGGTAGAGACATATGCTGATTGAGTTAGATAGCAAAGATGGGTGTAGATTTGAGTGGGGCATAAATGTCAACACAAGCTGGTTGGTCTTGGTGACTTGTTTCAGTAGTGTACATGATATGTAAATGATAATGAGGGTATGCATGAACACTGCAGGTGTGTGCTTATTTGCACTAACTATTTCTTGGTGCCACTCTCTTCCTGGATGGTAAACAGCTGGCAGGTTGTTTACCTCCCTTCATGAGAAAAGAATTGGATTGCAGTACAAAAGGCAGTTTCAGTCTGGCTGTGGCCAGATCTGAACAAAGTTTAATCTCATCCATCTGGTTGGAGATGGTCTCCAAAGGTTGTCATAGTCTAGACTTGGTCAGAATCACAAGTGCTAACAGTTTTTTTTGTGTTTTGGTTAATATAGGGTATGGGCACCTTTCACCTTGATGTAGAATAAATCAAGGTATTGAAGGTTTAAGGGATTGTCACCTCTGATATTGGGCACTTTTTGAGTAATGCTTTGTAATTGCAGGGAAAACAAACCCAAGAGAGGAGGCATTTGTGTAGCCAACCACACGTCACCAATTGATGTCGTCATATTAGCCAATGATGGAGGCTACGCAATGGTGAGAGGGATAATGCTCCTGTAACTTGTCTATTTCTATATAAAAACAGCAAGAAATATGCATATTAAGAAGCCTCACACCAATGTATGAGTGTTTGAAATATTTGAATTCCCTGCTGAAGGCTACTTGGACAACTTATCCTTTTACAGAGATTGATTTGTCCCCATTTCTCTGTTGCATCTCTGTTCCTGTATGATCCTCTCTACTCTGTTTCTTGTATCCATTTTCATCTCTTCCTCCCCTTTCCTACCCACTTCTCTCACTCTTCTCCCATCGCTATTATCCAGTCTTTTCTCTCTTAGCTTTGATCTCCTTCATTAACGACTATTATTCCTCAGCCAAAAATAAAGGGAATGTCCTGAATTCTTCTCCAGTGAATTAAATTGTTTTGCTCCCACAATTGGATTTATGAAATGATTTGGGTGAAACAATTTCAATAAAACATTGGAACAACATCCAGCTCTCAAGCCTGTTCCACTATTCAATGAAATAATGGCTGATCTGAGACCTAATTCCATATGCCTTCCTTTGGCCAATATCCATTAAAAGGTTTTGCTTAACAAATTTGTCTCAGTCTGATTTAAGATTTAACAACTGATCCAGCATTCACTACCGTTTGTGGAAATGGATGTTCAAAACATCTACGACCCTTTGTGTGCAGAAGTTTCCCAACATCTCTGGCCCTAATTCTCAGACTGTGCCCCCTAGTTTTAGAATACCCATTTCAGATGTAAAATCACCATTATCCTATAGGACTGTTGATCTGCTGTCTTATTAGAGAGAGAGAGAGACAGAGACAGACGACTGATGGTGGTTTAACTTGAGGATTACCATGCCTCAGGCAAAGGGAGAGTTTGTGAAGGAGAGTCCTTTGTGGTAACCTGAGCTAGTTTAGGAATTGCACCCATGCTGTTAATGTAATTCTATATCACAAACCAGCCATCTAGCCAACTGACACTGGAGTGCTAAATTTTTATGGCTCAAAAACTTGAAATAACAGGTAAGTTTGAGTAAAGAGGAGCGCACTGAGCTAATGATGGAGTCACCATATTGTCTCTGTTTTCTGGTGATTATCCAGAGTAAGTAATATCCTTGCTTCAGGAACCATGTCCTTGATTGTGTGGAATATAGAACAGTACAGGCACTTTGGCCCTCACTGTTGTGCCAGCCTTTTATCCTAAGATCAGACTAACCTACATATCCTTCATTGTAGTATCTTCCATGTGCCCATCCAAGAGTTGCTTCAATGTCCATCCCTTGTATGCTCCATTAATGATTGCGTGGAATAAAACAAAATGTTGGAGAAACTCAGCAACTATGACAGCATCTCTGGAGAGAGAAACAGAGTTAACATTTTGTTTTGTATTATAGTTGGTGTATCTTATGTTTGGACAACATCCCTTTTAAAAATGTGTCATATGAACATTGGAGGGTCATCAGCTGGGTTTGTGGGTTTGTTCAAACTTGTTTGGGGTTCTTGGAATGCACAACTTTGGAATGAAGCCTCCATGTTGGGTTGCTGCAAATATTGAGTTAGTATGTTCTTTAGTTCTGACTGGAGCTTAGTTACTGCCCAGTACAAAATGCATTTCAAGCCCAATATGACTTCAGAACTGTTTTCATTTCAGATTTAAAGCATCTGCAGTATTTTGGTTTTATTATTAATAATTGTGTGTTTACATCAGAAGCCATGTGATCCTAATCTGCCCTATGATTGTTCAGTACAGTGGATGGGGCTATATAGTACTCTGGGTTCCAGTTGGCAGAATGGATGATAATTGCTTGCTTTCAACCAGTGGGTGGACTGTGTTTTCCAACTAACGTAAATGTCTACTCCCATCCACGATCAATACTATGTACACATATGGTTTTCTTCTGAAATTTGGTTGATGAGAAAACTACCATAGAGACAATATGCTGGAATAATTGGGCACACTGGTAACTAGATTTGAGTGATGGCTGCAGCAAAGTATACAGATGTCCCAGGAACAGATACAGAGCGTACTCTGCAACATCTGATAGTGTATGTCCTGCAATTTTATTTGAGAAAATATGGGCACACCAGCCAATGAGCCATTTACTGCTTCTAGATTCTTCCTTTAGTTTGAATATTTCAATCTGAGAATGCCACATAAACTGGAAAACATGGAAAACAAATGATTTGCAGATCACGTAATAATCATAGTTACCTGCTGCTGTTTCCTCCTTGCAAACATGGCTTGGTGATTCAATCCAACCCTGTCAACAGATAGCGTGATTTAAAACAACAGGCTTGACATAATAGTAACATAAGAACTAGGAGTAGGGGTAGGCCATCTGGCCTTTCGAGATCGCTTCCCCGCTCAATAAGATCATGGCTAATCTTTATGGGGTCTCAGCTCCACTTACCTGTCCACTCACCGTGACCCTTAATTCCTTTACAGTTCAAAAATTTCTTAGCTTTAAAAACATTAAAGGAAGAAGTCTTAACTACTACACTGGGCAGTGAATTCCACAGATTCACAACCCTTTGAGTGAAGAAGTTCCTCCTTAGTTCAGTCCTAAATCTGCTCCCCTTAATTTTGAGGCTATGTCCTCTTGTCCTAGTTTCACCCGCCAATGGAATCTCCCTGCTTCTACCTTGTCTATTTCCTTCATAATTTCAGATGTTTCTATAAGATACCCGCTCATTCCTCTAAATTCTAAGGAATATACAAAGAACAAAGAAAATTACAGCACAGGAACAGGCCCTTCAGCCCTCCAAGCCTACATCAATCAAGTTCCTCTATCTAAACCTGCTGCCTATTTTATAAGGGCCTGTGTCCCATTGCTCCCTGCCCATTCATGTATCTGTCTAGATACATCTTAAATGAAGCTGTCGTTCCTGCCACTACCACCTCTGCTGGCAATGCGTTCCAGTCACCCACCACCCTCTGTGGGAAGAACTTTCCAAGCATATCTCCCCAAAATATTTCCCCCCTCACTTAGAACTCATATTCCCTTGTAATTGAGTCCTCCACTCCTGGGGAAAAAAGTTTCTTGCTATCCACCCTGTGAATACCTCTCATGCTTTTGTAGATCTCAGTCAGGACCCCCCCCCCCCCCCCCAAACTCCGTCTTTCCAATGAAAGTAATCCTGATCTACTCAACCTCTCCTCATACCTAGCACACTCCATACCAAGCAACATCCTGGTGAGCCTCCTCTGCACCCTCTCCAAAGTATTCACATCCTTTTGGTAGTGTAGCAACTAGAACTGTACGCAGTATTCCAAATATTGCCGAACAAAAGTCTTATACAGCTGTAACATGACCTGCCACCTCTTGTACTCAATAGCCCATCCAATGAAGGAAAGCATGTCATATGCCTTCCTGACCACTCCACTGACCTGCGTTGCCACCTTCAGGGAACAGTGGACCTGAACACCCAGATCTCTCTGTACATAACATAATCACAGTCTATTCAGTCTCTCCTCATAAGCCACACCTCTCAACTCCGGAATCAACTTAGTGAATCTCCTGTGCACCTCTGCACTGCTCTAGATCCTTACTCAAGTAAGGAGATAATAACTACATGCAGTACTCCAGGTGTGGCCTCACCAGCACCCTATACAGCTGCAACAAAACCTGCAACATAATATTTTGTCAATATTTGTTTTCTTGCTTTAGAATTGCTGTGAGTTTTGTTAAACAGTGAGCATCAGTCTGATGAAACATTGGCAATTTTAATGAAATGTCCATGAGTTTGAAAGGGTAGGCAAAACTTGTAATGAGTGTTTTGATAAATTTTTTTATGTACTTTGCTAATTGTTTTCTTTCAATGTGATGATGGTGGGGAGGAAAAAGAAATCAGCTGCAAAAAAAAGTTAATTGGTCCATTTCTGAACAGGTTGGACAGGTCCACGGTGGGCTGATGGGAATCATTCAGAGGTCAATGGTGAAGGCTTGCCCACATGTCTGGTTTGAACGATCTGAAATGAAAGATCGCCATCTCGTTTTAAAAAGGTTAGACACACTGACTGTTCCACGTGGCAATCATGAACTTGCATTTGTTCAGATTTTCCTGTCCGTGATTGCAGGAGTTAAAGTGGAGAAAGATTGGTTCAGTAACGGTTATCAGCCTAGTGATTAACAACTTATCATTGTGCTAATCTTCTTATTGTCCCAACAAGGGTTTGAACACACTCGAACGTAGAGGCTACATCCACAATGTTGGATTTCCTGCATTCCTTTAATAAGGCTTATCATTTGGATTGTAATTTGCAGTTCAGTGGGGCATTCACATCTCTGAGGTGAAAGATCGTGCTTTACTTCCTGCTCCAGGGCTGAGCTCATGAAGGCTGATGATCCGACTGTAATATTGAGAGAGAGTCACACAGACGTACAATATGGAAAAAGACCTTTCAGTCCAACTTGCCCATCCCAACTTGATCTCCTAACCTAATGTAGTCCCATTTGCCAGCACTTGGCCCATATCCTTCTAAACCCTTCCTTCCTATTCATGTACCCATCTAGATGCCTTTTAAATGTTGTAATTGTACCAGCCTCCACCAATTCTGGCAGCTCGTTCCATTCACACCACCCTCTGTGTGAAAAACTTGCCGCTTAGGTTTCTTTTAAATCTTTCTTCTCTCACCTTAAACCTCTGTCCTCTAGTTTTGGACTCTCCTACCCTGGGGGAAAAACTTTGGAATTCACCTTACCCATGCTCCTCTACAAGGTCACTCTTCAGCCTCCGATGCTCCAGGGGAAACAGCCGCAGACTATTCAGACACTCCCTATGGCTCAAACCCTCCAACCCTGGCAACAACCTTGTAAATCTTTTCTGCTGAGCCATTCCTATGCTGGCCATTGAGTTCCTCAAACAACATCACTTAAACAGTCATTCTCACCTTGTTGTTTACAGGACCATGATATTTGAGTGCAAATAGACTGCTGTGAGTTTTACGTTACAATATGACACACTTCAGAAATATTACACAGGCTGCAAAGTGCTTTGGCCATGTCCTTTGCTGCTGGACGATGCTACCTATACAAAACAGAAATTACTGGTGATGCTCAGTACAGTGCATCAGCATCTATGAAAAGAATATTTCCAAATTGCTGAATATTTCCAGCAATTTTGGCTTTAATTTCAGTTTGCCTATGTCCGCAATATCTTGTTTTGTCTTTCTTCCTTTGATGTGTCCTCCCAGGTAGTAATGGGGCTGTCATTGCCCCCTTTCTCAGAGACTCAATGAATGGGAGGTTCTGTGATGGCCTTCCGATTGTATAGGACAGTGGGATTGTATAGGACATTGGGAGTGGTTGCTGTGAATTTGGAAAATGCATGGCAGTGTGCGTATTGTGAATAGATGTTTCTGTGCTGTCTGATGGAAAGGCAAGCAGTCAATGACATTTCAAAATGTCTGCTTTTTTTCTGCTGGAGGCAAATATTGAACTTCTGATTAAAACTGTTTTGCTGGTCATTCAGTCATCATTTAGTCATGGTGCTACTTGTTGGGGATAAAACTGTATGTTTGTTTTCCAGACATTGTAATTAATACAGACTCAGAATCTACCACACAGACAGTATAACTAATTGCCTTCTGTAACAAACATTCACTCAAAAGAGTGGAACATAGATGCATGATGCAAACTGTTCTGCCATTCCATTAGTTTATTGTGAACTTCTATTTTAACCCTCATCTACTTGCCTTGCTTAAGTATTCTTCAGTACTTTTACATATCAAAAATCAGTGAATCTCAATTTGATATTTTCAACCTGAAAATATCTTCTGAGGGGAGGAACTTTCATGGTGAGGATTATGGGTGAGCATGGTGAGTCGGAGTAGTGTAGAGTTTGATGTTTTAGGTTTTTTAATATGCATTAATAACTGGCCTGTTGTTTAATAAATAGAACAAAGATTAGAGAACCATTACAGTTGTCAAAAGGCTTTCTCCCCTGTGATGAGTCTTCTGTTCTGTTCACAGACTAAGTGACCACATTGCAGACAAGACAAAATTGCCAATTTTAATATTTCCTGAAGGTAAGGACAATTTTAGGGCCAGCACGTTTCTTTCATGTGTTACTTGAAAGCCGATGAAAGTGCAAAAGGAATCACTTTGAACTAACTGGCATATTTAAAAGAAATGTGCTTCCCTGTCCCATAATTTAGCACAAGCTCTACATGTAATCTCTCCTGCGTCCCTTGCATATTCTTATTGAACTTCTGGATACTCTGTGCACCATTTGGTCTCATTATTTAAGAAAAATCTAAATGCATTGGATGGAGTTCACAGAAAATCTGTGTGACTGATACCTGAAATGGAAGGGTTACCACATGAGGATTGAAGTTTAAAAGAATGAGTGCTGATTGTATTGAAACTTATAAGATCTTGAGGGAGCCAGATAAGGTGGATGCTGCAATAATGTCTCCCCTTGCGGGACTAGGAGGCAAAGTTTTCAAGTAAAGGGCCTTCTACTTAAAGGTGAAAATTGGGGAAATATTTTTCTGTGGTTTGAGAGTCCTTGGAACTGTCTTCCTGAGAGCAGTGGAGGCAGGGGCATTGAATATTTTTCAGCAGAAGTAGATAGATACTTGACTGACGAGAGAGTCAAAGCTTATTGGAGGAGGTGAGAATATGCAATTACATCAACCAAGGCCTTAGTGAAAAGCAGAGTAAGCTCAAGAGGCTGAATAGCCTATTCGTGCTCTCCATTCTTTTGTTTTTATGTATATTTTGGTATTCTTCAGAGCAAAGGTGTGCATAATGTTAGAAATTAGAATGCTGTCTAGGATTCAATGGTTTTCTTCTGAGACTTGATTGACTTCTGGTCTTTAGGAATGTCCAGGGTCACTGGTCTTTACTTAGCCTACAGTTCATTTGCTGACTCATGCTCCTGCTTAAGGTCTGAAGATAATTCTTGTGATACTAAATTTACAAATAAAGATTCTTAAATAAGTCAATTTTACATTCAAATATTTCCTTTTGATCCTTTCATGAGGAATGGATCAAACTGTAGCAAATGGAATAACACCTAAAACAAAAACACTGGATGTTGACCTAGGCTATGTGTTACTATGGAATGTTAGCTTGGTTGATTAACAGTGGAATCTTTTGCAAACTGTATTTCCTTTTGGGTATACATTTGCAAACTAACTGTTGAATATGAAACTTGCTTTCCAGGTACCTGCATAAACAATACGTCTGTGATGATGTTTAAAAAAGGAAGTTTTGAAGTAGGAGGAACAATATATCCTGTTGCAATCAAGGTAAATGATTAATGATCATCTTGAATTTGACTTGCCATTTTGTTTCAATTTTTAAGAAAATATATTTTACTTCTCGAGATATTTGGCCATCAAGTTATGTTGCAGGCTCGAACTGACTAAAGAGTGCTTGTTAAAAGTCTCATCTCTGAAATTCCTTCAGGCGTAAGAATCAGTTGTGGGAAATTGCTTTTGTTTCCTCCCTTCAAGACCACTGTATCCTACACCTTTTTGGAAGTTCTGCTTTCAGATGATCATAACTCTTTTTGTGTTTAAGAAAAATAATTCTCCTCATCTCACCACTGGCTCTTTTCATATGACTTTTAATCTGTGTCTTCTAGCTATGAGTCATACAGTACAGAAACACACCCTTTTGTCCCTGCTGATCATAATCCCAAATTAAATTAGTCCTACCTGCCTGCACATTGCCCATATCCCTCTAAATGTTTCTTATTCATGTAACTTGTCCAAATGTGTTTTGAATAATGTAAGTGTATTTGCACCACTACTTCTTCTGGAAGTTCATTCCACACACAAACCACTCTGTGTATTTTTAAAAAAAGGTAAAAAAAATCGCATGACATCGGGTTATAGTCCAACAGGTTTATTCGAAGCCACAACCTTTAGAAAATACGTGGTTATAGACACCTCTTCTAGTGGAACCAAATTTCTCCTTTGTTACCATGTGACCCTTCATGAGAAAATATTGCTTTCTCAAATTTGCAGTTATTGATATTGATAGGATTGTGTGTTCTGTTTCAAGATAATTGCATAGAGTTAATTTCTTTGCTTTTTCTAAATAATCAATCCTCTCCTCTTGAGTTTCAGTGTAAGATTTCAGTACCTTTCTGGCTGACGAAAAAATAAGGTTGCTTTTGTGAAATCATGCTAATTGTGAGATTTTGCTGTCATAAACACCTAATATTTTTACTTGCAGCAGTTGACCTCTTTGAATGTTGACTAGAGTAACAAACGTTCAGTGAGCTTGCTTCATTGTTTTTGTCACAGTACGATCCTCAGTTTGGTGATGCATTTTGGAACAGCAGCAAATATGGAATGGTGTCCTACCTGCTCCAGATGATGACCAGCTGGGCCATAGTCTGCAACGTTTGGTACCTGCCTCCAATGAGCAGACAGGTAACTGATTTGTTTGTTGTTAACTGACTTCACATGACTTTGTCATTCAGCAGTTCAGACTAAGTGGACCATCAAGTTCTACAAGGTTAGATGGCGGGAGGTCATTGGTTCAGGGGTAATTCACTTTCTATTTCGTATTTGCATCTAGCGGCTTGTATTTTATGGAAGACTTTTATATGATTGTTTTCAGTTGGTCAGGAAAACTTGTCGTAACTTGGAAAGTTGTGAAGGAGAGCAGGTTGGAGGGTAAAAGTTTCTCTGCAGTACCAGACGAGAAAATCAAACTGCAGAGCTACAGTGTCACTCTTGGTCCCCAGATCAATTTACCGTGTGGCATATTTAGACAGGCTGTTTCCTTTATGCTTGTGGATTGAGGAATATTTGGTAGAAGTGTGCAAAAAAAGAGAATGCATGACTTGCAAATGTATTGTGGATGTTTGTGTGATAAGAATGTAAGCTTGCAATAGTGTTTCATCAGCATCAGATAATGTTCAAAGCACAAGCAGTATGGACCTGCTTTAGCTTGTGAGGGATGGATTTAACAACGTAGTAATCTATACCGTTACCCTGAATGTTCATCATGTCAAGCACTGTTCACTGTTGTTCCAATATTTTTGGGAGTCCAAACATAAGCTGTTGTATGAAGATCACAAATAGTGTTTGCAATCTTCTTGTAATTAGACTGCCAATGTTACAGCCCCCTCAGAAACCAATTGCAGTGATAACTGATTAATCATCTGAGGCAAAGGTCAAATTTCCTCAGGACCAATGCTGTAAATGAACTGAAAGATTCAAGTCACATATATGGCTTGCTGAAATCTGACCTCAACAGCTGTCAGATCATCAGAAAAACTCAGATTTTCTATTATGCAGCTGAACAGGATGTTGGTTAGACCACGTTTGAAATACTGCATTCAGTTCTGGTCTTCCTGCTATCAGAAAGATTTTGTTAAACTTGAAAGGATGCAGAAAAGATTTACAAGGATGTTGCCAGGGTTTAGAGCATTTGAGCTATAGGTAGAGGCTGAATAGGCTGGGACTATTTTCCCTGGAGTGTGTGAAACTGAGGGATGACCTTACAGAGGTTTATAAAATCACGAGGGGCATGCCTAGGATAGGTAGTCAAGGCTTTTATCTCTTGGGTGGGCAAGTCCAAAACTAGAATTTAAAAAAAAGGAGATTACAGCACAGGAACAGGCCGTTCGGCCCTCCAAGCCTGCGCTGATCCAGATGCTCTATCTAAACCTCCACCTATTTTCTAAGGGTCTGTATCCCTCTGCTGCTGCCCATTCATGTATCTGTCTAGGTACATCTTAAATGACGCGATCATGCCTGCTCCTACCATCTCCGCTGGGAAGGTGTTCCAGGCACTTACCACCCTCTGTGTAAAGAACTTTCCATGCATGTCTCCCCTAAACTTTTCCCCTCTCACTTTGAACTTGTGACCTATAGTAATTGAGTCTCCCACTCTGGGGGAAAAAGCTTCTTGCTTTTCACCTGTCTGCACCTCTCATGATTTTGTAGACTTCAATCAGGCCCCACTCAGCCTTCATCTTTTGAATGAAAACAATCCTAATCTACCCAAACTCTCTTCATAGCTAGTGCCCTCCATACCAGGAAACATCCTGGTGAACCTTCTCTGCACCCTCTCCAAAGCATCAACGTCCTCCTGGTAATGTGGTGACCAGAACTGTGTGCAGTATTCCAAATGTAGCCGAATCAAAGTCTTATACAACTGTAACATGACCTGCCAACTCTTCCACTCAAAATCCTGTCCAATAAAGCATAGCATGCCAAATGCCTTCTTGACCACTCTATTGACCTGCGTTGCCACTTTCAGGGAACGATGCACCTGAACATCTAATTTTCTCTGTACACCTATTTTCCTCAGGACTTTTCCATTTACTGAATAGTTCGTTCTTCAATTGGATCTTCCAAAATGCATCTCCTCACATTTGCCCAGATTGAACTCCATCTGCCATTTCTCTGCCCACCTCTCTAATCTATCCACATTCTGCTGCATTCTCTGACAGTCCCCTTCACTATCTGCTACTCCACCAATCTTAGTGTCTTCTGCAAAATTGCTAATCAGCCCACCTACACCTTCCTCCAGATCATTTATGTATATCACAAACAACAGTGGTCCCAACATGGATCCCTGTGGAACACCACTGGTCACAGTTCGCCATTTTGAGAAACTCCCTTCCACCACTACTCTGTGTCTCCTGTTGCCTAGCCAGTTCTTTATCCATCTAGCTAGTACACCCTGGACCCCATGTGACTTCACTTTCTCTATCAGCCTTCCATGGGGAACTTTATCAAATGCCTTACTGAAGTCTATGTATATGACAGCCCTTCCCTCAGTCAAATTTGTCACTTCCTCAAAGAATTCTATTACATTGGTAAGATATAACCTTCCCTGCACAAAGCTATGTTGCCAATCACTGATAAGCTCATTTTCTTCCAAATGGGATTAGATCCTACCCCTCAGTATCTTCACCAGCAGTTTCCCTACCACTGACGTCAGGCTCACTGGTCTATAATTACCTGGATTATCCCTGCTACCCTTCTTAAACAAGGGTCAACATTAGCAATTCTCCAGTTCTCCGGGATCTCACCTGTGTTCTAGGATGCTGCAAAGGTATCTGTTCAGGCCACAGCTATTTTCTCTCTCACTTCCCTCAGTAATCTGGGATAGATCCCATCCAGACCTGGGGCTTGACTACCTTAATGCCTTTTAGAATACCCAACACTTCCTTCCTCCTTTTGCTGACTTGACCTAGAGTAATCAGACATGTATTCCTAACCTCAGCATCCTGTCCCTCTCCTCTATGAATACCGATGCAAAGTACTAATTAAGAATCGCAAAGTACTCATTTCCCCTCACTCCACTTTCCTCCTTTGTCCTTGATTGGGCCTTTCTCTAGTTACTCTCTTGCTCCTTATATATGAATAAAAGACTTTGGGATTTTCCTTAACCCTGTTTGCTAAAGATATCTCATGACCCCTTTTAGCCACGTTAATTCCTCATTTCAGATTGGTCCTACATTCCCAATATTCTTCCAAAGCTTCATCTGTCTTTTTCCTCTTTAGCTAATTTCACAATTTCACATGTCATTCATGGTCCCCTAATCTTGCCATTTCTATCTCTCATTTTCATAGGAACATGTCTCTCCTGCACTTTAATCAACCTCTCTTTAAAAGCCTCCCACCTATCAAATGTTGATTTGCCTTCAAACCACTGCTCTGAATTTGCATTCCCCAGCTCCTGCTGAGTCCCCCAATTTAATACTCTTCCCTTAGGACCACTCTTATCTTTGTCCATGAGTTGTGATCACTATTCCCAAAGTAATCCCCTCCTGAAACTTCAACCACCTGGCTGGGCTCATTCCCCAACACCAGGTCCAATATGGTCCTTCGCGAATTGGACTATTTACATATTGCTCTAGAAAACCATCCTGGATGCTCCATCTAGACCTCTAACGCTCAGTGAATCCCAGTCAATGTTGGGAAAATTAAAACCTCCTAACACCACCACCCTGTTGCTCCTACATCTTTCCATAATCTGTTTACATATTTGTGCCTCTTTTTCATGCTCACTGTTGGGAGGCCTGTAGGACAGCCCCAACATTGTTACCACACCTTTCCTATTTTTGAGCTCTGCCCATATTGCCTCACTACTCGAGGCCTCCATAGTGCCCTCCTTCAGCACAGCTGTGATATCTTCTCTGATCAGTATGCAACTCCTCCACTCCTTTTACTTCCCTCTCTATCCTGCCTAAAGCATCGATATCCTGGGATATTTAGTTGCCAAAGTTCCCTGTTACAATATCTTAACAAACACCCCAAGACAAGTATAGGATGGGTTAGATTCTCAATAAAGCTCCCTTTACATTATCCCTAATGAAGACTTCCCGGGCAGGTACAGCAGGGCAAATTTCTTACTAATTAACCCATAATCATGACTCACATTTCAACATTAGAACAACCTATTTGCCCATACCATGTATGATTTCTCAGAATCACAATAATTGCCAACTCATTTTATATTGCAATAACTGGATAATTGATGAACAGGCCATTGATTTCACTTTATAAGTCTGAATTTGAAATAGTAGTGATTCCAGTCCACTAACATGACAGTATTGCAGTTTCATGGAATTCATTTCCCTTTAACCCTGGTCCTGCAGGAACTTGCACTCCTGAGGGTATTCACTCCAGCACTAGCTGCTGATGCACTCACTTCAGTTTGAACTGATTCACCTTTGACTTCAGTTTTGCCAAATTGTGCACCAAAATTTAATTAGAAAATGAATTAAACTATCAAGGTTTGGACCACAGACTAAACAAAAATAGGCGTGGGAAGGAAAGGTATTCGGTGACACCAAATTTAGGTTTTAAAAGACTCAAAATGACTGAAGGTAATGAAGAATTCCGTGGAGAGTTGTATAAGAATAATTGGAGCCGGGTAAGTTTTGTAAGGCTGATTGTACTCAGGCAGTGTTTGTGTAGCACCTCCCTGGAAATGGACTGTTCTGAGATGGCATCGAGCATTGTTCATTACTGGGTAATCATACTTACAAAACAGGAAACAGCTGCACGGAGGAAGTTTCAACAAACAGGAAGGGCATAAATTCAATGCTAGTGTCAAAACCAAACATGCTGAAATATAAAGGATGGTCACGGTTCAGCATGTTGTGGCTTTTTGTGAAAGAAGGCTGAGGAATTGATGGGTTCAATGTGAACTTTAGGCAGACGTTGTACTTATCCAATAGAGGATCCTTCTCAATTTCCTACACTTCAGAGAAAAAAAAAGTCCCAGCCTATCCAGCCTTTCTTTATAACTCAAACCTTCCATACCCGGTAACATCCTGGTAAATCCCTTCTGAACCCTGCTTAATGATATCCTTGCTATAACCAGGCAACCTGAACTGGACACAGTAATCCAGAAGAGGCTTCACTTAAAAGTGATTTGGATAAGTACATGAATAGGAAAGGTTTGAAGGGATACGGGCCAGGAGCAGGCAGGTGGGACTAGTTTAGTTTGGGATTACGTTTGGCATGGACTAGTTGGACTGAAGAGTCTCTTTTTGTGCTGTCTGACTGTATGACTCCATGACTGTAAGTCCAATGCTGGATTGACCATCCATAAGCAATCAAGAGGCAATGTAAGGAAAAAGCAAGATTTGTGTAGAACCTTTTCACACCTCAGGATATCCCAAAGCCTCTCAGCCAATGGTGTTACTCCTGTAGTGTAGCCATTGCTGAAACCTGAGAGAAACAGAAGCCAATATACTCCCAGCAAAGTCTCAGCACCAACAAGATGACAATGATGCTCAGGCAAAACTTGTTTGTTGAGGAATAAAGATTGGCAAGGGGTCAAGAATTGGGGCAAAATAACACATTCTAGCACATAGTGATGGATTGTTGCAATTTCCTATGATCACTAACAAGCAAAGACAGAGAAGTCTCAAATCTGCTCTGAAAGATTTGCCCTGTATCCAGTGCAGCACTCCTTCAACAGTTTGTGCACTGTTATTGGGAGTGGGTCTTGAAACTGGAACCTTCTGACTCGAAGGAGTCTGCTGCCACTCTTTGGGTGGTCAATTCTGCACAGATCCTGAACACCCCTTGATAATGGCTGGAGGTCCAGCAGTTTGGTATCAACCTGATATTTTTGATTCCTTGGGTCAGGAGCAAGGCTTATGAAGAACTGTTGCCCCAATTGTAATTGCATGAGTGATACCAAAGGAGGTTTGCGTGCGCTATAATGAAATTGAGACTCTGAAAACTTCTGAAAGCTTTAAAACTTCTTTTGTATGATCACGTTAGTTGAGACATTATATTTTTTTCACAAAGGACTGACTCTTGCACATTTTAACTTTCAGGAACTGAGTGATGACTGAGTGACCATTTGCCTCTCCCTTTACTCTACAGGAAGATGAAGATGCTGTGCAGTTTGCCAACAGAGTCAAAGCAGCTATAGCTCAGCAGGGAGGCTTAGTGGATCTTGCCTGGTAACTAATCTGTGCAATTATTTTAAATGGATAATGCATTGGAGTGAATGTTTGGAGACTTCCCTTTTTAATTGATATTAAGTCAACTAAGGTAGTAGAAAATGAAATGTAACTCCTCACTGAGTTTCAGTTCCACATGGTAATTCTGAGGCAGCCCATTTCATGTATTCCACTTGGGTTGCCTGAACTTGTCAGGTGATCACAGCAGCCATTTTGGGAGAGTAGTATCCTTTCAAAACCATTTTTAGTCCATGAAAGCCTTGGGCATTAAAGTTGAGTAATTCCACCATAATCATTAGATTACTTACAGTGTGGAAACAGGCCCTTCGGCCCAACAAGTCCACACCGACCCACCGAAGCGGAACCCACCCTTTCCCCTACATTTACCCCTTTTACCTAACACTACGGGCAATTTAGCGTGGCCAATTCCCCTGGCCCGCACATCTTTGGACTGTGGGAGGAAACCGGAGCACCCGGAGGAAACCCACGCAGACATGGGGAGAATGTGCAAACTCCACACAGACAGTCATCTGAGTCGGGAATTGAACCCGGGTCTCTGGTGCTGTGAGGCAGCAGTGCTAACCACTGTGCCACCGTGCCGCCCACATCATAATACAGAATTTTTTTTAGTTCTTTACTTTCCCATTACTTTCTTTGCTGTCTATGTTATCATAGATCTTCCCTTTTTCATCTCCCCTCCCCACCCCACTTCCATTTGCTCAAAACTTCTTACATTTCTAATGTATCTCACTTCCGTAAAGCCAGGTCATTGTCAGGAAATGCTGACTCTCTCTTTCTCTCCAGAGGTACAACCTGACCTGCTGAGCGTTTTCTTCATTTTCTATTTTATTTCCAGTGTCAGAGTACTTTTGTACAATTTGCAAGCTTCTGCCACCCTCTGGGATGGAGGGATTGTGGGGATGGGAATAAGGGTCTGAGGAAGATGAAGAGAGTAACAGTGGAAGCAAGGGATGTGTTTTTAAAAAAAAAAAATTGTCTAGATGAACACACTACACTAAATATTAGAGTGGTGCTGGAAAAGCACAGGAGGTCAGGCAGCATCCGAAGAGCAGGAAAATCGGCGTTTCGTGCAAAAGCCCTTCATCAGGATTGAGGACGCATTCCTGATGAAGGGCTTTTGCCCGAAACGTCGATTTTCCTGCTCCTCGGAATGCTGCCTGATCTGCTGTGCTTTTCCAGCACCACTCTAATCTTGACTCTAATCTCCAGCAACCACAGTACCCACTTCCACATTCTACACTAAATAGCCTACTGATCACTCTGGCACTACTAATAGCTCTCTAATAATTCTGCCAAGCATGGGAAACACAATCTTCTAATCTTGAAGCTAACAAAAGAGTACTGTTTTGAATGTGTTTGGGTATTATCAAAATTCATGTAAGGATGAGCATCTGGCTCCAGTATTACTGTTGATTTTGTGTGTTCTCTAGATGTTTCCAGTAAATCCAAGCTTTGTCCTTATAAATTCATAAATCTCCGAAGATGAGATTTTTTTTTTCTCTCTGTCCAGGGACGGAGCTCTGAAGAGAGCCAAAGTCAAAGACAGTATGAAAGAACAGCAGCAGAAATCCTACAGCAACATGATCTTTGGGAATGAAAGCAGCTGAAGAAAAATGAAATGTTAGTCCCTCCGTCCTTATGGTCATTGTTTACATCTTTATGCCACATGGGTTTTCAATGAATATCTTCTTTTTATTTTTGTAAACTGAGCAAATTTATATGTTGAGTCCCAAATAGAACAATACACAGAAATGGTAAAGATTCAAATGTGTTTGTTTTGTTTAGTTTAGTGACAAATCTGATTCGTTGGTAGATGATTAGTGGATTTGTTTTAGTTGGTCTGTGTCCTTGCAAGCAATGCTCCTGTTTAATATATGTGATGGGGTGACAGGCCTAAGACAAAATCCTCATCTTTAATGGATTTCTGAAACTGTGAGATGCTAACCAGCTTTGTCTCTGCTTCCAACTCTTTTGTTGTGCAGCTTGGAAAACACTGAGCAGTCTTGAGGGTTCCCTGATCCCAGAGAGGAATTGATGTGTTATGTTACGTGTGTTGGAAATGCTGCAAAGACTGCACTCTTGATCAGCAGACTGACCATTAATACTATTTGATAAGGGAAGCGTGACAGGAAAAAAAATGTGGTTTTTGAATTTTATCTGTGTTTACTTGGCTTCCGGTGGCTATTCTTTCCGTATCTGAGCTCTTGCCCTTTAGGGTGCAGCAGCCAATCTAAAATCAAGCCACCTAGTTTCTCCTGCATGCAGCTCTGAAATAATATCATCTGAAGAAATGCCAGTTTCCACATACAGTCAACTGACTTCCAGCTTCTACCTCACCAGCTAATCTCTCAAAACACTCTTCACACACTCTGATTTCTCACTGCTTGTGTGACATCCAGTGCTGAATGAGCAGAACTTTGCTCCATCTAATTATTGGTTCTGTCCCCTCACCACCGACTCTGTTGCTGTCACAGATTAGTGATATGAATTAGGAGTGGGAATAGGCCTGAACTTCTCTGCATGTCGCCGCCATATCACCAAGGCAACCAACTCCACCTCAGTGTCTTTGCCCACAGCTCAGCTTTGTTGCTGTTGAAACTTTAAGCTGTGTCTTTCCTACCTCCTAGACTTTTAAAAAATGTATTCATGGGATGTTGCAGTGCTGTTATGACTGACGTCTCACTGTTCACCTTGCATGGACCTGAACTAATGCAACAGTGCTGCCTATCACCCACCCTAATATCTCCCTATGTAGCTTGTGTTAAATATTAGTGATACTTCTGTGAAGCACTTTGAGACACCTCAGCACATTAAAGGCACACTATCAAAGCAGGATGATAGCTGTTGAATGTTTTCTGCTCATTCCACGTAGTTTAATTTTGGTTTTTGGGAGGGGGTTTGGTCCTGGAAAGCTAAGTGGATTCTGAAATCTGTAGATCTTCTAATAAATCAGTTGGTGCCTGATTTTACTGCCAAGATGGTGTACAGAACCACAGCAGTGGACTAGAATTTGGTGATGTTTGAAATAAACATTTCTGGAACTATAATAGCTGCAGGTCATTCTTCATCTTTACAATGAGTGGGGATGGAGTTTGTTCTGTTCTGTGTAAGGCTACTGTGGCTACCATACGTAACTGCAGCTTCTTTGTACAAAAGAAACTTATCCTGCAGCTATTTTCTCAGTTCATAACCCCATTCCATAACACCGAGAGAAAAGTAGATTCTCCTAGTTTCGTATGTAAGTATATATAAAATGCCAAGTATGATGTTAACACACAAATATTTCATGATGAAAGTTGAATTGACATAATAAAATCATATAAATACTCGTTTCTCTCATTCTTATCAAACAAAGCTAATAATTCATTCACAACGGATAAGATGAGTCAATGGGCTGAGGAGTGGCAGATGGAATTTAATTGAGATAAATGTGAGGTGCTGTATTTTGGGAAAGCAAATCTTAGCAGGACTTGTACAGCTAATGGTAATGTCCTGGGGAGTGTTGCTGAACAAAGAGACCTTGGAGTGGAGGTTCATCGTTACCTGAAAGTGGAGTCACAGGTAGATAGGATAGTGAAGGCATTTGGTATGCTTTCCTTTACTTGGAAATTGGAGTTGGGAGGTCATGTTGCAGCTGTACAGGACATTGGTTAGGCCATTTTTGGAATATTGTGTGAAATTCTGATCTTCCTATCGGAAGGATGTTGTGAAACTTGAAAGAGTTCAGAAAAGATTTACAAGGATGTTGCCAGGGTTGGAGGATTTGAGCTATGGGGAGAGGTTGAATAGAATGGGGCTGTTTTCCCTGGAGCGTCGGAGGCTGAGGGGTGACCTTATAGAGGTTTATAAAATCATGAGGGGGATGGATAGGATAAATAGACAAGGTCTTTTCCCTGGGATGGGGGAATCCAGAATTAGAAGGCATAGGTTTAGGGTGAGAGGGGAAAGAAATAAAATAGACCTCAGGGGCAACCTTTTCATGCAGAGAGTGGTGTGCGTATGAAATGGACTACCAGAGGAAGTGGTGGAGGCTGGTATAATTGCAACATTTAAAAGGCGTCTAGATGGATATATGAAAAGGAAGGGTTTGGAGGGATATGGGTCAGGTGCTGGCAGGTGGGACCAGATTGGGTTGGGATATCTGGTCGGCATGGATGGGTTAGACTGAAGTGTCTGTTTCCATGCTGTACATCTCTGACTATGACTCTAAATAGCATAGCAGTACCTTATTTTGCTTGTTCAATCCATTTTTGGCTTCAAAATAATATAAAAGCCTTGGATATTCAGTGATTATTTTCAGTAATGTTTGAATCAACTCTGAATTGTTACATTGCAGACTCCGGTCTTTTCACTGGGGTGGGGGAGTTTAGAACTAAAGGGCATAGGTTCAGGGTGAGAAGGGAAAGATATAAAAGGGACCTAAGGGGCAGCTTTTTCACACCGAGAGTAGTGCATACATGGAATGAGCTGCCAGCAAAAATGGTAGAGGCTGGTACAATTAGTCTGATTAAAAGGCATATGGATGAGTATATGAATAGGAAGGTTTGAGAGGGATATTGGCCAAGTGCTGGTAAATGGGACTAGATTAGGTTAGGCTATCTGGTCAGCATAGACAAGTTGGACCAAAGGGAATGTTTCCATGCTGTACATCTCTGACTCCTTGACTCCTCAGTGCTCACTTGCTATGTGTACTCTGTAGAATTAGTCAGGAGTAATCCTTGAGGGGATTCTTGTTTGACGTTCTGGGGCATCCAAAATAAAACACATCAGAGGAGTGCTTTACTCAGTAGTTAGTACATTTTATTCTTTCTTTAAATATCCTACAACTGAATCACCCATTTTACTTATTAAAAGTACAAGACACAAACATTGCTCACCGAGACACTGCACCTTTCACAGAAGGGCAGGGAAAGATAGCTGGGCTAATTCAAATTGGAATGGGAAATAATGTGCTCGTCTCTTAATACATTGAGGGTGTTATAAATAACCTTTTATATATATTCAAATCAACCTGTTCAGTGGTTTC
Source organism: Hemiscyllium ocellatum (assembly GCF_020745735.1). Taxonomy (NCBI): domain Eukaryota; kingdom Metazoa; phylum Chordata; class Chondrichthyes; order Orectolobiformes; family Hemiscylliidae; genus Hemiscyllium; species Hemiscyllium ocellatum. The sequence continues at coordinate 31,415,698 of NC_083436.1, read as the reverse complement.
ATTAACACCTCACAGCAGATTGGACTTGAACCCAGGTTTCCTGCCTCAGAGGAGAAAGTGAGGACTGCTGATGCTGGAGTACCAGTGTTGAAAAATGTGGTGCTGGAAAAACACAGCAAGCCAGGCAGCATCCGAGGAGCAGGCGAATCGATGTTTTGGGCATAAGCCCTTCTTCAGGAATCTGAAGAAGGACTTATGCCCGAAATGTCGATTCTCCTGCTCCTCAGATGCTGCCTGGCCTGCTGTGTTTTTCCAGCACATTTTTCAATTCCTGCCTCAAAGGGCAAGGACGCTACTTCTCTTCCACAAGAGTCCCTGCAAATAACCTTTCCTTTTTTTTAAGATTTGGAAGTATGTACAACTAAATGTATTTTTTCCCCCACTGCCAAATCAACCATGTTTTTTTTTCTCAACTATTAACCGCCACCAGTAGTTTACCCATGATTTCCGATTGATTCATTTACATGCAAAGCCCATTAAGGGCAATGTAAATATTTTTTTTCTCAGGAGCAAACGTTTATTTGTCATTGAATCGTAACCAATACTATTCCCATCAACAGTTATGAATCTGCCCGTTAGTGGGCATGAGTCTTTCAAAAATGAAACAAACTTGATTTAGTTAGGATCAGAACTTCAAATGTTGGGTGTGACGCCAAGTCTCCTGCCTCCCATGGCACTTTCTCCTATAATATAAAAAGAAAAATCATTCTTCCCTGCCAAGAATAATAATTTAGTTTCTCATTTCTCTGCCTTATTAATGTTGAAGTTGATACCACTTTTCTTGAGTAAAAAGTCTGCAGATGCTGGAGATCAGAGCTGAAAATGTGTTGCTGGTTAAAGCACAGCAGGTTAGGCAGCATCCAAGGAACAGGAAATTCGACGTTTCGGGCCAGATGGGCTCTGGCCCGAAACGTCGAATTTCCTGTTCCTTGGATGCTGCCTAACCTGCTGTGCTTTAACCAGCAACACATTTTCACCACTTTTCTTGAGCAGAGATGACAACCTCTGCTTCTATCTCAAGTGCATATAAAGAGAAAGTGGGAAATCTATGCCATTATCTAAGTTTGGAAATGGTTTCTGATTAAAGGCTATAGGTGAGAGGTACTAAGAACTGTCATCTTAAAATGCTATAAAAGGAATGGGTTACTGCTGGTGAAGCCACGAAGTATAATGTGACAACCAATACATTCCTCACCAGCAATACAAGGCACTTGTGATGCAATGGTGGTGTCTCTGCCTCTGAGTTAGGAGGCCCATGTTCAAGTCTCAGTGGCTCTAGAGCTGTGTAACAATATCTCCAAACGGGTTGATTAGAAAATATCAAGAAAAGAATAAATCAAAATCACAGGCTTGTATGCTGGTTTGATTTTAAAAACAATGTCCTTTCCTATTTGGAACGGTTTCTGTATAAATGACCATCTTGATATATGTAAGTGGCACAGTGAAGGGGGTTTACAGAAGATGTATGGCTATACTAGTCAGATACCATCCTATTCACTAACTGTTTGCATTTTCAGTGTTGCCAACTCATTTTTAGGGTTAACAAATGATTGTTAGGTCATGACATTTTTGTCAGGCTTTAGTTGTCAAGAGTGCTCATTCATTCACTCAGTGATGACCTCATAGTATTATTGCTTCACTGTTAATCCAGAGACACAGATTATGTCCTGCGGACCCGGGTTTGAATCCTGCCAAGGTGGATGGTGGAATTTGAAGTCAATAAAATTCAGGAATTAAGAGTCTAATGAAGACCATGAAATGACTGTTGCGAAAACCACTCTGGTTCACTAATGTCATGCCAACCTTATCTGGTCTGACTTCCATATGAGTTCAGACTCTCAGCAATATGGGTGATTCTTAACTTGATCCTTTGGGCATAATGGATGGGCAATACTTTCTGGCATAGCAACTGACACCATCATTTTGTAAATGAAAACAAAAAAGGCAGAAGATGAAATTCTTAATATACTCTGAACTGATTGACATCAAGCTATTTGACAAGCCAGTATTTAGACATTATGAACTCCTAGGCATAGACTGTGAGGTCCACCTCAGGTGATTTTTTCAAGCAACTAAAGGTTCTGATGCTCTTGATGAATGTTCCTGTCAGGATATTGATCCAGATGATCTTGCAGCATCTAGACTTTAAAGGAAACTGGAAATGCAAGAAATATTGAAACAGAAACAGCAAATGTTGGAAACACTCAGCTGGTCATTTCTGTATGGAACACAGAAGAAATATCAGATTAGGCAGGAGTTTTGGTAACAAACTTGTTTTCTCTGCAAAAATAACTTGCTAAAGAAACAAATGTAATTTTAAAAACTCAGTGTAGTATAATGAGAATAGATATGTTAATGAGATGATGTAGCATTAATATCATACCAGAGATGATGAAGCAAAATTTGAACAACTTGTACCTGAAAGGTGTATGAGAGAATCAACATTTATGTATTGCAGATCAAATCAGAGTTGCAGCACCTACTATAGTCAGACGACAATCACTCGTAGATAAGGAAGAAACCATTGGGGTCACACGAATCCAGAAGAGACACCTAGAGCCACAGATAACAAGTTTGCAAATGTGCAGAACAGAACTGCCAAGTCTGAAACTGTTTGGCATCGTAAATCAGGAGGTCAGAACAGTCGGGGTCTGTGAAGAGAACAGGCCAGTTGCCATTTGAGATGTGAATCACAGAACATGACTGCTCCTACCTTTTCAAACACAAGGGGGTGAAAATGGTTTATCAATTGTCATGTACTGATCTTCTGGACTCATCTTTTGCTCATTCATTTTTCCATTTTCATCATCCGTTTTTGTCTTTTAATCTCCTCTGTTTCCCTCCCTCTCTCAGACCCTTCCTTTTGTTCTTTCCCCTGATCCCTCCTATCCGCCCTTTATTTGGTTAGCAACATTCACATCGCTATCTTTTGTCAGTTTTAATGAAACATTGACCATCTTAAATATTAACCAATTGTTTTACTTTTTCTGCAGATACTGGCCAAGTATTCCTAGCATTTTCTGTTTTGATTTCTCACATTTCAAACCATCCACAGTGTTTTTGTTTTGAACACAGATTGTTCATCTCAGTGACAGCAGGACTGAAAGTGACACTTTTGCCATTGACACCCAATTGAGAGGCCATACTTGCAAAACCTAATAGCCCAAGGAGAGCACTGTTGCTGAGGGTATAACTCAAGTGTGTGGCCACCACAATGGTGGATGCCTTCAGGCTGGTGGAAGCAGTGGCTGGGACCTCCTGAATTAGGGGGAGATCCTCTACAGGTGGGGTATAGCTCTCGATGGAGAGGATGAATTGGGTACCTGGTGGGTGGCTGCAGTGTCAGGTTTCCTACTGTCACCCATAAACCACAGTGGCAGGAAGAAGTCAGGCTCCTGTCCCCTTCCTTTTCTGCAATCTTCCAGCCCCCTCCCTCTTAAACCAATGCCAAAATTCGCTGGTTTCTTTTACAGCAGTTAATTTGTTTTAAGCAGAGCTTGTAGGCTAACTATTGTTAAAGGCTGGAAAAAGGACACAAATACACTTGTAAGATCTTCATACTTTTCACCATAAAAGCCCAGAACCTTATGCTCATAGAACATTCCACCAAAGTGCTGCTGAGATTAGCTTCCACTGAAGGCAGTCATAAGGAAATATGTACGGCAGCTTTTCTCAAACTGAAAACTAGAAAAAACTGAAAGGCATACAACAAATGTTTAAAGTTATGCTTGACATTGAATAGAAAGCTTGATTAAAATGTGGGTCTGTAAATTGAATTGTATGTTATGACTTTGTTACAGTGTTAGTCTGTACAGTGTATAGTTTATCATAGTATGGATTTCCTGCAAAGCACTTATGTTCTGTCAGTTCAACTGATCTTCTGTCTTGTCTAGATAAAATCACAATTCCCCAATACTTTGAAATACACTTCTATTTATCTACTTCTTCTGCTTTCTTTAATATAGCCAAGAACTGAGAAAACTGTCAAAAGCTTTTATTCAGTCTCCACATTTTTCATATTCAGGTTTCATTGTTGTATTCTAGGACAGCTTTCAGCTGGATGATAATTTTACATGAAACATTTCACCAGCAATGTAACTGTATGTAGATTCACACACGCTCACATACATACATACAACAAATCGCTTTTATCTTTCTGACATAGGAGTGTAAATGCCCAGAATGCTTGATCAAAGAACAGTTTTTACTCAGCATCATAAAGTGAATGGAGAGATTTGCAGAGGGATATTGCATTGTGCCCTTACCATGGGTCAAAGCCCTGAAGAACAATGTTTTTAATTTATAATTCCCAAAATATATTTTTTTAAAAACTTAGCAACAGATGCATAGCAATAGACATCTGAATGCGGTCAATTCACCAATTTGGTGAAACTTCACAAGAAATGAGGAGAATTGTTTGCATGGATCATTTATCTTGTTGCTCAATATTAACGTTATTTAGTTCCTTGTACAATGGTTCTGCTCGATATTAAACATTGAAAAATGACATCTTTTTAAATCAAATGCTACAATATCACCATGATTTGATCGCGTGATATTTTATTGACAAACTGCAGCTACCATCTAGTAATTTGAATGGGAAATATCAACCAGAATTCCGCAAACTTTTACCGATGTTATTTTGAGGCTGGCATAACATTTATGAAGTGCTTCTAGATATTGAGCTATGTTAAAGACAAATTGTTAATAGATTGGCAAAAGTTGGAAACAATGACCTTTTATTGAATATTCTTCAAACTATTTGCAGAAAAATTAGCGCAAGGTTATCTGCTGTTTGTTGTCATGTGATCTTTTGTTGTGTTGCCATTGTCTTGTCAGATCATAGGGGCTGCTCTCACTTTGGGAAAAACAACTGATGGTGGTGTAACCTGAGGGCCACCAGACCTCAGGCAAGGGATGAGGTTGAGAAGGAGAGTCCTTCATGGTAACCTCAAACCAGTGATGAGAATTGAACCCACACTGTTAGCATCACACTGCTCTGTAAACCAACAAATCCAGCCAACTGAGGTAAACCCATCTCTTACATCCCTGATAATGAATAATATGTGTTTGCATATTTAATGTTAGCTCTCTGAATGATAAGAACCATCCCAGCATTGACAGACATCTTTGTATCCTCTTTGGCCACAGGTGAGGTGCCAGAGGACTGGAGAATAGCAAATGTTGCCCCACTGTTTAAGAAGGGAAGCAGGGATAATCCTGGAGATTACAGGACTGTGAGTCTAATATTCGGTGGTAGAAAAGTTATTGGAAAAGATTCTCAGGGACAAGATCTGTACCCATTGGACTTATTAGAGATAGACGGCATGTTTTATGTGGGGGAGATCTTGCCTCACAAAGTTGATCGAGTTTTTTGCAGAGGTGATGAAGATGATTGATGAGGGAAAAGTGGTTGATATTGTCTACATGGACTTTGGTAAAGCCTTTGACAAGGCTCTTCATGGCAGACTAGTACCAAAGGTGAAGTCACATGGTATCAGAGGAGAGTTGGCAACATGGGTACAGAACTGGCTTAATCATAGGAGACAGAGGTTAGTGGTGGAAGGATGCTTTGTGGAATGGAGGGATGTGACAAGTGGTGCTCCACAGGGATTAGTGCTGGGACCTCTGTTGGTGATCCACATTACTGATATGGAGGAAAACGTATGTGGTCTAATTAGTAAGTTTGCAGAAAATATAAAGATTGGTGGAGTTGCGGATAGTGAGGAGGATTGTCATAGGACTCAATAGGATATTGATCAGTCAGAAGCATAGGCAGAAAAATGGCAGTTGGAGTTTAATCCAGACAAATTGGTGGGCATGTTGTTGGAGGGAAAGGCAAGGACTGATTAGGGATAGTGAACATGGCTTTGTGCACTGGAAATCATGTCTCACAAACTTGATTGAGTTTGTTGAAGAAGTAACAAAGAGGATTGATGAGGGCAGAGCAGTAGATGTGATCCATATGTACTTCAGTAAGGTGTTTGACAAGGTTCCACATGGGAGACTGGTTAGCAAGGTTAGATCTCATGGTATACAGGAAGAACTAGCCATTTGGATACAGAACTAGCTCAAAGGTAGAAGACAGAGGGTGGTAGTGGAGGGTTGTTTTTCAGACTGGAGGCCTGTGACTAGTGGAGTGTCACAAGGATCAGTGCTGAGTCCACTACTTTTCGTCATTTATATATATGATTTGGATGTGAGCATAAGAGGTATAGTTAGTAATTTTGCAAATGACACCAAAATTGGAGGTGTAGTGGACAGTGAAGAAGGCTATCTCAGATTACAACGGGATCTTGATCAGATGGGCCAATGGGCTGAGAAGTGGCAGATGGAGTTTAATTTAGATAAATGCAAGGTGCTGCATTTTGGGAAAACAAATCTTAGTAGGACTTATACACTTAATAGTCAGGTCCTAGGGTGTGTTGCTGAACAAAGAGACCTTGGAGTGCAAGCTCATAGTTCCTTGAAAGTGGAGTCACAGGTAGATAAGATAGTGAAGGTGGCATTTCGTATGCTTTCCTTTATTGTTCAAAGTATGGAGTACAGAAGTTGGGAGGTCATGTTATGGCTGTACATTACATTAGTGAGGCCACTTTTGAATATTGCGTGCAATTCTGGTCTCCTTCCTATTGGAAGGATGCTGTGAAATGTGAAAGGGTTCAGAAAAGATTTACAAGTATGCTGCCAAGGTTGGAGGATTTGAGCTGTAGGGAGAGGCTGAATTGATTGGGGCTGTTTTCCTTGGAGCATTGGAGGCTGAGGAGTGACCTTATGGAGGTTTACAAAATCATGAGCGGCCTAGGTAGGATAAATAAACAAAGTCTCTCCCCTGGGGTGGGGTAATCCAGAACTAGAGGGCATAGGTTTAGGATGAGAGGGGAAAGATATAAAAGAGACCTTAGGGGTAATTTTTCACGCAGAGGTTGGTACGTGTAAGGAATGAGCTGCCAGAGGAAGTAGTGGAGGCTCGTATGATTGCAACATTTAAAAGACATCTGGATGGGTATATGAACAGGAAGGGTTTGGAGGGGTATGGGCCGGGTGCTGGCAGGTGGGACTAGATTGGGTTGGGATATCTGGTAGGCATGGACAGGTTGGACCAAAAGGTCTGTTTCTGAACTGTACATCTCTATGATTCTAAATGTGAGGTGATGCATTTTGGAAAGTCAAGTACAGGTGGACATTACACAGTAATTAGCAAATCCCTTTGGAGCATTGATACGCAGAAGGACTGGGTGTGCAGGTCCACAGGTCACTGAAGATGGCAGCGCAGGTAGATAAGGTAGTAAAAATGGCCAATGGCAGGCTTGCTCTTCATTTGAAGGCACATTGAGCATAAAGATAGACAAGTTATGCTGCAGGCTTTATAGAACTTTTGTTAGGCTACACTTGGAATATTGCATCCAGCTCTGGTCACCACCATTACCAGACGGATGTGGGATGCTTTGGAGAGGGTACAGAGAATGTTTACCTATGAAGAAAGGTTGGCTGGACTGGGTTTCTTTTCACTGGAACACAGGAGGTTAAGGGGTGATCTGATTTTATAAAATTGTGAATGACATGTATAGAGTGGAAAGTATGAGGTTTTTTCCCAGGTTGGAAGAATCAGTTACTAGGGGACACAGGTTCAAGGTGTGAGGAGAGAAGTTTAAAAGATGTGTCTGAGGCATGTTTTTCACACAAAGTGTGGTGAGAGCCTAGAACATGCTGCCAGAGGAGGTGGTGGAAGCAGACACAACAGCAGCATTCAAATTCACCTGGACAAATACATGGATAGGAAGGGACCAAAGGGATATGTATCCTGTAAGTGAAGACAGTTTTAGTATGGAAAAGCAAAACAAGTTATGTCGGCACAAGCTTGGGAAGGGCCTGTTCCGGTGCTGTATTGTTTTTTGTTCTATCCCAAAATGCTGCAGTCTTCCGACATGGCCTCTTGCACATCTTCCAAATCAACTGCCTCATCATTGGTTACCATGCCTTTCGTGATGTAGATTCTAGCATTCACTCCCCAAATTCTCTTGCTTCTCTTGTCCCCTGTTTAGTTCCTATTTCTTCAATTAAGCACCCCTGTCTTAACATCTCCAGCTATCCTTAGACTCAACTTGCAACTGATAAAGCACCTGCTGAACAAAAATCTGGTTATTTTGAAGGTACTTCATAAATGCAAGTTGGCTGCTGTTTTGTGAGTGCACTCTTTAATAACTTCCTTAGGTTAGAAAAAAAGACGCAAGTTCAGTTACACTGCAGTCACTGCAACTTAAAGTTGATGTTGTTCTTGACATTGATTCAAAGACTTTAATCACAAGAATGTGTTGAGTTGCTTGCTACTTCAGCTGGTGAACTTGACCTGTGTCTTTCTGCACACTTCGCAAAAAAAAAGTGAGACAATGATACTGATTGTTGTGTAATATAATTAAGGAAATCAGACTGTCCAGAGCCAGATTAAATGTATTCTGATTTCAGACGCCAGGTATGAGGTAGCACAAAGAGCACAATACTGCTGTAAAAAGGACATGTAACCCAGAGAGATCACACTTGGAGCTGTTAGGACTTACTGCAATGCGTTATCAAGAGAACATTTTCCAGAATCTCTCAATTGCAGTGGTGACGCAAGTAAATAATTGTCATTATATTTGAGTTGCTGCACAAAGGTGATTGAGTTCCACATGACCTTTGGAAGGTGGAGGATGGTGAGCGTACATTTCAAAGCTGTGTAGGCTGAAATATCTCACTGTTGAATCCCCGCAATGTAACATTTTTGGATTGTTTCATTGACCTAAATCTTGATGTAAATTTATGTTGTTCCCTCAATAATCTAGCCAAGGTATTGGCACAAACACTGAGAATGCTGGAGAAACTCAGACAGTCTGGCAGCATTTGTGGAGAAGGAAACAGACTTAATGTTTTGGGTCCAATATGACTCTTTCTCAAGTGTTGCCAGACCTGCTGGGTTTCTCTAGCATTCTCTGTTCTGGTTTCAGATTTCAGTATCTCGAGTACTTTGCCTTTTCACAGTATTGACAAGCTGCTACAACCCTTTAATGCTTTGGAAATTCACCTTTGGTGTGGAATACATTCCAGACAGAATTCAACCTCCTGCTACTCGTAGGTATAGACTGCATGGAATTTCAGAGGGTTCAGTACATTAGGATTGTCAGAGCTTTACAGTTCTCCAGGCAGTGTACCATTCCATTTTTACACTTGTTTCATTCGTGAGGGTGTGCAGGCGACAATTAAATTCAGACTCCCATTGTGGTGGGGTAGGGGGAATTGATTTGTCCTGGGACCCAAGCTTACCTCGCTCTCTGATTGGGGTACAGACTGATGTCAGGACGCTAACTTACACTTGGTCCTTGAACGATAGATGTGATGCTGACTCATTGAGGTGATAATTTGTCCTGGAATAATGATGATGATGATATTAATTTGCATTGTCATTCAGTTCCTCAGCCAGTGTTTTGACCGACATCGCTAAGTTAAGTCTTGTCATTTCTTGGCACCTGCATATCCGCACCTTCCAGCAGGGGTCACTAAGTTGCTGCGACAAACAGTTGCTCTCACTGCTCTGTTTTCTCTGTCTCCTTGACCCTGAGAAATAACTTAGAGCACAAATTGAGCGACGGTGGTGTAAACAACTGAGCAGCCTAAACACTTTGGCCAAATTTCTCAACAGGTTTCTCCAAAGCAAACCAGTGAACCTTTACAAACATTGCGAATTTCATGACCTGAAGATAGCCCAATTCACTTCACAGCACTGAATTATTTAAAGTGTAGTTGCTGATGAGTGAAAATGATAGATATTTAATGCACAGTACAAAAAAAAAATCAGCTAAATTAGCCATTACCACATATTTGATTGAGGGATATGGGGAGAATATCCCTGCTTTCCAAACAGTGCCAGACATTCCTTTACATCCTTTCAAATAATAAAACTGGACCCCTATTTACTGTTTGAACTGAACAATGACAATTCCAACAGTGCAATTCTTCTTAGTTGATGTAGCCTTTGTTTAAATTAAACTCAATGGAGTCAAAACATGATTGGTAAATTCATTGTTCACAATTATGTGCTATATGACAGTAAATCAAATTTCATTGCAAAGATACCACATGGCATAGTTTAAGGAACAATATTTCATGCAGGCTCCTTAATTCCCCATAAATAATGGAGCATAATGGAGAATGCATAAAAACAAATGAGAAAATCTATGAAACATCACCAGTCCTATTGAACACTGAAAGCACACCCGCAACCTGTCTTTCTAACCACCCTAGTTATGTCTGATAAACTCCGGCAGTAAATTAAAGTAAAAAGTAAACATAAAATACTTAATTGTAAAGAAACTATGTCATGTCTTAAATATCACTAAAGATTCTTGATTACATCTTTTTTCAGGGTTCTTCCATCCACTAACAAAATCAGAAATGTATCACAAAAAGCCATTTCCATGAGATCCCTATATTCACGGCATTAAGGTGATATGTCAATCACTAGTACTGTATTGGCAAAAGGCCACTTCTCTGCCATTTCTTGATGTCTTGTTAACATTTTCATAGCACTGGATGAGGGATATTCATCTACCTATTATGTCACTCATTAAGCAATTTATCCCCGTCAACACATAATGGATTCACTTAGTGGAATTGTCATTTCATAACCTATATTATACCTCCCAATATACAGTAATGACTGTTAGTAAAAATGGATCATTCTTCAAATTGATTAAAATCCCACAAGCTGCGAGAACGATCTGGCTTAAAAACAACCCTGTTTCAGCAGCTTGATAAGATTATGTAAATAAACTGTTTGCTATCTTACAGTGTGCTGTGGGACAAGGGTGACTCTAGCAAGAGCCAAGACTGAAAGCTGGGCACACGCTTAGTTAGGATAATAGTTGGTTGGAACCTTAGAGTGTAACAAACCATTTCACACATCACTGGTTGTTTTACTTGGCGAGATCAAACAAATTCTCAACACTAGTGGTTTGGCATGAGAGTTGCAAATTTGTATATGAGAGCATGACAGGGGCTTAAGGTTTAAAAGCTGCATGTCTAATATGAGAGGCTTGAGAAATAATGCTGTCCGGAAATGTTCCAGCACAATGGAAAATGGAGCGAATCTTAGTCTGAGCACTGTGTCCTTGGCTTCCTTTAATTCCCTTTGGTACACCTCGTGTGCAACTTCAAAATCATGTATAAATTCTCATCCTCAGTGTCAAATCCCTCTGAGGCCATGTCTCTTCCTATCTCTTTCTCCTGCTCCAGCCCAACAATCCCCCCTCCACCGTTCTGTCCTAATTCTGGCCTCTTATCCCCTAATTTCGCAACTTCAGCAGCCTACGTCCTAAACTCTGAAAACTCCCTCCCTCATCTCTCTACCTCTCTCTTCACGATGCATTTCAAAATCTGCCCAATCTAATCAAGTTTTCTAACACCTCCTGACTTGGCTTAGTGCCACAGTTTGTTTGCCAGCACTGCTCCTAAGCTCTTTGAGGTATTTCACAGTGTCCAAACTGCTCTTTAAATGCATAAGTGAAAAAACAATGAACTGCAGATGCTGGAAATCTGAAATTGAACTAGAGGATCCAAATTTTCTACCTTTCATTTCTCTCCGTTCAATCAAAAGAAAAACCTTTTGCTCTGCTGTCCAGTAGTCCATCAATTTGAAAATATTAATAGCTCACATTTCCTCGAGGCTGTCCATCTTAAAGGGACTGCAAAGTACTGCTAGGAGAACCACCTTCATATCATGGTCTCTCCCCGGCCAGGTAGATATAAGGAAATGGACTTTGTATCAGGTTTGCTTGGAAGTCTCATTGTCCATTGGGCTTCCTGGACTGTTGCTGTTCCATCTTATTTTGAAGATGGTTCTCCTAGAACAAGGTTAGCCCATTGCACTTTGGGTGTGCTGACATCAATGATGTCCCTAAAGGTGGTATATTCAACTCAATAAAGGCTAAGGCCTTTATCAATCAAAAGAGATTCAGCTTCGATGCATCCCAGATTGCCAGTGTGCAAAGGAAACAGTTTTGGTTGGACATTGTGGATTGCATAAGATTTATAGATGCAGAATTTATAGTATTATTTCATTCAAATGATATGTGCTGGACTTTATGGTCCACAGTCTCCTCCTACACATTTTCATCTGTGCCTGTTCCTTTCTTCCTCATGTCCTTAGCTAGTTTCCACTAAAATGTATTTATGCTTTTTGTTTCAATTGCTTCTTGTGGTAATCAGTTCCATTCTCTGGTTATAGAGATTTCCCCTGTAGTTGCTTTTGGATTTGTTTGTGACTATTGTTAGAAATACATGTATGATGAGAGTTTATGAGGATTGTAAAATGGATGATTTGGACAAATCCTGCATTGCAGAGGGTTTACCAATTGACTCGAAAGTCAGAAGGTTAAAGGGAACTGGGAATTGAATGCTGTTCCCAACTAACTTTGTAACAAATACAAGCTGAAGCTTTAAAGAGAGGTAAGAGATAGGTCTGTTACCTTTAGTTGTTGGACAAACATGCTTGGAAAAGTCCTAAGGATGTGTCCTTTTCATTGCCTAGCAACAAGGTCTAGATTAATGTGAAGTGTGGTTTGTTTACATTACACACTTGGCTGCGACAGTCACTGGAAATGTTTGCAAGTCAAGAAGTGCTCTTAGTCTTTCTCACTATCTTTCTCTTACTGAAGTGTTCGTGAATCCTGAGAGTTTCAAATATTCATGTTACTAGCTGTTCCTCCATGGAATATGAAATCTGAAGATCATCCCATCGTTTTGTGACTGACAGCAATTGGACCCTGTCGACAGGAAATCCAACCCATTCTATCTTCTGTACTTGAACCAGGAGCACTGTATTCTTTTTGCCCATTCCTCCTCTACCACAAACAAACAAACACACACACACACACCTATCACAAATTCACCAAGATGTACAGCATGGAAACAGACCCTTTGGTCCAACTTGTTGACCAGATTTCCTAAATTAATCTAGTCCCATTTGCCAGCACTTGGCCCATATCCCTCCAAACCCTTCCTATTCATATACCCATCCTGATGCCTCTGGCAGCCCATTCCATGCACACACCACCCTCTGCATGAAAATGTTGCCCCTTTAGTCCCTTTTAAATCTTTCTCCTCTCACCCTAACCCTATGACCTCTAGTTCTGGACTGCTCCACCCCAGGGAAAAGACCTTGTTTATTTACTCTATCCATGACCCTTATGATTTTATAAACCTCTGTACAGTACACAAATCTATGTGTGTTTGGGATAAAGAGGGATATATGTTAATCCTCTATAGTAGCTTATTGATAATCTTTTTCTTCCCCTTTCCGTAAGAATACATTTTGCCCTAATAAACAAGCATTCTTTTTTGAGTTTGTTGAGCTAACTGGTGGAAGTCTCTTTTGTTATAGATAAAGAGAAACAAATTGGCAGTTGTGTAGATTAAAGAAGGCAGCTATAATTTTGTGTGACTGTTGGAGTAATGGGCTTGATTCCCATCACACTCCTCCTGTCAGACTAGGAATACTATCTGTTGGTCTAAAAACTTTGAAAATGTAAGGTGGACATGAAAATGTTTCAATATTTCTTTTAAAAGTTAATTTTTTCTTCTGCATTGTGTCTAGTGATATGGATATTTATCAATTTTTAGGACATTACTAAGGGGTTTACAGTGAATTCTATCAGAATGCGAGTCTAATTGCTCTGACTCCATCCTAACTTCTGTTTGGTATTGGTTGTAGCAAATGGTCTCAGATGCTGCTTCTTGTAAAGAAGGTTTTTGAGATCCTTTGGGGGGAGAGAGAGCAGCCCCAAGTTCATGGTCTACATTGGCACCAATGACATAGGTCAGAAGAGAGAGGGGGACTTGAGGCAGAAATTCAGGGAGCTAGGATGGAAGCTTAGAGCTAGGACAAACAGAATTGTTTTCTCTGGTTTGCTGCCCGTGCCACATGCTAGTGAGGTGAGGAATAGGGAGACAAAGGAGTTGAACACGTGGCTACAGGGATGGTGCAGGAGGGAGGATTTCGGGTTTTGGATAATTGGAGCTCTTTCTGGGGTAGGTGGGACCTCTACAAGCAGGATGGTCTTCATCTAAACTAGAGGGGTACCAATATCCTGGGTGGGAAATTCTCTAAAGCTATTAAGGTGGATTTAAACTAATACAGCAGGGGGATGGGAACCAGAATTGTAGGACAGGTACAGAAGAGGATGAGAGTAGGGAGTTCCCAAATCAAGTATCTGACACTGGCAAGTGAGAACCTGGTTTGAAGTGTGTGTACCTCAATGCGAGGAGCATCCGAAATAAAGTGGGTGAACTGGCAGCATGGGTTGGCACCTGGGATGTTGATGTTGTGGCCATTACGGAGACATGGATAGAGCAGGGACAGGAATGGCTGTTGCAGGTTCTGGGATTCAGATGTTTCGTTAAGAACAGAGAAGATGGTAAAAGAGGGGGAGGTGGGGCATTGTTGATCAGGGACAATATTACAGTTGTAGAAAGGATGTTTGGGGACTCGTTAACTGAGGTAGAATGGGCTGAAGTTAGAAACAGGAAAGGAGAAGTCACTATGCTGGGAGTTTTCTATAGCCTCCGAATAGTCCCAGAGATGTAGAGGAAAGGATAGCAAAGATGATTTTGATAGGAGTGAGAGAGGCAGGGAGACTTCAACTATCCAAATATTGACTGGGATCACTACAGTTAGAGTACTATAGATGGGTCAGTCTTTGTCCAGTGTGTGCAGGAGGGCTTCCTAACACAGTATGTAGACAGGCCTACAAGGGGTGAAGCCACTTTAGATTTAGTACTGGGTAACGAGCCTGGCCAGGTGTTAGATTTGGAAGTAGGTGAGCACTTTGGAGACAGCAATCACAATTCTGTCAGGTTTACTTTAGTGATGGAAAGGGATAGGTGTACTCCACCGAGCAAGAGTTACAGCTGGGGGAAGGGAAATTATGATGCAATTAGGAAAGATTTAGGAAGCGTAGAATGGGGAAGGAAACTGCAGGGGATGAGCACATTAAAAATGTGGAGCTTATTCAAGGAAAAGCCCCTGGGGTCCCTAGATAAGTATGTACCTGTCAGGCAGGGAGGAAGATATAGAATGCGTGAGCCGTGGTTTACTAAGGAAGTGGAATCCCTGTTCAAGAAGAAGAAGAAAGCTTATGTTTGGACAAAATGTGAAAACTCAGGGCGCTTGAGGGTTACAAGGAAATCAGGAAAGACCTAAAAAGAGAGCTCAGAAGAGCCAGGAGGGGACATAAGAAGTTATTGGTGGATAGGATCAGGGTTAACCCTTAGGCTTTCCATAGAAGAATGATGAGAGTTAAATTAGGGCCAATCAAGGTTAATAGTGGGAAGTTGCATGTGGAGACAGAGAAGATAGGGGAAGCACTAAATAAATATTTTTTGACAGTGTTCACTATAGAAAATGAAAATATAGGTGAGGAAAGTACAGAGATACTTGCATCTAGACTAAAGAGATTGAGGTTCACAAGGAAGAGGTATTAGAAATACTGCAGAGTGTGAAAATAGACAAGTCCCGTGGGCCGGATGGGATCTATCCTAGGATCCTCTGGGAAGCAAGGGAAGAGATTGCCGAACCTTTGGCATTGATCTTCAAATCATCACTGTCTACAGGAATAGTGCCTGAGGACTGGAGGATAGCAAATGTGGTTCCCTTGTTCAAAAAGGAAAGTAGAGACAACCCTGGTAATTACAGACTAGTAAGTCTCACTTCAGTTGTTGGTAAAGTGTTGGAAAAGGTTATAAGAGATAGGATTTATAATCATCTAGAAAAGAATAATCTGATCAGGGACAGTCAGCAAGGTTTTGTGAAGGGTATGTCGTCCCTAATGAATCTTATTGAGTTATTTGACAAAGTGACCAAATAGGTAGATGAGAGTAAACCAGTTGATGTGGTGTATATGGATTTCAGCAAGGCGTTCGATAAGGTTCCCCACAGTAGGCTATTATACAAAATGCGGAGGAATAGGATAGTGGGAGATCAGTAATTGGCTTGCTGAAAGAAAACAAAGGGTTGTAGTTGATGAAACATGTTCATCTGGTGTCCAGTTACTAGCGACGTACCGCAAGGGTCAGTGTTGGGTCCACTGCTGTTTGTCATTTTTATAAATGATCTGGATGAGGGCTTAGAAGGGTGGGTTAGTAAATTTGCGGACGACACTAAGGTCGGTGGAGTTGTGGATAGTGACGAAGGATGTAGTAGGTTGCAGAGAGACATAGACAGGATGCAGAGCTGGGCTGAGAGGTGGCAAATGGAGTTGAATGTGAACAAGTGTGAGGTGATACACTTTGGATGGAGTAATCGGAATGCAAAGTACTGGGCTCGTGGTAGGATTCTTGGGAGTGCAAATGAGCAGAGAGATCTCGGTGTCCATGTACACAGATACCTGAAAGTTGCCACCCAGATTGACAGGATTGTTAAGAAGGCATACAGTGTTTTGGCCTTTATTAATAGAGGGATTGAATTCTGGAACCAGGAGGTTATGCTGCAGCTGTACAGCCACACTTGGAGTATTGTGTACAGTTCTGGTCACTGCATTATAAGAAGGATGTGGACGCTTTGGAAAGGGTGCAGAGGAGATTTACTAGGATGTTGCCTGGTATGGAAGGAATGTTTACGAGGAAAGGCTGAGGAACTTGAGGCTGTTCTCGTTGAGAGGTGACCTAATAGAGACATACAAGATAATCAGAGGGTTAGATAGAGTGAACAGGGAGAGCCTTTTTCCAAGTATGGGGACGGCAAACACGAGGGGACACAGCTTTAAAGTGAGGGGAGATAGGTACAAGACAGATGTCAGAGGTAGTTTCTTTACTCAGAGAGTAGTAAGAGTATGGAATGCTTTGCCTGCATCGGTAGTAGATTTGCCAAGTTTAAGTGCATTTAAGTCGTCATTGGACAGGTAAATGGACATCCATGGAATAGTGTAGGTGGGATAGGCTTCAGATTAGTATGACAGGGCTGCGCAACATCGAAGGGCCTGTACTGCACTGTAATGTTCTATGTTCTATGCTCTATAAGACCATAGCACTGGTAACTACCAGCTACATACAGAGGGTGATGCACATTTTACACACAGACAGCTAGAGGCCAGTAATGATACACTTTTAGACTTCTCTAAGTCAGTCTTCTTGGGACTGTATAAGACACAAATCTTGTTTTCTGTTGACTTCTATTTGCATACTTTAAGTAGATTGGCTATAATTGGTCTTGATTGATTTTTTTTTGATTGAGCTAAGATAGAGTCAGAATCTCAACGGGCGGAGAGCTGATTGATTTGCGGTGAGATTGCCAACTATTTGGGTCAGAAAATAATTATGTACTGGAACCTACGTTTTTATTTCCCCCCCTGCAGTGCAGTTAGATTATAGATGTAAGGGCACAAAACCCAAGGCTGTTGTCAAAACATGTGGTGGAGAATTCGCTGCTTACTCAGACTGGTTCTAGTCTTTCCTCATCACTGCACTGTTCGGTATGTGAAATTGGTTAATCTCGAGCTGAGGTCTGGTGTAATAATAAAGGAAAGAGGAAATGCTGGAGAAGCCCAGCAGGCCTGGCAGCACCCATGGAAAGAGAAGCCGAGTTAGCAATGCAAATCTGATGTAACTCTTCTTCAGAGGCACTGGGCACTGAACGGCTGCAGGGAGCCACCTTTCTCCTGGCTATTGGTGTGAGTGCTTAATAGGATGGCTTAATATGGTGGTCATGGCACACCAATTGACAAGTAAAAATCATTTGGTAGACCATAGAATTCCACAGTGTGGAAGCATGTCATTCAGCCCCTCCAAAGAGCATCCCACCCAAAGGCTGCATTTCCCATGGCTAATTCACCTTGCCTGCACATCCTCAAACACCATGGGCAATTTAGCATGTCCAAGCCATCCAACCTGCGCATCTTTGAACTGTGGGAGGAAACCAGAACACCTGTAGAAAGTCCATGCAGTCATAGGGAGAATGTGCAAACTACACATAGGCATTTGCCCGAGACTGGAATCAAACCCAGGTCTCTGGTGCTGTGAGGCAGCAGTGTGAGTCACTTGGCTGCCCCAATAGATGTGAATCCAGTCTGGCTAATAGGGAAAAAAAGAAGCATGGAGAGAAGGGTGGTTGGCAGATTGCTTTAGGTAAGTTCTGAAGTGGTGAAAAGTCAAGACTGGAGAGCTGTTAAAATCTACTTTGCTGGAAACTGCTGGCAATGGGGATAGGTATGCTGCCAGTTCTGAGGATTTACTGATTGGTGCCAAAGTGTCTGTCCTCTACCACAGCACTGGGCTTGTGGTTTCTTTGTATCTTGGCTATTGTACAAGGTGTTGGTTCTGAAAAGGTTAAATTTGGAGACTACATTAAGCTCCACCTGTTCTGATTATGTTAGTACCGTCTTGATGAACTTGACGTTCTGAAGGAGGAAGATTTGTCATCAATATTTTCTGATAGTCTTAGTTATTATGTCTGACCAGCCAAGATAGCTTGTAGTTATTTTGATCAACATGTTCAAATATTTTGTGACACATCTTCAGTGTAGATGGGACTTGAACACAGATCTTCTGGTCCAGAGTTAGGGACACTGTCACCGCATCGCAAGAATCCTTTAAACAGTGATTGCTGAGAAACG
This sequence comes from Hemiscyllium ocellatum, assembly GCF_020745735.1. NCBI lineage: Eukaryota > Metazoa > Chordata > Chondrichthyes > Orectolobiformes > Hemiscylliidae > Hemiscyllium > Hemiscyllium ocellatum. The sequence goes on along the minus strand of NC_083436.1, from coordinate 31,397,060 downwards.
AACTTGGATCAATCAAACAGAAGGCTATAACATTCATCATTGTATCTTCTTCTATCATGCAAGAAATTATATCTTGTTAAGACAAGTGCCAATTCTCACTAAGATGCATTAGTGGTTCATCCTTACAAGGGCTGTCTAAACTGTTTAAGGTTTACTTAAGAACAGAAAGGAAGATTCACTTGCATTTCATTAAGTGTCTGACTTTGATTTGAATCATATAATGTCTTGTGGTACAGAGGTAGTGTCCCACCCTCTGTGCTAGAAATACATAATTTCAAGCCCCACCTGCGCCCAAAGTAACGTGGCTTCACAAATTGATCAAAACTATCTAGAAAGGAAGAATCTTCACCTGGGACTATATATGTTTATTTAGTTGAGAAAGAAAGATTTGTGGCAGCAATCTAACTCCAACCATTTGCTTGCAGTGTTTGGTTCTGTAGCAGATACAACGTGGTGATCAGCAGTTGGCATTACTCATTAAATATCACAATGTAACAATGGTAGACCAAATCCATTGGGCCTAAGAGAGAAAAAAATTCAGAAGACAAGTGAGTTTGTCACATTTAATATTTTATCACTTTTAAAAATACCCATTCAGTCATTAACTGCAAATGTTTGTACAAAGAAACAGTCACAAATGGGAGGACCAAGGTAGAAGTGGCACTCTGGACTAAAACCTTCACTTCAGACCAGATAAAAAGTGCAGGAGAAGCAGTGTGAGTTAGTAACAACTTAAAAAGCTAATCACACCTGGCAGTTACAGTGTCATAGAATCATAGAGCTGTACAGCACAGAAACAGACCCCCTCAGTCAAACCCGTTCATGCCACAGGTAATCCCAAACTAAACTAGTCCCACCTGCCTATTCCTGGCCTGTATCCCTCCAAACATTTCCTATTCATGCACTTATCTAAGTATCTTTTCAACATTGTGACTGTCCCCACATCCACTATCTCCACAGCAAGTTCATTCAACATGCGAACCACTCTCTGTGTAAAAAATGTGCCTGTCATTTTTTAAAATCTATCTCCTCTTACCTTGAAAATGTGCCCGCTGGTCTTGAAATCTCCCACCCTGGGGAAAGGAAACCTACCATTAACTCTATCTATATCCCTCATGATTTTACAGACCTCTGTAAGGCCATCAGAGAAGAAGGATCTGTAGGCAACCTTGATCTGATGGTTAATGGTGAAGTGATCATTTCAGAACACTGTGAGTAAAGCTAAAAATTCTTGGCAGGCAAGGGCAGAAGCTCACATTTGGTGGTGCAAAAGGACAGAGCAAAGGATAGAGGGTAAAGAAGGAGTACTTACCATTCTCAATGCGTGTTGTCACCCTGATGAGTATACATTTGGAGGCATAGTAGCAAAGTCAAGGACTATAGCTTTAATTTTATTGAGGCTGCAGGACTGGGAATGTTGCAGGGCAAGTCTAGTGTGGATAAAAATGCAAATTAAAAGATAAAGAGGACAGAGAGCAGAAGGTATTTAGAAGACATTTAAGATTGGCAAAGGAACTGGAGATCAACCATTTCATTAGTAACTTGGGTACAAAGATTTATTGTGCATTGTACTCCAAGATCCCCCTGTTTCTGAACCCTACCTGGATTTGCACCCTCCAAATAATATGTGACTTCCCTATTCTTCCTACCAAAACGTACTTCCTCACACGTGTTGAACTTCATTTGCCAATTATTTGCCCAGAATACAAGTTAATGAATGCCCTCCTGTAATTTGTTGCATCCATCCTCAGTATTGACGAATTCCCATAATTTGCTCTCGTCTACAAATTGAGAAATGCTGCTTCCTTTTTTTTTTGATTATAGTGCTTCCTCGCTGTGTCTCTCCAGTGTTGCCTGTGGGAAGTGGGTCGCTGCTGTGAAACGCTCTGAGACTGATTTTCGATCTCTGTCACAACCCTCTCTGCTGGAAGGAGGGAGGGACGTCTGCTGTGACATATCTCCAGGATAAGTCACAGAATTCCTAGGAGTGCATTGCAGAATGCCTCCACGTTAGAAACCATTTGTTGAAAGCTTGGAAAAAAGAAAGTCCTTTTGGAAATCAATGAAGTACTGTTATCCTCTTTGGTTGACAACACTGACCAGTTCCTTTTCTTCCTGATAGACAGCTTATTCCCTGTACCATTCACCTCAAACTCATGTGCAAAATTCCAGTTGGAATACATATCTGTGCTGGTGCTTGCTGGATTGGAGTGATTGATGCTGCTTGTAGAGATGTGATTTATGTAGCAAACCTAGGGGAAGGGAACAAAAGGGAGAGGAGAAGCCAATCTGGTCATGGTCACAATTCATTTTCCACTTTATGAGCAATGGTTTCCAACACCACCTCTGATTTCTGTGACTGACGCAGTGAGCAAGTGACCTGGTTGAAAAAAAGAAAGAGCATTAGTTGTTTTGCACTGCCTTTTCCAAAGGTGCCATTTCTTCTGACATGGTCCCCTCTTTATCTGCTTAATGTTCTCCTTCCTGATCTCGATAAGATCTGGACAAAAGCTGAGTCTCCTCATTCACATTGATTACAGTAAATCATTAAAAATGATTACAAACCTTCTTATTTCCAGATTTATTTAGGACTGAGATATAATCAGAGATCGAATCATTAGAACTATATTCACCAGATATGAATCATATAATAGAACTATATTCACTGGAGTTTAGAAGAATGAGGGGGAATCTTGTAGAAAACTATAACATTTTAACGTAAACGTGATCATATTGGATTGTGGACCAGACTCAAAAGGCCGTAATGGCCTATTCCTTCTCCTAATTTCTACGGTTCCTTTTCAATAAATGAAAGGAGCTGTTAAGGGAACATCATTTTAATGTGTCAACAAAAGTATCTGTAATTGCAAAGTGGACTTATGGCAAATTCTTCCCTGCTGCTTAATGGACAAATATGGATGATTTTTTATCCTGGCATGCTCTGTGTAGGAATGTTGCTTTTGATTGTGTCCATCAGTGGTTAAAATTACTTTATTGTGAGGTTTTGGGTTGAGGTTTCCTATTTTAGCACGCCTTGTAAGAATGATGAAAGTTCTTTCACAGCCTCACCACAATACTTTTAGGATTGATTTGGATTGGCACCTCTTCCCAGGCATCCTAACCGATGGTCAATGTGACAAGAAAACCAGTCTCCTAAGCTGCAGTTGTTCAACAGAAATTTCCACTGCTCCATTAGAAAAGTGGAGGACACCTCTCATTACGTATTGACGTTATTTATTCACAATAGTGGTTCTGTGTCTGTGCAACCTTTTGACATTGAAACTTCCCTGAATTAGCTGTTACAGGCCTTTTAAAAGCTATTGCAGCAGTTACTTAGTGTCTAAGTGAAATTTGATGGAATAGGATAATTAAATAGAAATGTCAGAGTAGAGGGATAGAACTCCTTTATGCGTCAGGAATGGTTTAAAATTCATGTTAACCCTCTGCTGAATCTGAAGAATATTAAGAAATATAGGGTAAAGAAGAGAACCGCAAAATTTCATGTGGAATATTGCGACAATGCAGTTACATATCCAACATCTTGTTTAGGCGCCATTGTAAGTTTCTTAATCTCTCGTTTCATGCCACAGTATGACCTTGTGTTCATGACAGACCGGTCCAGAGGAAGATACAATCAAGAACTGTCTTCAGGTTTAGACTTCTAAATAATACCACTTATTATACATTTATACTATATATTGTGATACATGGCTTCATAGATATAATCAGACTCTGAATTACATTTCACATGGACTAATCAGTCTTTTTTATGCATCCATGTCCTTGTGTTCATATGAGTCTTCTCGTCCAAGGCATTACTTTAGTGTCTCTGGTGCATTCTTTCAGCTTATTCCAACTCCTCCTACAGTGATTATTCATACTCAGTGATGTATAGTTCCATGACATCATCACTAAATTGCTCCAGGGAACCTGATCCCGATAGGCAAGGTGCTGTTTCTTGATATGGTTGCAAGAAGGGGTACCCTCCATGCTGCCACACTATTCTATCTCCAATGGTTGACATTGCAACATCCCCACACAGAGGTCCAGCCCAGTTTCAGACTATAGACAATGATTACTCACATTGGATTTGCCAGTTCTTTCACCACATGGTAGTGGTAAGTCTTCTCACATCCGATGGCAGTCTTACACAGTCTTCTTGGTCTATGGAAGGCTAATGTGCCAGAATCTGTAGAAACATGGTGGGTGGAATCAATGAGGCTACATAGCCTCTCAATCACACTGGTATTCATGTTGTGTCACAGAAGACACAGTATGCTACAGAATTGTCTGATGTTAAGATTAGTCAGGCATTCCTATGGCTTGGTGGTTCATCCACTATGCCTTCTCAACATCATTTGAGATACCAACACCAATTTTTGTGGTACCTTTAATGTAGGAAAATATTTTGAGGCACTTGATTCAAGTCAGGATCATCAGCCAATCTTACCACATTAAGACAGATGATCAAAGAGGTACATTTTATGGACCATCCTAATAGCGGAGAAAGAAATATAGCATTGAAAAGATGTAAAGAGAGAATCTCCCCAGATAAATTTTCCTGGCTTAAGGTCTAAACAGTCAAAGATGTGAACTATAGGTGGAATGATGAAAACTGGGGATGACAAATATTTTGGAAGGTTGTACGAGACAATGGAGTTTTGGAAAGTTGAGATGATTGAGAAATTTGAAAACAAGGATGAGAATGTCAAAAGACTCTTCCTGAACTAATTGTCTACCAAAATTGAGGCAGATATGCATGTACATACCCTGATGTTTATACAGTGTCACTAAAATCTTCTGGTACTCTCTGTAGATTCCCTTTCTCTTCATGTCTGAACATAAGATGCTGACTGAGTCTATTCAAAATTATGATAAATTAATAGAAAAGCACTTCAAAACTTAAAAGTGAACTAAAGGTAAGAAAAGGGAGATAAGCTTAATAATGACTAAAATCCTTTTCCCTCCACATATATCTTATCCGTCAGCTTCTGGATGTTGCTTGGCAATTGATGCCCATTTTAAATGTCCGCTTTCTGTCTTAATATGCATTCATTTGTTTAGTTAATCCAAGGCTGGACTTAAGATGTTTCCTTCGATGATATTTATTAATAATACAAATATTACAATTATTTAGCAGTTGCCATGTCTACCTAAAGCTTCTCTAGTTCTGGACGAGTCTCTATCACATGCCACTGAGGGCACAGTTACATCAGAGCATATCTCAGAAACTCACCTGCATTATCATTAATGCCTATCTCTATGCATTCCGTGTGACTTGCCTGCACTAAGCTATGGAAGCTGATGTGGAGGCAAGACAAACATCCAAGTGTATATTGGTGTACCTGCCTGTTTGAGGTGGGTGTTTCCAATGGCATTGATCTTACCCACTGGAAAAGGCAATCGAATGCCAATCCAAATATTGCTGCCAACCTGAAACCAAATGGTGAAGCGAAAGAAAATCCAGCCTCTGATCTGGAAAGATTTCAAAGGATGTGGGATAGTATCGGAATATTCATTGAGGTAGATGATCAGCCAATATCCAGAATGGGAGAGCAAGCTCAAAGGGTTGAGTGGTCTACTCTTGTTCCTATGTTCCTGAGATTGCAGTGCTGTCCATAATTCATGGCTATAAATCCTCCTTACAAACCAGGAAAAGTTGATTGTGTTGATGTGCTCCAATCTCAGTGGAGAACCAGACTGGACCTGATGGACCAAATGGCCTCTTTATGCAGCTGTACAATACATCTATGAAAAGTATTTCCAACCATACCTCTTCCAAGCAATCAAAAATTCACTTGCAATAATGTCTGAGGTCTTCTGAGTCAGAACACTGCAATCAGTTTCAGGCAAGGAACTCAAGTATGAAGAACTTACAGTTTATTTCAGTGCATTCGCTTATGTTCTCATTTAAATGTTCCATGTACTTTTACTTCAGGTTGTGACCTGTTCCACAGGCAGGAAAATACTTCTTTCAGAGAGTTGGGCTTCTGGTCAATAGGATAACATTCTCATTTTATTTTTGAAATTACTGATAATTTGCAACAAAGCAATAGGATTTACAGTGTAGTGAAATAAAATTTAAATCAATTTATAAATCTAAAATGGTAAGATATAATTGACAGGATGTTACTATATATTAACTGTAAAATGAAATATGATTTAACTTCAGATGGTTTTGCAGCAGTATAGAATATTTTTAACTCTTCACTAAATCCCAATAAAATAGAATAATGTTCTACGATGTGCTAACGAAAGATCAGCCATATATATTAGACAGATAAGTTGTTTTTATCATATAATTGGTTCAAAAATGTGTTGTGTCTTGAGAAAACTTTGAATAGAAGAAGGAAATAGAACTAACATTGTAATTTTTACAATATATCTGTTAATGTATTTGAATGAGACTTGATTTTTCTTTCACACATCAGGGGTCAGTTAGTTGGTTTGTGATGCATCGTAACGCCAACAGAATGGGTTCACTTCCTGCACTTGCTGAGGTTACCATGAAAGAGTCTGCTTCTCAACCCCTCCCCTCACTTGAGGCATGGTAACCCTCAGGTTAACCCACAAGCAACCATCTCTCTCTCTAATGAGAGAGCAGCTCTATAATCCATTAGTACTATGGTCACTTTGCTTATTACTTCACTTTTGTTAAGATAGCGTAGAGGGCAATTCTTCAAACTGGCATATTATTACTGAAATTACACAATGGTAATGCAGTGATGATTTATATTTGTCAATTATCATCATAATTATATCGATATTTTCTATTCAGATAACCAAATATCCAATTAATTTGGAATAGTTGATAAATTTCAGATAGCAATTAGTTCTCTGGATATTGGAGTTGCTGGGTAGACTGGTATTTATTGCCCATTCTTGATCACTTGGAATGTGTACTGTTGCATCTTCTCCTTGAACCACTGCAGTCTGCAAGGTAATGTTGTTCCCATGCTAGAGTTTGGTTGGGAATTCCAGGATTTTGATCCAACAAGGATGAAGGAACAGCAATAAACAGCCAAAATAAATGGCATAGTTTGACGCAGTTACTCATTTATCAAGGCTGCATAAATAGAGCAGTTAACAACTTAAGCAAATATGTGGCAAAAATGACGAGTTGCTCCATTCATTGTAACTTACAGATTTTTCAAACGTAAAGGATTTAATTTCACACAAGGCACCAGATATTGAGTTAGATAAATTACAACAGGATGTTTTCATAAAGGCTGCAATGGGCATTTTAAAAATGAGATTCTCTCAATCAGCATGAATAAAAATCACTGGAAGTGAGCAGTGTTGATAACTCCATTAGGAGGTTGGGGCGAGGGTAGTGTTGGGGAAAGGATGGTTGAGAGGTGGAGGTGGAGAAGGAAATTCTAATAGATGAGTCATGCCCTGGGTAGTGAGCATCAATGCAGCCATTGGCCAATCTCCTACTGATTCAAGGCATCTATTAAATTCTCATCTTGTTTTCAAATCCTTCCACAGGCTGCTCTTCCATGCCTCTGAAACATCTACCAACCTTGTAACCTTCCCTACATTCCTCTATTTCTCTAACCTGTAGCATCCTCAAATTCCTCTTTATGTGGCTCAATGTCCTATCTTGTTTTATAACATGCCTTGGAACTTTTTAATGTTAAATGTAATTCTAATATTTTATATTTTGTAAAGAGGACCTGGCTCAACTTGTGTTTCCCACATGTAAATCATTTGATCATTTTGAACTTTATTAACATCAGGTGCCAGAGATAAAAGTAGAATGAGCTAAATGAACTGTTTTCCTTGGAGCGTTGAAGGCTGAGGAGTGACCTTACAGAGGTTTATAAAATTATGACAGGCATGGATAGGGTAAATAGACAAGGTCTTTTCCCAGGGGTGGGGGAGTCTAGAACTAGAGGTCATAGGTTTAGGGTGAGAGGGGAAAAATTTAAAAGTGCCCTAAGCTGCAACTTTTTCAAACAGAGGGTGGTGTGTCTGTATGGAATGAGCTGCCAAAGGAAGTGGTGGAGGCTGGTACAAATATAACACTTAAAAGATATCTGATGGGTTAATGAATGGAAGAGGTTGGAATGATATGGGCCAAGATTTGGCAAATTGGACTACATTAGTTTTGATTATCTAGTTGGCATGGACGAGTTGGACCTAAGGGTCTGTTTCCATGATGTACATCTCTATGACTCAGACCAATCTGACTTTAAAATGGACGCAAATAATTTTACAAAATGGTTCCCAGAAATCACATGATACACCTTGTGGATTCTGTTGATAATGGGACTGGACTATAATTATCTCAAGAAGACATCATGAGGGACCTTTTGAAATTGAATGACCATTTCCGAGAATGACAGAAATTCCTTGACACTATTTCCCCTGGAGGTGTGAATAGCAATTCCTACTTCACGAAAATCCTTACAGGGCGTAAGTTAAAACATTAATTACCTTGATTAAAAGACAATTGTGGGAGAAAATCCACTTCCCCATCCACCCACATCATGGCCACAAAGAACATAAGGAACCATGTCTGCCCAAGCCACAACAGAAACTACACAGAGTGCCTCAGCCTTGACCAAACAGGCTAACTAAGACACTGGGCAGCAAACAGGAGATGAGTCAAGCCACTTCCCAACTGGGGAATACACCTCCTGAGGCAGCCTGACAATGAACTTTCTAGCCCTCAGCAAGCACAACTGCTCCCAAAGCCCTAAAGGCAGCCTTGCTCCTCACGCATACTAGAACTCCACAAAGGATGCTCAGACTGAAAGGCGCCAAGGTTCCTTACTTGCAGACTAATCACAATGGAAACCCATTGATGCCAGGATGAGAAACATGTCTGGATGGCTGATTGTCCTCCCATTGATTGTGTTTTACTCTTGATTGCTCTGTAATTCACACACTACTGTACCCCTATAAAACTGCCTGTGCCCAGTGCTCGAGGAAGAAAACCCTTGATCTACCTGGACAGACTGTCAGTTTATTCCTGATGAAGGGTTTTTGCCCGAAACGTCACTTTTGCTGCTCCTCGGATGCGGCCTGAACTGCTGTGCTCTTCCAGCACCACTAATCCAAAATCTGGTTTCCAGCATCTGCAGTCATTGTTTTTACCCTGTCAGTTCGGTGTCAGCCTTGTCAATTTCACTTCTGACTTTTGATTTTCATTTCATTTCAGAAAGAGAACATTCAAAAATGTAACATCCCTACAGCGAGCACAGAGACTGATCTTACTTTCATCTTGATCAGTATCATTTATTCTCATCTTATTTTAATCTTTGTATTTTTAACCAATAACCTTTTCACTTATACTGGACTTGAATAGCCATAACTTTAGTTTTGCAACAGAATTTTTTTTCTTGTTTAAACAGAAAGCTGTTTTGATGATTATTTCTAAATAGAAACATTCAAAACAAAATGGGGGCTACATACAAGCTGTATAATCTTGTTTATGAACCACTCTGAGGACACTCCTAATGTAGTCTTAACCTGTTGTTGTATTATCCCTGGCAGGGCTTAGGCCACTGCACTGCTGATCACAGGGGCCATTGAAAGATCCTGACATCAATCCTGGAAAACAAAGAAAGAGCACTGAGAGATTAAAGAAACTCACCCAAGACATCTTTAGAAAATCAAATTTTAAAAATATGTTAAAATAAACCTCTTACATTCTCCATCTCTGCTCAGATTGTTTTTCTTTGAAAACATCATTCAATTTTTACAGTGAGCACTGCTTATTTAATCAAAGCAGATATGAACAGTGTAAGCAAACTAACATCATTACATGGACTGCTGAATATTTCAGTCCCAGCTCCCTTTGCTATTTCAGGATGGTTTATTTTCTAACAGACTGTGAATATTATGATGTAAATTAGAAGTAAAATTCATCCTATTTCAATGGGTATTTGAGTGCAATCTGAATAATTCGGGAATGAAAATTGTCTCTGATAGCATGACAGAGTGATAACTATGAAACTAATTTTTCAAATTGCTTTGAAAGATAATTATAAATGTACTGAAAATCCAAAAGTAAAGTTACGTTTAATGAAAAATACATAGTAACTTCTTACAAATAAAATCAGTTTTGAAGCAAGCCCAAGCAATTGCATTTTATGATGAATAATCAACATAATTAGTTTTACAATCAAAGCAGCGTTTTTAAAAGGAAGTAATGTCAAGATATTATCACTAACTTTGATGTCTCTTTGTTTATTTCTGTCGCAATACTATTTTTGAGTGCTTTTTAGCAAATGTGGAGGAGATTAAATCATGTTCTGACTCTTGGGAGTTACCAGCCAATCGCAAGAGGCAGCTGAATTAACCTGCACAGTTGCAGCTAAAGAACTAATGGGATTTAATAATTTATACCTTTACTGATATTAATTCTGCTGCCTCACACCTCTAAACCAGCTGCTCAGAAATATCATCTGTACTCACTGTCTAAACATGTTCTGAACCCAAAATAATGAGATGGAGAAGCAGATGATGAAGTTAATGTTAATTCTCTGCAATCGCCTGACTTCTGGAAAGAACTATGGTGATGTATTTCTTCCCTTGCCTTGTGTTCATTCCTCCTGTCCTCCTTTTCTACATCCATTTTCCATAAAGTCAATCTCAATTCTTGGCTATTCCCCTCAATTACCTCAACTATATGATCACTTTTCACGTATGATTCTCGTTGGACTGTTTGCAAGTTCTTGGACAATGGGAGACTACACAACAGAGCTCCAATCCAACTTCTCGAGATACTCATCCAACTTGTAGGACAGTGAAGTTGTTTATTGTAGCAAACAAGAGTTGGAATTCTGTTGGACTCCATTTTGAATGGCTGCTGGAGTCAATCGTAAACTCCCACTGCCATCTCAACTAATCACATTAGTTAGTACAGAAATGGAAGATGAACAGGGAAATGGAGTGGGCATGGTGTTCAAGGACTGTCAGGATGCTTTTGACAAAGAACTACTGGAGAAAATTATAAGGTATGGAATTAAAGGAAGAGCAACAATTGTGGTTAACAACCAATTGGTTGGGAAATAAATAGAGACCAGGTGTTAAAGGCAGTTTCTTCATGTGGCTGGCAGTCAGTAGTGATGTTGCACAGATATTTGTTTCTGGTCTCACCTTTATTCATTGTACATATCACGGTGGGCAACATTTCTGTACCTTAGAGCCACCTACAATACCGTTTAGATCTTCAAAAATCACAAGACATGGAAAACATTCAGACACAGATTTCTTTCTTATTGCGCTCGCTTTACAATGAACAATGAAGGTGCAAGTAGCATAAAGAGTACTAATATGGAAAAATGTATATATTTATTTGTCTCCCCTTCAATTATAGGTTGCTTCCTTACAATCCATTATTCCTTCCCAACTTGGACAATCTCTGCACCGACCTCCCTCCACACCAACTTCCTTCTTCCCTGTTCTACTTTGCGAAGTTGCAGATAGTCAAGAAGTGACTTCGGGCCCTGTTTAAGTTGCAGCAAAGGTTTTGCGTGCATTCACAGGATTAATGAATGAATAACAAACACGGGAAAGGGAAGAATCACAAAGATTGTGATGACCGTTCCACTCACCACACTCACATTACAGCACAATGCCACTACTTGAATTAACCATTCCTCCCAGTTCTCTGTGTTGCTTTCTCCAAGTGTTAGTGCACAGCAATGGCCCAGGCTCCCCTGGTCACTGCCCCCATACTTTTCCATGAGCTGCGCTTTGTGTGTCAAAGAGACACATACAACCTGTGAGCCATGGTTTGGCCTTCCTGGGTATATGCCAATGAGTAATATATAGGCTTGAAGGGAGTGGTGTTGAAATCTGAGCCCGATACTAAAAAGAAAATTAGACAACTCTTTGGGAAACCAAAGGACGCTGCAAACGGGTTTTTGGTAAACTGAAGCAATGGTTATAAGGTGACTGATGGAAATCAGCAAGTATGAAGTGATGTATTTTGGTAAACCAAAATCAATTAAGCCTTGAATGGGAGAAAGCTAGGTAATGCAAAACAACAGAATGATCTAGGCATCCAAGCTTGCAAGACAATATAACCAAGTGCATAGGGCCATACTGTAGACAAGTAAGTGGAATATTGGATATATGAAAAAGGATAGATAATATTTAACGCATTTATATAAAACTAAAGGAAGATCAGATTTGGAGGTCTATTCAGTTATCCAAACTGCGGGAAAAAACATTAAGGCAATAAGGACATACGTCAGAAATTTACTTTGATACCTGCTGGTGTGAGCTTACAAATTAGAGTCATTTTCATTAAAAAAGAAGAGTTTACGATGTAATGGAGGGTAGATAGTAACAGATCTTCCAGTTTTTGGATGCTATGGTACAAAGAGATATTTATAGCTGATCATATGTAAGAAATATATGTACCAGTATGGGAAAAAAACGTTTATACACACAAACTTGTCAGTTTCAGAATGAATGGATGCCAGACTGCGCAAGGAGCCTGGATGATACTGCCCCCAGGAGTTGTTCCATTCTGAATACCCTGGATGCATATCTGTCCAAAAGTACACAAAGCAACTGTCCAAATAAAAATAAAGAATTCCTTTTTAAGAGGGAAATGGACCAGAAAAAAGAGAAAGTTCACTAGCATAATACTTATCACTGCTTTAAGATGTTTCTAAATGTCTCACATGTAAGTATTTTGAAGTCATTCATATAAAGTAGGATAACATGGCAGCCAATTAAATTGAGGACAATGTCCTAAAAACAGTTTAGAGATAACCAATTAAATTTATTTTAAAAATAATGCTCAAATAGTGCTATGAAATCCATTACACTTGCCTACATCTATGCAATATCAAAACTTTGGATTTTCTTTTCCCTGTAGATTTAAGTACAATGATCAGTACTTACTTGCTGTGCCATTAGGGGAGTTGTAACTGTCTTTGGGTGCGGTTCTGACAATTACAATTTGCCCTGATATACTAAACGATGGGAACTGACCTCTCATTGCTCTGTGTTGCACCACTGAAAGCCATTGAGTGGGGAATGATCAATACCGCAATAAAATGTTTCAGAGACACCAATTAAAAAAGAGGATTAAGTTGTAAATCAGTGTCAGATATTAAAGTCCACGTATTACACAACCTTTTGAGATTAACTACCTCCGTTATTCTGTACTTGCCATACAAATTCTTGTAATCTTCTCCCAGAATTAAAGTAATCTTATTGTGAATAATTTTTTAAAAATAAGAAGTATTTTGGAGGACTTAACTGGTTCCATTGATCTCCTGTTTATCTCCTGTTTTATTGAGTTACTCTTAGGGTATTTTATTGTTACCCTGATGGGTTATTTGTTACATTTTTGGACCCTCTGCCTCACAGGAGTAATGGCCCAATGGTAAATAATAGAGAAGTGGTGAGGACCAAAGGTTAGTGCTGTCCAGGTCACCTAGTTACTATGTGTTACACTACGAGATTCTGCTAGGGTTTCATGTACATTAAACAGTGACAACACTCCCTATCCATGGAATATTCTGCTCTCTGCAGCAATGAGCTTGACCACAGCAGGGCAGTTAATTAGTGAGGTGGAGGCATACCTAAACCCTGCTCCCTTCATACCTCTGCCCTCACAATTCTGGGGCAGCAAGGCCATTCGCCCAACACACACTTACTTCCAACCTGTCCCTTCCCACCACGATTCCCCCAAATCTCAGATGCTACACCCCCACCCATCACTTGTCATTTTCCAACCCAAACCAAAAAAAATTAAATGAGAACAAAAGCATTGGGTTGTATGGACCTCCATTTTGAAGAATAGAAGATAAGTGAGAGCAATATATCACACACACCAGTCTTAACGATTTTTTCCTTCAGTGTGGAATCTCCATGATCCTGGCCCTCCAGCAGCCATGGCCTCCTCCATGGCACTGCTGAAAGTGCAAGAGCCTCTATCTTCTGATTGGCCTGTAGCACTTGCTGGGCGTGGCAGCATAGTGACTCAGTGGTTAGCACTGCTGCCTCACAGTGCCAGGGACATGGGTTCAATTCCAGCCTCGGGTGACTTTCTGCATGGAGTTTGCACGTTCTCCCCGTGTCTGCGTGGGTTTCCTCTGGGTGCTCTGGTTTCCTCCCACAATCCAGAGGTATGCAGGTTAGTTGAGTTGGCCATGCTAAATTGCCCATAATGTTCAGGGATGTGTGGGTTAGGTGCATTAGTAAATATAGGGCAGGGGAATTCGTCTGGTTGGGTTTCTCTTCAGAGGGTTGCTGTGGACATTTTGAGCTGAAGGGCTTGTTTCCACACTGTAGGGATTCTATGATTCAATAACCTTTAGGGTCTTGACTCTAAGGTTAGGTCTATCAGTGGCCACACCAATGCCTGTTTGGCACAAGATTCTTTGGATTTTGCTGAGAAGAGACACGGCCAATCTGTTGCCGGTTTTCCAGCTAGCATTCGAGACCCTCAAGGTACCTTAATAAGATTCTGCTGGATATTTCAATCTTCATTGCATATAGTCTGTGAGAACATGGAGCCTTTCTGGTGTAAAACAACAGCACTATGACATTACTGCATTGTGTTAAACATGCCAACAGACACCTATATTACTTGGTATTCTACATGTTCTTAAAAGTGGCACGAATATAAAATTTAAGTTACATTATAATTGTATGTGCTTTTTAACTGCAGGGGAGGCTGTGTATGAACTGAAAAAAAGAGTTCTGAGATTAGCGTTAAAGGGCTTACATAAATTGGATTTATTAGTTACTTTAATACCTGTTTTACTTTCCCACAGAGAATGACTAGAAAATGCTAAACATTTGATATAAAGGTGAGCAAAGCGAAACACAACATGTTATAATTTGGACTTCAATACTGAAAATCTGCAGATTTTATAGTATTTTCTCAGTGTTGGCACATTGTGATATTTTTCATCTTGAGAAGTATGTGCTCTTGGTAAGAGTTGTTTGCTGCCACCAGTCCGAATTTGTCTAGGGCCTATCGAGTGATTAGTGCTGGAGATAACACCACCGGTGAGAATCTGTCAAAGGGGCACCATTCTCAGATAACAAGAATGTTTATTGTATGTTAGCAATCAGTACAATGACATTTGGAGTTAGGCATTATGAGTTGGACTTTTGGGAGTTGATGCAGATACATCTGCTCCCTCTGAAAACCACGATAATACTGTTTGTTTCCACTTACAGATTGTCTGAGATATCAATGGTAAGCCAATGAAACAGGAACATCGATCCCATCATTTTGCCTAACATCTCCCCCAACAAGCATTTTCCTCCTGGTTAAGCTATTATACAAAGATATATATTACATTTAACACTTCTTCCTTCAGAGTGCTGACTTCACAAAGGAAGACAGTTTGGGAATTTCACATTTTTCTCAGAATGCACTCTTTTCCGACTTGGAAGAATGGTCAGTCTCTTACTTGAAGACCAGTGAGCCTGGTTCTGATCTGTGGATCATTTTTCTCCTGGAGGAACTTTTATTTCTTAGATATCTTTTACGATGGTTCTTATTCTCGATAGTTAATGTTGTTGGTCCATCAATTTACCTAGAACACCAATGACCTCCTGAAATCCTTTTCTGGAATATAGCTGCACTCTTGAAATAATTACTTTCTTTCTGGTAGTATCCTGGATTTCTGGATCATGTAATTGCTTTCACGCTAGAAGAGGTGGCCTCTTTTTTCGAGTATCCACAGGTTGTTTCTTCTTTCTGACTAGATATGTAGATGTTGGTCTGATTTCAATGTAAGCATATGCAGATAATTTCCCTCAAGCTGTTGATCAGGTTTGATGTCTTTGGTCACCTTTGTGGTTACTTCACTGGTGAAGTTGACTTTTTTTGGACTCTCAGTCATATTATTGAAAGTTTGCTGAACACTTAGTGCTATCTCTATCACTGGCATTGACTGACACATGTTAGAAGATGGGGTTTGAATATTTCTACCACTCCTGTAAAGCTTGTGACTTCTTTTATGCTACACAGCTCTCTAATGTCAATGTAAGTGATCTCATTTGATTCTTCCATTAATTTCAATTCTGCTATGAATCTAGGAACCTCACCGAAGTCTTGACTGGTGTCCCTTGACTGGTTGGTCAACATTGGTTTGCTTTCATAACAGTGTTTGGACAGCTGTTTGCTTCTGGACCCATTATTCTCTTGGAGATTGTCAATCTCCTCCAACAACTCTTCTGATGGAGCTAAGGTCAAGATATGTGTGTAAACTCAACAGTGAAGTTGGGTGATTGTAAACAACTAACATATTTTCAGTTCTTGGATATGCACTATATTGTTGTGGAATCTGTAGCTTTTCTACACGCCCAAATTGGAGCATTTTGTTAAAATGCAGATATCTTTTTTAATGGTAGTGGATTTTCTCTTGTGGTACTTTCTTTACTATTTCTTACTTCAGCACATCTTCTGAAAATGACATACAGTTTTGTCAATATTGTATCCCTTAGACATTGTTTTGTGCAAACGAGGCCTTATTTTTCAGAGCACTGACATAAATTTTCACCATTTGGACTCTGTGTTGGCTTGTCAGATGCCTCTTTAGCAGGTCTGTACTTATCGTATAAAGTAAATGGATTCTTGAACTCCTGAAGTGTGGTTGTTCTTCTTTAATAATTGTCAATGTGTCTTTCTGCTTTTTGCTTCAAGCACAACCTAAACAGCTTTCGGCAAAGTTAACTCTTCTTTGGACTGTAAGAAACCTAAGGAAGTTCAACAATAAACCTGATTTCAAAGCTCCACAATCCCAGTTTTTCGTTAATTTGTAGAGGGCATTAATGAAATTATTGACGATTTCCCCGGAAGTGATTCTTCTGTTAAATTTTGTTTGTTCAAGGATTTCATTTATCATCTGATTGAAGTAATTTTCAAAAGCTTCAGGTCATCTTCAAAAATATCTATAATGTCTTTGACACTTTGTTAATAACATCATTCACAATCAGGCCAACTGAATATAATCATGTATTAACTTGCTCAGTTTCAGTCTTAGTGTTTTAATCTTGTGGCAACTATGTGCCTTGACAACTGTCTGAAATGTCCAATCTTTTTGATCTGTATGGTCCTCCTCTGACCATAATCTGCTCAGAAGCAGTATGTCTCTTTTCCCTTTCTTCTTAATGTGCTGATTAATCTGATACCTATAAGGCAGATAAAGGTGGAAACCCTCAGAACATTTAAGAAGTATTTAGATGTGCACTTGGGCCAAGTGCTGGAAAATTAGATTAAAATAGTTAGGTGATTGTCTTTGGCCAGCACGGGCATTTATAACACCTTTTCCCTGTACTATCAATCTCTGTGGCTGAGTGCAAAGGGATTTTAAAAATTTAAATCATTCCAATATTGTTGTAAATCTGTTGTTCTTCTTGTATTTCAATGCTCTTCTAAATTGGATGTATGTAAAGTTTGCTAATATAGCAATGTCTGCATGACTGCAGGAGCGTAGCTCCCAACCAATAGAAAGCTTACCCCTCACTCCGTTACATGTGCACACAACATAGTATGGGAGGGCTGTGCTACTGTGAAATAATTTAATAGGGCACAATGCATAAAATTAGGATTATTAACAATAATAATCCAACATAATAAAACCATCAATTGGACAAGTGGACATGCATGTGCAATTTTTTGAAGTACAATTGATTATAAGGTGATGTGGAATTTTTAAGATATTATCTGATCTTCCAACTCATTGTTCATTTACAGTATTTCCTTTACCTGTCACTCTTTAAAACTCTACCTGTGTAATATTGTATGGAATGCTTCAATAAAGTTTCATATGGCTATTATATAGCAATTTTTAACTTTCAATGTTTTAAAATCTGTTTCATTGTAATATTGTGTCTCTTTGCTGTGTCGTGGGGTTAATCACACTTTTCAGTGTTGCCCACATTTATTAACAATTGAAATGGATGTTACTTGGTATTTCTCAGGTTTTCCTGCTTTCTGCAATAAGATGGAATTTTCTCTTCTTCCTGAGTAAAATTAATATTTCACTGTCTTTCCTGGTCTTTTCTATGTAATTTATAAACAGTTCTCTGGCTGTGTGCTTTATAAATCTTCCCACCAAGATTGCAACTTTATTACTGACTGTTGGTCCTTCCAAATCTTTAACTTGTCCTGACTTTTCTTCTTCTGCTACACTGCTTAATTAGATTTCCTTAAATTTTCTCATTTTCAGATTAAATTAATTCTCATGTCTTGCTGATTTGGTAGTTTCTGTCTAGATTTATCTTCTAATTATTTCACTCTTCCTTACAATGGAGCCTCATGGATCCTCAGCTTGATGACAGTGATGCTCATTGTGAAAGGTGAGAACCCCCTTTTACACTTCCCTGTCTTCTCTTTCTGGTCTTTGCTCCATTTTTCATGTAGTTATTCCTTTATCTTTTAGGCATCTTTGCTTTTACCTTCAGTTGGCCTAAGATTACCCTTGTATACTACGTCTTTACATTTTCCAAGTGTGCCTAGGGTTTTTCTCTTTTTGTGGTCCACACTATTTCCCCAGTGCTTCTTACCAATTTCTGAATTAAGTTTTGCTTTTTTTGAGTACTAAGCTTGCCTTTTTATAGTTTTCATGGCTGGTATTGTCTGTTCTGAGCACAGCAGGCAGCAGTCTGGTCAGAATGAATTTTTATTGAAGTGTTAGTAAGATAGTTGCCTGTAGATAGTTAGTAAGATAGTGTGCTATGTAGTAGAGTTTGCATGATTATGGCAGACCAGGAAGGACATTTGTATATGATTGCGTTTCAAACCAAACACAATCTCTCCGTCTCATATTTATCTATCTGTCTGTCATAAATCACATTTCAGGTTTTGATTGACTATGAGTCTTCTTACAGCTTATACAGTCATAAAGTAGAAAACTCACTTTTTTGAAATCTTTTACTTTCTTCTGTACCTTCTATAGTGAGGGTCAGATTTGTACCAATCCTGCAGTATTTGCCACTGCACTAGTATGTCGTACTGGTAAGGGGTGTTTGAGGTAGTTCACTGTCACTAACCCTTCTTGACTCATGTTTGGTTTGCGTCTATCTAATGATTAATGACATGGAGCACATGGCCATAGAGTGCCTTCAGAAGGAGGACTGTTTGTTCTTAGATAGGTTAGATGTATTACATGATAGCAACAAGTATCACTACATTTGGTCAGTCATAATTACTTGGACCTCTTCCCTCCAAAATCCAGAGAAGGATGAGGTAGACAAATCTCCCCCAACAGAGTTTGTGTGGTGTCAGTAAAATGGGCAGAAGCAATGAAACATGGACATCAACCCCTTCAGAACCATAATCTTATATACAGATTTCAGTTACTTTTAATGAACATACTAGTATAATAAATGTTTCCAAAGAGAGGTCAAGTTTTGGAAGATAAAAATCTAATCAAGATGTTTTGATAATATCCTAAATGGTGATGGTCAAATGATGCGACCTCTATTCATGTTCTGAATTGTATTGTTCGATGAAAAAAAATAAGAAAACTCTTGGATATTTATAACAGATTTTTCAGCATTGGTTTGTGGGAACATCTTTAAACACAATGAACCCGTGTTTCTCTTTCACAGAGGGATCAGCATAGGCTTGTAGGGCTGAAGGGCATGTTCCTGTGCTGTAATGTTCTTTGTTCTCTTTGTGTGCATTCAGTATTACGCACAACTCTTGTGACACGAGGTAATACACAGAGGCCTAGAACTCAGTTCTATTGTTAACCAAATTTTAGGGTATAACTTATTTTATTCTTTCATGAAATGTGGGTTTCACTGGAAAGATCAATATTTTTTGCAGTCCATAACTGCGATTGAAGTCTGTGGCTTGCTCGGTCATTTTCAGAGGCCAGTCAAGAGTCAACCATAATGCTACAAATCTGAAATCATATGGATTAGGGTTTCTGAAGGAAAGTATTAGTGGATTAGATGAGTTTTTGAAATAAACAATGAAGTTATTGTGGTCACCATTATTGAAACTAGTTTCACATTCCAGATTTGTTAACTGAATTTAAATTCCACCAGCAGTCCACCATATCCTCACAGCATTAGCCTCTGGATCATTAGGCCAGTAACAGTAACTTCTCTGCCTATGTATGGTGGGCAGGGCATGGAAACTTGTCGTAAGCTGGACAGATATCACCCATGATATTCTACTTGACCTTTGGCGGCACAGTGGCACAGTGGTTAGCACTGCTGCCTCACAGCACCAGAGAACTGGGTTCAATTCCTGCCTCAGGCGACTGACTGTGTGGAGTTTGCATGTTCTCCCCGTGTCTGCGTGGGTTTCCTCCGGGTGCTCCGGTTTCCTCCCACAGTCCAAAGATGTGCGGGTCAGGTGAATTGGCCATGCTAAATTACCCATAGTGTTAGGTAAGGAGTAAATGTAGGGGTATGTGTGGGTTTCGCTTCGGCAGGTCGGTGTGGACTTGTTGGGCCGAAGGGCCTGTTTCCACACTGTAAGTAATCTAATCTAATCTAAAACCTTACACTTAAAGGACATCGACTGGCACCATTACTCTGCCTCGATCACCAGAGTAACAGCCCAACTTGCTGCCAACCCTAGCGAAGCATCCAATGTCCTTTCCCCAATTGCTGTTTTCCTGGCATCTTCCCTTTCCGAGCTATTCACCCTCACTAGTCATCTCATCTGACTCTATCTGGACCTGGAGCAACAAATTGGCAGCAACTGAAACCAAGAACCTCTTCACTGGGTCCTAAGCAAACTCCACCTGGGAAAAAAAACACACCTGCTATGCTGGGTCCTGAGCAGGCCCTCTGTAAAAATACACTAAACTGCAACCTACCTGTCCACAGGGTCCGAGGAAGGATCACTTAATTGGAAGCAGTCACAATCCACTCCATCAGACCACCAGACCACTCAAATGTAAGAAACCTGCAAGGAAGCAGGGTAAGCGTGCTGGCCTGCTAGTAAGACTGAGACTACATGGTTTCAAGATCCCCTTCCTAGCTTACTCCTAGCAAATGTACAATCTCTGGAGAACAAGCTGGATGAACTCGGATCACGGCTCAGCTTCCAGCGTGAACTGTGGGATTGCTGCACACTCTGCTTCACAGAAACCTGGCTCAACCCATCCATTCCCTACTGCGCAGTTTGCTGATAGGTTTTCTATCCATCGTATGGACCGTACAGCATCCTTGGGTGAGACAAAGGGTGGAGGGGTTTGCTTTCTAATCAACAACTTGTGGTGCATGGACATTGCAACCCTGGGCAGCCATTGTTCCCCAAACCTTGAATTCCTCACCATCAAATGCCGCCCTTTCTATCTAGCATGGGAATATACCGCCACAAGCAAAGGTTGAGGAAGTTCTGGATGTGCTGTACTCCACCACTAACACCCTGAAGATAGAACACCCTGAGGCCCTGTTTATTGTGATTGGCAACTTCAATCAAACCAATCTAAGGAAGGTATTGCCCAATACCACCAGAACATTACCTGCCCCACTAGGGACCCGAACATTTTAGACCACTGCTACCCCACTGTGAAAGATGCCTACCGCTCCATCTCCCTCATTTCAGGAACTCCAACCATAATGCCGTGCTCTTCTCCAGGCACAGGCAAAAGCTCAAGCAGGAGACCTCCTTGTGGATACAGGTCCTCACTGATCAGAGAAGGCAGAGGATCAACTCCCCTGCTGTCTGGAATTGGCTGATTGGGCCATGTTCAAACAGTCCGCAGGTACCTTGGATGAGCACGCCACCACTGTCACAGACTTTATCAGCAAGTGTACAGAGGACTGCGTACCGAGGAAGTCAATCCAGGTGTTCCCCAACAGGAAACCCTGGATGAATCAGGACATACAGACCCTGCTAAAAACCAGGAGTGAGGTCTTCAGATCAGGAGACCCACTCAAATATAAGGAATCCAAGTATGACCTTCTCAGAGCCATTAAGACAGCCAAGGACCAATACTCATCCGAACTAGAGACCCAGATGGACACCTGGTGACTATACCAAGGATTGAATGACATCACAGGTTCTGTAATGAGACAGTGAAAGATAGCAGATATCACTCTCAGATTGTCTCAATGCCTTCTATGCTCACTTTGAGCAGAATTCCGGTGGAGAGGTAACACCTATTCCAACAAGTCCTGACGAATCTATCCCAATAGTCACTGCATAAGAGGTCAGATCATTTTTCCTTTTTGTGAATTCAAGGAAAGCGATGGGACCAGACGGAATACCAGGCTGTGCACTCAGAGCATGCGCAGATCAACTGACAGAGGCCGTCTCGGACATCTTCAACCTCTCCCTGCAGCAGGTCACTGTCCCTGCCTGTTTTAAGAGGGCCAACATCATCCCTGTGCCTAAGAAGGTTCATGCAGCATGTCTCAATGACTACTGCCCAATGGCCCTAACTTCAGTGGTCATGAAGTGCTTTGAAAGGCTGGTCATGGCATTAATCAACTCCAGCCTCCCCACTACTCTTGACCCACTCCAATTTGCCTATCAGACCAACAGACCCACGTCAGATGCCATATCACTTGCCCTTCACGCCTCCCTAGAACATTTTGACATCATGTTTTCTGAGGAAGACTCGCTCAATCTGAGATGTTGACTCTGATTTCTCTCCACAGATGCTGCCAGACCTGCTGAGCTTTTCTAGCAATTAATGTTTTTGTTTATAAAATGGCTTGTTTGAGGGAATGAAGATCCTACTCTCAATCCTATTTCTTATACTTATGAGATTTACAAGGATATTGAAGGATTTGAGCTATAGGGAGAGGTGGACAGGCTGGGCTTTTTTTCCCTGGAGTGTCGGAGGCTGAGGGGTGACCTTATAGAGGTTTACCAAGTTATGAGGGACATGTATAGGATAAATAGACAAAGTCTTTTCCCTGGAGTCGGGGCATCCAGAACTGGAGGGCATTGGTTTAGGGTGAGAGGGGAAAGATAGAAAAGAGACCTAAGGGGCAACTTTTTCATGCAGAGGGTGGTACGTCTATGGAATGAGCTGCCAGAGGATGTGGTGGAGGCTGGTACAATTGCAACATTTAAGAGCATTTAGATGGGTATATGAATCGGAAGGGTTTGGAGGGATATGGGCCAGGTGCTGACAGGTGGGACTAGATTGGGTTGGGATATCTGGTCGGCATGGACAGGTTGGAATGAAGGGTCTGTTTCCATGCTGTACATCTCTATGACTCTATGAGACTCCAGCAAGTATCTTATGGGTGGGTGAAGTTGGGGCAGTTGCAGTGTCGGGAGTCCACCCTACTTGTGATGGAGCTGACGTTGTACTAGGGGCACAGAGGCTGAACAGGATTGTCAAATTAGATGAGGACTTGGTATAATTGATCTCCTCCTGAGCCTTTTCACTGGACTTGCAGCACATGCTGCAGCAGGATGAGCTTAATCTGTGTTTTAACATGTACAGTTATCATTAATTCTTGATAATTGTGCATAACTCTTTAGATAACTTTTTCTGATTGATACATAAACAGGTATTGAAAGGATTTATCAATACATAACTAATACATTGTGAAACATAATTAGATTATGTGTTCAGAATGCTAACACCAGTGCCCATGTCTGTTCCAGGTGATGTATAGTGTGATGCTGAGATTTCACATATAATCTTGCAATGCAAACTATGAATGTGTGACTATTTTGAAATCTCAATCATTTTCCATATGCCAGGAGCTGGGGTAAACAGCTGGAGTGACCTGGTTGACTGCTGATGGAAGCTACAGAACTATTTAATGCCACTTTTTAAAAAAAAACCTTGAACACATTTTATCGAATTACGGTAAACTTTACGAATCCCATTGCATGTTTCATTAAAATAAAATTACATTACAATTATGATTAATTAGATTAAACTTATGAAACTGTGTATTAGTTGCATCAGAGAAAAAGGAATGATGGATGGCGAAGGCTGGTGATAAATGAAGAAAGCGACCAAACTAAATTGAATGTGTATTCATCCGTTCTCTCTTCATAAGTAATGATAAATTGAGCATGTCACATTTAACAATAGATGTCTGGGTTTAAATACAATCTCCACTTCTGGTTTCTAATGCACTACGGCAGGGATCACAGTCCAATGTCTGCATGACTGCAGGAGCACAGCTCCCAACCAATGTAAAGCTTACTCCTCACTCCGTTACATGTGCACACATCGTATGGGAGGTCTGTGCTACTATGAAATAATTTAATAGGGCACAATGCATAAAATTAGGATTATTAACAATAATTATCCAACATAATAAAGCTATCAATTGGACAAGTGGACATGCATGTGTAATTTTTTGAAGTACAATTGATTATAAGGTGATGTGAATTTTTAAAGATATTATCTGATCTTCCAACTCATTGTTCATTTGTATTCCAGGAGCTAAAGCATTTAGCAGATGCCCTGTAATACCTGAAGAAGGAAGCATATCCAACTTGAACAAAAAAAGTAAGGAAGGGTTGGAGGATGGGTCACTCAACTCAAAACGTGAACAGATTTCTCTCCACAGATGCTGCCAGACCTGATGAGCGTTTCCAGTAATTTCTGTTTGTGTTTGTTGTTGTTGAACATGAGACATGTATAGAGAAGCGAGACTTTGGTGATACCGTGGTGCAAGAGTGACAAAGAGAACCACAAGAATCTAAACCCAAGTGTAGACAGATGAACACCAAGGACTAAATCTAGGCTGTTCTCTTTTGCAGCAGAATAGATGCTCAAATTGATACGTTTCAAACCGACTGGACCCACTAGAATATTCTGTCAAAGAATAACAAATCAACATTTTTGTAAATAATATATAAATCAATAACAATATGCGTTTCACAAGTTTTTGGTGCAAAAGAAATGTTCACATTGTGAAACTGAGTGCAAACATTGTCAAGGGTTGCAGTTAGTTTGTGACACGTGAAAACGTGAAATACCTGAAGCTTTCTGAGAAACATTGACAAGGTTTCTTGGTGTCAGTTGCCAACTCCCAAATATGTCTCATTGACTATCAAAGCATCTGATGGACGAGTTTCTCCAGGATTCTTCAGGGCATTTCCTGCCTGTGTTCTTTGTGCTTCATCTTGCTTGTGCATGTTGTTTAAGTGAAAGAACTGCCCACAGGCCAGTATCCCATCACCAAGTCACCCTTTATTTACTTACGCACAGTGCACTGCTGTGACCGTGCAGCTCAGAGTAAGTACCCTGAACCGAGGAGATTCTCATCTCCTGGTTGTATTTATTTTACCAGACTCACAAAATCAATCACAGAACAGCTGAACTCTGCAATACCAATGCTTGGCTTTGAGTGCCATATACATGCTAAAATACAAGTCCTTCTTTCTGTTGAGGGAACCTTTCATTTTTGTGAGGTGCTAGACCTACCACAATAAAAAACTTGAAAGGAAAAACATGCTGTAAAAAATCTTCAAAATCTATTGGCACAACTATGTGAAATAACTGCCCAGAGGCTGGTATCCCATCACCAAGTTGCCCTTTATTTACGTGACCAGCCAGCTCAGAGTCAGTCACCTGAACTTAGGACATTCTCATCCCCTAGTTATATATTTTTTATGCACCCATGTTTTGTGTGTGTGTAGGTGTAAGGTACAGTGAATGAATGACGAGTGCATAAAACTTTATTCATATTCCACCACCAGAAAGAAAGGACTCAGCTAAGTGGCCAGTGACAAGCCTTGCCCTCCTCAACAAAGGGTAATGCTGAATGATCAAAAAAGTGAGGGGGGGGGTGGATTAAATCAAAATGGAGTCAGAGAGGGAAATAAAGCATTCCACACCCTGCGGTGCCTATCTCTCCCTGAACATCTCAAGGGTGGCACAGAAGGGGAGAGGGGCAAGTATTTTGGCACTAACAATCCCCTCCACGGCCCGCTGTTTATGACCAGTTTGGCCAGGCCCAGGAGCAGACCCATGAGGAGATCCTCTGACCTGGTTATATCTATTATTTTAATTTTTTTTCATTTTCCAGCACAAAGTCAGTCGCCTGAACTGAGTAGATGTTAATTTTCTGATTACATATATTTGTTTCTTCTTTTTCCCCCGTACTACCACCTAGCATTAGTAGAGCTTATATTTTCCCCAGCACCCATGTTGTGTGTGTGCAGGTGTAGGACCCAGTGAAGAACAAGTGCATAAATCTTTATTATATTCCACCACTACCAGGCAGGAAGGAAACACCCGAGTGGCCAGTGACAAGAAGTGCCCTTCTCATCAAAAGGCAATGCTGCGTGATCCAAAAGTGAAAGGGGAGGGCAGGGATTAAATCAAAATAGAATTGGAGGGGGAAATAAAACATTTCACACCCTACAGTGCCCACGTCTCCCTGAAAACCTCAAGATTGTTGGTAGACATTGTGTGCTCCTCCTCTAAGCACAACCCGGCTCAAAGGTAACCATGGAAGAGGGGCAGACAATCAGCCATAACGACGCCCTCCATGGCCCACTACCTGGGCCTGCTTTTGGCCAGGCCCAGGACAGCCTTTGGCCTTGTTTTTTTTTCTTTCATTTTTCTTTTTTCTCCCCCCATCTCATGTGTGCAGGTGTCAGACACAGTAAAAAACAACAAGTGTGTAAATTTTTATTTATATTCCACCACCAGGAAAACAGGAAACACCTGAGTGTCCAGTGACAAGCAGTGCCCTTCTCAGAGGGCAATGCTGTGTGATCAAACAGTGAAAGGAATGGCAGGGACTAAATCAAAAGAGAGTTGGAGGGACAAATAATACACTCCACTCCCTGCGGTGCCCACCTTTCCCTGAAAATCTTGAGGGTTTTAGTGGACATCGTGTGCTCCTTCTCCAGGGAGACCTGGGCTCTGATGTAACTGTAGGAGAGGGGCAGGCAATCAGCCATAATGACCCCCTCCACGACCCACTGCCTGAACCCGTTTATGGCTAGGCCCAGGAGCAGACTATAAAGATCCTCTGATATGATTATA
Organism: Hemiscyllium ocellatum; assembly: GCF_020745735.1. Lineage (NCBI taxonomy): Eukaryota > Metazoa > Chordata > Chondrichthyes > Orectolobiformes > Hemiscylliidae > Hemiscyllium > Hemiscyllium ocellatum. The sequence continues at coordinate 31,370,169 of NC_083436.1, read as the reverse complement.
TATTTTATTAAACAGTGTATTGTTTGCAAAACAATTAACATTAACAGCCATATTCAAAGAAAGAGCAATTTTACAAGGGAGAGGAATGGCAAAACCCAGCCCCAAATCCCACCGTTCAACCAGTTTTCAGTGAAATGAGGACAAACTTCAAATCCCCGTTTCGATTACAAAACATTTGTACATATAAGACAGTCCAATTAGAAACAGTGCATACAATACAGACCCCCAGCAACCCACCTGTCCCTGCCACCTTCTGGGAGCTCTAAGGCAGCCCGCCCTGACACACTTTCTGACCATCTCTAGGACAACCCATCCTACTTCGCCAATACCCCAGGATGATAGCGGTCAGGATGGCCTACCAATCTTCAGGCTTCCCTAACTACCCTTTGCACCTTCTGGTCACCTATAGGACAGCCCACCCTGGCACCTGCCCAGGGTGACAGTGCTGATAACAGCTTATCTGCCGTCTGGCACTTGGTCTGCCCCTACATACCATCAGGCTCTCACCCACCCCAATGAGCCATCTGGCCTGTGGAATGCCCTGACACCTTCTGGCCATCTCTAGAACAGCCCATCCCCTTCCCTGGGATGGCAGCACACAGGGCAGCCCTCAAGCCTCCCAAATCTCGGCCTGCCCCTACATGCCTTCTGGCTCTTGGTCACTCTGACACCTTTTGACAACTTCTATGACAGCCCGTCCTGATCACCCCTTCTCAAGAAGAAGGAATGGTCTACCCACCTTCTGGCTTTTGGGGTGACTGGCATTGGAGTGGCCTACACACCTTCGGAACGGTCTACCCACCTTCAGGTTCACAGGATGACCTACCCACCCTTCGGGTCTCTGAGTGACAGCTTTCAGGATGACCTATGAGTCTCCCAGCTCATAGTAAGACCTGCCAGACCCAGAGACACAAGACAGTGTAGGTGATAAACACAACAAGTAACAAGACAGTCCTTTCTGTTAGAGTCAATTATCATAAACAGTTCTCTTCAAAATGTAGAGTCCATTTGATCAGAGTACTCCAGTATACAAAATGTCTTGTCAGAAATGGGGTCCATTGCTAAAAACACAGTCTGCAATCAAGGGCAGAGTCCACTCCTGAAGGCAGCAAATGGACACTTCACAGCAAACAGGTGTTCAGACTCCATAGAGTCCTGGCCGATCCTTGGAGAACCAGGCCCACTCACGGGAACACAGTGCATTGTAAGGTGCAGTTAACTCACATGGGTTTGGTCCATTCCCAAAGGTAGGGCCATCTCTCAAACTCCAGGATATAGCAAGTGCTCACCTCCCAGTGCACACACAGATGTTCAGTCTTTGTAGAGGCCTAATTGTAGGGTCAGGCCTATGCATGGGAACGGCTCATCTGGTAAGATGGATTTTCTCACAAGGGCTCAGCTCACATACAAAAAACAAAGAAAACTAGAGTCCAAGGGCTAAGCCCTTCCACAAAATCATTGCCCTTTTCTCAAAGTAAAAGAGTGACACGCAGACTGTAACCAGCCATTGAAACAACAGTCCCCTATTCAGAACAGTTATACCTGAAACACATTGGCTGTGTGGATCAGACAGTTTAGAAATCAGTGCTCAGTAAAAAAGGAGCACAAGTTAACAAACTGGCTAAATAATTCAGCTAGCTCAAGAATCAGGTAGCCCTCCCCCCCACCCCCCCAAAAAAACAGAAACCAACAGCAGCAGTAACACTGCCTGTAGCACCAGCCAACACAGAGTCAATCCCCTAAACTGAGGAGATGCTTAATCTCCTGATTACACTTTTTATTTTATTAAACAATACACAGTTTACAAAACAATCAACATTAACAGCTGTATACAGAGAGACAGGCCCCAAACCCTACCGTTCAATCAGTTTTCAGGGAAATGAGGACAAACCTCAAATCCCCATTTCAATTATTACAAAACAGTAAGTACATAAAAGACAGTCCAATTACATAAATACATAAAATACAGACCTCCAGCAACTCAGCAAGCCCCCCCTGTCCCTCCTGCCTTCCAACTCAAAGGCAGCACCCCCCCCACGCATCTTCCGGCTCTTGGTCCATCCAATGCCCCTTCCGGCTCTCGGTCTGCCCTGACACACCTTCTGACCACCTCTAGGATGGCCCGTCCTGCTTCCCAACACCCCCCCAGATGACAGCGGTCAGGATGGCCTACCCACCTTCAAGTTTCCGTAACCGCCCTTCACACCTTCCAGCCACGTCTAGGACAGCTCGCCCCGGTACCTGCCCAGGGTGACAGCACTGAGGACGGCCTACCCACCTTCCAGCTCTCGGTCTGCCCCTATGTACCATCAGGCTCTCACCCACCCCAATGTGCCATCCGGTCTGTGAACTGTCCTGACACCTTCCGGCCACCTCTAGGACAGCCCATCCCTTCCCTGGGACGACAGCATGCGGGACATCCCACAAGCCTTCGAGATCTCAGCCTGCCCCTACACACCTTCTGGCTATCGGCTGCTCTGATGCCTTCCGGCCACCTCTAGAACAGTCCGTCCCGATCACCCCTTCGCAAGATGACAGCACTCAGAATGGTCTACCCATCTTCCGGCTCTCAGGGCAACTGGCATCGGGGTGGCTTACCCACCTTCCGGCTCTTGGAACAGACTAACCACCTTCAGACTCACAGGATGGTCTACCCACCCTCCGGCTCTCTGGGTGACAGATTTCAAGATGACCTCTGAGCCTCCCAGCTCACAGTAAGGCTTGCCAGACCCAGGGACACAAGACAGTGTAGGTGATAACCCCAACAAGCACAAGACAATTACTTACCAACAAACAGTCCTTTCTGGTACACAGTCCGTTACCATAAACAGTTCTCTTCAAAATGTAGAGTCCCTTCCAAGGATCAGAGTCCACTCCAGTATACAAAGTGTATTGTCAGAAATGGAGTCCACTCCAAACTGTGGAGTTCATTGCTAAAAACAGGGTCTACAACCAAGGGCAGAGTCCACTCTGGAAGGCAGCAATTGGCTACAGATGTTCGGTCTCCATAGACTCCTGACCCATCCTTGGAGAACCAGGCCCACTCACAGGAATACAGTACATTGGAAAGGTGCAGTTAACTCACAGGGGCTTTGATCCACTACCAAAGGCAGGGTCAACTCCCAAACACCAGGATCCAGCAAAAGCTCACCTCCCAGTGCACACACAGACGTTCAGTCTTTGCAGAGGCCTAATCCTAGGGTCAGGCCTACCCACAAGAACAGCTCATCTGGTAGGATGTATTTTCTCACAAGGGCTCAGTCCAGACACCAAAAAACAACAAAAACTAGAGTGCAGGGGCTAAGCCCTGTCACAAAAGCAACATTGTCTTTTTCTCAAAGGAGAAGAGAAAAGAGCTGTAACCAGCCAATGAAACAACAATCCCCTAATGAGAACTGAGTTACACCTGAAACGCACTGATTGTACAGATCAGGCATTTTAGAAATCAGTCCTCACTTTAAAAAAAAAGTACCAGTTCACAAACGGGTTAAATAATTCAGCCAATTCAGGAATCAGGTTTTTCCCCCCAAACTATCTGAATTGTGGATATTCTCAGGAAGTTGATATGTTTGACCAAATAATTAGAATGCTAAAGGCTTTTTTTTTGAGTTGCTGCAGGATGTCAAAAATAGGAGTTCTAAAATGATCCAGATTAAACCTAACCATTTATTGTCAAGCATCAATTTTAATGAATCCTCAAATTCCATTCTCAAATTGCCTGTGGCCACACAGCAGAGATTGCTGAGCAGTCAGCACAATTACACTGATCTCTACCTTAACATCAACCTCAACCTCAACCTGTGATGAGATAAAGCTCTGTTCCTTTCTATCACATTGAATTGTTTGTAGGAGTTGCTCTGGATAACTCATAGCCCTCAGAACACTGAGGAATTCTTTACATTTGGATGTGGAATAAAAGACTAAAGATTTCCTTTAGAGTGCGTAGGTGATTGGGCTGGCATCAAAGGAAAGTTACAACACAGGGGAAGTGGAAGCTAATAAACAGTGAGGATGCACAGCAGCAAGTGAAGGAATTGCTGAACTAATGTTGAAACAGTTTTGTCCCTTTGTGTTAATTTACTTTTGCCATCCAGGCACAAAACGGCATATCAAATGTTGCAAATGCAAAATAGTACAAGTTAAAACCGAATGGTAATGGCTTTATGTTGCATTCACTGATGAAAGACTATTTGGAATTGAAAGCCGTGGAGAGATTTTTGAGAGTTCCTAATCAAATACATGGCTGCGCTAAAAATTTCATCTGTACTCTGAATTTTTCTCTAAAACACAGAAATCCATTTTGTCAGGTGTTACACAGGATAGACTCCTGCTGGTTAAATGGGGTCGAAAATCTTGTTCCAGTTTTTGAAATAACCTTACCCAACCAACAGCGACCTGAAAGCTTTAGTGAATTACAGGAATTCAGTCAGCTTTAGTGCAAAATTCATCGTTCCGCAGTTCAAGATCTTGCAGAAAGGTCCTTTACTCATCCTAACCATTCATTTGTGCACTACACGCCCCCAGGGACCATTTTGAAAGTGCTGTTCTTTCTATGCAGGTGGTTATTAGCCACCATTCTACAACCACTGGGTCTGGCTGCATCCAAAGTGCTTTTTAATGCAGGAAATGTACTTCAGCAATGCCACACAGGTCACTTTGCAAGTAACATTTCATAGAATTGATTCACGTTCAGCACAGTGAATGGAGAAGAGGTGACCATTCCAGACATTCAGAGACTAAGGGAAAAATGTCATACAGACCTTCATAAGCTGAAGCAATGATTGTGCAAGCATCTTGTTTCTCCTCTTCTGAAACAAAATACCATAAAGAAGCAATTTCTATTAAACTTGTTTTCTTATGGTGGCTCAGTGGTTAGCACTGCTTCCTCACAGCACCAGGAACATTTGTTCAATTCCTGCCTCTGGTGACCGTGTGGAGTTTGCACATTCTCCCTGTGTCTGTGTGGGTTTCCTCCCACGATCCAGAGATGTGCAGATCAGGTGAATTGGCCATGCTAAATTGCCCATTATGGTCGGGGTAAATGTAGGGGAATGGGTCTGGATGGGTTACTCTTCAGAGGGTTGGTGTGGACTTGTTAGGCCAAATGGCCTGTTTCCATATTAAAACAAATTTCTTCAACAATTTTGTTATTTGGTGAATGCAAATCCTCAAAGTCTCCACATTTGCTGAATATACGGTCATTAATCCGCCACTTGATCAGAAAAGTGGACACTCCGTGGCGATGTGCAGCTTAGTTTGTGTCTCTTCACAAATGCATCCTGAGGTCCCAGTGCTGGAGCCTAGCTCTACAATGGCCCTGGCCTTTCCTGAATCTGGTTAGTGGGTTCTTCTCTTGCTTATTTCAAAGCCAACCACTCGACAGATGGGGTTTGAGAGAGGCAATCTCCTCAAGAAGTGATCAAATAACAAAAGAACATACTTCCATTCTCGTTTCCACGCCTATGCACTACAAATCGTTATTTAATCATCCACTCATAAAATGTAGATATCAGCAGTATTTATTGCTTTTCCCTACACATCCTTGAGAATGTGAGGGTAAGCTGCCTTCTGGAACTGCTCCAGCCATGTGAGCTACTGTAGCTCCTCGTAAGTTTCAGTTCATGCGGAGTGGTTTACTGAGCGATTTCAGAAGACAGTTAACAATCAAATACCTTGCAGTTAGTTTGATTAGATTCCCTACAGTATGGAAACAGGCCCTTCAGCCCACAAGTCCACATCAACCCTGCAAAGAGGAACCCACCCAGACTCTTTTCCGTACCCTATATTTACCTCTGACTAATGCACCTAACACAATGGGCAATTTAGCATGGCCAATCCACCTAACCTGCATATCTTTGGACTGTGGGGGAAACCGGAGCACCCAGAGGGGACCCATGCAGACACGGGGAGAATATGCATACTCCACACAGACAGTCACCTAAAGCTGGAACTGAACCCGGGTCCCTGGCGCTGTGAGGCAGCAGTGCTAACCACTGAGCCACCATGCCCCCCCCAAGTCATATATAGAACAGACAATGTTCCCTATTTGTGAACCAAAGAATCATAGAATCTCCATAACATGGAACAGGTTATTCAGCCTATTGAGTCCACAATGACCCTCCGAAGGGCATCCCACCCAGACCCACATCCCTACCCTATCCCCATAACCCAGCATTTCCCATGACTAATCCACTTGGCCTGCATATCCCTGGACATGATGGGAAATTTCCCATAGTCAATCCACCTAACCGGCACATGTTTGGACTGGGAGGAAACTAGAACACCCAGAGGGGACTCATACAGACACAGGCAGAATGTGCAAACTCCATACAAACAGTCACTCAAGGCTGGAGTTAGACTGTGTCCCTGGAACTATGAGGCAGCAGTGCTAACCACTGAGCCACCATGCCACCCAGAGTGGCTCAAAATGGTTACCAATTCTTCAATCCATTTATTTCATAGTCACTATTACTAATACAAGCTTTTTAGTCCAAATTTATTCAATAAAGTAAATTTATATTCGTCAGCTACCAAGGTGAGATTCAAGTTCAGATTATTACTTCAACATTCTTGATTACTAATCCTGTAATTTAAACGCTTTGCTACTGGAGCTTTATCTGTTCCATCGTTAGTGACCTGCCATGTCTACTGTCTTAAAACACCTTTTTGCCTTCCTTCCCTCTCAGCCTTCGAAAGACAAAAGACACAATCAAAACCTCATCTAGCTCTTGCAAAATAAGGGCACATTGTTCCACAAAAATGGATAGTACAAGCAGTGGGGGCACAGGTTTTAGGTTTTGGGTTTTGGGCCTGGAGGGAAAAAGAAAGTTTAAAGCTGGTAACACTAGGAAATGAATGTATTGGACCTCTATTTTTAAGTCCACAGGACAATTATAGCAATATGTCTCGTTTGACAGTTTTATCAGTTTTTCATTTTGGACAAGTTGGGATGCTGGGCTAACACAGTGTAAATCACACTCTGTTATTCCAAAGTTGTCACAAAAGGTAAATATTTTATAAAGTAAGCAAAGTTCCCCAATTTACCTGACTTTCAGGCACAGGTTATAGAACCCATGGATGATGTTTCTATATTGAGCACAAATAAATATTTATTATAAGTAATTAGACTTTAGCTACAGTAAACAATCATAAGCCATTGGCATAAAACACTACTAATTGAAACTCTAATCCCTGTATAACTTCTCCTTGTGTGCACACACACACACACACACACATATAAGAGACAGACAGTGTAACCTAGATTATGGACAGAGGGGAAATATGGAAATGCAGTTCAGTAGTTTTTGTTCCATGTATTGTTGATGAGATGATCCTTATGTCTTTTCTGTTGGCTAAACATGTTGCTTCAATCATTTTCCACTGATTGCTGAGACATAGGATGGTTGATACACTTATAAGGAATCTCTGACTTCCTAGTTAAAAGTCACAGCATATAACAACTGTTGCAAGGAAGAGAAATTGAGATTTGACTGCAGAGAACAGGCAAACTGCTCCTGAACTTAGGAAGAACACTTCGCTCCCTGTCTGTCTGTAACATCTTCCCAGCTCCAAGCTTTTCAGTTTCCTGAGAACAAATCACAAAGCAAAAAGGTCTATTTCATTGACAATTGGTCAAGAGTCTATAGATCAATCAACTTCTTATTGTCAGTAAAACCTGCATCAATACACCCTTCAGCTCCAAACTATTTGCAATTACTGTAATTACTGCTTGTTCAAATAGTTGTTTACATGATGCTCGGCATAGGAAAGATGATGGTCTATTATCACCAGCCTATCATCACTAAACCATTAATCCACAGACCCAGGTAATGTCCTGGGGACTCAGGTTTGAATCTTGCCATGGCAGATAGTGGAATTTGAATTCAATAAAAATCTGGAATTAATGGTCTTATGATGAGCATTGCTGATTGTCATAAAAATCCCATCTGATTCCCCTTTAGAGAAGGAAACTGCCTGCCTTAGTGGGTCCGGTCTAAATGTGACTTCAGACTCATGGAAATATGGTTGACTCGTAAGTCAAATAAGGATAAGCAATAAATGCTGGCCTAACCTGCAACGTCCACATCCTATGAATGAATTTAAATACTGGTTCAGGTTATGAGCTTTCCAAGACTGCAGCTACTCTTTCCAACACTGGTTTTAAAACACCTCTTCCTCTTTTAATTTGAAAGTTTTAAAAAATTAAAGTGAAAACAACACAAAAAGTCACAGTTGTTAAAGTGGCTAGAGGAAATTTTATTTTCTGAAATGGCTGTTAATGAGCCAAAGCTCACCCTCCCCTCTGACCTATTACCTTTACCTCCACCTCCATCGACCTATCGCACTCTCAGTTACCTTCCCCCCAGTGCCACCCCCCTCCCATTTATCTCACCACCCCCTCAGCTCACAGCCTCATTCCTGATGAAGGGCTTTTGCCCAAAACATCGATTCTCCTGCTCCTCGGATGCTGCCTGACCTGCTGTGCTTTTCCTGCACCACACTCTTGACTCTAATCTCCAGCATCTGCAGTCCTCACTTTCGCAAAGTTAAAAATCGCACAACACTAGGTTATGTCCAACAGGTTTATTTTGAAGCACTAACTTTCGAAGCGCTGTTTCTTCATCAGGGGATTTTTAACTAGATCCTAATGTGCACTCTTCGGGCTTTGACTGAAATATTGACTTCACGTGCTTTGATGCATTCTTTTATGCAAGACATATTATACAAACACAACGACCCTGAATTAATTTAGGATTGTGGTACATTTGAACTATATTGATGTTGGGGCTGAATTCAGGTTAGGATGTGTTTATCCACATGCATTGTGCCTTTATTTCCTGGAGGAGACAGTAGAAGGCCAGCAACTATAACTTTCCACCTGAGTTTGTGGTACTTGTGTTGCCAAATAGTTTAGCTTAGAAAATTTTGCTTGGCCTATTTGTGGAAAAACAGATGAATGGACTGGTTGTATGAGCTGAACTGGGCGTGAGATATGGAGCTTATAATTAATGAAACAATAGAATAAAAGATTGGTATCATTCACCTAGAAGGATAAGAGCAGCAGATATATGGGAATACCACCACTTGCAAGTTCCCATCCTGGCTTGGAAATATATCACCGTTCCTTCACTGTCACTGAATCAAAATCCTGGTCTTCCCTTCTCAACAACACTATAGCATACCTACGCTACATGGACTGCAGTGGTTTAAGAAGGCAGATCACCATCACTGTTTCAGGGTACCTTGAGATGGACAATAAATGCTAGCTTAGCCATCAATAGCCACATCGTATGAAATTTTTTAAAAAAATGCAAACAGAAGTGCACACCAGGGAAATGAGGGTTTCTGAGGAATAAGGTGTTAATTGTTTTGACTTAGACTTAGACTTACAGTGTGGAAACAGGCCCTTCGGCCCAACAAGTCCACACCGACCCGCCAAAGCGCAACCCACCCATACCCCTACATTCACCCCTTACCTAACACTATGGGCAATTTAGCTTGGCCAATTCACCTGACCCGCACGTCTTTGTGACTGTGGGAGGAAACCGGAGCACCCGGAGGAAACCCACGCAGACACGGGGAGAACGTGCAAACTCCACACAGTCAGTTGCCCGAGTTGGGAATTGAACCCGGGTCTACAGGCGCTGTGAGGCAGCAGTGCTAACCACTGTGCCACCGTGCCGCCCTTTTGTTAGTTGAGAACATGGCTTTTCTACTTGCCTTCACTGCAAGGTCTTTCACTAATTCTTTATGATTGATATGATTCACACCCTATCTGTTTTCAATACATCCCGTGTCTATCACTTTGTCTTTTTTCACGTACAGCACATTTCAATGATATCATAGCCTCGGCCACACAATGATGAATATTATCTGTGTTGTATGAAGGAGCGAATGGATTAATGTTCACATTCCAGTGGCTTTACTGATTTGACTGATGTCACACATTGTTAGTGGATGGAGACAAAGAGTTCTTGAAGGAAGCAGACATATTTATACTAGGTCCCCAAAAACCGTGTACTTATTCCTGATCAGATGTGATTGTCCATATTTTTGGCATGCAATAAACTTTCCTGTTAACTAAGAGCAATACCTCTTTGGTTGGTACTCGACAGTGATTTATCTTGTAAGATGAATCAGTAGATAGACTAAGGAAAAAAGGGGGATTGGTGATATCAACCTACCTCAAACAACCCTTACACAGCACCACATACTGGTGGGGGTGGCACATACCACAAGGTGCTAGGATATGTCTTCTGGGAAAATATCACAATTGATGATAAGATGCATATGTTGTGCTGTGTGTTGAATGCTATGTCATGTCTGTGAAAAGAGTACCTCTTATTTGATAGGACAAATGGATGATGTTTTGTTACAGTAAGGGCATTCCTTTACATGGAGCAGTGGAGTTGACAAGATGGCCACAAATTTCCTGATCACTTTGTATTAAGCGAGAACACTTGAATGGCTGTTAGGCCCGATGTGATTCCTGAATAGTGAAAATAATTAGTGCGCTATTGTGTGACCGAGCACAATTAATTGGAGAAGGGTAATTCCTGTTTAGCAGCAGTGTGCAGCAGGTGGATAATCCACATAGTTGCCAATTAGTTGAGTATCAGACCCACCTGGTGCTCTATTCTTTAGTTGTATTTCATCATACTTAGTGTTGGCACTACAATAAATGAAGGAACAATGTGCATTTATATAGCACCTTTAATACTTAGGTACAAATGTAACCATAGGAACATATTAGTTGCTAAAGGATTAATAGGATTTTCTGAAAAGGATTACTCCAAATAACCTTTACAACATTTCTGACCCCAGCACCTTTGTGAAAAAGTTGCAAAGGTTTTAACAGCAACGTAATACAAAACATCCCATCAAGCCAAAAATGGATATGATAGCACAAGTGACTGAAAAAGACAAGATGTAAAAAAAAAGTATGATACATTAAAAAAAGATTGATGTCATTATTACTCAGGTACATTTTATGTGCACAATTTTAATTCATTTATAATTTTAAATTTGCACTAAAATTAGGTGGAGTAGAATGTTGACTATACCTTGAAAATTCCTGCGAGTGCAATGGCACCAACTTCTATGGTTTCTTTGCTCCAACATCAGTGTCCTCTCTCAGGCCAGTGACTTCAGGATTAAAGTGGTTCCTGTCAATCAGCTACTTTGGGTGGGCCACAATGTCCACGTGTCTGAAACGAGAATTCCAAAACCAAGATTTTACTCTGAGCTTCGTTATGGCAAGTGGTTACCAGGAGGGCAGAGATAACACTTCAAAGATGTCTTCAAAGCCTTTGTGAAAAAATGCAATGGCCTCACTGATTTGTGGAAATCCCTTGCCCTGGACTGCCCAAACTTGAGAAAATGCAAATGCGAAGATGCCAACTACCCTGACTCTTCCTAAACAGGCCTAGATGGAGGACAAGCACAAACAGTGGAAGGATCATCTGAAAACACAAGCATCCCACTCACCGGCCTGTTCAAGTTCATTGCACCAGTATGTACTAATCCAACATTGGACTGTTTAGTCACCTCAAGACCTATGATTCCAAAATTAAAGATAATCATCCTTGTCCTCAATGAACTGCTTAAGAAGGAGACAAACTGACTAAAACAGCGGGAAGGTCTTAGATTCTGGTCTTATCCTAGTCACTGTCAGTTTTGTGAAAATGGTCTAAGAAGGTATGAACTATTTGATGTTTTCTCTGTTAACATTGAAACATCAGAAATAGCAACAGGAGTAGGCCATTCAGCACGTCAATTGTACTTTGACATTCAACATAATCATGGGTGATCAATCAGCTCAGTACCTTGTTTCTGCTTTCTCTCTTTACATATCTATCTCCTTCTTGAAAATATTCAATGTTTTGGCCTCAATTGCTTTCTGTGGTGGAGAATTCTTGGTGAAAACATTTCTTCTCATCTCTGCCTAAATTGCCTACTCCATACCTTAGATTGTGACCTCTAGTTCTGGACCTTGGTCATCAGGAATATCATGCTTGCAGTTACCCTGTCTAGTCCTGTTAGAAATTTGTAGGATTCTATGAGATCCCCTCTCATTCGATAAACTCCAATATCTTGTCATACGTCAGTCCTGCCATCCCAGGAATCAGTCAGGTAAACCTCAGTTACACCAGTTCCATGGCCAGAACATCCTTCCTCATAAAAGAAAACCAAAACTGCACATATTACTCCAGGTGTGGTCTCACCAATGCCCTTTACAGCTGCAGCAAGACATACCTGCTCCTGTACTTGAATTCTCTCACCTTGAAGGCTAACATGCCTTCTTCCTTATTTGCTACACTTGCTTGCTTACTGTCAGAGACTGGTGTACAAGGACACCCAGATCTTGTTGCACCTCCCCCTTTCCCAATCTATTGTCATTCAGATTATCCTCATTATACTTCACCTGCCATGCATTAGTTCAGTCACTCAACTTGTCCAAATCACACTGAAATCTCCAGCAAAACCTTTTTATATTCCTTTATGACAGAGCTCTTGTTTTTGAATTAGTAGAGGGGAGTCCTTAAAAAGGTGTGTGTAAAATCATCTGACGTGTTAATGAATGTATTATTTTCTGTCTTTGCATTCCAATGCTCATTTTTCAGCGTAGCTCATAGAATTACCAATGGTTACTGCTGCTCTGCCCTATGCTTCAATCATCACACTCCTTATCAATGTTTTATGAAGCAAATTGCAAAAATACAGAAAGATGTGACTCTTGAATTTTTTAAAACTTTGGTACAAATCCTTTGAAATCATTTCTTTGACCTTCTAATCTTAGGAACAATGATTGGAGTTGCTGCACGTCTATTCAGGGTATTATTAATGAGCTCCAGCCTGGGTCTATTTTAAATGATCTACAAGTGCACTGCTGGAATGCAAAATGTCAAATTTTGTCTTGACCATCTCCACCTATCAACATTCAGTTAAAAAAAAATGCTTGACAAGATTACTAACCCAATCAGGAGTCTAGTGTGAGTAATTTGAGAATTGAAATTTAGGGGTGGGGGAAATGAATTTTATCATTCTGACACAAGTGGAAAGAGGTAAGTGCAAGGTAGCAGTTTTGTGTGGCAAACCTAAAGATTAATATTATTTGTTATCCCAGGTTTAGCATATGCTCCTGGGGAATGGAATCCTGAATGGGAAGCTTGATACTGAAGTGGAGAGAGGAACAAAAAGGGAGGGGCTAATCCAGCCATGGGAGACCTTGAAGTTTGAGATGGATTCACTCTAGGCTCACTAAGAACTCATGGTGTTAGGGGTAGTATAGTGGCATGGAAAGAGGATTGCCTAACTAATAGTAGACAAATGAGTTGGTATAAAAGTGAGAGTTTCAGGGTGTCAACCTGTAATTATAGACTACTACAGAGACCAGTTGTATGGTTGCAATTATTTGCAACATACCTTAATGACATGGATGAGGGAAGTGAATGTACTAATGCCAAGTTTGTGGATGACACAAAAATATATGGGAAGGCAAGTAGTGAGGATGACACGGAGAATCTACAGAGGGACAGACAGGTTAAGTGAGTGGGCAAAAACTTGGCAAATGGAATGTTATTTGGGAAAATCTGAGGTTGGTAGGTAGAATGGAAGAGCTGAATATTATGTCCTTGGGGAAGAACTGGAGAATACTGCAAAAAGGAATCGGAGTCCTTGTGCATGAACCCACAAAGAGCATCCAAGTTCAGTGAGTAATAGGGCAAGCACATTAACTGTTGGCCTTCAAAAGGAACGGAATATAAATGTAGGTAAGTTTTGTTAACACTATACAAGGCACTAGTCAGATCATACCTGGAATGCTGTGAACAGTTTTAGTTCTCTTGTCTAAGGAAAGATAGACTAGCATTAGGGACACTCAGGGAAGGTTATCTAGGAATTTTTTTAATGATGAGAGAATGAGTATGTTGTGTGGTTTGAACTCCTGGGAGTACAGAAGGTTAAGAGGAGATCTTATTGAAACATACAGATTCCTCGGGAGGTTTGACCATGTGGATGTGCAGATGTTGTTTCCCATGTGGGAACATCCAGGACCAGAAGGCATTATCTCAGAATAAAGGGTTGCCCACTTGAGATAGGGATGATGAGGAATTTCTTCTCTCAGAGGATAGTGAATTTGTGGAATTTATTACCGCAAAGGACTGTCCAGGCTGGGTCATTAAGCATATTCAAGGCTGAGATATTAGATTTTTAATCAGTAAGACAATCAATGGCTACAGAGATAGGACAGGAAAGTGGAATTGAGGACTTTCAGATCAGTCATAATTTCACCAAATGGCAGAGTAATCTTAATGTGTGGAATGGCTTATGTCTGCTCCTCCATCGTATAGTCTAACTCAAAGGATTACTCTGAAGGCACGTCTTTTCTCCGAGCTGTCCTCGGATTGCTCAATAGATCGTAAGGTTCAAGGTTATCAAGTGCAGTTGGGAATATGGTTTTGAGATTATAATCAGATCAGCCATAACCTTATTAAATGGCAGAGTGGGCTCAAGGGGTTGAACAGCCTACTTGTACTCCTATTCCTTTGTTTATATAGGAAATAGAGCCAGGAGTAGACCGTTCGGCCCATTAATCTGACTCTGATGTTCACTAAAACCGTGGCTGATTTGGCTGTGGAACTTAACAGCGCATTCTTGCATTTCTCTATAACCCATGATTCCTTATCAACCCAAATTCTGTCTAACTCAGTCTTGAATGTATTCAAAAGCCCAACCTCTAATGCTGGCTGTAGAAGAAAATTACAGAGACAAAAGGCTCTTTGACAGAAGAAAATCCTCCTAATCTCCATCTTAAATGGAAGACCACTTATCATTAAAATGATAAGTGTCATGTCCCACTGGAGAAAATGTCCTTTCTGCATCCACTCTGTCAAGCTCCCTCAGAATTAAACATATCTCAATAAGATCGCTATCATTTTTCCAAATTCGGAGTACTGGCACAACTTTTCAATTTCCCTGTTAGGACAAACACTTTCAGCCCAGTGAACAATCTCTGAACCTTTCCAATGAAATTATATCCTCCTCCTTACGTATGTTCCAGCAATTGGTTTCCATGAGGGTTGAAAAACCCAGTTGGTGACTTTAAGTCCTGCACACTTGATACATCTGAAGTTTCCAACCTTATCAATACGTCTAAAAATATCCTCTATTTTAAATTTGTTTACGTTACATGGGTGTTGATGGCAAGGTCAACATTTGGTGTCTGTTCCGAATTAACCTTGTGAAGATGGTGGCTTCTGGAACAATTGCAATCCATGCTGTGTCACTGAATAAACTTAAGGAGGAGATAGTCAGATTTTTAATTTGTAACTTATCTTACCTTCTGTAGTTGGGAAAATGTTTGAATCTATAATTAAGGAAGAAATAGCGAGACATCTGGATAAAAGTTGTCCTATTGGGCAGATGCGACATGGGTTCAAAATAAGGGGAAGAAGATTTAGGACTGAGTTGAGAAGGAAATTCTTCATCCAGAGGGTTGTGAATCTGTGGAATTCCCTACCCAGGGGAAACAGTTGATGCTACCTTGTTGAATGTTTTTAAAGCAAAGAATTAAGGATTATGGTGGAGTGGGTGGGTAAGTGGAGCTGAGACCATGAAAAGATCAACCATGATCTCATTGAAACGTGGAGCAGGGTCAGTGGGCCAGATGGCCTACTCCTGCTCCTATTTCTTACGTTCTTTTATAATGGGTTAAAGGGTTATGGGGAGCAGACAGGAAAGTGGAGTCAAGGCCGAGATGAGTTCAGCCATGATCATACTAAATGGCGGAGCAGTTCTTGAAGAGTTGAATTGCCCAATCCAGTTCCTAATTCTCATGTTCCTATGTATAAATGATTTGGATGTGAACATAAGAGGTATAGTTAGTAAGTTTGCAGATGACACCAAAATTGGAGGTGTAGTGGACAGTGAAGAAGATCACCTCAGATTACAACAAAATCTTGATCAGATGAGCCAATGGGCTGAGAAGTGGCAGATGGAGTTTAATTCAGATAAATGCGAGGTGTTGCATTTTGGTAAAGTAAATCTTAGTAGGATTTATATATTTAATGGTAAGGTCCCAGGGAGTGTTGCTGAACAAAGAGATCTTGGATTGCAGGTTCATAGCTCTTTGAAAGTCACAGGTTTTAGGATAGTGAAGAAGGCGTTTGGTATGCTTTCCTTTAATGGTCAGGGTATTGAGTACGGGAATTGGGAGGTCATGTTGCAGCTGTACAGGACATTGGTTAAGCCACTATTGGAATATTGCATGCAATTCTGGTCTCCTTTCTATCAGAAAGATGTTGCGAAACATGAAAAGGTTCAGAAAAGCTTTACAAGGATGTTGCCAGTGTTGGAGGATTTGAGTTACAGGGAGAGGCTGAACAGGCTGAGGTTGTTTTCCTTGGAGCGACCCTCACCCTCAGAGGGATGACCTTATAGAGGTTTACAAAATTATGAGGGGCATGAATACGATAAATAGACAAAGTCTTTTCCCTGGGGTTGGGGAGTCCAAAACTAGGGGGCATAGGTTTAGGATGAGAGGGGAAAGATATAAAAGAGATGTAAAGGGGCAACTTTTTTACGCAGAAGGTGGTACGTGTATGGAATGAGCTGAAAGAGGAAGTGGTGGAGGCTGGTACAATTGCAACATTTAAAAGGCGTCTGGATGGGTAACTGAATAGGAAGGGTTTGGAGAGATATGGGCCGGATGCTGCCAGGTGGGATTAGATTGGTTGGGATATCTGGTGGGCATGGACAGGTTAGATATAAGGGTCTGCTTCCATGTAAACATCTCTATGACTATAATTGGAACATTGCAATAATTAAGTATTTGTAAGAAACAATTGCAATTACAGTAGCACCTCGACTTACGAATTAATCCGTTCCGGGACCCTTTTCGCGAACCGAAAAGTTCACGAACTGAATCAATTTTTCCCATTGTTCGGATAGTGTAAGAGTGCTTGGGTGGCTGTTCCCAGTGCACTCGCCAAAGACAAACTGAATGAGATCACGTGGGGCTCGAGAACTTTTGCGTTCAACAAGCGCGTAGCAAAGCAAAACCATGAAACCACGTGGTCGCACACGGGCTTTTTGTGTTCCTACCTTCATTCGTACCTTGAATTTCGTAAGTACGTTGAAGCAAAATTTTACATACAATCCTGTTCGTAAACCGATTTGTTCGTGAACGGGGTCGTTCGCATGTCGAGGCGCTACTGTATATAACAACCTTTACAAATTTGGACATCTTAAGGTATTTTTCAACCAGTTAACTGTCTTTGACGTGGAGTCAGCATTGCATGTTAGGAAATTTAAGCAGCCTATTGGAGCACAGCAAGATCCCACAGACTAAGGAGAAAAATGAACATACCATCTGTTTCCAGTGAGGTTTAATAAATGGGTATCAACCAAGCCACTGGCAGGAAATGCTTGTTTATCATCATTATGTCTCAGGGGATCTTCTGAGTTCTTTCAAAAGAGCAGGCAAGGCCATGGTTTAACATTTCAATAGTATATCCAACAGTGCAGCACTTCCTCAATATTGTAATGAAATGTAAGCTTGAATTACACACTTAAGTTGCTGGAGATGGTCTTACATTTGCAATCTTGAAACCTCTTATGCACAAGTCAAACAAACACAGACCATGCCAGGTTATTTTAAAATAGTTTTATGAAATTAATTCTGCTTTTTAAAGACTAGCCCCTCAGTTCTAGTTTTTGATTAGATTCCCTTCAGTGTGGAAACTGGCCCTTCATCCCAACAAGTCCATTGAAGAAAAGGTTACAGTTGCGACAAGGATGTCAGGAGGTATTGATAAGGACCAGAAGCAAGCGTCTTCTTGACATAATGTGCACAGACTGGTTTGCAAGGTATGTCTTACAAGTACATTATCAATCAACAAATTAAAGTAATTCAAACTCTTCAATCAGTATCTTGATAATGAGCAAAATATCTTCTAGTTTCTGAATCAAATGGAATTGAACTTTTAGGGAAGGCATTCAGAACCATTGTTTTAAGGCAGCAAAGGAGAAAGTGAGGACTGCAGATGCTGGAGGTCAGAGCTGAAAATGTGTTGCAGGAAAAACGCAGCAAGTCAGGAGAAACGTCGAATCTCCTGTTCCTTGGATGCTGCCTGACCTGCTGCGATTTTCCAGCAACACATTTTCAGCTTTTAAGGCAGCAAAGGCCAGCATGAACACTCAATATGTCTCAGCTTTGCTGATTAATACATTTTTGCTACACGCCATTCTGTCCCTCACTAATTAACAATTGAAAGGATTTATTTAAGTTGATCTTTCATGTAGTAGATCTAGAAGTAGATATAATGTAGAAAGGGTCTGCGCCATTATATTTTCCTTTGTATTTTGTTTCCCTCTTATCAAAAGATGATCATCTGGATTATGCAAAAATAATATTTAACCGAATAGAGGTTTCTGCATACTGTTTCACCAGCCAAGAGGTTTGATTAAGTATTTTCAAGCAATGAATACATTAAAAGCAGAAGTGCTGTAATTGGGATGTCATGAGTGTGGATTGCTGTATTTAATCGCCAGCTTCACTGCATTCTGTAACCTTTTTTTTTATATACAACCACTCCTGGATATCTGAAAGCTATCTTACTGTAGGCATCACGAGTTCCTGTTAAATTGAATGCATTTTTTTTTAATTTCTTCAGATGATAGTGGCCCAGCTCTGGGACAATTCTGATGGATGATGTTTTAATGTAGCTGAATGTTATTCCACTGAACCAGAGAAACGATAAATTTTGCTTCATTGGCAACGATCACACTATGCATAAAGTACTGAAGCCTTCTATAGCCTTTGAATAATCACCTCTCCCAGCAGATGTTGCTTCTGAAACCAATTCTTTGGTGAAGAATTGTGGAAGATTAATTGTCTACAGCTGTTTCATGGCCCAAGGCAATCTTGATACATTTATGATAAGTTTAAGAGCTCACCAGAGGCAACTCAAATTCCCTGGTGTGTGGAAGGCTTTATTCTAACACCTGGATTCATGTGTCGTATCTGTTTCATTCCAGTCCCTGATACAAGTCTAATATTTCGCGTTTTAAATGACTGTGGAAGATGCAGCGTCAGCCTGAAAAAAAAGGGGTTGGATTATTCAAATTTGTGCAAATGATTTTGTTCCATTCTCTCCCTTTCCGGAGTTGAAATTGAAAGTCACCTGCTGTGACCTTGCTTTGTGTTAAAGCACTGACAGCTCAAGTGGTTGCAATTTGAAAGAACATCGTCAGTAAATGGTAGGCCAGGTCTCAGCCACGTTTAACAGAAAAACGCCACAAGCCTTGCTGTTTGATATTTATTTAAATTATTTCCAAGAGTTAAAAAGAGGCGCCTTGACCTGAAAAATCGCCTTCGTTAGTTGACATTTAGACTGTGCTTCACTAGCTCGGGCTGAGAGGAATTGATGTTGGATGTGTGGGGGATACAGGAGGAATGGTTTACTAACTTTTTAATAAGGTTCAAGTTCAAAGGTCAGGCCCAAGGATTTCAAGTTAACAGCACACTATTTACTCTTTAAATTCTGACAACTTGAAGGGATTGTTCATAAAACTCAGGATGCTTTGAAATAGAATCCCTCATAATCAAACATTTATTTTCTTTCCAGATTTATGCCTGTTCGAATAAATTGCTTCATTCAGTTGTCGTCATATATTGCATTTCAGTTACTCACTTAGAATAACTCAGTGTCCTCACCTCTCTGTTCCAACAAGGCCTTACGTCATCTTCAGGAATCTTAGAGACTGTTAATGACTGATGTCGTCCCCAACCTTTTTATTTACTGTAATATGAAGGGTTAAGGGAAAAGTGAATGGGGTTAGCGTCTGGCTTACCCTGTTCGCTTGTTTCAGTGGGACAGATTTCCTGAGTGGGATGTGCTATCTCTAAAGTATTTCTCATTCTAATGAGGTTAACTATTATTCTCAATCTTTGGAACACAGACACCACTGCAGCACCTGGCTTCAGTCCAAAGCTTGAAGTATATCCTATGTGCCAAGTATGCAACTAGTTCCCTTTTGAGTTTGCTTCCTGTTTCATATAGTCACAACCTCTAAAACAAACAGTCTAAACTGTTTAATTTCCCTGTTCCTATCCCCTCCACCTTTTTATTATGAAGCTTATGGGATGTGGGTGCCTTTAGCTGAGCCAATGTTTATTGCCCATCTCTAATTCCCTTTGAACTAAATAACTTGTTGGGGCTATCTCAGAGGGCGGGTGAGAGTCAACCACATTCTTGTTCATCTGGAGTCATAAATCGGTCAGAACATGTAAGCATGGCAGATTTCCATCCCCTAAAGGACATGAGTGAATCAGATGGACTTTTTTTTACCACTGTTGACAGCAGTGACAGTGTTGTCATTAGGCTCAACTTTTATTCCAGATTTTTAAAAATTGAATTCAAATGTCATCATCTACCATGATGAGATATGGTACATGGCCCCAGAGCATTCTGGATTGTTCATTTATTATCCCATTGCTTCCCCATAATGTGTGCTGACATTAAACTGTTGCTGGTTTCTCATTGGCCGACTCAACTGATATAATTTCAGCCTTCTACCTCAAAAACTCAAAGGCCAGGGAAGAACTTTGTGTTGAGTTCTAGGGCTGAGCACTCACCTTTGACTCACTGCCAAAATACTTTGGCGTCAGTCTTGAATGGAGATTGACAGGCTAGCAACACTTCCAGAACACTTCAGTCAAGGTCAAGATGAGAGCAAATTTCATACCAACACTGCTGGGTACAACCTGTCGCCACTTCGCCAGCATACCACCTAGTGCTTCACTCACCCTGGTTTACCCAACAGCAGAGTGCTGTTTCTCAATCTGGTTCAGGATCGAGGGTTGACAGGTCAATCACCATCTCTGGAAAGCCATGTGGATTGTCTGAAACCAACATAATTCCAGTGGCTTTCTGTGCCAGCACATATTGAACATCCAGATGTCCATGGGTTAAATATTCCATCTTAAACAGCACCACTGGCTCACAGCTAACATAAGACTCTCAATGCCACAAGATCTCAAACAAAACTAACACACTCATCTGAAATCCCGTAGCTCCTACCGGGACATAGATCACAGACTAAGAAACTGGTGATGGTCTCACCACTCAATGACACACCTCGGGATCATTTATAAACACCACCAACTGCATCCTGGTGATTAAACCGAGTGGTGAAGTGCCAGGTTTCCACATTTCAGTGAATATCCAAACATCCTCACCACTTGAGGACCAATCAGGGATGATGTGGCCACTTGCTCCACAAGTGGAACAGGATGAAGAGCTTACACTGTAACTGCAGCTGTCTATGTCAGAACCTTGGCCACATAGTGAATTAACACCTGATATCACCACAACCACTTACAATATGCTAGCTGAAGGCATTTTTAAAGACCTCATTTTTAATTTTTCTGTATTCCTGATTGTGGACTGAAGTGGGAAAAGGATAGCTGAATGATTGCTGCACTTTTAAAATGAAAGCTACCTGACTCTCAATGTAAGTACTGGTTACACAGCTGCTTGCTCAAGCAGGATTGGAGCCTAGTTTGCAGATGAACTATAGGCAAAGGACATGTATTGATGGAACTCTGGTTGGCAACACGTAGCTGATTGGTCTGTAGACTCATGACCAGTGATCAATGAGTAAAAAGTAGAAATAACAGCTGGAATAGATGGATGCATTGCTGAAGAGTCGGTGCAGAAGGAGAGCTTTTGATTCTTGAATCTGTTGCTGGGTAAGATGAGACCTGTAAAAGTGCAATATGTTACACCTGAACTGTAATGGGACAAACTCCTTGCGAGTTGTTTCTAGTGCTCTTGGTAGGGGTTTAAACTGATCTGATAGGGGCACAGAATGTCCAGTAGAGGTATCATAGGGAGTTATGCAGAGACAAATAATGAAGAAAAACCAAGACAGTCTTGTAGCCAGGGCATATATAGTCAAGTTAAGGCATAATGGATTATAGCAATGTTGGGTAGCATTTATTTTAATGCAAGAAGTCTTGCAACTTTGGAGGTTGAGTGAGGCCATTGATTAATACATGGAAATATGACATCACTGCCATCACGGAGACATGGTTAAGAGAGGGGTAGAACTGTCACCTCAATATCCCGTGTTATAGAATCTTCAGTGAGACAAGGAGGGGTGTAACAGGAGAGTTAGTGCCCCTTGGGGTGACATTGTGGCTCAGTGGTTAGCATTGCTGACTCACAGCATCGGGAACCTGGGTTCGATCCCAGCCTCAGGCGACTGTCTGTGTGGAGTTTGCACATTCTTCCCGTGTCTGCATGGGGGTGCTCTGGTTTCCTCCCACAATCCAAAGATGTGCAGTTTAGGTGAATTGGGCATGTTAGATTGCCCGTAGTGTAGGTTATTAGTCAGGGGTAAATGTAGGGGTCTGGGTGGGTTACTCTTCAGAGGGTCAGTGTGGACTTGTTGGGATGAAGGGCCTGTTTCTACACTGTAGGGATTCTAATTCTAATATCGATCAATGAGTCAATCTTTGCAGTAGGGAGGGATGTTATCTTAGAAGGTTCTTCAATTGAGGCAATTTGGCTAGAAGTTAAAAAGAAAACGGGGCAATCACATTGTTGGGAGTGTACTATCAACCCCCAAGCAATCAAAGTGAGATAGAAGAGCAGGTATGAACGCAAATTTAAGACATGTGCAAAAACATTAGAGCATTAATGGTAGGAATTTCAATTTTCTTGATATTAACTGGGATAGAGAATGTATGAAAGGCTTAGAGGGGTGGAATTCTTAAAATGTATCCAGGAGAGCTTTTTTAAGCCAGCATGTTAAAAAGTCCTACAAGAGACTACAAAGTCCTACAGAGAGGGGGTATGACGGGTGGTACTGGACCTAATTTTAGGGAACAAAGCTAGGCAAGTGATACATATATCAATGGGAGAGTATTTCAGTGGGAGTGACCATAACTCAATACGATTTCAGATAGTCTTGGAAAAGGACAAAGATAGACCAGAAATAAAGATCCTGAGTTGGGAAAAAGCAGGACAGATTCTGGCCAAGATGGACTGGGAGCAGCTATTCGTAGGAAAGTTTAAATCAGAGCAATAGGAGTCTTTCCAAAAGGAAATAGTGAGAGTGCAGGGCCAACCTGTACCCTTAAAGGTGAAGGTTGGAACCAACAATTCTAGGGAATCCTGGATATTAAAGAATTACAGGATTAGATGACTTAAAAAGGGAAGTTTATTGCAGATACACAGGGCTCCAGAAAAGGTACCAGAAAACCTAGAATTATATGAAAAGTGGTTGCTTAAAAAAGAAATCTGGAAAGTAAAGAGGATATATAAATAAATGCTGGTGAATAAAATAAAGGAACATTCAAAGGCCTTTTAGAACATAGATACGGAGAAACTTCTTCAGCCAGAGAGTGGTGAATCTATGGAATTCATTGCTACAGAAGGCTGTGGAGGCCAGATCAGTGAGTATATTTAAGACTGAGATAGATAGGTTCTTGAGTATCAAGAGGATCAAGAGTTATAGGGAGAAAGCAGGAGAATGGGGTTGAGAAACTTATCAGCCATGAAGCAGACTTGATGGGCTGACTGGCCTGTTTTCTGCTCCTATATCTTATGGTCTTATTTCACATTGAAATGTTTCTATTGATAATCACACCAGGAGAAAAGAATTCAATTGATTTCAGTGATAGAGAAGTTGACCCTCAGGAGTTTGCCTCTGCACTGCAGTGTGATTATTTGGGCAGCATTACCTTTGTTCCAAGAAGCTGCATTCATCACCTTATAGTGATGTGGCACACAGTAATGCTCTGTTTGTATGTGTTTGCGGTCCTTGTGTCACCTGGCAGTGGTGTTGATAATAAATATGCTCAAGTAAGTCCAAAGATGTGCATGTTAGGTGAATTGACCGTGCTAAATTGTCCATTGTGTCCAGGGATGTGTAGTTTAGGTGCATTAGTCAAGAGTAAATATAGGATAGGGGAATGGGTCTGGGTAGGTGAATCTTGAGAGGGTCAGTGTGGACTTGTTGGGCTGAAGGGCCTATTTCCACACTGTGGGGATTCTAATTCTAAAAAGAACATTCTAATTCCAATTCTAAACAACCTTCTTTATGTTAAGGATCACAGAAAACTTGCTGCTGGAATTATTAAATCGCTCTGAGACTGACAATACACAGAATCCTTACAAACAGCAGCATTGATAATGGGCAGTAAAAAAGGAACACACCATTTCTATCTGTGACATATTTCATATTGTTAGCATTTACTAAGGGCTTGTGATCCACCAGCTCCATTAGAAACTTGAAGAGCTACAATGGATTTTCCAGACATAACCTTCCATTTATAAACCCAGGCGGACTGCCTTCTTGATTTGTTTCTCTAGATACTTTACTATATCCTTCAGATGACCCTTTCATCACTTACTTGCAGGTATCAAGCTTCCTTCATTGTTTGCTAGAGGGATCTGAATGACTCTGTTTTTACACTTACCCTCCTGCTTTCCCTTGAAATTTCCAGTTAATTCCTTTAATCACATAATAGATTTTATGCATCACTACCTTAAGGAGCTTGTTAACAGTTTATCTGTGTCTGGTGCTTTGTCTGTGTTTGTGTTCTGGGGCCCTCAGGCTGTCTATTTTCGATATATTTACAATTTTTTAATGATTTGCGATTGTATCTCAGAATTGAGAAGGCAGCTGCCTTTCTGAACATAGACACAAATAAATCATTCAGCAATTCATGTTTCTCTAGGTCACCCAAAATCATGATATCTTTAGGAACCTGCAGGAATTCAATTGTTTCACTGACTATGTATTTGCAATGCAGATGTTTATAAAATCATTTTTATGTTGTGCTTTTTTGTCTCAGAGCTCATGCCATTTTTATTTTACAGCTCCTAAGTAGTTTCTAAACTTGTTTACCATATATTAACTCTAATATCTTACTCTTCTTCATATTGTTCTTAAATGCACAATAACTGCTTCTTCATCACCTCCTTCTCTATCTAAGTTCATAATTCTTTTGGGAATAACAGCACTTTAGAAACATGGTTGATGAAGAGACAGGGAATAAATGTGATTAGTTTTCATGCAGAGGGTAAATGCTCCAACTGACAAGTTGTTAAATGGCCTATTTACACATTGTAACTTCAGTGTAATTCTGGAATATGCTCAAAGAGAGTTCTGATTATGAAATCGCAGACTGACAGTCCCAGATTTTCCAGCTGTTTATATGGAAGAAAAGGCTTATATTGAAAGTATATGAAGTAATGTTTGAAGTGTAGTCACTATTGTAACAGAGGAAATGTAGCAGCTAGCTGCACTCAGTATAGTCTCACAAAAATGGAAATGTGGTAATGACCAGACGATCTTGGTGACCTTGATTGAGGGATAAATATTGGCTAGGATACTGGGCGAGAACACCTCTACTCTTCTCCAAAACTGTGCCATGGCAGCCTAGAAATACAAGGCGTAGGTTTAAGCTGAGAGGGGAAAGATTTAAAAGGGACCTAAGGGGCAACGTTTTCATGCAGAGGATGATGCGTGTAAGGAATGAGCTGCTAGAGGAAGTGGTGGAAACTGAGACAATGGCAGCATCTGGATGGGTATATGAGTAGGAGGTGTTTACAAGGATATGGGCCAACTGCTGGCAAATGGAACTAGATTAATTTAAGATATCTGGTCAGCACAGACGAGTTGGACCGAAGGGTCTGTTTCCATGCTGTACATCTCTATGACTGTATGATTCTATGCTTCACCCATGCAGGAAGCTAAGGTGTTGGGTAAACATCTCAACCAAAAGACTACACCTCTCAGTGCAATTCTCCCTCAATACTGCACAGGAGCGTCAGCCTTGATTGTTATGCTCAAGAATTGGAATAAGGCTTGAAACCAGACCTTGGAATTCAGAGGCAAGAGTGGTTATGGTCCCACATCTCAGACACAATGGAAACACAGGGACTGCAACACCTTTGATTCTTGATTAGAGCTCGATTTGAGATCTGAATCACATCAGGATGTGACATTACAGAGGTACACTTTACAATAGCAGCTTAAAACAAGAAATCCCATAACTCAATACATCAAGAATACAATGATGCTCAGAATAATAGTGGTACGTTAATGTGAGATGTATCTTTATCTCTATGATTCCTTCATCTTGGAGAGAATGGATGGGCAAGTGGATATACTATCACACAGGTAATGAGGAACGGAGGTGTGGCAAACAGTTCACTAAATTCCTCTTGTGTATGCCTTATTCATTTGGGTATCCATGGTGTGAATACATTGACTCATGGGTGGCATGTCCAGCAAATAAGAAGTTTTGTTCTAAGTAAAACTTTTGTTCTAGTTACATAGGACTAAGTTAGTGAGCCTCCCAAACCTCCTTTTCCATTCAGTTAGATTGTGTATGGTCTGTAACTCAACTTCATTTGATTCATGTTTTCTACCCTTTGATAACCTTAGTTAATAAAGATTAATCTGCCTCAATCCTGGGAATTTCAATTGCCCTGTGACATTTAACTCCTGAAATAAATGCTGCCACAAATTCTCCTTTCCTCCTTTCTTAAACAGGAGTGACATTTGTAATTTTGCCATCAAAAAAAAATCCAGATTGTAGATAGCTTTGACAATTTTGACTAATGTGTCTGAAAATTCCTCACCTGGTTCTTTGAATAGTTTGTAGACCATCAGGTCCTGGAAACACTTTTATCTTGATTCCCATTATTCTTACCCATGATCTCTTCTTAAACATATGAAATCCATGAAACTTTTTCTCATAATTTATTTTATGCTCTCTTGTATGACCCAAATACAAGTGGGCAGCCAGAACTTTTAAAGATGGTGTTGGTGTCAAGGATGCTGGTCAATTCTGGGAGGTCCCAGCAACGCTGAATTGTTCTGAGAGTGCCAAGTGGAAAGGTGGGAATAGAATTGGAATAAAGGAATGCCATAGAGGTGGGTTAGGTAGTTAATGAGGTCTGTTTGATAAGATATGGTGAGAAAGCATGCTAGGTCTTGCAGCAAAGATCTGGCACGCAGCCAAGAAAACACAACAATCTGGATCAGTGATGCTGGAAGAGCACAGCAGTTCAGGCAGCATCCAACGAGCAGTGAAATTGACGTTTTCGGCAAAAGCACTTCATCAGGAATAAAGGCAGTGGGCTGGAAGCATGGAGAGATAAGCTAGGGAAGGGTGGGGGTGGGGAGAGAGTAGCATAGAGTACAATGGGTGAGTGGGGGAGGAGATGAAGATGATAGGCCAGGGAGGAGAGGGTGGAGTGGATAGGTGGAAAAGGAGCTAGGCAGGTCGGACAAGTCCGGACAAATCATGGGGACAGTGCTGAGCTGGAAGTTTGAAACTAGGATGAGGTGGGGGAAGGGGAAATGGGGAAGCTGTTGAAGTCCACATTGATGCCCTGGGGTTGAAGTGTTCTGAGGAAGAAGATGAGGCGTTCTTCCTCCAGGCGTCTGGTGGTGAGGGAGCGGCGGTGAAGGAGGCCCAGGACTTCCATGTCCTCAGCAGAGTGGGAGGGGGAGTTGAAATGTTGGGCCACGGGGCGGTGTGGTTGATTGGTGCGGGTGTCTCGGAGATGTTCCCTAAAGCGCTCTGCTAGGAGGTGCCCAGTCTCCCCAATGTAGAGGGGACCGCATCGGGAGCAACAGATACAATAAATGATATTAGTGGATGTGCAGGTAAAACTTTGACGGATGTGGAAGCTCCTTTAGGGCCTTGGATAGAGGTGAGGGAGGAGGTATGGGCACAGGTTTACACTTCCTGCAGTGGCAGGGGAAAGTGCCAGGATGGGAGGGTGAGTCGTAGCGGGGCGTGGATCTGACCAGGTAGTTACGGAGGGAACGGTCTTTGCGGAAGGCGGAAAGGAGTGGGGAGGGAAATATATCCCTGGTGATGGGGTCTTTTTGGAGGTGGCGGAAATGTCGGCGGATGATTTGGTTTATGCGAAGGTTTGTAGGGTGGAAGGTGAGCACCAGGGGCATTCTGTCCTTGTTACGGTTGGAGGGGTGTGGTCTGAGGGCGGAGGTGTGGGATGTGGACGAGATGCATTGGAGGGCATCTTTAACCATGTGGGAAGGGAAATTGTAGTCTCTAAAGAAGGAGGCCATCTGGTGTGTTCTATGGTGGAACTGGTCCTCCTGGGAGCAGATACGGCGGAGGCGGAGGAATTGGGAATACGGGATGGCATTTTTGCAAGAGATAGGGTGGGAAGAGGTGTAATCCAGGTAGCTGTGGGAGACAGTGGGTTTGTAAAAGATGTCAGTGTCAAGTCGGTCGTCATTAATGGAGATGGAGAGGTCCAGGAAGGGGAGGGAGGTGTCAGAGATGGTCCAGGTAAATTTAAAGTCATGGTGGAATGTGTTGGTGAAGTTGATGAATTGCTCAACCTCCTCGCGGGAGCACGAGGTGGTGCCAACGCAGTCATCAATGTAGCGGAGGAAGAGGTGGGGAGTGGTGCCGGTGTAATTATGGAAGATCAACTGTTCTACATAGCCAACAAAGAGACAGCCATAGCTGGGGCCCATACGGGTGCCCATGGCTACCCCTTTGGTCTGGAGGAAGTGGGAGGATTCAAAGGAGAAATTGTTAAGGGTGAGGACCAATTCGGCCAAACGAATGAGAGTGTCGGTGGAAGGGACGTCTGGAGAGGAAAAACCGGAGGGGTTGGAGGCCCTGGTCATGGCGGATGGAGATGTAGAGGGATTGGATATCCATGGTGATATCCAATTTGGGGGCCGGGGAAGCGGAAGTCTTGGAGGAGGTGGAGGGCGTGGATGGTGTCTCGAACGTATGTGGGGAGTTCCTGGACTGGGAGGGGATAGGACAGTGTCAAGGTAGGTAGAGATGAGTTCTGGGGGGCAGGAGCATGCTGAGACAATGGGTCGGCCAGGGTGGTCAGGCTTGTGGATCTTGGGAAGGAAGTAGAACCGGGCAGTGCGGGGTTCCCAGACTATGAGGTTGGAAGTTGTGGGTGGGAGATCTCCTGAGGTGATGAGGTTCTATATGGTCTGGGAGATGATGGTTTGGTGATGGGGGGTGGGGTCATGGTCGAGGGGGCAGTAGGAAGAGGTGTCCTCGAGTTGGCGTTTAGCTTCAGCGATGTAGAGGTCAGTGTGCCAGACTACCACTGCGCCCCCTTTATCCGCTGGCTTGATGGTGAGGTTGGGATTGGAGCAGAGGGATTGTAGGGCTGCGCATTGTGAGGGTGAGAGGTTAGAGTGGGGGAGGGGGGTAGACAGGTTGAGGTGGTTAATGTCCCTGCGGCAGTTGGAAATGAAGAGGTCGAGGGCAGGTAATAGGTTAGCGCGGGGTGTCCAGGTGGATGCTGTGTGTTGGAGGTGGGCGAAGGGGTCCTTAGAAGGTGGGCGGGAGTCCTGATTGTGAAAGTAAGCTCGGAGGCTAGGGCAACGGAAGAATTGTTTGACGTCATGGTGTGTATTAAATTCACTGATGCGTGGACAGAGGGGGATGAAGGTGAGTCCTTTACTGAGGACTGATTGTTCGTCCTCAGTCAGGGGGAGGTCTGGAGGGATGGTGAAAAATTGGCAGGGCTGGGAGCTGGGATCTGGTGTGGGTGTGGAGCTGGGAGTGGGGGCGGAGCCAGTACCTCAGGAGAATTCATACTCTCAACAAACAGTTTTTCAATTCCATCTCAAACATCAAAAACTGTAAGTACAACAAACTTTTATCCACCCACCTCCATAACCAGCGCTCCTAAAACATTCCAGAAGATTCCCCTGGCCTCGGAAACGCCATTAGCCATGCGGCTGATGACTGTATGATTCTATGCTTCACCCATGCAGGAAGCCTTTCACCATCCCTCCAGACCTCCCCCTCACTGAGGACGAACAATCTGTCCTCAGTAAAGGACTCACCTTCATCCCCCTCCATCCACGCATCAGTGAATTTAATACACGCCTTGAGGCGAAAATAGAAGTTGTTGGAAAAGCTCAGCAGGTCTGGCCGTGTCTGTGGAGAGAAATCAGAGTTAACATTTCAAGTCAACCTGAAGCGTTAACTCTGACTTCTCTCTACAGATGCAGATTTTTCCAACAATCTCTATATTTGTCTCTCATTTACAGCATCTGCAGTCCTTTTACTCAGCTCTGGATTTCTATTGGCCATGTGGTTCAGACAATGGATATTATTTCTGGTCGCAGAGTGGAAAGGATCTCTCAGTAAGAAATAATATTCGGTCCTGAATCCACTTCAATTATTTTACATAATATGTGTACTTCATGTATTCTTACTTTTAGGCATTATTTCGTGCTGACTTTTAACTGCAGTACAAGTTACTCAAGATGGTGAAATTCTGTTGTTTCTAACCTTCAGACCAACAGAACCATGATGTTTCACAACAACAGCAGAGTCACTTGTGGGGGCATAAATGAACATTTATTATTGTTACTGTTATTAAAGATGGACAACGAAGATGATGACAATTTTAGAATAAAACAATGCATTTGTGCAATTTGTGAATCAACTGTGAAGTGAGTTCCTGACCCCAAATCCTTCCTTTAATAATAACCGCCTACTTCCATCTTTAAAACATTGTACATCTCAAAACAGATTGATGTCAACTTCAGCTCATTTAACGTTCTTCAATCTCTATTCATTCAGACACATGGTCTCATTTGTCCATCTTCCCCTCTTCCTATTGGCATTCAAAGTTTCAGATTTAAAGCTATAATCATTGCTCATTTCATGTCACTGTTGATAACCATTTTAATCCCCATTATTTGTTCAAGCTCAAAGTAAAGGCTTCCAGACAAACATTGTGTTTGCATAATTAGAAAATCACTTAATCTGCAAATTCCCAATTAAAATGTGTAATTACTGCAAATGTCAATCGGGATCATATTTGCATAAGACAAAATTAATTTTATGTTTTGACTTGATCAAAAAGTGTAAAAATTAGGAAAGATGTATAGTATTATGTTGCTGCAACAGAAAGCATCATTTTTGTTTTTATCAAGAGGGAGTTTCACTCAATAAAAATGATTAGTTTTAGTCTCAGTGCATGTTTCAGAGATAGTCACATCTTTCCCATCTGCCGATGTGCACAAAAAGTGATTGAGGCTGATAAAACAATTAGATTGAAAGAGGCAAAGAGGGAATTTCAATAATGCTACCTTCGATGCAATTCCTGTGGAGCACAATGTGGTGGTATCTTAATCTGTAGCGAATTTAAAAAGTTTTAAGAATGGCAGGTCACTTCTGACTGCTCTTGTCTTCATCTGAGTAGCAGGATGACTAGTGAAGCAGGTCCCTTCTCTCGTCTTTCACTCATCGAATGGTAGCCAGCACAGGGCCATTGAAAATGAGACAGAAAATCAAATAGGTTAAATAAGAGTGGTGGAGATGCCACATAAAATGCACCAATGAGGAAAGGGCATTCAGCTCATCTAGTTTGTGCTAACATACAGTTTTCCAGTTTCCTTATATCTTGGCAGCAAGCTCCTGGGAATAATTGTTCCATAATAGCTGCTCATCATTTATACATTACATTACTGACTCTAGTTGATGTAGTGTGTAATTTCTTTTTCCTTGAATGAGTTTGGTGTAATCTCGCTTGGATATGTGTCAACAATATCAATATGCCAGCCCAGGCAGCAGTGAATTCAAGGTGTCATTGGAATACTGAGATTAATACTGTGGCTTGTGTTTTATGGTTATCGATGACAAAGATGATGACCTTCCTTGGTTGTGAGTGGACAGCAATAAAGATGAAATATGCAATTTTAAGTAATAGGTTAAGATGGATTTTCCTGTGCCTTTCCTCTTGGAACTAGTGTCACGATCACAAAAGCTGGTTATTTTTCAGTGATTGACAGGCTGTATTTCAAAACCATGTTT
This sequence comes from Hemiscyllium ocellatum, assembly GCF_020745735.1. NCBI lineage: Eukaryota > Metazoa > Chordata > Chondrichthyes > Orectolobiformes > Hemiscylliidae > Hemiscyllium > Hemiscyllium ocellatum. The sequence continues at coordinate 31,338,296 of NC_083436.1, read as the reverse complement.
TTACTTTGTTAAAAATCAGACAACACCAGGTTATAGTCCAACAGGTTTATTTGGAAGCACTAGCTTTTGGAGCGCTGCTCCTTAATCAGGTGGTTGTGGAGTATAAGATCTTGATGAAGGAGCAGTGCTCCGAAAGCTAGTGCTTCCAAAATACCTGTTGGACCTGGTGTTGTATGATTTTTAACTTTCTCCACCCCAGTCCAACAGTGGCACCCGCAAATAATTTTTTTTCTTGAAATCAAGCCCCCTACTGGTAACCAGACAAATCTCTAACTTCTAAAGCATCCCATTGGAAAAGATCTCTTGTTGAAGAGAGAAACATTATCGGTTGTCCCAACTTTTAGAGGAAGGAATAAATTGTATTAAGAACCCAAATGGAGCATTGAATGGGGATATTTAAGCTTAAATAATTTAGATAGTGATTGCAGAACTATTAGTAGGAATCAAGGAGAAGGAGAACATTTACTCTCTAAATTGTAGAAACAGGTCCTATCAAAAGCAATTAATAATAGATCCATTATCAACAAAAGGAAGTGAATCAATACTGAATTGAAAGCTGGGTTGAGAAGTATAACATAGCAAAGGTCAGCAGGAAGCCGGAGGACTGGGAAACTTTTAAAGAGCAATAGGGGTAACTAAAAAGGCAATATGCGGAGAAAAAATGAGGTATGTAGACAAACTGGCCAAAAACATAAAGGAGGATTAGTAAAAGCTTTTTTAGATATGTGAAAAGAAAAAAAAAATGGTTAAGACTAAAATTGGGCCCTTGAAGACAAAAATGGTGAATTTATTATGGTGAACAAGGAAATGGCAGAAGGCTTTGAATAGGTACTTTGGATCTGTCTTCACTGGGGAAGACACAAGCAATCTCCCAGATGTAATAGTGGCTGAAGGACCTAGGATAATGGATGAACTGAAGGGAATTTATAGAACATAGAACATAGAACATAGAAGGATACAGCGCAGTACAGGCCCTTCGGCCCTCGATGTTGCGCCGACCGAGTCCTACCTAACCTATACTAGCCCAATAACTTCCAAATGCCTATCCAATGCCCGCTTAAATGAACATAAAGAAGGAGAGTTCACCACTGATACGGGCAGGGCATTCCATGAACTCACAACCCGCTGTGTGAAGAATCTACCCCTAACATCTGTCCTATACCTACCACCCCTTAATTTAAAGCTATGTCCCCTAGTAACACCTGACTCCATTAGCGGTAAAAGGTTCTTAGTATCTACCCTATCTAAACCCCTAATCATCTTATACACTTCTATCAGATCTCCCCTAAACCTTCTCTTCTCCAATGAGAACAGCCCCAAGTGCCTCAGCCTTTCCTCATAAAATTTTCCTACCATTCCAGGCAACATCCTGGTAAACCTCCTCTGCACTCGTTCTAAAGCTTCCACATTATATTAGGTAGGAAATGGTGTTGGATGAACTGTTAGGTCTGAAGTCTGATAAGTCCCCGGGATCTGATGGTCTGCATACCAGGGTACTTAAGGAAGTGGCTCTAGAAATCGTGGATGCATTGGTAATCATTATCCAATGTTCTATCGATTCAGGATCCGCTCCTGTGGATTGGAGGGTGGCTAATGTTGTCCCACTTTTCAAGAAGGAAGGGAGAGAGATAAAAGGGAATTATAGACTGGGTAGCCTGACGTCAGTGGTGGGAAAGATACTGGAGTCAATTATAAAAGATGAAATTATGATTCATTTGGATAGCAGTAACAAGGTAGGTCAGAGTCAGCATGGATTAACGAAGGGTAAATCATGCTTGACTAATCTTCTGGAATTTTTTGAGAATGTAATTATGTAGAGCCAATGGATATAGTGTATCTGAACTTTCAGAATGCCTTTGATAAGGTCTCACATAGGAGATTAGTGAGCAAAATTAGGGCACATTGTAATGGGGGCAAGGAATGACTTGGATTGAAAATTGGCTAACTGACAGGAAGCAAAGAGTAATGATAAACGGGTCCCTTTTGGAATGGCAGGGGGTGACCAGTGGGGCATCATAAGGTTCAGTGCTGGGCCCGCAGCTGTTTACAATATAATCAATAATATTGATGAAGGCATTAAAAGTAATATTAGTAAATTTGCTGATGACACAAAGCAGGGTGGCAGGGTAAAATGTGAGGAGGATGTTATGAGAATACAGGGTGACTTGGACAGGCTAGGTGAATGGACGGATGCATGGCAGATACAGGTTAATGTGGATAAATGTGTGATTATCCACTTTGGTGGCAAGAACAGGAAGGTAGATTACTATCTAAAAGAAGTCAAGTTAGGTAAAGGGGAAGTACAACGAGACCTAGGTGTTCTTGTACATCAGTCAATGAAAGCAAGCATGCAGGTACAGCAGGCAGTGAAGAAAGCTAATAGCATGCTGGCCTTCATAACAAGAGGAACTGAGTATAGGAGCAAAGAGATCCTTCTGCAGCTGTACAGGGCGCCGGTGAGACCACACCTGGAGTATTGTGTGCAGTTTTGGTCTCCAAATTTGAGGAAGGACATTCTGGCTATTGAGATAGTGCAGCATAGGTTCATGAGGTCAATTCCTGGAAGGGCAGGACTATCATATGTTGAAAGATTGGAGCGACTGGCTTGTGTTCACTTGAGTTTAGAAGGATGAAAGGGGATCTGATTGAGACATATAAAATTATTAATGGACTGGACACTCTGGAGGCAGGAAGCATGTTTCTGCTGATGGGTAAGTCCAGAACCAGAGGACACAGTTTAAAAATAAGGGGTAGGCCATTTAGAACAGAATTGAGAAGAAACTTCTTTACCCAGAGAGTGGTAGGTATATGGAATGCTCTGACCCAGAGGGCAGTGGAGGCCAAGTCTCTGGATACTTTCAAGAAAGAGATGGATAGAGCTCTTAGAGATAGTGGAATCAAGGGTTATGGGGATAAGGCAGGAATAGGATAGTGATTATGGATGATCAGCCATGATCATAATGGATGGTGGTGCTGGCTCGAAGGGCTGAATGGCCTACTCCTGCACCTATTGTCTATTGTCTGTTCAATATTGTACAGGTTACCATGGATATCATGGATCAAATATTCCCTATAGTTCCTGCCCAACAATGTTTGTGGGAATGCCAGCTTTGCAAAGCGCAAGCCAGGGTTCGATGATGTTATTTGCAATGTCCAAGTGAAAAATAAAGTCAGGAACTGGATAGAAACTTTAAAAGATTAAATCATTCATAGTTTTCCTCTAGTTGGTTATGTGACCCTGGAGATGAAATGATTGAGATATATTTCAGAATCGGGCAAAGAATACAAGATGGTGAGAGAAAGAGGCTTCATGGCATTACTTTCTTCGACTTTATTTACATTATGTTTTAATGAAATAGACTTAAAGGCAAACATTGTCACACAGGAGTAATATAAATACATTTGTTCGTAATAATGGCGTGACACAAAAATAGATTGGAATGTAAGTTGTGAGGAAGAGACAAGAAAACTTCAAAACAGATTTGGGTAGGCTAAGCCATTGGACAAGAATGGAGCAGATGGAATCTAATGTGAATAAATATAAAATTATTTACTTTACTAGAAAAAAAAGGAGGGAATTTTTCTTAACGGTGAAAGGTTGGGAAATGTTGGTGTCCAAAAGATCTGGGGATCCTTCAATGTGGGTCACTAAAAACATGTTCAGGTACAAACATCAGTGAGGAAGGCTAATGTATGTTGGACTTCATCGCAAGGGGATTTGTGTAAAGATATCTTAATGCAATGATAGAGAGCATTGGCGGTTCTGCATTTGGAGTATTGTGTTATGTTTTGGTCTCCTTATTTCAGGAGAAATATAATTATCATACAGTGAGTGTAATTGAGGTTCACTAGACTAATTCCTGGGTTGGCAGGATTATTTTTAGGAGGAGAGTTGGGTCAATGGCTGTCTCACAACGCCATGGACTCAGATTCAATTCCAGCCTCGGGTGGCTGTCTATATGGTGTTTACACATTATCCCTGTTTCTGTGTGGGTTTTCTTCAGGTGCTCTTGTTTCCCCCCACAGTCTAAGGATGTGCAGGTTAGGCGGATTGGCCATGGTAACTTGTCTGTAGTGTCCAGGGATGTGTGAGTTAGGTGGATTGGCCATGGTAACTTGTCTGTTGCATCCGGGGATATGAGGGCGAGGTGGATTAGCCATGGTAACTTGTCTGTTGCATCTGGGAATATGAGGGCTAGGTGGATTAGCCATGGTAACTTGTCTGTTGCATCCGGGGATATGAGGGCTAGGTGGATTGGCCATGGTAACTTGTCTGTTGTATCCGGGGATATGAGGGCTAGGTGGATTAGCCATGATATATAAAGGATCACGGGGATAGGGGAGGGGTTGAGTTTGGGTGGAATGTTCTTTGGAGGCTCAGTGCATACTCAATGAGCTGAATAGCCTCTTACTGCACTGCAGGGATTCTAGGAGAGATTGAGGATATTGAGCATTTATTCTTTAGAGTTTTAAAAATGAGAAGAAATTTCATTGAAATTTATAGGGCATGAGAGGATGCAGATAGACAGAATGTTTCCTGTGGCTAAAACCAAGAGACATAATCTCTGGAAAAGACAGGTCAAATAAGAGTGAAATGAGGAAGAATTTCATCACTGAGAACGTGGTGAATCCTTTGAATTCTCCACCATCCAGGGATGTGGAAGCTCAATCAAGATGGAAACCGATGGCGTTCCGGAGGCTAATAAAGGGATATGGTGATACCATGGGAAAGTGGACATTGGGGTAGATAATCAGCCATGACCTATCTGAATCACTGGGTGGCACAGTAAGCTGAAGGGTTACTTCATTTCCTCTGTCCTAATGTAAGCAAAGATGCATTTAAACAGGCAGATGAAATTATAAAATACACTTACAGCTAATATTGAACAATATAAAGTGTGCTGTTCTCATGCACAATCCACTGACGGGGTGTTTTTCCAAGTAATGTTCTTTGGAATGTCACCTTATTATCAGGCCCCGTTCAAATGAGGCCAACATTAAAAATGATGCAGCGTTGAAATAATGAAGCTGTGCAAGGATGGAAGTAAGTAAGGTGCTATCTAATAGCTTGTGACACAGAAAAAGAAATCTACTTGCAGAATTACAATTTTTATGCACCTTTGGCAAATGGATGATTGAAATTAATCTCCGAATCTCTGGCCCCACTGCTGTGTTTTGAAATTGCTTTGAAAACTTTCACTGAGGAATTCATTACCAAGTGAAATTAAACTGCTTCAACAAACGCTCAAAAATGTAATAATTCAATTACACACCAAACTACTGCAAAGGTCACCAATATGTTCAACAACTACTCATGGCATCATGCCAGAAATATGATGAGGCACCACTTCCTAGAACTTTATTTGATGTCTGAATTTAGACTATCCAGGACTGAATGTGACCAGAGGAGCCAGCTCATGAGAGTTCTCCCTGTCTGCCAATTTGAAGCTCAGTAGGATGAGGAGGCATAAGATGCATGACTGAGTGGAAAGACAATGGCAGAGAGCAATGATATGATTCCTGAATCAAGAGCTTTTGGCCCAGCAAAGCTGTGACAGGGGACGGACCCTTGTACTGATTCCCAGGAACAGCCTCCATTTTCAGATTGTAAAATTGCACAGGTCCAGGGTAGGCCCCATGGTGCAAATGTCTGGGAGCTGGCCTCTTAAATGGCTGCTTCCATGGATGATAGATGTGTTCCTGAGGCTACAGATCCAGTCAGAGCCCAGGCAGAAATGGTAGGCTTGCCAAGGGAGCTTAGCAATAGTGAAATAAGCAGGTGATTGCTCGGATCTCTCACCAAAGAGGGTGCCTCAGAAGCCTGAATAGGAATTTAGAACGTGATGATGAAACTCTGCCCAGTGTAAGAAAGCTTGAGTGGATCAGAGGATAGTTCATATCCCTTTGAGCTGCAAGGCCCCAGGTTCAAATCCCCATGGGCATGTTGTCTATTCAAAAAAAATCTTAGCCAATGGTACAGACAGGCAAGTCTGGGGACTCCAAAACCATGGGTCACTACTTCAGGATACAGGGTAAGACTGAAATGAGGAGAAATTTTGCAACCAAACTGCAGTGAGATTGTGGAATTCTCTGCCACAGAAAGTGGTTGAGACCAAAACGTTGAATGTTTTCAAGAAAGAGTTAGGTATAGTTCTTTGAGCCAAAGAGATCAAATGGGGAGAAATCAGGAACAGGGTACTGAGTTAGATAATGATCATACTGAATGATAGAGCCAAATGACACACTCCTGCTCTGATTTGTTTTATGCTTCTGTGTTCTGAATCTATCTTTTAGTTCTGATCTTTTCCTCCTTCTTTATGGGACACTGATCTGAGTGCTGATGCTGATCAATTGGCAAGGATGGGTGCTGCTTGTTTAGTTAATGCCCTCTGTTGTGTTGTGTTGGTGCCCGACGTGAACAGATGGCTCAGTAAAGAGTTGGCAGAAGACAGGAGCAAGTGTTCTTTTGATTAATAATGAGCTGTTAGCGTGTCATTTACCTTCTTTGTGGCTCTGAATAACACAGGGGAAAGTACAATATTTGTTTTGACAATTAATTTGATTGTTCTGGCTTTGAGCTGAAGCTAAAATTAAAAAGACAAAACCTCTATCTAATGCAGCCAGAATCAATTTGTGACTACAATGTGGCTGTGTATGTTTGAGTTTATAATTGAGATTGGTGACAAGCCCAATAGATTGCCTGTCCAGATAAAATTGAATGAACTTACAGATGAATCCAAACACACTTTGAGCATGGTTCATTCACCAGGACATAAGGGATACAATTTAGAGGGTGCAAGGAAGAGTCATTCAGTCATACAGCATGGAAACTGATCCTTCAGTCCATGCTGTATGACATGTTGATCATGTTACCAAACTAAACCCGTCCAACATGACTGTGCTTAGCCTATATCCCTCCAAGCCTTTCCTATTCATGCATTTATCCAAATGCCTTTTCAACGCTGTAACTGTACCTGCAATCCATCACTTCTTCTGGCAGTTCAGTCCACATAGAAACCACTCTCTGTGTAAAAGCGTTGTCCCTCACATTCCTTTTTAAATCTTTCTCCTCTGACCTTAAAAGTATGCCCCCTAGTTTTGAACTCCCCTACCTTAGGGAAAAGATCTTTGCTATTCACCATTTCTATGTCCCTCATGATTTTATGAAACTCTATGAGGTCATCCCTCAGCCTTCTAGGATCCACTGAAAAAATGCCCAGCTATTCTTATAACTCAAACCCTCCATACCTGCCAACATCCTGGTAAATAATGTCTGAACTCCCTCCAAGAGCAGAGTGACCAGAATTGCCCACAGTACTCCAGAAGAGGCCTCACCAATGTCCTGTTTGATCTCAACATGACGTCCCAACTCCTGTACTCAAGAAGTCTGAATTGAAGGCAAGTGTACTAAATGCATTCTTAACCACCCTGTCTTCCTATGACAGAAATTTCAAAGAATTATGTACTTGAACCCTGCAGTCTCTCTGTTCTACAACACTACCCAGAGCCCCACCATTAATCGTATAAGTTCTGCCTTTGTTTGTTTTACCAAAATACAATACCTCGCAGTTATCCAAATTAAGCTCCATCTGCCATTCTTCAACCCATTGACCCGATTTATCAGGCTCTCTTTGTAATCTTAGATAACATTCTTCACTGTCCACTATACCACTAACTTTAGTGTCATCTACGAACTTACTAACCATGCCTCCTATATTCTCATCCAAATCGTTTATAAAATGACAAACAAATGTGGACCCAGCACTGATCCCTGAGGAGCACCACTGGTCACTGGCCTCCTGTCTGAAAAACAACCCTTCACCATCACACTCCTATCGTAAAGCCAATTTTGTATCCAATTGCCAAGTTCACTCTGAATCTCATGTGATCTAACTTTACTAATTAATCCACAATTGCAGAACCCTATCAAAGGCTTTACTGAAGTCTAAGTAAGCAATATCTACCACTCTGCCCTCATCAATCTTTTGGGTTACTTCCTCAAAAACCTCAATCAAGTTTGTGAGACATGATTTGCCTTGCACAAACCTGATAGCCTTCCTGAATGATTAAGAATGTCTGTACACACTTTTTATTCTTCAAGAGTTTCATTTGATCCCAGTTTTCTATATCAAATATGTGTTTGAATTATTGACAAGACCCCCAATATCTTTATGCATCCATTGTTCCCTAATCTTACGCCCTTATCTAATCAATCCTTACTTCTCCAAATGCATGTAAATACCACCTTTCAGAATCACCTTCACCAACTTAACCACTACTGACGTCAGACTCACAGGCATATAGTTTGCAGGTTTCTCCCTACAACCTTTCTTAAATAAAGGCACAATATTAGCCACCAGCCAATCTTCCATCACCTCACCTGTGGTTAGAGATGATGCAACATTCCTGCAAGGGGCCCTACAATTTACTTCCTAACTTCCCACAGCGTCCTGGGATACACTTGAACAGGTCCCATCTTTATGTTTTCTAAGACATCCAACACTTCCTCTTCTTTAATGTGAACTGTTTTCAAAACAGTTATATATTTATTTTAAAAAAATATTCATTTCCCTGAGTTCTTGAGCTTCCCATTCTTTCTCCACAGTAAAAACTGATGTGAAAGAAGACCTCATTAATCTTTAAGGGGCCCTACCCTCTCTTTCTAGTTGCTCTTTTGCTCTCAATGTACTTAGAAAATCTCTTTGGATTATCCATAACTTTATCTGCCAAGGTTGCATCATCTCCTCTCTTTGCCTTCCTGAGTTCTCTCTTGATCCCCGTACACTTTGTACTCTTCAAAAGATTTGTTTGATTCTAGTTATCTATATGTAATATGATGCTTTTTTAATTCTTGTTTAGAACCTCAATATTTTTATTTATCCATTGTTCCCTAATCTCATCAGCCTTACCATTTACTCTAACAGGAATATACTGCCTCTGAAGTTCTCATTATCATGGTTTTGAAAGCCTCTCGCTTGTCAGTCATCCCTTTATCTGTGAACTGTCTATTCCAATCAACTTTTGAAAGTTCTTGTCTCATACTGTCAAAATTTGCCTTAGTCCAATTAAGAAATGAAACTTTTATGGAAGGCTTATCCTTTTCCATAACTATTTTAAAACTAATAAAATGTCTCAAAATGTTCCCCTCATAACACTTTAGTCACTTGCTCTCCCGTATTTCTCAAGAGGAGGTCAAGATTTGCTCCTTCTCTAATAGGAGCGTTTACATATTGATAAAGAAAAAATTTTGAACACACTAAACAAATTCCTCATTATCCAAACCTTTAACACTATAGCAGTCTCACTCAATGTTTGGAAAATTAAAATCCCCTGATATTACAATTCTGTTATTCTTACAAATATCTGAGATCATAGAATAGAATCCCTACAGTATGGAAACAGGCCCTTCAGCACAACAAGTCCACAACAACCCACCAAAGTGTATCCCACATAAACCCAATCCTCTACATTTACCCCAATTAATGCACCTAACCTACATATCCCTGAGCGCTATGAGCAGTTTACCTAACCTGCACACCTTTGGCTTATGAGAGGAAACCAGAGCATCAACTGGAAACCCACACAGACATGGGGGCGAATGTGCAAACTCCAAACAGACAGTCGCCTGAGGCTGGAATCGATCCCAGGTCCCTGGTGCTGAGAGGCAATGTTGGTAATCACTGAGCCACTGTGCCGCCCTAGATCTCTCTATATATTTGCTCCTCAATTTCCCTCCAACTACCGGGGGCCTTCAGTACAACCCTATCAAAGCGATCATTCCTTTCTTATTTATTATTTTACACTATATCAGAGCATCAAAGTATTAGACACTAAAATATAAATAAAGAACTGCAGATGCTGGAAATCTGAATCAAAAACACAAAGTGCTGGTAAAAACCAGCAGGTCTGGCAGCAATGGTAAAACAGAGTTAACAGTTCGATTCCAGTGATCCTTCATTGAGTGAAGAGTTCTGACAAAGGGTCATTGGACTCAAAACATAATTCTGTTTTTCCCTTTGCAGATGCTGCCAGACTTGCTGAATTTCTCCAACACTCTCTTTTTGCATCAAAGGAGTAGATTACAAGGAAAACCTCTACAAGTTAATGTATTTGACAAGGGGGCAAGCAGCTCAGATCAGGTAACTCAGCAGCATCTCTTCATGATGCAGTACATGCTGGCATGGAGGTTAGAGCTTGAACATTTGGGATGAGGTTTAACAGTTACTTATTCTCCAGGTCAGATAACTAATTAAAAATGTAAGCTGGTGATGATAGGAGAGTTATAAACCTTTGACACGTTCGAAAAATGTAGATGGCATGTTGGAGATTTGTATGGGCCTGATTTTAATATTCTCAAAACCTATTCTAATTGAATAAGTTATACTGTGCTGAATGACTGATAGATCTTCTGAAAGTATTGAAGAGATTCAGAAGAATAATGTAACATTGGTATTTTTCTTACACAAATACTATCCTTAACAAATTAAAAGGCAGCGCAATCTTATCAAGGGCTGCAGGTAGTTGGAGAGTGTGGTGCTGGAAAAGCACAGCCGGTCAGACAGCATCTGAGGAGCAGGAAAGTCGACGTTTCAGGCATAAGCCCTTAATCAGTATCTTCTGGTTGTGCTTTTCCAGTACCACACTCTTCGACTGTCATCTCCAGCATCTGCAGTCCTCACTTTCTCCCTGCAGATAGTTGGGAACTCCACCACAGCAAGATCCGTTTCCAATTCACTCACCCTCCTGACTTGGAAATATATTGCTGCTCCTTCGATGTCATTGAGTCAAAATCCTGGGATTCTCTCCAAAGATCATTGTAGGTCTACCTACAGCACCTTGGCTGCAGCGGTTCAAGAGGGTAGCTCACCATTACTTTCTCAAGGGTAGCTAGGGATGGGCAATAAATGTTGGCACAGCCAGCAACACCCAATCCCATGAGTTTATAAAAACAAAACTGAAAATGCCCAGAGTTGAGAAACAGTGGAGGTACCTCAATATGACCTAAGACTCATCCATATTGATCCATATAGATTTCAGTGACTGGGAAACCAACACCCATCTCACATTGCATTGGACAGTCATTGCATAAAACAGACACCATGAGCCCCAATTTTAAACTGTTGCCAGAATGTGGTGTAAGAGGTCCAGGCTGAAAGGAACCACACGCAGTCCTGTCACAAGGCTCTAGAATTTATGATATTCTATACTCATTTATATTTTCACCAGCTTAGCTGGGGAAGGAGAACCCAAAGTTCCCTTGTGGGGCCTAGAGCAATTATTCAAATCTGTGCTCACCCTGATCCTGCTGATGGGCAGGAACTAAAATGGGGCTTTTATCATTTTATTGATCTGCTAAAAATTTTACTGTTCACCTGGTTAGTAAATAAGACAGGACATTGAGCCAAAACTGTTTTTTGGTAAGTTGGACAAGTAAATGTTTCAATGTTTGTTTGGCAAACTTCTAGAATTAGAATGAACAATTCTCCCAATAAAACGTTATTCTGTAAACATTGTAAATTTCCTGGCATTTTATTACTCTAACGACTTGACAATGTCTGCTCCTGTAATAAAAAGCTCTTTTCTTCCTCTCTAGTTGTTTTCGCCCCCTCATTCAATGCCATTCTCACTGTTGTGATTAGTTCATGGTTCATGCACTTCGCAGCTTGGTTTTGGGAATTAAAATGGGAAGAATGTAATTAATGCAAGCATGGCATTTTTACACTTGAAGGAGTATGGCAATTGTGGCTAAGAGGTTAACAACTAGAAAGATAAGAGCTATTGAGCAACAGGTGCGTGCAGAGTCTAATAGACTTTTTGTAATTTTTAAAATGTTATTAGTTGCCTTTTCTTACCAAAGTCAAATTGCAAACTATGCTAACTGTTAATTGCTAACTTTGTCTGGAAATTGTCAAGATATGATTGGTAAATAATGTGGTTAAGCCACCTATGTTTGTTAAATAATAAAGCTGAACGAGATTTGATAAGTACAAAAGGAGTTAAGCACATGATGAACTTAAACATGGTCTCTGCTTCAGTATGCTGGAATAGCAATTATATAAATTGCAGTTATAGCTGTTGTTGTGTTAAGAATCCAACTAACCATATGTATAATGTCTAGGAAAAGCCAACATGGCCACACATTTTGGACGGCATGATGGCTCAGTGGTTAGCACTGCTGCCTCCCAGCACCAGGGACCTGGGTTCAATTCCCACCTTAGGCAATGTCATTGTGGAGTTTACACATTCTCCCCTGTGTCTGCGTGGATTTCCTCCAGGTGCTCCAGTTTCCTCCCACAGTCTAAAGATTTGCAAGTTAGGTGAATTGGCCAGGCTACATTGCCTGTAGTATTAGGTGCATTAGTTAGGGGGAGTGGGAGGGTTGGTGTGGACTTGTTGGGTCGAAGGGCCTGTTTCCACACTGTAGGGAAACTAATCTAATATCCAGCAAAATGTTTAGAATTTGTTGTACGGAAAATGTTTTGAGATGCTATTCAGAATTGTGACCATTGTAATGTTTTGCAAACACTGTCAAGAAGAACAGAAAAAGTCTGTGAGCATTTGTGAATCGAAATGTAAAGAGATTATAACAGACTAAGCCAATTGTGTAAGAGAAATTGGGATATGCCCTAACAGGGAAGACCACCAGAAAAAAAGAATAAAAATTGAGGGGTTTTAAGAAACTATTGCAGACTGACACAAGAAGAATTAAAGTCAAGAGTCAACTCAAAGAGATAGTGCCACAGTTACTTGGGGTGGCAAGAACCTGTGTCATGGAAGACATGGCTGTATACTGTCATCTTCACTAAGTACCATGTAAGTAGGGATAGGGATGAGTTGTCTTTTTAGAACTGAATTACTGTAAGAGCATTCAGTAAATCCAGAAACATTGTAAAATCTGATTACTTTATGAGATCAAAGAATAGAATTGTGAATGAAGATAATGGACTGAAAGGACCACGGACATGGGCTTGCACGTGGTGTGCTGCTGCCTAGTTTCCTGAACAGGGAGCAGGCTTCACAGAAAACTCCAAGCCACAGAGTAGATCAATTAAGCGAATAATCAATTATCTGAAGGAAAATGTGGCCGGCCATCTCGGTCGGATGATCAAGGTTCCTCTGGAGATTGGATGTTTCCACGGGTAGGTGAAACCAGGACAAGAGGGCATGGCCTCAAGATTAGGGGAAGCAGGTTTAGAACTGAACTGAGAAGGAGCTTCTTCACCCAGAGGGTTGTTAATCCATGGAATTCCTTGCCCAGGGAAGTAGCTGACATTACTTCAGTAATCACTTTTAAAGGTGAGGTAGATACTTTTTTGAAAAATAGAGGGATTAAGGAATGTGCTGAAAATGTGGGTAAGTGGAGCTGAGTCCATGAAAAGATTAGCCATGATCATATTGAGTGGCAGAGTGGGCTCAAAGAGCCGGACTGCCTACTTCAACTCCTTGTTCTTATATTCTGATGTTCTGCAACTGACACAAAACACGTACTTGAGCCAAATACTCAAAAAGACATCGTACAGTATTGAGGAGGTTATATTTGGCCAGGTTAAAGTTCAATAAGCAATAAATGTAAGTAAGGTTTTATTGTTTATAGCAGCTGTCTGGTTTGGCTATAGCTATCCAAATGCTTTGATCCTTAGCTCACAATTTAAGATTGTAGTCGATGTCTGCGTCTTCTGGAAATTGAAGTCATCATTTCAAGGTTTGCTGTCTGTTTACAGGAATGCAGAAACACTGAAACTCAACAAACAGGATACTGTCTTAGATGTTTCCTCTCATGCCTGTTGGTGATCTTCTCCTGAAACATGATCTTGGGAAACACACCAAGATTGGTTGCTGCATTGGTTTCTCTCGAACCATATCAGTAGTCCAAAATATCATGGTGCATTGCAAAAGGTAGCTTTGATTAATTCACATCTGCACATTCATCTTCCAAAATCTTTTATCCAAACACTTCAATTCTTAATTGTTCTTCCTTACATGAGTGAATGTTGACATGGTCTCCATTTTGATCAGAGAGGAAGAAAGCTGCTTAAACAGTTCCAGCGGTTCATTGCCACTGTTGGGTTTTGTGGATTCTGCAACTCCATTTGCAATGAGGGGCACTGAGTATTATATTATGATAGAATTATTTTAAGTCAGCCTCCTTGTACAAGTTAAAACTGACTTTTTCAGAAGTATAGTGTCTGTTTCCAGCTAAAGAATTAATAATTCTATTTGACATGAGCATGTTTTTGTAACAGCGTGGAAGTATTAAAATCCTAACCAGAACTGGGGACTGAGGCGTATGAATATACAAACATCTACATCACTCAGCCCTTCAATCTTGCTCCACTATTCACAAGATCAGGCTGACCTGTGTGTGTGACTAGGAGAAAGTGAAGCCTACAGATGCTGGAGAGTCAGAGTCGAAAAGTGTGATGCTGGAAAAGCACAGCGGGTCAGCCAGCATCTAAGGAGCATTTCTGACAAATGACTTATGCCCAAAACATTGACTCTCCTGCTCCTCGGAGGCTGCCTGACCTGCTGCTGTTCCAATGCTAAACTTTTCAATTCTGATCGGTTTGTATTCCAAATTCCACCTTGAAAAACTTTGAATCCCTTGCACAACAAGGATCAATCTATTCTGGATCAGTGGTGCTGGAAGAGCACAGCAGTTCAGGCAGCATCCAAAGTGCAGCGAAGTCGACGTTTCGGGCAAAAGCCCTTCAGGACCAATCTATCTCTGCCTTAAGAATATACAATGACCCCATCTTCACCACCTTCTCAGGGAGAGAGTCCTAAAGTTATGCAACCCTCTGACAGAGAAAAAAACCCTCATCTCTGTGCTGAAATTGTGTAGTCTGATTTTAAGACACTGCCTGTGGATCTGGACTGATCCACTACATTCTATCTTCTGGTTCTCCTCTCTGCAAAAAAGATTTCTCATTTCAAAGCAAAACATAACATGTTGTTAACATAAAATATATCTTGTTAACTACAAAAGGCTCCTCCAGTTATTCTAGGGGTTTTTTTCTTCTTCTTCCCTAGACAAACCAGTCCCTGTCATTCTCAACACTTAAAGAGGATAGATGATGGCAACCACCTTCATCATAAACAGCATATCATACAGCGCAGTAAACTGGCATGTTCTTATAACGGTAGATAGGAAAGGGAGGAAATTCTAGAGCTTCACTGACAAGCAACTGAAGGTGCATTCACCAGTGGTGGAGTGATTAAAATTGGACCTTCAAGATGCCACAATCAGCAGAATTATGATACTTTGGTGAGGCAGGTGGAGATTACCAAGGTAGGGAAGGAGTGAAGTCATGGAGCAATTTAAGAACAAGGGTGTCATTTTAAAACTAGGCCGTTGCTTACCTGGTGCCAACATAGGCCTATGAGCATAGGGTGTTCAGTGAATGTGTGTTAAAACATTGACAGCAGAGTTTCAGGTAGAGGGTAGAATATGTGTTAAAGGAAAGATGAAAATTCAGGATGAGGGAACCAGCAGAGGATTGGGTATTGGGGGTGTGTGACTGGTGGAATTTGTGTGTGCCTGGTGAGTGGCTGGATATTGAGTGTGTGCCCAAGTCTGTGTGCCTTTGGGTTGGTCCTTATATGTATGTATGATGATGTGTGTCTATTTATGGGTGGGAGCGGGTATATCAGGTACTTGTGTAGGTGCGAGCTTATGTGAGGGTGCATGTGTGTGAGTGGACCTGACCGTATGTTTGCAAGAGTCCACCATTGTGAGGGAGTGTACTGCAAGGATGCCTCCTTGTACAGTTAAAACTGACTTTTTCAGAAGTATGGTGTCTGTTTCCAGCTAAAGAATAAAGAATTCTTATTTGACATGAGCATGTTTTTGTAACAGCATGGAAGGATGCAAGCACATGTGTTTTTTTATGCATGTATTTGGGCATGGGGCGAGGGAGGCTGTGGGAAGAGACTGAGAAAGAACCTGTATGAACAAAACTTACTAAAATCATACAAGGTCCCAAAAATTAACTCAGTATTGACTTTGAAACTGCAATACCATTGGGAATGCTGAAAAAAATGTAGTCAGTTGTATCATTGAATTAGACCTGAGTCTGTGCTTTATATAGAGATTAAAGTAAATCCCTGAGCTAGCTGGAAACTTTTACAATTTTGACAGCTAGAGATTGATGAAGAGCAATGTGTGATTGAAATATCCTGGATCTATCCTGCAAGTTTTGTTACCTAAATTAATGTTCCTTCTTTATTTTCCTATGAACTGTTCAACTGACTTGCACGTGAGTGTTTGAGTTTGAGTGTACAGCCCCAGAGGAAGGCTACATATAGACACCATTTCCAAAATATTAGAATCATTGCATTGGTGTAAATTCAAATGTCTTGACTCCATAGCTACCTCATTGAAGAATCTTCCAGTTACACTGTTTTCACAAATGGTTACAAGCATTTTCAGCTGTCATTTGGGAACACTATGATAATTCTTTATGGCACATATTAATGATATGATAATGTAACTCTCATAACAACAGTCTCTTTAGACACTGAGAAGAGGATAGAAGTATTACACTGGTGAATGGGAATTCAGTCTCCTGTAGATTGGTATGAATATCTGTGGAATTCTTTACTGCAGGACACTGTTGAGGCTTGATCTTTCGTTATTTTAACATACACTGTACAGGTGAGAATTGCCAGATCAGATGAATCAAATGGAAGAGCAGACTCAATGGATCAAATGTCTTACTTTTGCTCCTAAGTCTTATGATCTTGTATAAAAGAGTTTATTGTAACTCCTGAGTGCCCAATATCCAGTATATTTAGATAAGGCAGAGACTGATTCAGCAGGCTCAGAGTAGGGACAGTTTTGTCCAAGAGAACAGCCTCAAAAGTACAGAATGGAAACCCAAGACCAGGAGGACAGAACAACAGGGTTAAATCCATGGTTAGGGAAATTCAGGGAAGCAGCTCGACCCAAATGCTACCTTAATATGTTTTCCTATTTCCTACATTATAACATTCCTGAAGAAGACAATAATTGACTGTAAAACATTCTGACTGGTCCTGAGGTTCTGAAGAGTGTTGTATAAATCCAAATCCCTTGTTCTTTATAGCATAATAATTGTCCATGCATATTTATGAAACCCAAAAGCCAATGCACCTTGTATATTGAATGCAAAATCTATTTGAAAATGCCTCTTGGGGCCAAGAGCAGATTTGTTTCTCCTTTGGCTACACAGACATCAACCACCCTGCATCATTCTCGCCAATGCTTGTGAGCATGAGAACAACTGTACAGGTCCTAGAAGGTACAAGCAGATAGCTCAAGTAAGTGTTGCAGGTGATCACTATGCATTGGAAATTCCAAAGGAGGATCATGTTATGTTTCCTGAATAGCAATCAATGACCTATTGTACCATTGAATATCGAGCAATGGAATGAGATCCTGTCATGCTTCTGTTGCCTGTCAGTGGGAATGGTCATGGCATCAGTCACCATTTGATGCCATTTGTGGGCAATGGATGGGGGTCTCCTGTGTTCTCAATTTATTTTGGAAGCAAATCTGACGTCACTTAGTGAAGGATAGGAGTGAACTTGATTGCCATTGACAGTGCTATCCCTGAACTGGAAATTGGCTAATAACCTACTTGGTGGCTGATGCATGAGGATGCAGGATGCAGGCAATAAATTGGAGGAGAAGGGTCACATGTCACAAATAGGTAGGTGACATGAGGCTAAGGTCTTGGTGGAAGAGGACAAGATGGAAATCAACTCAAGTGTTGCAAGGGAGCAATGAACAGGGGGTGCAAAAGGAGCTTGGAGCTCATGGGTTAGGGCAGGTGATTAGCTAAAGGCTTGGGCTATGTTAAGCAACCATGACAGGAAGTTACAGGGTGAGAATAAACACGAAGAGCTGGGTGGGAGGTCTCAGGCCTAGGAAAAGGACAGGGGAGTGGCAAAATACAGAAAAGAAAATAGAGAAGGGAGAGGGGTGAGTTTACCTGAGTTATTTGACTCAGGAGAAAACATTTCATTAAAAAAAAACTAGAAATAGTCCTGGAGGAAGGAGATAGCCTTCAGGAGTCAGAAAGTCAAATATGTAGGTGTATTAGTGTCCTGACGCCATCCTAAGCTGTCAAGTGAATGATTGAAATATTGTTGGACATTTTAAAAAATAAAATAAATCTAAAATTGCCATAGGTCTATTAGACTGTAGGATTGCTCTCCCATTAGAGAGATGGATCTGGTGGGGGCTTAACCTGAGGGACACCACATCTCGAGCTAGGCAGAGGTTGAGAAGGAGAGTCCTTTTTAGCAACCTCAGCCAGTGCAGAAATTGAACCCACGCTGTTAGCATTACTCAGCAGTCATTCAACCAACCCCAGCACAATATAATGTAATGGAGCTGAATGAGACTTTCATAGAGTCAATCCATTGTGTGCCCTTGTTCAGGCACATTCAGCCCCCAGGCAGTGCTTTGAGAAATCTTCAGCACACCGAACCTTTAGCCTCAAAAAGCGAAGACTTCTATGGCTGCTGGTAACTGCACTGCGATATATTCCTGATATATCCTCTTTGATCATGATGACCCTGTCTTGTTCATAGACTGTACAACAATTTGAATTCCAACACAGTCATTTCAAACAGCTCTCCAGAAAAGATAGAATGCAATCACTTCATTAAATAGCTGAAACCAAAAGCAAACTGTGGAGAGAGTTGGAAATTTGAAACAAAATGTTTGAAACATCTTGGGTCAGGCGGCATCCCTGGAGGGAGAAACAAAAAATGACATTTTAAGTTGTTGATCTTTCACAAATCAATGAATCTAAGAGTTAGCTATGCTGTTTTTGGGGGGCTTTTTGCTGTCCAGCCAATTACCTTCTAATATAGGTGTGAATTTGGGCATTAATCCACTGGAGCACAGTCTGCAGGAACTAATTTTCTGCTGTGCAATTTCTCTATGCCTGCAACTCTCTGAAAGTCTCCATTTAAATCAAAGAACTCAGAGGGTTCTAAAGAAGTTAAGTAAAATAGCTACTCAGGAAAAAAAATAGACAATCAATATATATGATATAAAGAATGTCACACTAAGTTGTGCAGATAAATAATAATTCCAATTAGTGAATATGAAGTAGATAGAGCTGTCACTGTTTCAGATCCAGGTTTTACTCAGTATAGACCCAGCTCCCAGGTCTGATTCCTGACCAGAGAAAATACCAGAGAACAACTAAGGGAAGCAAGACCAGGGTCAGCCAACAATAATGTCCTCCATTTGTGATATTTTGAGCTGTTTAACACAATGAAATGAGATCCACAGTTTCAAACAGCAGATCGAACTGAAGGCTACGAACTCTTTGAAGTCGAAAGATTTTTGACAAGTGGCGTTCCACCAAGGCTCGACGGCTGCAGTTTCTTTGGCTGTTGAGATGTTTTCACACATTCAATCTATTAATTGCTCCCTTGGTACTTATCCTTCTCGACCAGTTGTTAGTTTTGACCTCAGTGATATAACCTTGTTGAATATAGATGTGTAGCCCACCTGCAGTGCAATGAAGGTGGTGCAATCCTCTGTACTTTTGGTGCACCTAGGGTTGTCCTCTTATAAAGCCTACACCTTTTGAAAGACCAAAATAGCAGCTCCTCAATTTGCTTTCTTTAGGCCCTGCAGAGATTTTAAATTCAAATTTTCATTTCATATACCTAGCCCTTAATGGCACGTGCTGCATTTTCAGAATTCACACTTGCAACAAACTGTACAAGAACACACAATATGCTTTTCCCCATTCTTATCTCAGGTACTCCCTGACCCCAGAGCAGAAATATAATGGGCAGCGTGCACATGAATGATAAGGTCACTAGAGGGCGAAAGAGAGCAGCAGAGAGTTGTTTACCAGGAGCTCTAATACTGTCCTCTGCAAACTCTAGGACCAGAGACAACAGATTTGGTCCTTTGCACGTTAGCAAACCCATTCATCATCTTCAACAGGACACACCATAGTTTAACCAAATTTTGGAACATCACTGCAGGTCCTGTGCTGAAGTAAACGCTGAGCTACTTTGCAAAGTATTTTTGACAATTTAGATGACAGCTTCAAATAAAAAAATGCACTGCAGTTTCGTTAAACTATGTTTCTCAGAGATTAACATTTATCTTTTGTTATTTGTTTTCAGAATATGGGAGACAGTGAATATTATGTATTTAGTTTCCATTTTTAAAACGTATTACACCTGAGTAGTTGGTAGTTGTGGATAAGACACATTTGGATTTCACTGGAAGAGATTTACTGTGTTTTGGTGAATCAGGCTGGTCAGAGATCAGAGTTAATTTATTTCAGTCGGGCTCATATGTGATACCCTGGCAGGCAAAGATTTGGTGAGCCACTGGGCAAAGAGCCAGGTGATACTCATTAATTAAAAATATAAATGATTCCTTGATGGGATGTTGGCATTGTTATCTGGGCCAGAACATATTGCCCATCTCTAATTATCCTGGAGGGGTGGTAGTGAGCTGTCTTCTTGGCATGTACAGTAGTTAGATCCACAGTCCTGCGAGGGACAGAACTCTAAAATTTTGACACAGCTTCATAGTGAAGGAATGGTGTGTTATATTTCTGAGTCAGGATAATTAGGATTAGAATTAAGTTTTATTGTCACATGATACAAGAGTACAGTGAAGTGTGTACTAAGTCACCATCCTCACTACCATCTTGGGTACTAAGATACCTAGGTACAGCATCTTAGATACAATGTGAGGTTGAAGGGGAATCTGCAGGTTGTGGAGTTCTCACGCATCTCCTGCTCTTGTCCTTCAAGTGGTAAGAGGTCACAGGTTTGGAAGATGTTGTTAAAGGAGTCTGGGTGAATTGCTGCAGTGCATCTTCTAGATGATACACACTGCTGCCACTGTGATTCTATGTTGTAGTGAGTAAATGTTGAAGGTGGCAGATGTGGTGCCAATCAGTGAGTTGCTACGTCCTGGATCATGTTAAGCTTCTTAAGTGTTGTTGGAGTTGCACTCATCAGGCAAATGGGGAATACTCCATCAGTGACCTAACTTATGCCTTGTCGACCAGTAGAAAGGTTTTGGAGAGTCAGGAGGTGAGTTATTCACCTCTGATTGGCTGTTGTAGCTATTTTACTTACATGGTGAGTGAGAAGTATTTCATCACACTCAAGTAGATATGATCAATGTATATTAACATCTTGGGTATCCTCAATATATCCTTTAAAAACTAACAAAAAAGAGAAAGGAACATACAGAAACTAGAACACCAGGTTGGATTTGGACAGATTTTAGATAGATATGGAGTGAACTTGCTGGAATGAGCTTGAAGGGAACATGGCTAATCACAACAATAATGCAGCGTGTTTAAGAAAGATTTCAAAGTAAATAAATTTAGATTAGATTAGATTACTTACAGTGTGGAAACAGGCCCTTCAGCCCAACAAGTCCACACCGACCCACCGAAGCGCAACCCACCCAGACCCATTCCCCTACATTTTAACCCTTCACCTAACACTACAGGCAATTTAGCATGGCCAATTCACCTAACCCGCACATCTTTGGACTGTGGGAGGAAACCGGAGCACCCGGAGGAAATGCAGACACAGGGAGAATGTGCAAACTCCACACAGTCAGTCACCTGAGGTGGGAATTGAACCTGGTCTCTGGCGCTGTGAGACAACAGTGCTAATCACTGTACCACCATGCTGCCCATAAAAAGAATGTAACTCCTGGTTGTACTTGAGATGCATTGAATAAACAAGCTGAAATGTGGCAGTGGAAGAGTTTACAAAGAACAGCACAGGAACAGGCCCTTTGGCCCATTATGACAGTGCTGACACCTGACGCATTTCTAAACTTAAAACCCTTTGCCTCCATGCGGTCTGTATCTCTCTATTCCCAGCCTATTCACTACCTGTTAAGATGCCAGTTAAAGGTTGCTTTTGTATCCACCTCCATCTCCTCAACTCATAGCACGTTCCAGACACTTATCACCCATTAAAAATTGCGTCTCATACCTCCTTTAAACTTATCCCCTTTTACCTTAAATCTATGTCCACCAGAAAGTGTCATTTCTACCCTGGATAAAAGACTCCAATGATCTATTCTATCCATGCTTCCCATAATTTTGTAAACTTCATCCCTCATCTTCAACTTTCAAGTGAAAACAAACCAAACTTGTCCAATCTTTCCTCGCAGCTAATACTTTCCAAATCAGGCAACATCCTGGTAAACTGTTCCTGTATCCTTTCCAAAGACTCCACATCATTTTGACTAATGTGGCAAACTGAACTGTACACAATATTCAAAATGTGGCTTAACTAAAGTTCTATACAGATGCAATATGGCTTGCTAATTGTTATTCTCTGTGCCCTGATCAATGAAGGCAAACATACCATATTGCCTTCTTGACTACCACTTGTTTTGCCACTTTCAGGGCGCTGTGGACCTGTACACCTTAATCCTTCTGTATAATGATGCTACTAAGTGCTGCCATTTACTGTTACTTCCCTCCTGTGTTGGATTTCCAAACTATCTCATCTTGTATTTGCCCAGATTAAACTCCATCTGCCATTCCCCCATCCCTACCAAATCTCCACCCTATCCATATCCTGCTACACCCTCTGGTAATCCTCCTCACTATTCACAGCTCCCTCAGTCTTTGTGTCATCCCTGTTGAACACCACTGTCTCAAATCTCTAGACAAAAATGCACTTTTCTACCACTACTCTCTGTCTTCTATGACTAAGCCAGTTCCGTATCCATCTTACCAGCTCATCACCATGGATACCATGTGACTTCATCGTTTACATCCGTCTGCCATAAGGAACCTTGTGAAAGGCCTTGCTGAAGTCCATTTAGACAATGTTCACTGCTCTGCCCTTATCAATCATTTTTGTCACTTCCTTAAAATACTCAATCAAGTTTGCGAGACATGACCTTCCCACACAAAGCTATGCTGCCTATCGTTAATAAGTTTATATTCTTCCAAATGTGAGTAAATCCAATCCCTAAGAATCTTTTTCAATAGTTTTCCTAACTCTGATGTAAGGCGCACCGGAGTGTAATTTCCAGGATTATCCCTGTTACCCTTCTTAAGTAAGGGAACAATGTTGGTTGTTCTCCAGTCCACTGGGACCTCTCCTGTGACTAAAGAGGATACAAAGATTTCGTACAAGGCCCCAGCAATATCTTCCCTCACCTCCCTCGGTATTCTGGGATCAATCCCATCAGGTGCTGGGGACTTGTCTACCTTTATTATTTTCAATACACTCAATACTTTTTTTTCATATTGAAATGCCAGAATATCAATGTACTCCTCCTGGCACTCACCATCCATCATGTCCTCCTCCTTTGTGAATACTGATCCAATGTTTTCATTAAGACCTCATCCACTTGTTCAGGCTCCAGGCGTAAATTCCCTTCTTTGTCCTTGAGTGGATCTACCCTTTCCCTAATTACCCTCTTGCTCCTTATATATGTATAAAACACTTTGGGACTTTTCTTCATCCTGTTTGCCAAGGTCATTTCATGACCCTTTTTAGCCCTCCTAGCTCTGATTTTAGTTTCCTTAACCTTACGTATGCCTCCTTTTTTTTTGACTAAGCTCTCAATTTCTCCTGTAATCCATGGTTCCTGAATCTTGCCATCCTTATCCTTCATTTTCACAGGAACATGTTGTTCGTCAACTGGCTTTTAAAATATTCCTACATATCTGATGTGGATTTACCCTCAAACGTTCACCCCAATGAACATTGCCCAATTCCTAACTAATATTGTGGTAGTTAACCTTCCCCCAGTTTAGTACTTTCCAAGGACTGGTCTAATCCTTATGCATAAGTAACTTTAAACTTACAGAATTGTAGCCACTGCTCTCGATATGCTCCCCACTGAATCTTCGATCACCTGGCTGGGCGCATTCCCCATTACTAGATTCAGGGTGGCCCCTTCCCTAGTTGGACTAGTTACATATTCTTTCAATCCTGGATCTATCCTGGATACACTGAACAAATTCCTCTAGTCATCCAAGCCTCTGGCACTAAGGGAGTCCTACTCAATATAGGGACAGTTAAAGTCATCTATCACAACAACCCTATAGTTTTTATGTTTTTTCATAATCTGTCCACACATCTGTTCCTCTATCTCCTGCTGGCTGTTGCGAGGCCTGTAGTACAATCCTATCAAAGTGGTAACACCCTTCCTATTCCTGAGCTCTACCCATTTGGTCTTACTGGATGAGCCCTCCAAGATGTGCTCCCCCAGAACTGCTGTAATATTCTCCCTTAGCAGTAACGTATCTCCCCACGTCTTTTATGTCCTTCTCTAAATTGCCTCAAACCTCCAAATCTGAAGCATTAAGCTGCCAACCAGTTGCTATAATGACTCCATCACCAAACTGTAGTAATCCAAGCTCTAAGTTCATCAGCCTTACCTGTCACACATAACCCACATTAAAACACACACCTCAGACCGCCAGTCATGCTGTGCTCAGTAACCTCTCCCTGTCTGTTCATCCTCTTAGTCTTACTGGCCTTAATCTCAGACTCCTCCTCAGTTATTTTACTTGCTGACCTACTGCTGTGGTTCCCAACCCCCTGCCATACTAGTTCAAGCCCTCCCGAGAGACACTCGCAGACCTCTCTCCCAGGATATTGATGCTCCTCCAGTTTAGGTGCAACCTGTCCTTCTTGTACAAGTTTGGCCTTCCTGGAAGACATCCCAATGATCCATATAACTGAAGCCCTCCCTCCTCTTTAGCCATGTACTTATCTTCCTATTCCTAGCCTCACAGGCACATGGCACAGGAAGTAATTCCATGATTGCCAACCCTAGTAGACCCGCATTGTTAGCTCGGCCAGCATTTATTGTGCTGGAGAAGGTGGTACTGAGCTGTCTTCTTGAACCACTTCAGTCCTTGGGGTGTAGAGAAGAGTTGTTAGGAAGGGACTCCCAGGAACAGTGCTGTGGCTGTGGGTCAGGATGGTTGACTTGCTTTACTTCACTATGTGGTCACAAAAGGGAACAAGTCAACCTAGACCTGCATTTAATTAATCAACAGGCAACCTTTTTTTACTCATACATAGGATGAGGTCCATCTAGCCCAGCATTAATTGTCCATTCCTAGTTGCCCAGAAGGCAGTTAAGTATCAAGGAAATTGCTATGGGTCTGGAGTTACATGTAGGCCAGACCAGGTAAGGATGGCAATTTCCTTCCCTAAAAGATATAACCAAACCAGAGAGGTTTTTCCAGCAACCAATGATGGATTCATGCTCATCTTAATCCCAGATTTTAAACTGAATTGAAATTCTACCATCTATTTTGTTGGGATTTGAACCGTGGTCCCCAGAATGTTGCCAGGGGCTCTGGATTAACAATCCAGCAAGAATCCCATGAAACCATCACCTCCCCTCAATTGTCAGCACTGTAGTGTCAGAGTGGATTGTGTATTTGAATACACAGTTATACAGTGCAAGTGCTGCATGATTGCTTGATATTAAACTGAGATGCAGGATGCCTGGTCATTCATTCCACTGTTGCATATGGGACCCTGCTTCTCAACCAAACTGGATCCTGAAGCCACTGAAAAGCATTATATCGCTTTTCACATTAATGATTCCCCAACTGAAAAAGGAACAGAACAAGGTCACCAAATCGAGAAAAATATCACATTTCTTTACAAATCTACATAATGTGTCAAATTAAACTAATTCAATTGAACAGATAATTATTCAAATGAATTAAATATAACTAGTGACACATTCAAGCAGAATATTTTGTAAATTAATGGTACAAAATAGATAAGTCAGTGTAATTTGATAAGTGACTGTTGCATTTCTTTAATTAAATAGGAACGACGTGACTAGGTCAATTTTTAAATGTTTCTGAAGGAACCTAATTGGTGCTTGAAGACTATATTTAGGTGGGAATAGAATTTGAGATAATGCTTGTTAGCTAACATATTGTATATTGCTGGTTTCAGCCTGCCGCATACACCCAGTTTATGTTTTCACTATTAAAATATCTGGTTCACAGGAACTCAGCATCTAAGCTAAATACAACTATTAACTGAAAGGTTGGGTTTCTTTTGCCTGGGAACACCTGACAGAAAGCTGCTACAGGAATTTGTTGAAGGGGCTTGCTGGAGGTACCTACGTCTATAAGAGTAAAGCTCAATCAGGGCTTGGGTAAACATTTAAAAGCAGGGATGGTCACTGAAAATAAATTTTTTAAAAAATAATCATATTGGGTTGGATGTTCCTCCTGCTGGATGATGGTAATGGTGTGTTACCATCTCTACCATCAATAGTGCCTTCCGCTCCAAAAGGGAAGCTGTGGGTGGTCCCCTGGTTCCAGGGATATAAAAGCCATTTGAATGATCAGAAATGCAGATACACATGGAAGGAATACTCTTCCCAGCCTTCAACCAAAGTCAATGAGATCAACCTCTGGGGGTTTAGGAGAGACAGTGATTGTTCACATCTGGCCCCTTTCCTCCAAAAGCAGCAGCAACCAGCAAAAGAACTAACATTCCACAACTGACACACCCCTAGGAACAGCTAGGACTTAAACTCAGACCTTTTGGGCTGCAAGGTGGCACAGTGGTTAGCACTGCTGCCTCACAGCGCCAGAGACCCGGGTTCAATTCCCGACTCAGGCGACTGTCTGTGTGGAGTTTGCACATTCTCCCCGTGTCTGTGTGGGTTTCCTCCCACAGTCCAAAGATGTGCAGGTCAGGTGAATTGGCCATGCTAAATTGCCCCTAGTGTTAGGTAAAAGGGGTAAATGTAGGGGAGTGGGTGGGTTACGCTTCGGCGGGTCGTTGTGGACTTGTTGGGCCGAAGGGCCTGTTTCCACACTGTAAGTAATCTAAACCTCCTGGCCAAGAGATAGGGACACCACCACAATGCTAGCAAAGTCCCATAATGTTTATAAAAGATATCATTAATCAACCTGTTCTGTCATATAAGACATGCACCTGGAATGTGTTGGACTTGAACCCAGGCCTGCTGGCTTAGAGGTAGGGATATACCACCCTGTCAGAAGAGCCCAGCGTGTTGATTATAAATATTTTCTAATCAAATTGTTTGGTGACGTTATCACAAACTGCAGGATTAAGTGGGACTTGAACTGGAATCTCTATGCTCAGATGTAGGGATACTACCACAAGGAGGCGAAAGTGAGGACTGCAGATCAGAGTGTGTTGCGGGAAAAGCACAGCCAGTCAGGCAGCGTCCGAGGTGCAGGAGAATTGACATTTCGGGCATAAGCCCCCTTCATCAAGAATGATGAAGGAATTACGTCTGAAACATTGATTCTCCTGGTCCTTGGATGCTGCCTGGCCTGCTGTGTTTTTGCAACAACAAATTCTGATCTGCAGTCCTCACTTTCCCCATATTTTCTAATCAAGCTGTTCTGAGATGTTATTATATACCTCTGGAGCAAATGGGACTTGAACCCAAGCTTCTTGGCTCAGAGATAGGGATACTACCACTGGACCACAAGAGCCCTGTGAGTTGATAATATACTTGTCAGCCAGAGACACCTCTCTGTCTGATGTTTAAGAACCAACTTAATATAAACCTCAATGATTTCAGGTAATGACTAATGACACTTGGGTGAAAAATCTCAATACACATCAGGACAATAGGTGTCAGAAACACATTGTAACTCATCTTAATGAGAGTAATTGTACACACAGTAGTCACAAAGAGGAAATGAATACCTCAGTGCAAGCAACAATGTGATTTAATTTAACCTTAATAACCCAGGCAACGATATCATTTCCACCCTCCACGCACACAAGCTGATGTCAAAACAGCTCTCATTTGCAATGTATGACAATTTCTCTGCATCTAAAAAGACACTGCCAGAAGTCAATAGACTATAAATTGCACTTGGAAATGGGATCATCTTAACTAAAGCCTGCCTGAGTCTCGGGAGACAGGAGGCTGCCCCCTTTTTAATAATTTGTATGTTTAGGTGTTTGGTCAATTTACTGTGTAGTTGTAATGTCTTATAGCTGAGACCATCAATCAGGCTCAATCTGACAAAAATATCCTGCTACAATATTACAGGCTATTAAAGCAATGATAGGAAATGCTGCCTGCATTTTCTACGCTGCTGTTCATCGCAAAGAAGCATTGCCATGACCTAATCTTCATGATTTATCTTCTGACCAGAAACCAACAGGTCCATAGTGAAGATTGTGGTGATCTGCTTCTGTCAGAAGCATCCATTTCTATTTAAATAATTCCAGTGCCTCATTATTAGCTGCCATTTTCCCTCAGTCACAGATGGCTACTGATAAAAGAAGACAAAGGGTTAATGGGAGATGCAGGGAGCTTTGTAGAAAATAGGGGTGATTCAATCTGAACTGCTAGAAAGGATAAAAAACTGACCTAAGGGTCGAAAACGTTGGGTCAAAATGCACTGGAATGGGCTACCATACTGTGAGCCATGACTTAGATGTTACATACCACAGGTCCAAAGGTTTTTTTTTATTTCTTTGTGGGATGTAGGAGTCACTGGAAAGGTTGGCACATATAGCTCATTTCTGTTTCCCTTGGTGGTGAGCTGCGTACCATTGAGTGGTTTGCAGCTATTTCAATGGAATGTTAAGAGTCAGTCCCATTGCTGTGCATCTGAGGTCATGTGCAGTGAGGCACAGAAATAAAAGCTAAACGCTGCAGATACTAGAAATCTGAAATAAAAACAGAAATTCAGCAGGTCTGGCAGCATCTGTAGAGAAGGAAACAAAGCCAGCATTTCAAGTCCTACGAACATAGAACAGGACAGCACAGTTTAGGTCCTTCGACCCTCAATGTTGTGCTAACCTTTTATCTTATTCTAAGGTCAGACTAACCTACATACCCTTCATTGTACTATCTTCCATGTGCCTACCCAAGAGTCACTTAATTGCCCCTAATATATCTGATTCTATTACCACTGTTGGCAGTGCATTCCACATACCCACCACTCTCTGCTTAAAGAACCTACCTCTGACATCTCCACAAACCTTCCTCCAATCACCTTAAAATTGTGACGCACTCGTGATAACCATTTCTGCCCCGAGAAGAAGCCCTGCATGCCTCTTTGTCAGAAATATGGTTCTGATTGGATCTTAAGGGTTTGGAGGAAATGTGGGGAGGTGGCTGAATGGGTGTGGGTAGAAAGGAAGTGGGTACAGTCTCCTGCGGGGAGGTACCTTCCAGTGGGCAAGTGGCCCTTCCAATGATGGTACCTCCCATGTCATTCTCTTCATGGGAAGAAGCAGCCTGCCTACACCGACTTACATGCCTGTGCCAACTGTTTTATGGCAAGGGCAAGGTAACATTCGAGGTGAATTCAGCTTTGAAGAAGCTCATTTGACCCTTAATTGTTTATTTATATATGATGGATGGGCAGTCAATTTCAGTGCCCACCCACCTCCAAGTTGTGTGGGGTGACCTCAGAGGTAGGTGCCAAGATGGTGTGCTGACCACCCGACCTATATTACCTGCCAATTACCCCTCCTCCCACCTTCCGCTGCCAAAAACTCAGCTGGCTGGGCCAGGTAATATCCAACCCACAGATAAAGAGTCATAGAGTCATAGAGATGTACAGCATGGAAACAGGCCCTTCGGTCCAACCAGTCCATGCCGACCAGACATCCCAACCTAATCTAGTTCCACCTGCCAGCACCCGGCCCAAATCCCTCCAAACCCTTCCTATTCATACACCCATCCAAATGCCTCATAAAAGAAAACGAAAACTGTTAAAATGTAACATTGGAATTTATGTAAAGAAGAACTGAGTACTGCAGAAAGAATATTGAACAATTTAAATTATTCCCTTTCTGGGTCAGACAGAATGAGAGGTATTGCAGTAACTATTACCATGTGACTGACACAATACTGATGCTCTTAGTAATCATCTCTAACTTACTGCCATGAGG
This sequence comes from Hemiscyllium ocellatum, assembly GCF_020745735.1. Classification (NCBI taxonomy): domain Eukaryota; kingdom Metazoa; phylum Chordata; class Chondrichthyes; order Orectolobiformes; family Hemiscylliidae; genus Hemiscyllium; species Hemiscyllium ocellatum. The sequence continues at coordinate 31,308,386 of NC_083436.1, read as the reverse complement.
TTAATTAATAATTTGTGTGCAAATCTAACAGGTTCTTTCAAATAATGGCAAGATGCTTTTTCAGTGAGGTAAATGGTGGAAGATGAAGATACAGGCAGAAACACTATTTTGCAGATACCAAAAGAACAATAATATTAGTGTATAACCTGCCCTAAACTTATCTTTATCCATAAATACAGTATAGCTGCTACATGTGTTAATAGTGTATAAAAAGTACTTCCAAAAGGACAGTTATTGAAAAATTAGAAGCATGACTATTAGCACTAAATGTTGAACTTCTTTTGTTATGTTTTCACTCACTTTTGCTCCACAGACACAGAACAGTTGGGTGACCACCAGGAAGATGAGTAAGTGTAGGCAGGCAGTGCAGGTGTCTTCTGTGGCCGTTCCCCTCCCAAACAGGTATACTAGCACTAAATGTAGATTGGGTTGGGATATCTGGTTGGCATGAACGAGTTGGACTGAGGGTCTGTTTCCATGCTGTACATCTCTATGACTATGACTATAACAGGGTGTGCAGTGTCCATATTTATTATCCATATTACATCACTTCTGAGAGCACAGTGCTCTCTCTGTATTCTGTTAGAATACAGTGATAGTTTCACTTCTTTCATGTGTAAATCATAAAACCCCTTTTTTTTAAAGTTGCATTCTCGGGTTAGCTGTTAACAATGGTGATAGCTAGACAATATGTTGAAGACATATGGCAATCAACATATTGTCTAGCTATCACCATTGTTAACAGCTAACCTGAGAATGCAACTTTTAAAAAAAGGGTTTTGTGATTTACACATGAAAGAAATGAAACTATCACTATATTCTAACAGATGAAAGGCTTAACAGACAATCAATTTTTCAATGTATAATTTCAGTTACATCGCACTGCAAATTTTTGCTATAAATTCTGTGTTACGATCGAGCCCTCCACAATCACCTGATGAAGGAGCGTCGCTCCGAAAGCTGGTGTGCTTCCAATTAAACCTGTTAGACTATAACCTGGTGTTGTGTGATTTTTAACTTTGTACACCCCAATCCAACACCGGCATCTCCAAATCTATAAACCTCTATAAGGTCACCCCTCAGCCTCTGACACTCCAGGGAAAACAGCCCGAGCCTATTCAACCTCTCCCTATAGCACAAATTCTGTTGTTTGACTGGGGGAGTTTATTGTGTGAAAATTGACGACTGCATTTTCTGAATTGTAACAGTGACAACACTTCAAACAAAATTTATTGGCTGTAAAGAACTTTAGAACATCCTCTGGTTGGTAAAAGAATCTTGATAAATGGAAGTTTGTTCGTCTCTTTTTTGATGAACTGAAACACTGTTGCTGGGAGACATTGAGCAAAAGCTCAGAGAAATGGTCGATTTGTCTTTAAAAAATGATGTGTAAGACCATATGATATAGGAGTAGAATTAGGTGATTTGGCTCACTGAGTCTGTTCTGTTATTCAATCATGGCTTATATTTTTCTGAACCACATTCTCCTGCCTTCTCTCCTTAACCCTTGATCAACTTACCAAATGTTGAATATTGCCTGTTAATTGTCTGATGATACTTTTACTCATGGTCAAGGGCTCAGAAAACCAATCCTTCTTTCTGTCATTAACACTTGCTCTGGTCGAATGCTTTGTTTTTTTATTATCACCATTAAGATAATCCCTGTGCCTTTTGCTCCATGACATAACTCCTGCCCTTTAAGGAGCTTTTGCTTGAAACATCGACTCTCCTGCTCCTCAGATACTGCCTGACCGGCTGTGCATTTCCAGCACCACATGTTTTGAATCTGATCTCCAGCGTCTGCAGTCCTCACTTTCTCCTTCCTTTTTATTTTACCAGTCTGTTCTTCCCTTTTTCAACAGCGTGAAACCCATCACGTTTCTGTCACTTTCCAGATCCAACAAGTCGTATTGGACTCAAAACATTGAGTGGAACCTTGATTTTGGGACTACATGTGATGGTGGGTCAAAAACCCCTTCCAATCTGGAGTGGTTAGGTTTTCTCACCCATCTTCTCAGCCTCAATGTTGCACTGTCAAGACCTTTCTCCACCCTCCAATAGTGCAGAGCCATTCAGCTCAGTGAGAAATCTGTCTACTGCAGCTTCAGTGTCACATTCAAGTTATGACTGCACTGGCTTAGGTGAGGAAATGATTGAAGTCTTTGACACTTGAGGACTGCTGGAGAACAAGTCCCTACCAAATGATGAGCCTCTGGACTTAGCCATTCATGAATTGAAGGAGATCCATAGACAAGCAAGGAGATGTCTGACAGAGGTGGCACAGATTATCTTCTTAAATGTGGGCTTTGTTGGCTGGGCCAGCATGCAATCTCTAATTGCCCTGTCATTATTCATCCATTTCTCATAATCTCCCATTTCATTTTAACCTTAGTAAAGCTAACAGGTTACATTAGACAAATATTGGCATGGAAGTACCATTCTATGAAGAAGTATCAGAAATTTGATATATGTTTTCTTTTTGAATTGTTGACATAATTTACTCTTCAGGCTTTTATCAGGCAGCTCATGTTTGGGTGTATATATATCCGACAGCCTCGAAATTTGGTGAGGTTTCCCATCTATGACTAGTTTTCTCCTTCCTGTTGCTGCCAAGAGCAAGATCTTTGCAGCTTTGATACTTACATTACTTTCCACACACGGAACCATTAGCTCAATTTTCTCTTGGTGGCCTCATTATCCTGTATTCACATCCTTGGAACCTACAGCCTATGTAGTAGTTTCATACCTATGTCCTTAACTTTTCTACACACATTTAATAGGGACCTGGGAATACTGCTGCATAGTTAAATGTGGAATAAGGAGAAAGAGGAGAGCTCTCAATGGCAAATCTGGATCTGACTTCATTCTTTGTAATGTAGCTCCTTTTTTTCAATGGCTTCATTGATTTAGTTTAACTCTGTTGAGTTACCAAGTGATTGGGATGTGCAGTGACATGGCTTATGACATTCAGAAGGGCAGCATAGTGGCTCATTGGTTAGCACTGCTGCCCCACAGTGCTCGAGACCGGGGTTCAATTCCAGCCTCAGGCCATTGTTTGTGTGGAGTTTGTACATTCTCTGCGTGTCTGCGTGGGTTTCCTCCAGGTGCTCTGGTTTCCTCCCCCAATCCAAAGATATGCAGGTTAGGTGAATTGGCCATGCTAAATTGCTCGTGGCTTTCAGGGATGGGTAGGTTAGATACATTAGTCAGGGGTAAATGTAGAACAATAGGGTAGGGGAAATGGGTCTGAATGGGATACTCTCCAGAGGGTTAGTGTGGACTTGTTGGTCGAATGGCCTGTTCCCACACTGTATGGATTCTATGATAGATCAATTCAGCAGATGATAATAAATACCCTTGCTGGTTTTGAGATGGGACATGAATTGAATCTAAGTCTCCACTCTGTGGCTTTGGATCCTCCAACGTGATGCAGGGATCATTTATCTCCAGGCTTCCCACAGCCTGTCCAGCAATTACAAATCACAGATTAGGAATGTGATGGAATTCCTGGATGAGTGCAGCTGCAACAATATTCTAAAAGTTTAAACCATCCAGAACAAAGGAGTCCTGTATGATTGGCATCCAACGACCATATTTAATATTTGTTATCTTTGCCACCAAGGCATCATCTCTAAGATGCACTGCAACAATTTGGTTAGGATGCTTCAACAACACATTGCAAACTTGCAAACTCTACCACCCAGATGAATAAAGGCAGCAATCATGCAGGAACAATACCAATTACAAGTTCCTTTCCAATTGCATGCCAACCTGACTTCATTGTTTCTTCATATTGTTGGAACAAAGTCTGGGAACTCCATATTTAATTGCCTATGCCTACACCATATAGACTACAGTTGTTGCAAGGACAGCAAGGAAAGGCCAATATGTAGGAGCTGCAGCACTCATATTCTATGACTGAATTATAACCCATTGTAACCTCACAGCATTGCAAATGCAATGGCACTTCGCCATAAAATCTGATGACATTTTCAAACTGAAATTGGAATAAAGAAGCTATTCCCATAAAATGTCACAAACCAGATATGGTAATGCTGTTTCTCTCTCTGTAAAGATGTTTTCAGACCTGCTGAGTTTCTCCAGTGTTATTATAAATATTTTATTTCAGATTTACGATATATGCAGTATTTTACTTTTACATAATAAAACTTTTGCCTGCATCGACAAACAGAACAGACACAATTAAATTGGTTTTTAGACTTTATTTCATCATTACTTGGAAGTGAAAGCTATTTATAGAGGACAAACAACATTAAGGATGCTTTGTTTTTTGGCACAACCCAATTCATTATTCAGCAATTTTTCAAATTATCTTTTTGCACGTCAGAGGTTTACTGGTGTCAGTAGAAATGGCAGCTGATGTCAAAGCTGAAAAATGAGAACTGCAGTGTTACTGTTGATGAGACTACGATGATACTGCAAGGTTGACGACTTCACTAAGTTGAAGGTGAGCATCTCAAACAGTCTGCTGTGATATGACAGCGGTGGAACCTGTGAAAATATTGTGACCCAGTTTGGTGTTAGCATACAGAAGTCTGTGAGTCAAGATTAGAGGTGGTGCTGGAAAAGCACAGCAGGTCAGGCAGAATCCGGGGAGCAGGAAAATTGACGTTTCAGGCAAAAGCGCTTCATCACCATTCCTGATGAAGGGCTTTTGACCGAAACGTCGATTTTCCTGCTCCTTGGATGCTGCCTGACCTGCTGTGCTTTTCCAGCACCACTCTAATCTAGACTCTGATCTCCAGCATCTGCAGTCCTCTCTTTTGCCCCAAAGAGAAGTCTGTGCCAGTGATGAATGGTAATGCCCAGAAAGAATAAGAGGCTTTGTAAAAATTGTCGAACGTGAAATTGGATCAAATGTTTTGCCAGGTCTCCTTGGCAATCATCCTGAAAGAGATACAGGTCCCTGTTAGGTAAATGAGGGGTTTGTTTGTGGTATTATGTCAGATAATCACACCTTGTAGCAAAAGTATTTGCTACCTCTACCAGTATGTGGAAATGTGTAAGGGTAGTTTGATTCTAATAGGACCTGACAAGCTAAACACAGGAAGAATATTCCCGGTGACTGAGAAGTCTAGAGACAGGGGTCAAAGTTCCCTCTAAGCTATGCAGGTGCATCCATGTGCAGCCATTCCGAGGTTCTGTGCCCAGCATGTGGCGTCAGCATACTGATCAAGAATTGAATTCTACTTACAACCTCAAAGACCCACACAGCCGGAAAACAAATGAGAGGGTACACTCCAAGATGAGAAGGTTATTTACGACTGAGATGATGAGAAATTTCTTCACCAAGAGAGCCTCTGGAATTCTCTGCCATGGAAAGTGGTTGACACCAAAACATTTTATGTTTTTGAAGAAGCGTTAGATATAATTCTTATGGCTAAAAGGATCAAAGAGTATGGGGAGAAAGCAAGAACAGGGTGCTGAGCTTGATCAGCCATTTTGAGTGGAGGAGCGGGATCAAAGGCCTGAATGGCCTACCCTGCTCCTATTTGCTATGTTTCTTTGAAGTAGTTCACTGCCATCAATCCACCTTTGTCTTTGTTTTGTCTTGGGCTTACCTGACAATTAGTTGCAGAAGATACACCATTGTAGTATCTACTGTTCTTAGATAACAAATGTTTATTGCCTCATAGAAATCAATACAGATATAATTACTGGGACCTTAGGGAACTGGTACAGACACATCTGACCCCTTCAAAAGCTAGAGTGGAACTCTTTCTCTCTGCCCATAGGCTGTGTTATATCAGTAGAATAGGTGGCGCCAATGTAATAGGAGCATGGACTCATTCCACACCATGACCTTGTACAACATTAATGTTTCCTTTGGGATTCCCCATTTGACTACATCAAGCATATGAGACATCAGATTCCTTGGTGACCTAAGCAATGCCTCTGGTTTAGTACTAGTATTCTCATCTAGTCAGAAGGTCCCACATCCAAGTCCCACATCGGAGCGCAAGATCTGGGGTGACATTTCAGTGGTGTAATAAGGGAGTGCTTTCAGAAGTACTTCCTTTTGTATAAGATGTTGCCTGCACTGTACCTGGATGCAAAGGGTCTGTTTTGAAGAACAGTATGGGAATTCCCTCTCCATGCTTATCCAATATTTAGCCCTTGACTAATTATGTTAAAAGTTGGGGCTTTTGCCCGAAACCTCGATTTTCCTGCTCCTCGGATGCTGCCTGACCTGCTGTGCTTTTCCAGCACCACTCTAATCTTGGCTCTGATCTCCAGCATCTGCAGTACTCACTTTCGCCCTGTGTTAAAAGTTAGATTGTCTAGTCCTGACCATTCTGCCTGGTATTCACAAATTACCTTGCTCCAGTGACTACACATTTCAAAAGTATTGGCAATACTGTAAAGCAATTCAGATTATCCTCAGTTCGAGAACAGCGCTATCTAAATGCAAACCTTGCTCTTCAGTGTGTGGATTGGTTTCAGTGATCACTCTCACAAATGCAGCTCCGGTAGCCAGTGAGACATTTCACTTAGGTTGGAGGCACACCCAATTGTGCAATGTGCCTTTTACTCAAACCCAGGCAAAAGTGAGGACTGCAGATGCTGGAAATCAGAGTCTAGATTAGAGTGGTGCTGGAAAAGCACAGCAGGTCAGGCAGCATCCCAGGAGCAGGAAAATCAACGTTTCGGGCAAACGCCCTTCATCAGGACTGGTTTCATCGATTAAACTAACAGTTTTGGATAAAATAGGAAGTCGTGTCAAGGCATGATATCTCGATGAAGCTAACTTGCTTCAAACTAGAGCCTGTTGTGAAGCATGAATGAATCTGCTGCCGGGCTACAGCCCTCATGCTCTTTTATTACAGAGCTGCCTTGTTCCTTATGGGACCTGACGTCAGATTTTGTTAACACTCCTGCGAAGTGCCTTGGGACTTTGAATATGCTGTATAAATGTAAGTTGTTGTTGTTGTACACAATGCCACGGTGGAAGGAAACTTCCAGGCCATCTCCATGACAAAACCGAAAGGCTGAGGAGGACTCGTTGAATGGGGGCGGGTGGGGGGTGACCTTGATTAAATGAATATTTTCGGTGCCCTTGCTTACCCATGGTTTTTGCTATCTCATCCTTAATTCATCCGCAGTTAAGAAGGCAGGAGTTAGTAGGACGCCAGAGGAGAAAGTTTGCTTTTGAGATAAAGCATCATCAGCAACATTAAGTTGCCAAAGATCTGGTGCACTGTCGTCTGCGGGTGTTTGATCTCTCTGATGGCGGCTGTCAGAACTTGCTAGTTATTTGCTGTTTCATTAGCTGCTCGGTTTTCAATTTCTGCCCCTGGAAGTTACAGTGCTTTGAACAAGTCCCTGCAGTAATTGAATTTGCTGCAGAAATAGAATGGTGGAAAATTTCATTTTCTCCTTGTGTGCAGCGACAGATCCTTCTGCACTTCATGCATTCCCATCTACTAATGGAGCCCTTTGCAAAGCTTCCGTACAATAATATCTGAGTGCATCAGCTTGTCACTTTGTAATTTTCTCCTAAACGCCTTCCACAAATAATGGTTTTCAAAATGAGCATTAACAGCCTTGATTACATGAAATTGTCCTTTTAATTTACACTAGGATTCTATTGATCACACGAGTGCAGATTAAAGCGTTCAATGAAGCCAGTGATGAGGTATTAACCACCTAAGGGTCCTCCTGGGGCTAGCATGGAACCCAGGAATATGCTATAAGTGTACAGTTATTTCACCATAATGAAGTGCCACTATGCGGAGACATGAATCTCTGGCAGGAAGAATAGATTGGAGATGATGAGCTCTTCAAGTCATTTCTTGGTTACTCATTCAGCATCATGCCTAGATTCTCTTGCGAATCTTCTACATTACTTCTCATGAAATGCCAGGATTTACTTAGCTAGCGAATGCAATTTTTATGACCTTATTGCTTTTTTCCATGGTAATAGTTTTGAATCAATTTATCAATCCAGCCAGTACCATCAGACACTTTGCCCTGAAGATCAAGTCCAGGTCATTTCATCAATTCACTCTGGTAGAGGCAGAGAAAAAACTGTAGCTTGTGTGGGCTTTTTGCTGATAGTAGCTCAGTAAACACGCTGGCATCCGATTAACCTGTTGTGTGCTGAACGTTCTGCGCCTCTCACAGGCCCCGGTAACTTTGCAACATTTAGGGTTGCATTTCAGGACTTCCATTCAGTCTTTTTTGGAGATTCTGCCTTGTTGGTCCTTATTCACATGATCCTTCCTTAAATAAGGAAAAGTAAATCAAATTTAATCTTCTCAAAAATGCTGCAAAATTGCACTGTAATTTTAAAATTGAAATTACAACTCAGACTAATAATTTTTTTAGGGTAGCAGATCTATTTACAAATGATTGAACAACTTTGCACAGCAGTTTAAGAATATTGAGTTTACATGGCATTTAAAAACAGTGTTATTGTCCTTTGAATATAATTTACGTCTAAATGGTGTTTGAAGTTTATAGTGTCTTGACCATTTGATTATATTCCTGTGTTGTTCAAATACGTAAGACTTTTTTTTCCCTGAGCTTGAGGGTTCATTGTGTTTGTACATCCCTGGAGAATCTGTTTTATAAAAGATAAAAATAGTCTGTTAGGCATGTGTATGACATCTCATATCGCCAAGCATTAAATGGAAAAAAAAACACCATGGAACCCAATACCACCCCTTATTTATACCCGTGAATTTTATGTTATGCTGCATGTCACTAATTTGTTTTTAGCTGTAAGATATTTTTCTCCCACTGTCCATATGCAGCCTTCTTCAGGTTTGAGTAGTTTGAACTAGATTATTCCCGATGCACACTATCGATGGGCAACATCCAATTTCAATGACCCCTATCCCCTAACCCCTCATCGCTGGCCTTGTAACAAAAGCTAAGTTGACATTTGATACAAATAACCATGTAGAACTTTTCACTATTGCATAAGCAAATAGACTTGGGGTTTTAAAGTGGTCATGATGGGAGACTTGGAGGTGCAGGAGGTGTTTCCTGTCAGCCCTGGAGCAATATCTTGAATTTATTTCAGGAAGGCGGGATTGGATCGTCTCTCTGCGTAATGTAGTGGATTCTGGCCAAGCCCAACCAACTTTTCAGTCTACAGGGCAGGAAAGTTGACCTTTTGTTTCAAAATGGCAGCAAAGCAACATCTTGCAGCAGAATCTTTACATGGTGATGTCTGTTGTTTATAGGATAGATTACACAGTGGCGCCAGGGAGTGACCTCATAGAGTCATAGAGATGTACAGCATGGAAACAGACCCTTCGGTCCGACCCGTCCATGCCAACCAGATATCCCAATCCAATCTAGTCCCATCTGCCAGCACCTGGTCCATATCCCTCCAAACCCTTCCTATTAATATACACAGCTGAAAATGTGTTGTTGGAAAAGCGCAGCAGGTCAGGCAGCATCCAAGGAGCAGGAGAATCGACGTTTCGGTCATGAGCCCTTCTTCAGGAAAAGGGTTCATGCCCGAAACGTCGATTCTCCTGCTCTTAGGATGCTGCCTGACCTGCTGCGCTTTTCCAGCAACACATTTTCAGCTCTGATCTCCAGCATCTGCAATCCTCACTTTCTCCTATTAATATACCCATCCAATGACTAGGAAACATATGAGCTGGATTGCAAGTCACTTGCTTATGATATATCTGAGTAGGAGCTCATGACAAGACTGCTTTGTACCCCAGCATAGATACTTTTTCACCTTGATGAACCATAAATTAATCAGGTTACTCTGAATTCCTACTGACTTATCCATTTTTGCTTTAATCTCACTTTGTTAACGTCTATTCAGGTACAAGCTCTTCAAATTGTAAAGCACAGAAAGAGGCCATTGGGTTCAAGGGATTGAATCATTGAGAAAGCTGTCGAGAGTGTGGTGCTGGAAAAGCACAGCATGTCAGGCAGCATCCAAGGAGTAGGAGAATAGATATTTCAGGCAAAAGCCCTTCAAAAGTTGGCTTTTGCCCGAAATGTTGGATTCTTGTGCTCCTCAGATGCTGCCTGACCTGCTGTGTTTTCCAGCACCACACTCTTGACTCTAATCTCCACCTTCTGCTGTCCTCATTTTCGCCTCATTGGAAAAGCTGTCCAACTGGTCCCCTACCCTTCCCCATAAGTGCAAATTTTGCCTTTCCATTTTTATATTCAGTTCTTGTTTGAGAGCAAATGTCTGCTTTCTGCACCCTTTTGGACAATGCACTCCAAATCATAATAACTTTCTCCTAAACAGCATCCTTCTCACCTAGCTTTTGTCAACCTGAACTTAAACCTGTCCCATCTGGTTACCTACCCTCCTTTTATCAAAAGAAATTGTTTTGGGGTGCATAAGCTGCTTCCAGTGCTGTGATTTTCATACATTAATGTTGATACAGAACAAATATATCATCACAACACAAAATACCTTAACATGAAATAAGACCTATGATTATTTTCAAATCAATCATTGTGCCTGTTTGAAGTGTGACATTGTAAAGCTGCACTCAGCCTGCTTTCGATATTTATGATGCAAATGGTATCTTGTTCATCTTTGCATGACTTTATGCATCTACATTTCAGATGCTTTCTTGTGTTTTGAGTATTGACACAAAATCAGATCATAAATGGCAATGTGCTATTGCTTCACTGAAGCTGAATTCTTGCAATAAGCTGCTTTTGTTGATGTGCAGTTATGTTTTTGATAGATATCATACAATTCTCATGTAAAAATGTTTAGTGACAAGCTACCAACAAAATCACTCAGACGCTGCAAAATCTGGCAAATAGAAATATTTTCACTCTTAAAAAGCCTTCTGATATCCTTTATGAATTATTTGAAAACGATGTAAAGTAAAATTTGAATAAATATTGCTTTCGTATAAAACAGAAGATGTTTGAAGTTTCACAGCTAGGCATTAAGAAGCATGAAGGTTAATGTTTCCTATTGCAATTATACTTTCTGAAATTTTGTTTTAAGTTATGAAAATGGCATCTGTTATTAATCCTGCCCTGGAATTCACATTATGATATGGTGCTGAGTGGTAATGGGTGAAAATGAATCTGTTATAGAGTGAAAATCTTACGTCTGTGTACACTTTCTGTCAACAACCTATTATAAATTCTTTTGTACAGAATTATAATAGAAACTGCCTGTGTAAACCTGACACACTGTTATTTTCCCTTCCGTCACCACGCTGTAAAACACAGAAGAATGCAATCCTTTTAAGAAAATGAAGTAGGTGAATTGTTCTTTTACAAACTTATTTCAGTAAGTAGGTAAAACCAATCCCCAATCTGTGTTATGAAGCGAGTGAATTTTAATTGATCACATAGTCAGTGTAATTGAACATTGATCTAATGGGACTAGGCTTAAACTATCAATTTCGCATTTTTCTAAGACATTATTATCCTTCATTAAGGACACAGACACTGTCAGTGCTGCAATACCTGTTTTAGCCACTTCCCTGTGATGGTGCACTTGACCTTTTGGCAATATTTCTGCAGTGCTCAAAGTGCATGTGCTGACTACTTTAAAACTAGTATCTTGCTTTTAAACAGTCACCACAGCATTAAATCACCCAAGGCATCACAAAATATGTGTCTCTATTTTGATTTGTGAAGATTTACTTTTTTTTAAGTCATTGAGGAGATATAACTTTGCTGGCTGGGCCAGCATTTATTACCCATCCCTAACTGGCCTTGAGAAGGTGGTGGTGAGCTGCCTTCTTGAATTGCTGCAGTCTATTTGTTGGAAGAAAATCAGCAGTACTGTTAGGGAAGGAGTTTCCAGGATTTTAATCCAGCAACTTCAAAGGAATTCATTTCCGAGATAGGATGGTGAGTTAACCATCATGAACACCAGGTTACAGTCCAACAGGTTTAATTAGAAGTACTAGCTTTCAGAGCGCTGCTCCTTCATCAGGTAGTGTGATCAGGAGCAGTGGTCTGAAAGCTAGTGCTTCCAATTAAACCTGTTGGACTATAGCCTGGTGCTGTGTGATTTTTAACTTTGTACATCCCAGTCTAACACCAGCATCGCCAAAGGATGGTGAGTGGCTTGGAGGAGATCTTTCAGGCCATCATGTTCACATGTGTCTGCTGCCTTTTTCCTTCCAGATGATAGTGTGTTTGGAAGATGTTGTCTAAGGATAGTTGGTGACTTGCAGCAGCGCATCTTGTAGATGGCACACATTTCTGCTACAGTATGTCAGTGGTGGAAGGAGTCAGTGTTTGTGAGTGTGATGTCATTCAAGTGGGCTACATTGTCGTGGATGGTGTCAAGCTACTTAAGTATTGTTGGAGTTGTATTCATCCTGGCAAGTAGGGATTATTCCATCACACTCCAGACTCGTGTCTTGTAGATGGTGGCTGGACTTTGGGGAATCAGGAAAAGAGTTAATTGCTAACCTCTGACCTGCTCTAAGAGCTCTAAGAGCTGCAGTAATTATTTGGCTAATCAATGGTAACCCCCATGATGTTGATATTTTGGGATTCAGTGATTGTAATACCATTATATCTAAAGGGACAATGGTTAGAATCTCTGATTTGGAGATGGTTATAAGAATGTTACTTGCCACTTGTCAGCTAACTCTTGATGCTGTCCAGGTTTTGTTATGTTTGGACATGGGCTACCTCAGTATCTGAAGAGTCATGAATGGTGCTGAACATTGTGTAATCATCAGTGAACATCCCCAGTTCTGACCTTTGTGATGGAGTGAAGGCCGTTAATGAAGCAGCTGAGGATGGTTGGGCCTGGGAGACTACCCTGATGAACCTCTGCAGAGATATTCTGGAGCTGAGATGACTGACTTCTAACAACCACTACCATCTTCTTATGTGTCAGATATGACTCCAACACTGTCCCCTAGTTCTCATTCCACTTAATAATAACATATTTTTAAAATGGTGTTAATGTTTTACAAATGAGAAATCTTCGTTGCGTCTCTGTAATCAGATGCTTTGAGGTCAGATTTGTATCAGTGCATGGAAGCTATTCTGACTGTTGTGTTCTTCCATTTAGTTTGAATGGGCTGAGTCTGTTTAGCATTGCCGATGCCCATGGTGAGGAGGGTCTATGAACATTTCCATCCTCATAGATGATAGAGCCGACAGTCTGAGTTCATAAGTGCAATCAAGTTTCGAGTAAATCTATTGGTCTTCTTCCTATCACAGTGTATTTTCATTAATTGATTGTGTACAGCTCCTTTGTATTTCTATGCACAGATTTAGCGACGATTTCAGCACAGAAAGAGATCATTCAGTCTGATGTGCCTGTACTGGCACTTGGCTAAAACAACCAAAAGCTAATTCCATTGGCCCGTGCTTTCCCCGGAACTCTCTGTTGCTTTTCATTTCCAATACTTACCCTTTCTCTTTTCTCGAAAAGGTTCAGTGATCTCTGATAAAGCACTCATTCCTCTGACCACTGTCTCTGGAATTAGATTTTCATCAGTTTCTTCACGACAGTTTTGAAATGTTGACCCACCTGCTGCTGTCTCCTAAATCAAGGTTATTCACTTTGACAGGAATTCCTTAGTTATTCCTGATGAAGGGCTTTTGCCCGAAACGTCGATTTTCCTGCTCCTCGGATGCTGCCTGAAATGCTGTGCTTTTCCAGCACCCCCTCTAATCCAGAATTATTCCTGACCAATCAGATACCGGCTCAGGCATACTTGGGGAATTGGAATATTGGGAGCAGGTGGGGGTGTGGCCTGGAGGAGGTTTACAAGAATGATCCCTGGGATGAAGAAGTGGTTTAGGACTCCGGTTCTGTACTCAATGGAAGAACTAGGAGTTGATCTATTTGAACCTTGCAGAGCACTGAGAGGCCTGGATAGAGTTCATGTGGAGAAGATGTTTCTACTGGTAGGAGAGACTAGGACTGGTGGTTACATCCTGAGAGTGAAGAGATGACATTTTAGAACTGAGATGATGAGAGATTTCTTCAACCAGGGGTTGTGAATCTGTGGTACTCATTGCTGCAGAAGGATGTGGAGGCCAAATCATTGAGTGACAGAAACAGATAGATTCTTGATCAGAAAGGGGATCAAGTTTTACAGGAAGAAGGTGGGAGAATGGGGTTGAAAAACATACCAGCCAAAATTGAATGGTGGAGCAGACCTGATGGGCCAACTTTGCTCCTATGTTTTATGGTCTTGTGTAAACTTCCTATTGTACATTTAAGGAATTAAATATTTTCCACACATGATTCATAAAACAAAGAGTTCAAATGTTGGCATGCCTGTCCTTTACAAGATGTGGAGGTGCTGGTGTTGGACTGGGGTGGACAAAGTCAAAAGTCACACAATACCAGGTTATTTGGAAGTACAAATAAACCTGTTCAACAATAATCTGGTGTTGTGTGATTTTTGACTTTGTCCTATACCAAGCAGTTTTAACCTTGGGTATTTGTGAATAATCTTATCAAATGCAATTTTCTTTGATCTGTTATTATGTTTTAATTTGAAGGTTTTGACCGTATCCCCATGGGTGATAGATGTGACTGTGCTTCAGAGAATTTTCAACTATTAAGGAGAAATTGCTTCTCCTGAAAAACACAGCTGGTGTTTTGCTCTTGCCTGTTGCTGAATTAGTTTAGGAGAAAGTGAGGACTGCAGATGCTGGAGATCAGAGCTGAAAGTGTGTTGCTGGAAAAGCACAGCAGGTCAGGCAGCATCCAAGGAGCAGGAGAATCGACGTTTTGGGCATGAGCCCTTCTTCAGGAATTAGTTTAGCTGAGTTGGGGGATAGTCTGTTCACTCACTGGGATCCCAGTGACAACAAAATGACAGGAATAAAATGCATACAGTGACGACATCAGGTGAAAGGTGCAATCCAGTGGGCCTGTGCAGTAACAAGCTTTAAGTGATTGAAAATGCAAACTTTTCCAACAGTTCTCATTGTGTTTGAGGGCACTCACAGTAAGGCACAAGGAGCTCCTGGAGCACAGTCTGTGAACGAGGTCTGTCACTCACATTATGCTGATCAAATTTCTTCTCCCATCCCTCTGGCTCACATTGTGCATATTCCAGTCCAATCACAAAACACTTAATACCAAAACTTGCTGTCAAAACTTATCTGGATCAGACTTTTCCATCCTTTCCATGTTAGCTTTGCAATGATGATTAAGATTCAGCTGGGTCCAACACCAACTATTCCTGTGCAAATAATGTTTAATCATAAGGGAACTCTACAGTATGATAATATTCTCATTATGTTATCGTAAATGACAAGGTGATTATCATTTTATAATTTATAAACTGCTTATTATTGTAATATTTTATGTCACCATCTTTTGTGTGCTGCATTGAATTCTGACAGATAGTTTAAGGAGCTCTCCAAACCAGACATTTTTATGACCACAGTTTCCTGTTTGCACCTTTGTCATTTGTTTGAAGTGTTACTCCATCTCACTCTAAGTTTAGCACTTGATCTCCTCAGACTTTAGAATTTTCTTACTTGTATACCTCCATATGTATCCAAGCCCATTTCCCACCATTACTGTGTTGCTGCATTAATACAGATATGATACTTGATGCACCAGTGGAAAATAAAATAAAAGTCTTAGTTGCGATTGTGGTCACCCGGAACAAACAATGGGGCACATAAAGACCCATTGCCTGATTCACAATCACAAAGCAGGCATAAAGTGACACACACAGTTTGATAAATCTGACACAATTATCTGGCTTAGAAACCTGAATGTAAAATTATAGTTGTTGTTCCATATCTACATTAGTTGTAAGAAAGAGAGAGACGACATTACTATTCTTGTTATTTCATGCTTAGCTTGCCCTTCTGTTCTTACCGTCTCTGCATGAATTTAATGCAATCTTTAGGAAGGTTTAAAAAAACGTGCGTATAATCACAATTCAGACAGGCAGAGGTGATGACTTTACACGTATGAGCTTTTTCAGCTTGATCTCTGTTTCTGTCGCCTTCAGTTAAGCTCAACTTTGATCAACAGAAAAAGCAGAAAAAGGGTTTAGGGAGCCATTTAGACCTCAGTTTGGCTCATTCTCTTTTTAAGGTTGGTACCAATTCCTTGTTACCTTTGCATGATCTAAACTAGTTGCTTCAGTTTGGCCACACCCAATATTTCCTCTTGTGAGCGAGTACACTGACAATGCAGGGATGTGACAGGTGTCATTGTGTACTGAGTAATAAAGTACTCTTCCTGCAACAATGGTAGCCAGGCTGGAGAAAGGTGCTGTGTTCAGTTGTTTAGCCCATATGTGCCCATTGACTGTTAATAGCGTTGTGTTGGTTAAAACCACTAGTGTGCTTTTGTGCCTGGGAAACCAAGGGGTGATATGTATGGGGGATGTGAGGGGGAGTATGCATTTTACTCGAGCCTCATACCCAACTGTTGCAAGGGTGTCTGCTGGTTTCTTCTGTCCATCTCTCCTATTCTTTCTACTTCTCTTTCCTCTACAGTTTTCTCTCACTCGTTGCCCTCTGGGAGTTGGCTGCAGTGGAACAAGTGGCATCGGCATTGGCACCGAGCATAGGCCCACCCTGCGGCAATGGATGGTACTACAGTGTGGGCCCAGCGGTGAGGGATGGTAATCAAGTGTGGGCCCAGCGGTGAGGGATGGTAATCAAGTGTGGGCCCAGCGGTGAGGGATTGTACTGGAGTGGGCCCAGCGGTGAGGGATGGTGCTGGAGTGTGGGTGCAGCGGTGAGCGATGGTACTGGAGTGTGGGCGCAGCGGTGAGGGATGGTACTGGAGTTTAGGCGTAGCAGCGAGAGAGGGTGCCGGACTCTGGGCCCAGCAGTGAAGGATGGTACTGGAGTGTGGGGCCAGCAGTGAAGGATGGTACTGGAGTGTGGGCCCAGCGATGAGGGATGGTACAGGAGTGTAGGCGCAGCAGTGAGAGATGGAACTGGAGTGTA
Organism: Hemiscyllium ocellatum; assembly: GCF_020745735.1. Taxonomy (NCBI): domain Eukaryota; kingdom Metazoa; phylum Chordata; class Chondrichthyes; order Orectolobiformes; family Hemiscylliidae; genus Hemiscyllium; species Hemiscyllium ocellatum. The sequence continues at coordinate 31,291,493 of NC_083436.1, read as the reverse complement.
AGGCCAGCAGTGAGGGATGGTACCGGAGTGTGGGGCCAGCAGCGACAGATGGTACCAGAGTGTGGGCCCAGCAATGAGGGATGGTGCCAGAGTGTGGACCTAGCGATGAGACCTAGTGCTGGAGTGTGGGCCCAGCGGCGAGAGATGATGCTGGAGTTTGGGCCCAGCAGTGAGGGATGGTGCTGGAGTATGGGCCCAGTGGCGAGAGATGGTGCCAGAGTGTGGGCCCAGTAGTGAGAGACGATGCTGGAGTGTGGGCCCACTGACGAGACATGGTGCTGGAGTGTGGGCCCAGCAGCGAGACATGATGCTGGAGTGTGGGCCCAGCAGTGAGGGATGGTGCTGGAGTGTAGGCCCAGCAGTGAAGGTTTGCACTGGAGTGTCGGCCCAGTGGCAAGAGATGGTGCCAGAGTGTGGGCGCAGGGGCGAGGGATGATGCTGGAGTGTGGGCCCAGCGACGAGATATGGTGCCAGATTGTGGGCCCAGTGGTGAGGGATGGCACTGGAGTGTGGGCCCAGTGCTGAAGGATGGCATTGGAGTGTGGAGTGAGGGCCCAGCAGCGAGAGATGGTGCTGGAGTGTGGGGCCAGCAGTGAGGGCTGGTGCTGGAGTGTGGGCCCGGTGGTGAGGGATGGTGCTGGAGTGTGGGCCTGGTGGTGATAGATGATTCTGGAGTGTGGGCCCGGTGGTGAGGGATGGTGCTAGAGTGTGGGCCGAGCGGTGAGAGATGGTGCTGGAGTGTGGGCCCGGTGGTGAGAGATGGTGCTGGAGTGTGGGCCCAGTGGTGAGAGATGGCACTGGAACTCAGCACAGGGCTCTAGACAGGGATATTGACGGCACAGGTATCAATGGTGGCTCTAATGTCAGCGCTGGTTCAATGGGTTACACTCTAAGATTTGTTCAGGAAGGTTGTGGACTCTGATACTTCAATTGATTCCAAGATGGCGAAGGTGTCACTGAGGTGGGCCCAATGGCAGTGGCATTGGTGGGTCTGGCACTGGCAATGGTGAGCTGCAGGACTTGAGATGATGGCATTGGTGGCAGTTGCAACGGTGGAGGCACTGTGGCCTTGGTGGGTCCAGGGCAGGAGGCATTGGTGAGCCCAGCTCAAGACACATGGTAATGGCAGCAGCAGCAGCCATGAGGGTGCTCTGGACATTTTCTTTTCTATTTCTTTAACTTCAGCTCTTGTTTTTAATTCTAACTATTGTATTCTAAGATGGCCACAGAGAGTGGTGAATCTGTACACTTTTCACTGTGCTCCTGTATTCTTGGACAATCCAATCCAATCCAATCTAATTCCGATCTAAATCCAATCTAATCTAATCCAATACAATTCAATCCAATCCAATCCACCCCAATCCTATCCAAAACCATGTATGACATATGTAACACTGTGCCTCCACCCACTGGTGGGCACTGCTGGAACTGCAAGCAGGCCCATGACAAACGTGAATGGTGTTTGGACTCAGCTGCCATTTTTTGGGTAGGGTGTGATTGTGCATGCTAGTGAGTGGGGTGGGGGTATATATGGCTTGTTGGCAAGGCTGGGTGGCACAAAGACAGTTGAGATCTTGTGGTCAGGGAGTTTTGCCTCAATGCACACAAGGTACATCCTCTCCGAGGGAGCTATTTCCCAACTTAGTCCCACCCTTTCACCGCCTAGGGCTGAAAAACGGGCTCCTCACGCTCACCCACTCGTGCCCACGGTAAAATGTTATGGCAGCATAATATTCAAGGCACGTTTTTTTACCTCAATTGCCTGCTAATTTAGTAAACATGGCAGCCAGGCTGTTGATTTAGACAGAGTCTAGATTAGAGTGACAGCCTACCATATAATGGGAATCTGGAATATTAAAGTCTGGTTTGCAATCCGACACCCTTACACTGGATAACAGAAGCCCCAAACTGCCAATGTCAAATCACAAAAGAACAATGAGGCTGCAGATATCTTGGAGCATTGGAAATAATAGCTTATATATACATATCTAATCCAGTGAGGTGTCATCTATACAGATCTCTGAGGCCCAAAATACATCAACAGGCAGAAAGTATGGGCCATAAACAACCATACACAGTATTCATAATCCTACTCAAAAAACCTATGCACAAAATCCAGATGGAAGCTGTAACACAATGTTGAGGAAGTGCAAAGTCAAAAATCACACAACACCAGGTTATAGTCCAACAGGTTTACTTGGAAGCACTAGGTTTCGGAGCCTTGCTCCTTCATCAGGTGATTGTGGAGAATCACCTGATGAAGGTGCATACTCTGAAAGCTAGTGCTTCGAAATAAACCTGTTGGACTATAACCCAATGTTGTGTGATTTTTACCTTTGTCCACTCCAGTCCAACACTGGTGTCTCCAAATCATGAGGAAATGCAGCAGTGTCAAAGGTGGTATTGTTTGGATGAGAATTTAATCCAACAGGTAAAAAATGAGGTCTGCAGATGCTGGAGATCACAGCTGAAAATGTGTTGCTGGTTAAAGCACAGCAGGTTAGGCAGCATCCAAGGAATAGGAAATTCGACATTTCGGGCATAAACCGTTCAGAATTTAATCCAACACCCTAGTCTGCCCTCAGAGCTGCAGGTGACAAAACTCCCATGGCACTATTTTGAAGAAGAACTGAACAATTCTAAATATTGGACTTTACTTAACCCTCAACCAACATCAGAAACATAGATTATCCAGTTCTTACTGCATTTGTACATTTACAGTCATACCATCAAAGAGTCATGCAGCATGGAAAAGATACTTTGGTCTAACTCATTCACGTCGACCAGTTTTCCCAAAATAAACTAGTCCCATTTGCCTGCAATCTTTCCTGTTCATGCACCTGTCCAAATGTTTTTTTTAATGTTGCAATTGTACCTGCACTTACGATTTTCTCTGGCAGTTCATTCCATACATGGACCACCCTCTGTGTGAAAAAGTTGCCCATCAGGTCCCTTTTAAATCTCTCCTCTCTCACTTAAACCTATGGCCTCTAGTTTTGAACTCCCACACCTTTGAGAAAAGATCTTGGCTAATCACTTTATTTACGCTCCTCGTGATTTTATAAACCTTGCGTCACTTCAACAATGACTACTTTTCAAAAGTATTTATTTGGCCGTAAAGTGCTTTGGGACAACCTGATAATGCGAAAGGTGCCATTTAAATGCAGGTATTTCTAATGACAGTGTTTTAAAAAAATAAAATTGTGGTAGCACATCCAGTAACTTGTGTCGGTCCATTAGTATGGTGTGATATGGAGTCTGATAAAAACATTAGAAAACATGCTCCATGGAGGTAAAACCATTGGAATGCTGCATCTTTGCATAGTGCAAAAGAAATTACTTTCTTTAACACCCACTTCCACACAAACTGTGCTGATTTCTAAATATCTGAAACAGAAACAACTGGAATATCAATCTATTCCCATATCAGGGCTATCTGGCCCTGTCTCCCTCTCTCTGATTAGTTCTCTTCTCCTTCAAGTGAATCCCCTACAGTTTCCAACCTTGTTCTTAACCAAATGCAAAGACCAGTGTTACTGCTTGAGTGACTGTTGACTCATTTTTTAGATTAGAATCAGTCTAAACATTATGGCACAGACAACGGCACACAGGGGGCGAACACCTTCAACATATCATCTGGGCTGACAACAATTGTTAAAGTTAACCTGAGAGTGTAACTTTTTAAAGCAGTTTTGTGATTTACATATGAAAGAATCGAAACTAACACGGTCATTCTAACAGATGGGAGACTTAAACAATCAAGATTTTTTCAATGTATAATTTCAGTTACATTACACTATAAACTTTTGCTATAAATTCTGTGTCTTACAATTGTGTACTGTACAACTACCTGATGAAGGAACAGCGCTAATCACTATTAAAATGAAGGTGTTAATTATCTTTCTTCTTACATGAGACAGGGTGTCATTCTGTTCAAATGTTTGTAATTTGTAGTCTTTAATGCAATCATGAGGCAATTAATGCACTAAGTAAGGTGCTGCAGAGGAGGGGAGGCAGATAATTTAAACCAGGAGTCAGCCTACTGTTTTAACCACATTTCTTACAGTAATCATTGCATCGTGGTTAGATATTTTGGGAAGAAATTAGCAAAGAATTGGGTGTCATTTAAATTGTATCGATAACTCTAAGGGAGAAGTATGGCCCATCTACATGCAATACTGCAACTTGCTAAAACATCTTCCAAAACCATGATATTTATTACCCTTCAGAAAACCCTCTAGAAAGCTGACTAGTTTAATTGTGACAACTGGACAGCATGGCCAAGTTGGGCTGAAGGGCCTGTTTCCATGTTTCCTGTTTCCTGTTTCCTCTATGACTCAATGCCTTCACTTCTAATCTGCACCACTTAGACATATATTGTTTTGAAGAAGACTCAAACATTAACTCTATTTCCATCTCCACAGATGCAGCCAGACCTGCTGAGTTTCTCCAGAATTCTCTGTTTTATTTCAGATTTCCAGCATCTGCAGCATTTTGATTTTTATTGAATGTATATCACCCTCTTAGTTAGAATCCTGGAACTCCCAACCCAACAGCATTAATGGAGCAACTTATTAACCCGATTTCAGTCATAGAGTCAAAGTGATGTACAGCATGGAAACAGACCCTTCAGTCCAACCCGTCCATGCCGACCAGATATCCCAACCCAATCTAGTCCCCCTGCCAGCATCCGGCCCATATCCCTCCAGACCCTTCCTGTTCATATACCCATTCAATTGCCTCTTAAATGTTGCAATTGGACCAACCTCCACCACTTCCTCTGGCAGCTCATTCCATACACGTACCACCCTCTGCGTGAAAAAGTTGCCCCTTAGGTCTCTTTTATATCTTTCCTCTCTCACCCTAAACCTATGCCCTCTAATTTTGGACTCCCCGACCCCAGGGAAAAGACTTTGTCTATTTACCCTATCCATGCCCATCATAATTTTGTAAACCTTTATCAAGTCACCCCTCAGCCTCCGATGCTCCAGGGAAAACAGCCCCAGCCTGTTCAGCCTCTCCCTGTAGCTCAGATCCTGCAATCCTGGCAACATCCTTGTAAATCTTTTCTGAACCCAGAAGGACCAGCATTACCTTCCTAAGTGTATTTAGGAATGAGTAATAAAGTCCAGTCTTTTAGATTGGATTAGATTAGATTACCTACAGTGTGGAAACAGGCCCTTCGTCTCAACAAGTCCACACCGACCCTCCGAAGAGCAACCCATCCAGACCCATTCCACTACACCTAACACTATGGGCAATTTAGCATGGCCAATTCACCTAACCTGCACATTTTTGGACTGTGGGAAGAAACCAGAGTACCCGAGGAAACCCACGCAGACACGGGGAGAATGTGCAAACTCCACACAGACAGTTGCCTGAGGCAGGAATTGAACCCGGGTCTCTGGCGCTGTGAGGCAGCAGTGGATTTTTTTTAGAAAGGTTGGCAAGTTAGACCAAAGTTGGGGTGGGTGGTGGTGAATCGTAAATACACTTTAATTTACTTCATCTTAGGTTGGGAACAAACCCGATATTTCTTGCATGACCAACTTAATTGGTTGTAAAGCATCTTCAGAGGGCATGAAATGTGCTATATAAATGCAAACCTTTTCTTCCTTCATGTGTCAACCCGTTATAGAATCCCTAGAGTGTGGAAATTTGCCCAACAAGTTCACACTGATCCTCCCAGACCCATTTCCCTACCCTCTTACTCTATATTTACCCCTGCCTAATGCACCTAACCTACACACCCCTGAACACTATGGAACAATTGAGCATGGCCAATTCACCTAACCTGCACATCTTTGGACTGTGGGAGGAAACCAGAGCACCAGTAGGAAACCCGCACAAACACAGGAAAAATGTGCAAACTCCACACAGACAGACAGTCACCTGAGATGGGAATCAAACCCGGGTCCCTGGTGCTGTGAGTGCTAACCACTGAGTCGCCCAGGAAATATGGTACAGGAAATAACTTGTACAATCAGTATGAGTAAAATGATCAGTTAATGTATTTTAATCATTACTCCACGGCTTCCCAAAATCTTTAGGGTTGCACGCTCAGAGGGAGCAAAGGCCAGTATATAACTCTGCCCCCTCCCCCTCACTCTCACAGGTCTTCTGTTTCCTCACCACCACCCTACCCGATCCACTTGCAGAGTTGTTCTAATCCCCAAGACACAATCTCAGTTCTCATTGAGGGGTCATAATGAGTTTTCAAACCTTGAAGTGGTGTCATGATGGGAAATGGTGCTTTACTCATAACGTTTTAAGGTACTTGGCACATATGACTCTTGACTCAACCTATAGCAGAAATATACACCCTCACAAATGCATAAACCTATCGCTAATTCTACAAAGTACGTTAATTTATTCTGATACATCAGCAGAGAGAAACTAGCTCTTCTCTAACACTGCAGCAACAGAGTAATAAATGTTAACTGCAGCTAAATATTTTTATATTGTAAAAGATAATATTCTCAGAGGATACCATAAAGTTTTATAACAGCATCATTTGGAGCTCAGGATGTTACTTGACATTAACATGCCTCCCATGATGATGCTCAGTACAGAGTTGTTAGCTGTAAGGTCTGCATAAGGAGAATGGAGTGTAAACATTCCTTCAGCCTTTAAATATTCATAGAGGTAATCTTTCAATATTTATTATATAACCTAATATCCTTAAGAATTCAGGGACTAATAAAGCAATAAATAGCTCCTGTGCATTGAGGATAGACAATAGACTGTGGTCTTGGAAATTCTTCAGTATGCTGAGATATTTAATGTGCCTACACCTCGTCTAATCTCATAGCAATTAAGAGTCAACCACATTGCTGTGGGTCTGGAGTCACAGGTATGACCGAGCAGTCAGTATGGCAACTCCTTCCCTAAAGGACATCAGTGAACCAGATGGGTTTTTCCAACAATTGACAATGGGTTCCTGGTCATCATTAGGCCACTTAATTACAGATACTTTTATTGAATTCACATTTCACCATCTGCCAAGGGAGGATTCAAACCGAGGTACCCAGAACATTGGTCTCTGGATTAACAGTTCAACGGTAATACCACCAGGCCTCCCCTATTGCTTACTTATGGCAAATTGTAGTTCTGAGTGTCACATTTCTATGTATTTGAAGTGGGTGAGTGGGGAAGTGGTGGTGGTGATGGTGTGATTTGATATGGAAATTCAACTTTATCCTTTGGACACAGGATATAATCCCATTAGAATGCTTTACTTGAGCAGCTTTAAGCAATCAGCACCATTTCTTGGTACAAAATCTGTATCAGAAGTCATGTGATGTTCCTGACTATGGGAACAATATGTCTGGTTACATCCTGGGACTTGTCTCGTGTGTGACCTACACAGTTTTAAGAGAAGAGTGTCTAGCATTTTATTGGCAGAACTATTATTGGTCCAAGTTCCCTATCTTGCCCTCTCTGGAGGTCAGCTTCAGAAACACCATTAGGGAAATAGCTAATGGAATTAAGGATATAATAATATAGGGATATAGTGAGAAAATTGTATTAACAAGAAATAAATCATGTTGAGTGTAAGGTAAGTGTTTTTTAATTGATTGATGGAAAGAACTTACTGTAAGCTTTTCAAAGCCTACAGCTTTCTTCCTCTTTCTTCTGTGGGAATAGGCAAAAATGGATAAGGGAATTATGCTGCACGGATTGAATTAAATAAATTATTCAGAGAAGCTATTCATTTAGTGCTGACATTACTAATGTGAAGGAACATTTAATCTTTCTCAGTAACAATGTTCCAGTATGGCCCAATGCTTTATGAAGATGAGCACTGCAATTTCATGGAAATTATTTTAGTGCAGACTTGAATTCTGGAGATCATCAAAATTTTTATATTGGTATATCAATACCATTGATTTTTTTAGAGCTCTAGGTTCAATATTTTTGCTTCCATTTTGCAATGTAAAATTGGTGCATAATGATACAATCAGTGTAATATTTGAGGGAATTTGGACCATTGTTAAAATCAGTGTAGTTCTTAATTTTGACTGCCAAATTTAAAAAGAGTGTGAGCAGCTCCTCTGAATAAGAAACCTGCAGCCAGGTTTTCATAGCTTCAATTAATGTGAAGCCAGGGGTCCTTTATAATAAGACTGTAGTTGCCATTGACACATGATTGAACCCATCATTCTCATCTTTCCCAGGACTTACCATGACAATTCTTTAAAAAAACCTTTCTTGGGATATGGGCATTCTGACAACACCAGTATTTGTTGCTCATCCCTATTGTCCATGATTGGTGATTAGCTGCTTTCTTGAACAGGTGTAGTCCATGAGGTATAGACACAAAGTACTATTGCAAAGTTCTAAGATTTTGATTTGGTAACAATGAGGGAAGGGGGTGGTATTGTTCCAAGTAGGACTGTTGTATGATTTAGAAGGGAATGTACACATGGCTGTGTTTCCATGTGGCAGCTGCCGTTGTCCTTCTGGAGATTGTTAGTTTAAACGGCATTGTGAAAGGAGTCTTGGTGAGTTGCTGCAGTATACCCTGCAGATGGCACATGTACTATAATTCAGTGGTGAAGGGGGTAAATGTTGAAGGTGGTGGAGGGCATGCCAATTATGAAAGCTGCTTAGGGATGGATGATGTTGAGCTTCCCGACTGTTGATGGAGCAGAGCTCACCCAGGCAAGCGGAGAATATTTCATGGTCCTGCCCCACTTAATTCATCTCTACCTTCCTCGACACTGTCCTATCTCCCCAAGTCCAGGAACTCCCCACATACGTTCGAGACACCACCCACGCCCTCCACCTCCTCCAAGACTTCCGTTTCCTCGGCCCCAACGTCTCATCTTCACCATGGATATCTAATCCCTCTTCATCTTCATCCGCCATGACCAGGGTCTCCAAGCCCTCCATTTCTTCCTCTCCCGACATCCCCAACAGTACCCTTCCACCGACACTCTCATTCGTTTGGCCGAACTGGTCCTCACCCTTAACAACTTCTCCTTTGAATCCTCCCACTTCCTCCAGACCAAAGGGGTAGCCATTGGCACACGTATGGGCCCCAGCTATGCCTGTCTCTTTGTTGGCTATGTAGAACAGTTGATCTTCTGTAATTACACCGGCACCACTCCCCACCTCTTCCTCCGCTACATTGATGACTGCATTGGCGCCACCTCATGCTCCCGTGAGGAGGTTGAACAATTCATCAGCTTCAGCAACACATTCCACCCTGACCTTAAATTTACCTGGACCATCTCTGACACGTCCCTCCCCTTCCTGGACCTCTCCATCTCCATTAATGACGAGCGACTTGACACTGACATTTTTTACAAACCCACCGACTCTCACAGCTACCTGGATTACACCTTTTCCCACCCTATCTCTTGCAAAAATACCATCCCGTATTCCCAATTCCTCCACCTCTGCCGCATCTGCTCCCAGGAGGACCAGTTCCACCATAGAACACACCAGATGGCCTCCTTCTTTAGAGACTGCAATTTCCCTTCCCACATGGTTAAAGATGCCCTCCAACGCATCTTGTCCACATCCCGCACCTCTGCCCTCAGCCCACACCCCTCCAACCGTAACAAGGACAGAACGCCACTGGTGCTCACCTTCCACCCTACCAACCTTCGCATAAACCAAATCATCTGCCGACATTTCTGCCACCTCCAAAAAGACTCCACCATCAGGGATATATTTCCCTCCCCACCCCTTTCCACCTTCCGCAAAGACCGTTCCCTCCGTGACTACCTGGTCAGGTCCACACTCCCCTATGACCCACCCTCCCATCCTGGCACCTTCCCCTGCCACTGCAGGAAGTGTAAACCTGTGCCCACACCTCCTCCCTCACCTCTATCCAAGGCCCTAAAAGGAGCCTTCCACATCCATCAAAGTTTTACCTGCACATCCACTAATATCATTTATTGTATCCGTTGCTCCCGATGTGGTCTCTTCTACATTGGGGAGACTGGGCGCCTCCTAGCAGAGGGCTTTAGGGAACATCTCTGAGACACCCGCACCAATCAACCACACCGCCCTGTGGCCCAACATTTCAACTCCCCCTCCCACTCTGCCGAGGACATGGAGGTCCTGGGCCTCCTTCACTGCCGCTCCCTCACCATCAGACACCTGGAGGAAGAACGCCTCATCTTCTGCCTCGGAACACTTCAACCCCAGGGCATCAATGTGGACTTCATCAGTTTTCTCATTTCTCCTTCCCCCACCTCATCCTAGTTTCAAACTTCCAGTTCAGCACTGTCCCCATGACTTGTCCGGACTTGTCCGACCTGCCTAGCTCCTTTTCCACCTATCCACTCCACCCTCTCCTCCCTGACCTATCATCTTTATCTCCTCCCCCACTCACCCATTGTACTCTATGCTACTCTCTCCCCACCCCCACCTTCCTGTAGCTTATCTCTCCATGCTTCCGGCTCACTGCCTTTATTCCTGATGAAGGGCTTTTGCCCGAAACGTCGATTTTGCTGCTCGTTGGATGCTGCCTGAACTGCTGTGCTCTTCCAGCACCACTAATCCAGAGATGGAGAATATTTCATCACAGTCCTGACTTGTTTCTTGTAGCTGGTGGGCGGCACAGTGGTTAGGACTGCTGCCTCACAGCGCCAGAGACCTGGGTTCAATTCCCGCCTCAGGCGACTGACTGTGTGGAGTTTGCACATTCTTCCCGTGTCTGCGTGGGTTTCCTCCGGGTGCTCTGGTTTCTTCCCACAGTCCAAAGATGTGCAAGTTAGGTGAATTGGCGATGCTAAATTGCCCATAGTGTTAGGTGAAGGAGTAAATGTAGGGGTATGGGTGGGTTGTGCTTTGGTGGGTCGGTGTGGACTTGTTGGACCGAAGGGCCTATTTCCACAATGTAAGTAATCTAATCTAATTTGGGCAGTTAGAGGATGAGTTACTCATTCCCAACCTGTGAGTTGCTGTTCACATAATTATTCACATGACTGGTCCATTTCAGGTTCTGGTAAGTGTTAAACTTCATAGCAGACATCATGCCTATTACCCAGGTAGTTGGTCTATTTCCTTACCTGGAGGATCCTGAAATTCCTTTAGTGAAGAATTTTTCTCTGCTGAATCAGGCATACCATCATATTGGGGTCCTTTGAATCTAGTGAATTCCCATGATGGAAGATGGCTGCCAATCGGAAACAAGGACTATTGTCTTGACAGTATCCTTGATTTATGAACGAAGTAATTTCTTATTTTGACTATGTCCTGAATCTGTGAGCATCAGTCGGGCTTCCATGGGCTATATGCAGCTCAACTTGATTATCTCCAAGTAAATCATTCTTCTCAATCTGCTGATGGGTCAGTGTTGATGTATGTAAACTTATTATTTCAACATTTGGAGTGTTGGACTGGGGTGTACAAAGTTAAAAATCACACAACACCGGGTTATAGTCCAACAGGTTTAATTGGATGCACACTAGGTTTCCGAGCGACGCTCCTTCGTCAGGTGATAGTGGAGGGCTTGATCGTAACAGAGAATTTATAGCAAAAATTTACAGTGTGATGTAACTGAAATTATACATTGAAAAATTGCTTGTCTGTTAAGCCTTTCATCTGTTAGAATACAGTAATAGTTTCACTTCTTTCATGTGTAAATCACAAAACCTTTTTTTTTAAAAAGTTGCATTCTTGGGTTAGCTGTTAACAATGGTGATAGCTAGACAATATTTCAACATGTTGCTCAAGTTGGATATTATCATTCACCTTCCATGTTTGTTATACTAGGATATTGGATATTTTCTCATCTGCAGTCACGGTACTAGAATACTGCTATTTTGTTAGCATTATCTCTGTCACTGGTACTGGTAATTCTGGAATTGAAATGTTCCTCTTGTATTTGTCACCTTCGTCATCTCATCTGACATCAAATTCAAGGGTGCTGCAACAATTTGTTATGCAAATTCAATTAAGGATTTTTCAATGAGGCTGAATTGGGTTATAGAGTCATAGAGATGTACAGCATGGAAACAGACCCATCGGCCCAACCCGTCCATGCTGACCAGATATCCCAACCCAATCTTCCCAACTGCCAGCACCTGGCCCATATCCCTCCAGACCCTTCCTGATCATATACCCATCCAAATGCCTCTTAAATGTTGCAATCGTACCAGCCTCCACCACATCCTCTGGCGGCTCATTCCATACACGTACCACCCTCTGCATGAAAAAGTTGCCCCTTAGGTCTCTTTTATATCTTTCCCCTCTCACCCTAAACCTATGCCCTCTTAGTTCTGGACTCCCCAACCCCAGGGAAAAGACTTTGCCTATTTATCCTATCCATGCCTCTCATAATTTTGTAAACCTCTATTAGGTCACCCCTCCAATGCTCAAGGGAAAACAGCCCCAGTCTATTCAGCCTCTCCCTGTAGCTCAGATCCTCCAACCCTGGCAACATCCTTGTAGATCTTTTCTGAACCCTTTCAAGTTTCACAACATCTTTCCGATAGGAAGGAGACCAGAATTGCACGCAGTGGCCTAACCAATGTCCTGTACAGCTGCAACATAACCTCAACTCCTGTAGTCAGTACTCTGACCAATAAAGGAAAGCATACCTATCACCTTCTTCACTCTCCTATGTACCTGCGACTCCACTTTCAAGGAGCTATGAACCTGCACTCCAAGGTCTCTTTGTTCAGCAACACTCCCTAGGACCTTACCATTATGTGTATAAGTTCCCTAAGATTTGCCTTCCCAAAATGCAGCACCTCGCATTTATCGGAATTAAACTCCAACTACCACTTCTCAGCCCATAGGTCAATCTGGTCAAGATCCTGTTGTAATCTGAGGTAATCCTCTTCGCTGTCCACTACACCTCCAATTTTGGTGTCATCTGCAAACTTACTAACTGTACCTCTTATGCTCACATCCAAATCATTTATGTAAATGACAAAAACTAGAGGGCCCAGCACCGATCCTTGTGGCACTACACTGGTCACAGGCCTCCAGTCTGAAATATAACCCTCCACCACCACCCTCTGTCTTCTACCTTTGATCCAGTTCTGTATCCAAATGGCTAGTTTACCCTGTATTCCATGAGATCTAACCTTGTTAATCAGTCTCCCATGGGGAACCTTGTCGAATGCCTTACTGAAGTCCATATAGATCATAATTACCGCTCTGCCTTCATCAATCTTCTTTGTTACTTCATCAAAAAACTCAATCAAGTTTGTGAGACATGATTTCCCATGCACAAAGCCATGTTGACTATTCTGAATCAGTCCTTGCCTTTCCAAATACATGTACATCCTGTCCCTCAGGATTCCCTCCAACAACTTGCCCACCACCGAGGTCAGGCTCACTGGTCTATAGTTCCCTTGTCCTTATCACCCTTCTTAAATAGTGGCACCACGTTTGCCAACCTCCAGTCTTCCAGCACCTCACCTGTGACTATCGATGATACAACTATCTTAGCAAGAGGCCCAACAATTACTTTTCTAGCTTCCCATAGAGTTCTCGGGTACACCTGATCATGTCCTGGGGATTTATCCACTTTTAACCGTTTCAAGACATCTAGCACTTCCTCCTCTGTAATCTGGACATTTTGCAAGATGTCACCATCTATTTCCCTACAATCTATATCTTCCATATCCTTTTCCACAGTAAATATTCATTTTGTATCTCCCCCATTTTCTGTGGCTCCACACAAAGGCTGCCTTATTGATCTTTGAGGGGCCCTATTCTCTCCCTAGTTACCCTTTTGTCCTTAATATATTTGTAAAAACCCTTTGGATTCTCTTTAATTCTATTTGCCAAAGCTATCTCATGTCCCCGTTTTGCCCTCCTGATTTCCCTCTTAAGTATACTCCTACTTTCTTTATACTTTTCTAAGGATTCACTCGATCTATCGTGTCTGTACCTGACATATGCTTCCTTCTTTTTCTTAACCAAACCCTCAATTTCTTTAGTAATCCAGCATTCCCTATAACTACCAGCCTTCCCTTTCACCCTAACAGGAATATACTATTTCTGGATTCTTATCTCATTTCTGAAGGCTTCCCATTTTCCAGTCGTCCCTTTACCTGCGAACATCTGCCTCCAATCAGCTTTTGAAAGTTCTTGCCTAATACCATCAAAATTGGCCTTTCTCCAATTTAGAACTTCAACTTTTAGATCTGGTCTATCCTTTTCCATCATTATTTTAAAATAAATAGAATTATAGTCGCTGGCTCCAAAGTGCTCCCCCACTGACACCTCAGTCACCTGCCCTGCCTTATTTCCCAAGAGTAGGTCAAGTTTTGCACCTTCTCTAGCAGGTACATCCACATACTGAATCAGAAAATTGTCTTGTACACCCTTAAGAAATTCCTCTCCATCTCAACCTTTAATACCAAGGCAGTCCCAGTCGATGTTTGGAAAGTTAAAATCCCCTACCATAACTACCCTATTATTCTTACAGATAGCTGAGATCTCCTTACAAGCTTGTTTCTCAATTTCCCTCTGACCATTGGGGGGTCTATAATACAATCCCAATAATGTGATCATCCCTTTCTTATTTCTCAGTTCCACCCAAATAACTTCTCTGGATGTATTTCCGGGAATATCCTCCCTCAGCACAGCTGTAATGCTATCCCTTATCAAAACCCCCCCCCCCCTCCCCCGCCCCTGCACACCCTTCTCTTGCCTCCCTTTCTATCCTTCCTGTAGCATTTGTATTCTGGAACATTCAGCTGCCACTCCTGCCCATCCCCGAGCCATGTTTCTGTAATTGCTATGATATCCCAGTCCCATGTTCCTAACCATGCCCTGAGTTCATCTGCCTTCCCTGTTAGGCCCCTTGCATTGAAATAAATGCAATTTAATTTATTAGTCCTTCCTTGTCCCTGCCTGCCCTGACTGTTTGACTCACTTCTGTTCTCAGCTGTACCTGTCTCAGATCGATCTATTTCCTCACTATCTCCCTGGGTCCCACCCCCACCCCCCACCTTACTAGTTTAAATCCTCCCAAGCAGTTCTAACAAATTTCCCTATCTGTATATTAGTCCCCTTCCAATTTAGGTGCAATCCGTCCTTCTTGTACAGGTCACTTCTACCCCAAAACAGATTCCAATGATCCAAAAATGTGAATCCTTCTCCCATACACCAGCTCCTCAGCCATACATTCATCTGCTCTATCCTTCTATTCCTGCCCTCACTAGCTCATGGCACTGGGAGTAATCCAGATATTACTACCTTTGAGGATCTCCTTTTTAAATTTCTACCTAACTCCCTGTAATCTCCCTTCAGAGTATCAACCTTTTCCCTTCCAATGTCGTTGGTTCCAATGTGGACAATGACCTCCTGCTGGCCCCTCTCCCCCGTGAGAACATTCTGCGCCCTCTCTAACACATTCTTGATCCTGGCACCAGGGAAACAACACACCATTCTGCTTTTTCTCTGCTGGCCACAGAAATGTCTGTCTGTACCTCTAACTATAGAATCCCCTAACACAATTGACCTCTTGGAAACCGACGTACCCCTCATTGCATTAGAGCCAGTCTCAATACCAGAAACTTGGCTGTTTGTGCTACGTTCCCCTGAGAATCCATCACACCATATATTTTCCAAAGAAATATACCTGTTTGAAATGGGTATATCCACAAATGACTCCTGCTCTAGCCGCCTACCTCTCTTACCCTTCCTGGAGTTAACCCATCTATGTGACTGTATCTGAGACATTTCCCCCCCCCCCCCCTTTCTATAACTGCCATCCATCACATACTATTGCTGTTGCAAATTCCTCATCACTTCTATTTGCCTTTCCAACCGATCCACTCAATCTGATAAGATTTGCATCCAACAGCATTTATGGCAGATATAATCTGCAGTAACCCTTAAACTCTGTTTAAACTCTCACATCTGACAAGAAGTACATAGCACTGTAAAAGTCATTTTTGTTCCTTCACAATCTACAGACCCAGAAAATAACACCGTCTTTTTCCTCTACAAACACTGCCACAGGTTAAATTAATAGCTATGGCTTATGTTTTAAGTTTAATCAAGAGACTTACTCCAAAAACATATAATCAAGAAAGAATCCACTGTACCCACTACTGCAGCCTTTCTCTTGGACAGACTTAAAACAACAATTAACTTATCTGATTCTGTGCTGTGAACTTCGCCCAACAGTTCCTCCAAGATTAGTTGTGAATTTCACTGTTTGTTAATTTTCCCAGATGCACTCCGAAGTCCACCGATATGCTCATTCTTGTGAATGTTTGCATCTGCTCACAAAATCGGCTGATTTCTATTGTGTGAAGATCGACGTAGAACATATTTCCACTAGTCCTGTGCAGTCACAGATTTTTCTTCCTGTTGACAGTGTGAAACAATTCCCTCGTGCCAGCATAAGGAATTTTAATAGAATTCTGCATTTTTTAAATCTTCTGTTGAGTTTAGGAAGCCCAAAGAAATTCTCTACCTGTTGGCCCTTGTATGAGAGCTGTTTGTCCCTGGACCAATTGTTCTCTGACTGTTTCCTCTTTGAATAGAGGTGGCATATCTTGTTTTTTTTTGACCTGTTCACTATCTATTGGAACTACTTGAGCACCTTATATCATGTTTAATTCAAGACGTGGAGAAGGTTAAAATGTAGGAAAAATTGATTGTAAATCACATATACATTCCCAACTCTCTTATGTTGTTTGTGTTGCAAAGTTGTTGTAGCATATGTTCAATGTGGAGAATTAACCTACTTGGACCATATAGTTTCATCTGTGTATGCTGTAACTTTTGTTTCTTCATCCAGGTGTTCAATCTGATTGGACAGTGATACTATGTCACATTTAAACTAATGAGTTGTACATTGACATGAACAAGTTCTCTCTAACCTTAATTGGTTGGATCATCTGTCACTCATTGGACTGCACTGGGTATCTTTTCTAATTATATTGCAAGTCTAATTATTCCCAGAGTCATTACAGATGTGCAAAGATTTCGTCAAAATATCCAAATACTCCAATATACCTGACTAACTCAGGTTAAAAGAAAATACTCACCAGGCTTCTGTACTTAACAAAAAAAACAACTGCTTATTATGAACAAATTGTTTTTAATCAATGGCAATCAGTAAACATCAATTTTATAAACTTTATAAATCTTTCCAAAGTTAAACACTATCCCTTCTTAAATTCCCCCTTCAGACTCAGATAGACACACAAAGACAAACAAAACATGGACCTTAACGGTGGGACAAGAAGAGAAAATCTAGGAAACTCGTCAGTCTGGACCACTGGAGCTAATGAGTTGTTTCTTTTAGTTTCATCCAATTCCTTTTAGCTCTTTGCTGTTGACACAAGTTATTTGCATCCAGATGCTCTCTTTCATTTACTGTTTGAGAATTTGTCCTTTCACTGTTACCCTTGTTCTCACTGTTCCAGGAAAATGAAGCTTTGTATACAACACACAATGACCATAAAATATAGGAGCAGAACTAGGCCATTTGGCCCATCAGGTCTGCTCCACCAATTGATATGGCTGATCTCTTTATCATCCCCAATCTCCTGCCTTCACCCTGTAACCGTTGAGCCCCTTACTCATCAAGAACCAATCTATCTGCATCTTAAATACACTCAATAACTTAGCCTCCACTTCCTTCACAGACTCACGATCCTCTTGCTGAAGAAATTCCTCCTCATCTTGGTCCTAAATGGTCGTCCTTTCAGTCTGAGACTGTGCCCTCAGGTTCCAGTCTCGCTTACTATTGGAAACATTTTCTCCATATCCAATCCACCCAGCCTCTCAGTATTCTGTAAGTTTCAATGAGATCCACCCCTCATCCTTCTAAACTCTGAGTACAATCCCAGAATCCTTAACAGCTCCTCCTATTACAAGCCCTTCATCACTGGGATCATTCTCGTAATCCTCCTCTGGAACCCTCTAATAACAAGATGTCCTTCCTTAGTCATGGTCCAAAACAGCTAATATTCCAAATACAATCTGACCATTGTGTAACACAGCCTCAGCAGTACACCCCTGCTCTGGCATTCTAGCCCTCTTGAAATGAATGCAAACATTATATTTGCCTTCCTAACTGCCACTGAACCTGCCTGTTAATCCTGAACTAGGGCTCCAAAGTCTTTTTGTGCTTCAGATTTCTAAAACCTTTCTACATTTATAAAATAGTCTGTTCTTCTCACCAGAATGCATAACCTCACACTTTCCTACATTGTATTCCATCTGCCACTTCTTGACCCAGTCTCCAAGCCTGCCCAAGTCCTTCTGCAGCCTCCAGAATGTGCACCGTGAGCATGATTTTTAACACCTCAGCCATCCTTGGTTTAAAGCGGTATCTTCCTTTATTTAGTCCTCAATCTGAAAATAATAGAATAAAAAAGATGTGTTTTTGTCTTTTGTTCCAGTATGAGCAGCTGCTTATTGTCTGTGTAAATTGTTTTAAAGCAGTGAATTTCTTAAAGCTGTGAACTCACATGGTCTTCTACAAAGTTCTTTTCCTGGATCCTCTGGGTCGTTTCACAGTTGTACCTTGCTGTGTTAAGTAACGATGCCTTACCATATGGTATTACTTGTAACTGCAAGGAATCTGCCACCATTCCTCTATCCTTGGTTGGGTTTCAAAACCTGTCTGATTTACAGTATTAGAGAGAGTAAAAAGTGAGGTCTGCAGATGCTGGAGATCACAGCTGAAAATGTGTTGCTGGTTAAAGCACAGCAGGTTAGGCAGCATCCAAGGAACAGGAAATTCGACGTTTCGGGCCAGAGCCCTTCATCAGAGAGATGCCATTAATAAGTTTTAAAAGTAGACGCTTGTTATTAACAGATATTTTATAAAAATTAATGCACTTAGGTACTTGTTACATTAGTCTTTTGGAGGGCTCTTGTAGCACCGTACTAATGTCCCTATCTCTGGGCCAGAGGTCTAGGTTCAAGTCTCGATGTCTCCCAAAGTATCTGAATGGGTTGATTCAAAATAATTGCCATGATGTGGAGGTGGTGGTGTTGGATTGGGGTGGACAAAGTTAAAAATCACACAGCATCAGGTTATAGTGCTTCCAAATAACCCTGTGGGACTATAACCTGGTGCTGTGTGATTTTTAACAAAATAATTGTATTAGCCTTAGTAATGATGTCTAACTAACTATGAGGTGACCTTTTGATATGAGTCTCCATTTTCCTAATCCTAAAACATTCTGACTTACCTCCACCCAAGCTACATGACATAACCAGTTTCCATCATTAACCCCATCAGAACCATTAGCTTATACAACACAAGAGACTGGGGAAAGTGTTAAAAGTGGAAATGGTCAGGGGTGAAATGTGCTGCCAGTGGGCACTTTAATCTTGAGAGGGTCAAGATTAGAATGGTGCTGGAAAAGCACAACAGTTCAGGCAGCATCCGAGGAGCAGGATGCTTTTGTTCCTTGGATGCTGCCTGACCTGATGTGCTTTTCCAGCACCACTCTAATCTTGACTGTAATCTTCAGCATCTGTAGTACCCACTTGTGCCATGTATGAGAGGGTACCTGTCCAAACAGTAGTCCATTTAGTTAAAGATGCCAGGCTTCTTGGATGGCATGGGCCTCTACTCTCCCACTGCTGGTTAAATACTGACAAGTGAATGGGCCCAAGGGCGAGTGGGTCACATGGTGTTTCTCCTCCCTCCTTTAAAATGGTCGCATCTATAGTGTGCTTAGTGGGAAGACCACCTCTTAGATTTCACAAGCACCCTGCTGTTATACCCAATAATGGTGGAGCATAAAATCCAGCCCATGGAACAACAATTCATTCTCATGGCTTTAAAATTCTCCTGTGACATTGGCATGGTGAAGTCTAGGTCAATTGGAATGGGCATCAACTACACCTGAAACTGCTTACACCGTGGCGTTAAAGTGGCAACCTAACTCTGAAATGTCCCAGGGAAAGACCAACTGGGAAATCAGATAAAATATAACACGTGTAGTAGAAGGTTCCTCTTCTGGGGTGAAGGGCTGATGACCTGGAATTGCTTTGATGTGGCCACTTGACAATTAAAGTGACAAAATGCTTTGCTTCCTAGGGCTGATACCCCTTATTTATTGAGATCTTGAAGAAAAAGGAACAGTTCCATATAAGTAACATAAACCAAGTTGTAACAGAAGCATCCGAGGAGCAGGATGCTTTTGCTCTGGTAACTTTGATGTTTATGAGGACAACAGAATTGCTGGACAAGAGCCTAAATAGGGTTTATTCTAATCTTAGGAATGTATGTTCTATTAATTCAAAGTGAGTTGCTATTTTGGATGTCAAGCTCTTGTAAAATATTAGAGTCAAAGTGATTTCTTTCTGCATCACAGAGATTGGTGTGAGCTATGATAATCATGATTAATGGACAGTAGATTTGGTGATGATCTGTCCTTTATAACAGAAATTTCTGGATTAGAGTGGTGCTGGAAAAGCACAGCAGTTCAGGCAGCATCCGGGGAGCAGGAAAATCGACGTTTCGGGCAAAAGCCCTTCATCAAATTTCTGCCTAGGCAAGGAATGTAATGCACCTAATTTTGTGATGTTAACCAGGGTGTTTGTAGCTTGGGCCAGTGAAAAGCAACATTTGTGCCCAAGATTTGATCTGAATTGGTCTAACAAGATCATCAGATGTTGCCCAGTTGGTTTAAAATCAGTTTATCAGGTAACTCAAATGGAAACAGCCAACTATGGATGCTGGAAGTCTTATTTAAAAACAGAAAATGCTAGAGAAACTCAGATGGCTTGGCAGCATCTGGGGAGAGAGTGAAAAACAGAGTTACGGTAGTAAACAACAGAGGTGGCACAGTGGTTAGCACTACTGCCTCACAGTACCAGGGTCTCAGGTTCAATTCCAGCGTTGGGTGATTGTCTGTGTGGAGTTTGCACATTCTCCCTGTGTCTGTGTGGGTTTCCTCTAGGTGCTCTGGTTTCTTCCCACAGTCCAAAGATGTGCAGGTTCGGTGAATTGGCCATGCTAAATTGCCCATAGGGCTAGGTGCATTAGTCAGAGGGAAATGGGTCTGGGTGGGTTACTCTTTGGAGGATCAGATTGGGTTAGGCTGAAGGGCTTGTTTCCACACTGTAGGGAATCTAGTCTAAAGTCCAGTGTAACTCTTCAGAATTTTTTCAAGGATGTCAAACTGGACTGAAAATTAACTCTGTTTCCCTCTTCAGAAGTGTTGTTAGACCTGTTGAAATTCCCTAGCACTTTATATTTTTATATAGTATGTAGCTGTTTAGTGTGATTGGGATTTCAATCCATTAAGATCAGGGATTGGTTGAAGTCATATCTAACACACAGGAAGATGGCTGTGGTTGTTGGAGGTCAATCACCTCAGCTCAAGTAGACCCTTGCAAAAGTTCCTCAGGATAGTATCCTAGGCCGAACCATCCTTACCTTCAACCATTAACGATCTTCCCTCCACCATAAGGTCAGAAGTGGGAATGTTTGCTGATGATTGAACAATATTCAGCACCATTCATAACTCCTCAGATACTGAAGTAGTCCATGTTCAAATGCAACATCTAGCAATAACCAGGCTTGGCTGACAAGTGGCAAGTAAAATTCACACCACACATTTCCTGGCAATGACCATCTCCAATAAGAGACGATCTAACCATTGCCCCAGTGATGTTACCATCACTGAATGCCCCACGATCAACATCCTGGGGGTTATCATTGACCAGAGACTCAACTGGACTCACCATAAACACAGTGGCTACAAGGGCAGGTTAAAATTCTATGAATACTGACAGCTAGGAGAACTGCAGCAAGTAACTGACCTTCTGTCTGCCCAAAGCCTGTCTACTATCCGCAAAGCACAAGTCAGGAGTATGATGGAATATTCTCCGATTGCCTGGATAAGTGAAGCTCCAGCAAAACTCCAGAAGCTTGACACCATCCAGATCAAAGCAATCCACCTGATTGGTAACACATCCAGAAGCATCCACTCTGTCCACCACTGACACTCAGTAGCAGCAATGTGTACTATCAACAAGATGTACTGTAGAAGTTCACCAAAGATCCTTAGACAGCACCTTCCAAACCCACAAGCACAAGGACAGAAGATACATGGAACACCACCTTCTGTAAGATCCCCTCTAAATGACTCACCATCCTGACTTGGAAATATATTGCTGATGCTTCACTGTTGCTGGATCAAAATTCTGGAATTCTCTCCCCAAGGGCACTGTGGATCAATCTACAGCATGTGGACTGCAGCAGTTCAAGATGGCAGCTCATCACCACCTTCTCAACGGCCTAGGAACAGGCGATAAATGCTGGCCCAGTCAGCTATGCCCATGTCCCACAAGTGATTAAAAAAAGATACTGACTTTGAGGGTTGGAATGTCACCTAATAATTGTAAATGCATTGCATCAGTAACAACATTAAAACATTTTATTCTCTGTCTATTCATGGCTTATAAATAATAAACCAATCTATCTATCAGCAAGATGCACTTAGGTTGAATTGGAAGGAAATTACTAAGAAAATGAAGCACTGAGCAGCCTCCATGCAGAGATCCTTAATATTAATGAGGACAGTTTCAGGCCAGTGGGAAATCTGATTCAGAAAATGGTCCTCTCAACTGCAGGAATTTCAATGCATGAATGTGGTCCCATCTTCAAAACAAAAGAATCCCAGTTCTCTCAATAATTTGGGTGGCCACCATTCTGTGAGGAATGTAGAGAAAATATAATTTTCTCTGCATATCAGTGAAGTCCTATCTTGTCAGCTGTTGAGATTGTTAAATTTTCTGTCTATTTGTAATTAATGGATGATATCGAGCTCTACCATATGTCTCAAACACTGGAGTACAAACTTCTTTGTGCTCCCACATAGGAAACCGGGCAGCAAAACTCTGCACTAGAATTGAGCCTTTGCACTCTCTTTCATTGCAGCCCAGATGTGTCCCACTTTTTAAGATCTCCCTTAAATGTACATCACCAGGTCTTTCTTTGGCCGGTTCCATCTTTTTCTCCATCAACTGATTTTCATTCTACCGATAGTGATGGACAAGTCTGGAAGGTGAGAAACATTCCTGCCTGACCCAGTCATCTCTCCATCATGATGTCTTGTCAGCTATTCTGACCAGTCCTTTTTTAGCACTCCTTTGTTGGTGATGCCTTTCCAGGAAATGCCCTGGATATTAAGTGGGTAAGGTTGGTGGAAAATGTCCAACTTAAGTGACACCAAGTCTTCTCTTCTAAGTCTTACTGCCATAAGTGGTTGTAGTACCATGGACATGTAAAGTTACACTGTCGGTATTGGATGCCCAGACTGTTTAAAGTTGCTGGAAGGATAACATTGCTTTGCTGATCCTTGTGTGGATGGCAATCTCTCCATTATGCTCCTTGGAAATGTTGCTTCCTGAGTAATGGAACAGATCAGCATCCTCAACATTCTTTTGCCTGATGGGGATGGGTTGCTGTCCTGTCATCATCAACTTGGTCTTCTCACAGCCAGGTGTACTCAACAACTTTGACACCACCACTCCCAAGACTGGAGTGCACACAATTCTTCAGTCAGCAAGACGTTTTTGTCTGTGACATCCAAAACTTCAAAGTTTGTGAGAAGATTTGTAGCTCGGATGCTCGTTGTTGTGGTTCTCTTCGTCCAGCTGGGAATTTGTGTTGTAGATTTCGTCCCCTGTCCAAGTGACATACTCAGTGCTTGGGAACCTCCTGTGAAGCGCTTCTGTGATGTTTCCTCCGGCATTTATAGTGGTTTGTCTCTGTCTTTTCCGGTTGTCAGTTGCTGTCTTCTGTAGTGGCCGGTATATTGGGTCCAGTCGATGTGTTTGTTGATAGAATCTGAGGGTGAGTGTCATGCCTCTAGGAATTCCCTGGCTGTTCTCTGTTTGGCGTGTCCTATAATAGTAGTGTTGTCCCAGTCGAAGTTGTGTTGCTTGTCATCTGCGTGTGTGGTTACTAAGGATAGCTGGTCGTATAGTTTCGTGGCTAGTTGGTGTTCATGGATGTGGACCGTTAGCTGTCTTCCTGTTTGTCCTATGTAGTGTTTTGTGCAGTCCTTGCATGGGATTTTGTACACTATGTTGGTTTTGCTCATGCTGAGTATCGGGTCCTTTGTCCCGGTGAGTTGTTCTCTGATAGTGGCTGTTGGTTTGTGTGCTGTTATGAGTCCTAGTGGTCGTAATAGTCTGGCTGTCAGTTCAGAAATGTTCTTGATGTATGGTAACGTGGCTAGTCCTTTGGGTTGTGGCATGTCCTCATTCCTTTGTCTTTCCCTTAGGCATCTGTTGATGAAATTGCGGGGGTATCCATTTTTGGGGAATATATTGTAGAGGTGTTCTTCCTCTTTTTGCAGTTCTGGTGTGCTGTAGTGTGTTGTAGCCCTTTTGAACAGTGTATTGATGCAACTTCTTTTGTGTGTGTTGGGGTGGTTATTTTCGTAGTTCAGGACTTGGTCTGTGTGTGTGGCTTTCCTGTATATCTTTATGGTGAATTCTCTGCTCGGCGTTCTCTGTACCATCACGCCTAGGAATGGGAGTTGGTTGTCCTTTTCTTCCTCTCTAGTGAATCAGATTCCTGTGAGTGTGGTGTTGATGATCCGGTGTGTGTTTTCTATTTCTGTATTTTTAATGATTACAAAGGTGTCATCCACATATCTGACCCAGAGTTTGGATTATATTTGCAGTAAGACTGTTTGTCCTAATCTTTGCATGACAGCTTCTGCTATGAGTCCAGAGATGGCTGAGCCCATGGGTGTGCCGTTGATTTGTTCATATATTTGGTTGTTGAATGTGAAGTGTGTTGTGAGGCACAGGTCCAGTAGTTTGAGTATGCCATCTTTGTTGATAGGTTCCCGATTTTGTTGTCTGTTCTATATGTCCAGCAGGTTGGCTATTGTTTTTCTGGCTAGGGTTTTGTCGATAGAGGTGAACAATGCTGTTACATCGAATGAGACCATAGTTTCTTCCTTGTCTATGTGTATATTTCTGATGATGTCCAAGAATTCCTGTGTTGATTGTATAGAGTGTCTGGATCTGCTGATCAGGTGTTTCAGTTTCTGTCGTAGTTCTTTAGCCAGTTTGTGTGATGGTGACCCTGGTAGTGATACAATGGATCTGAGTGGAATGTCTGGGTTGTGCACTTTAGATAGTCCATAGACTCTGGGGGTGGTATTGCTTTCAGGTTTCATTCTCTGTAGGTCAAACCTGGTTATCTGTCTGTTTTTTTGTAGGTTCCTCAGTGTGTTGTTTATCCCATTGGTGAGCTGTGGAGTGGGGTCAAACTCCCTCTTTTGGTAGGTGTTGACATCTGCAAGTAGTTTTTGCACTTTCTGGATGTACTCTGCTTTGTCTAGGATGACTGTCATTCTGCCTTTGTCTGCTGGTAGTATGATTATGTTCTTACCATTTCTTAGTGTTTTCAGTGCTTCCTTCTCCTTGGTGTTGAGGTTGTGTGTTTGTCTTTTCCTTGTTATCAGGGAAACGATAGTTTGTCTCACTGTTTGTTGTGTCTCTTCTGTCAGTCCATTGTTTCTGAGTGTGCATTCTAGTGCTGCTAGGAAGTCTGCTGTCTTGGCGTCCCTGTGGTTATAGTTGAATCCCTCGGCCAGTGTTGTTCCTTCTGTGTCTGTCAGCTGTCTGTGGGAGAGGTTTCTAAACCAAGGTATGTGTTGTGGTGTCATCTCTGTTGTGTGTTAGTTTGGCCATTTTTTCTTTTAGTGCTGTTTTTTTGCAGTGTGTGGTCCTATTCTGTCCTTTGGTGACTGCCTGTTCTATGGTCCGGGTCCATTCCTGATTGGTGTTTTTTGAAATTAACGATTTTTGGCGCGCAATTTCTTGTCTGTATTTGTGAAGTCTGTTGTGAGTGGCTGTAATCATTACCTGGATCATCCTGAATCCATTCTGTCTGGCTGTGTCTCTGGTTTGTGGGTTGTTGACTGGTGGTCTGTATCTGACACATGGTGGAAGGATTTGATTCTTCCGGCATCCGTGCAGGAATCGGAGGAATCCAAAACTATCAAACAATGACGTTGCCATGGGTTGCCAAAGACTGCCCCCACCATGAGCTCCCTCATGATGAAATCAGTAGTTGAGAGGAAAAGGGATAAGAGGATGATGTTGTGAGAATGTTGAAGGAGAACAAAGCGGACAAAATCTGAGGGTGGCAAACTTGGATGAGATGTCTAGACATCTCAATGTGTTTCAAAAGTATACAGTGGTCCAAATGCAGTGACTTGTAATGAGTTAGATATTTTGCATGCAGTACAATTTTAGGAATGGGGTTGTGTTGATCCAAGCAGACACCCTAGAAAACTAGCTGCTGCTACAATTTATTACATGTTGACTTCTACAGGTGCAAGGACTAGGAAGTGATAGCATTTACCCCTTTGATTCTTCTTCCAGTGGGTTGCTTCACTGCTGGAAGAAAATAGTTTTTTCTGTTATTTCCCTATGTACTAATAGACTTGACACTCTCTGCATTACAGAATTGTCAGACAACTGCTCCTATAAAAACATGCAGAAAGCTACGACTTCCCATTCAGAAAATCATCTTTAACTAGAATGCATTAATCAAATGTAATTAACGGAAATAGCATCTGAGACCTGAAGGTGCCTTTGTGTGGTTGAACCAAATTAAATTACATTTGCATTAACCAAAGAGATGAATTGTTGCAAGGTAGAGACTGCATACATAATCACCACAAATGGTGAACTCCTCTAATCTGCTGCATTTTGGGTCAAAGGCAAACGTTTCTTATAGCCGGATTTATACATAATATCATTAGCCTTGCTGTCATCCACTGATACACCGTACAGCAGCACTTGGATCATTAGAGTTTAAAGGGAATTATCTGTGAAGAATTTCCATAATGGAAAATATTAATTGCTTTGTTTAGGCTATCCTCTTTCAATGTACCCCCATCATCCCCCAGCCATGGGACTGGTCAATATGCAGGTTTAGTGGCCTCACCTGGTTTGCTTTGGCTTTCCAAATGTCCACCAAGGCTGAACCTTCAAAAACTTCTCTCCATTACAAGTCACTTCACCTGACAAAAGAGCAGCGCTTTGAAAGCTTGTGATTTCAAATAAACCTGTTGGACTATAACCTGTTGTCATGTGACGTCTGCACATGCCATGGGTTTAATGCTATTAGGAAGAGAGACAGAGCTCAAGCAAATATAAGAAGGTCAGGAAAGTAATATCAAATGTTTTCCAACCAGTAAATGAAAAGGAAGAGGCTTTTCAGTTGTTCCCTTGATCAGTTATTTCATTTAAATAACTCCAGTCTTGAAACAGTCAGTTGATTCCATGATTCATTGACTTATACAAGGAGAAACTACGAAACTTCATCATCCCTTGCACAGAAAAATATTTTCCTGATTTCACTTATGGAAAACCTAGCTTTAATTTTAATTAATTTCTCCCACCAGAGGTAATAACTTAGTTGTATCTACCATATTGAGTCATTTTGTCATTTTAAACGCTGTTGACCTGAATGATTGTCAACATTGTAACCTTAAATTTATACAAACTGTCCATGTGATTCAACCCTTTAACCCCAGTTACTGTTCTAGTAACTCTGTATGAGACTCCTGCAAGACCAGTTTATCCTCCTTAATACATGGTGCCATGCACACACGACATAAACAACACAGACAGACAGACAGCACATCCCCCCACCCCCGACACACACACTCAGAGGCAGTGACACAAACACACAAATGAACAAAAACATGTGGACACACAAACACAGACATAACCATATGCAGATACACACACGCAGACACAGGCAAACACCTATACACACAAACAAACACAATCAAAAACACAACACACACAAACCACACAACACATTGCTACTGTTGGTGACAACCATGAAAGGCTTGAGCTTGATTCATGGGCAGACTTTTCTATAGATTCCTGATGTAGTCAAACTTCAGGAGCCTATAGTTGTCTTTCGCTTAATGTAATCTCAATGACCAATTAGCCCTTAAAATTGGAAATGCCTTTTTAAATGACACCTTTCAAAACACCACACTGAGCTCATGTTTATCACATGTTGTAGAATTTCCTCCCAGAGACCAGTGATGTTTGGTCAAGGGAAATATTTGTTGACCCTAACCCTAACTGTTGTGCTATGTCTCACAGTCAGTATGTCAGTATACCTTTGACAGATATCATTGTTGTATCATAGCGTGTAATCTGAGGCTTATAAACGTCTCATACTCCATCTTAAATAGTATCACTTGGAAGTGTGCCGTCTGTTTTAATCTAATAACTTAATGTTTAGCCTAGAGACTGCATGTGAAAGCAATGTTTGCATGTAATAGAGAATTGTAATAACTACCTGTTGGATTCTTCAATACCAGAATATTGATGTTTTGTTTCTTATATTATGAGAATAACATAAATATTGCTGCTGCCCATCTCTGTGAGACAAAAGTCCATACATAGATGAAGATATAGAGCATTGCAAACACAATTGATTTATTAAGTACTTAAACAAATAACACACACTTTTTAACTACCAGAGATATCTCAATCACTGCCTTCCACTACCCTGATGTTTGTAACTAAATCAAAATGTTATTACCTGGGAGAGATGGCAGCTGGCTAAGCTGAAACTGCTTGATGTGTTCACCATGCCTCCAGACATAGGATAACTTCTTGCAATGTGTATCTTTGAAGTGCTACTGAACAATGGGATTTCTTCAGGCTCTTATACATACGCCTTTATACCAGGTTTGTGCCTTATTTGGAGTTATCCAATAATGTGACCAATCCTGAATGTTTTGGCCCAATACATACCTTATTTGGACTGATCCACGCACGTGAACAATCCCAAAAGTTTTGTCCAAATGCATGCTTATCTGGTGGATACAGCAGTTACTGATGTCTTGCAGTTTTAACTTGCAGCAGATCTGACTGATTCAGCATAATTCCATGCAAAAAGCAACACATTGTAAAGCCTCTTATCAGTTCCTGTTATCTTCAGCATGAAAAACCACATCTCTAAAACTTTGTATATGTCTACCGCACCGACATGTTTCACATCGAATAAATTATGTAACTGGACAGCTTAAAACTCACTCATGATATTATATAAAATTAATTAGTATTCACAACACAGAAGCAAGCCTTTGTGTCCAAATATGTTTAGACTTCATGTAAACTTCTTCTTACATAATATTCCAAACCCTAACTGCATAATTTCCTACTATTCCTTTTGCTCTGGAGTATTGCCACCCCTTCACTGCATCAAATATTTCCTTCAACCATTCAATTTGGAATTAAGTAGCAGATTGTAACTAGCCTTTGGGTAAAGAAATTAAATATTTAGAAAAAATAATGATACTTTTCCAAAAGTAAACTTTCACAATATTTGTATCTGAAGTTATGAAAAGTTGCATTCAGCTTTCTCATACGTTGTATGCATTTTAGTGCGTTAATATGCTTCCTGTGGCAGTGGGAAGCAAGATCAGGTTCAATACCTCTAAAACAAACAGTTAACAACCAAAGTTAAAAGTCAAGTTTGGAGAAGCAATCTCCAGTATGGAAAATATGCCGGCAGAAAGGAATGATTGCTCGTTAGGATGAGAATGGAAAGCTGTTTCCTAAGGTTGATCAGAAAGGTATACACCTGAGGAAACAAACATCACAGCAGATGTAAAGCAGAAGAGAAAATAGGGTGTAGGTTTGCTCGCTGAGCTGTAGGTTTGATATCCAGACGTTTCATTACCTGGCTAGGTAACATCATCAGTGGCGACCTCCAAGTGAAGCGAAGCTGTTGTCTCCTGCTTTGTATTTATATCTTTCTCCTGGATGGGGTTCAAAGAGTTTGTGGTGATGTCATTTCCTGTTCGTTTTCTGAGGGGTTGATAGATGGTATCTGGATCTATGTGCTTGTTTATGGCGTTGTGGTTGGAGTGCCAGGCCTCTAGGAATTCTCTGACATGTCTTTGCTTAGCCTGTCCCAGGATAGATGTGTTATCCCAGTCGAAATGGTGGTTTTTTTTATCCGTGTGTAGGGCTATGAGGGAGAGGGGGTCGTGTCCTTTTGTGGCTAGCTGGTGTTCATGTATCCTGGTGGCTAACTTTCTTCCTGTTTGTCCTATGTAGTGTTTGTGGCAGTCCTTGCATGGAATTTTATAGATGACGTTGGTTTTGATCATGGGTTGTACTGGGTCTTTTAAGTTTGTTAGTTTTTGTTTGAGAGTGTTGGTGGGTTTGTGTGCTACTAGGATTCCGAGGGGTCTCAGTAGTCTGGCTGTCATTTCTGAAACTTCTTTGATGAATGGTAGGGTGGTTAGGGTTTCTGGCTGTGTTTGGTCTGCTTGTCGTGGTTTGTTCTTGAGGAATCTGCGCACTGTGTTTTTTGAGTATCCGTTCTTCTTGAATACGTCATAAAGGTGTTTTTCTAAGTTCGTCTGTGCTGCAGTGTGTGGTGGCTCATTGGAATAGTGTCCTGATACAGCTTCATTTGTGTGTGTTGGGATGGTTGCTGGTGTAGTTGAGTATTTGGTCAGTGTTTGTCGGTTTTCTGTATAAGCAGGTTTGTAATTCTCCCTTGTCCTTTCTTTCTACTGTGACGTCCAGAAATGCGAGTTTGTTGTCAGTTTCTTCCTCCTTGGTGAACCTATGCCTGTGAGGGTGTTGTTGATGATGTTAAATGTCTCTTCTATCTTGTTTCAAACTCGCATTTCTGGACAACCATCCCAACACACACAAACGAAGCTGTACCAGAACACTATGCCAATGAGCCACCACACACTGCAGCACAGACAAACTTAGAAAAACAGAGGAGAACCACCTATATGACGTATTCAAGAAGAACGGATACTCAAAAAACACAGTGCGCAGATTCCTCAAGAACAAACCACGACAAGCAGACCAAACACAGCCAGAAACCCTAACCACCTTTCAATATATCAAAGAAGTTTTAGAAATGACAGCCAGACTACTGAGACCCCTCGGAATCCTAGTAGCACACAAACCCACCAACACTCTCAAACAAAAACTAACAAACTTAAAATACCCAGTACAACCCATGATCAAAACCAAAGTCATCTATAAAATTCCATGCATGGACTGCCACAAACACTACATAGGACAAACAGGAAGAAAATTAGCCACCAGGATAAATGCACACCAGCTAGCCACAAAAAGACACGACCCCCTCTCCCTCATAGCCCTACACACAGATAAAAAAAAACACCATTTTGATTGGGACAACACATCTATCCTGGGACAGGCTAAGCAAAGACATGCCAGAGAATTCCTAGAGGCCTGGCACTCCAATCACAACGCCATAAACAAGCACATAGATCTAGATACCATCTATCAACTCCTCAGAAAATGAAGAGGAAATGACACCACCACAAACCCCAGGAACCCCATCCAGGAGAAAGATATAAATAGAAAGCAGGAGACAACAGCTTCGCTTCGCTTGGAGGTCGCCACTGATGATGTTACCTAGCCAGGTAATGAAACACCTGGATATCAAACCTACAGCTGAGCTACACCTAAACCTTAACCTGAACTACAAACCTTCACAAACCTTGCAGAAGAGAAAATGTTAATCTTACAAATGCAAGAGAGATACTGTAGTTGAGAAAGGGTAGGTGATTAAGGGGCAAATCTTCAGCACATTGGAAATCTAGTAATAGAATGGATTGCCATAGAAGTTCCCCACCTGGATTTTCAGTATCTCTGGAGTGGGGAGCCAAATCCTCTCCACCAGATTTTTCAATCCGTGAACACGTGTGATGGAATCTTAATGTTGTCTGGATAACTAGGGACAGACAATAAATGTGTCATTCACTGAAGAGTTTCAAGGAAGGTTATATAAAGAAGTGCTTTACTCCAGAGTTAGTTCAAGTGGAATTAGTTCAAAGGGACAATTTCAGGAAACTCATTTCTCATCCTGAGAAAAATCAATATGATTTGAAAACATTTTTCAGATCAAATGGATATTTGTTTCATATTTTCAAATCCTCAGCCCTTTGGGCTGAATAGCTCAGTTGGCTGGATGGCTGGTTTGCAATGCAGATTGATACTAATAGTATTGGCTCAATTCTCGTACTGGCGGAGGTCTTGGCTGAGGTGCAGTGAGTCTCTGGTTTAAGCTCACCATTTGCCATTCTCTATCTAATGACAGAGCAGACTATGCTGACTTTCATTTTGTTGGGATACATTGCAGAAATCTTGCCATCAACCCAGATGAACCACATCACGCACACATTTGTTTTTATGTGGCCAACATGTCCTGGAGTGGGACTTGAACCAACTACAGGCCTGCAAGATCTCAAATGGCTGAAGTTAAAATCTGGGAATCACGCAATTTAAGAATGATAACAACCTCGACAGTTTATGCTATTTGGAAAGGTTTGGCAGGCTTAGTCTGTTTCTCTACAAAAAATAAGACTGAGGAGTGATCTGAGAGCAGTTGTTAATATTTGAGGGAGAGACAGAGAAGATGTCTGGCCTTGTAGGTGTCATATATGATAGCTACAAAGTGAATTCAGTAGACATTTCACATTGAGAACTGTTAAAAAGAAAGTAAACATGGAGAGACTGGGTGAACAGATACTGTAGAAGTAATTATATCTTAGCTTTTACAACCTCAGGATGTCCCAAAGCATCTTCCTGCCTACAATGTACTTTCTGAAACATAGTCTCTGTTAACACTTAGAAACACAAAAATTAATTTGCAGACACTAAAGACACCGTGGGTGGCACGGTGGCACAGTGGTTAGCACTGCTGCCTAACAGCGCCAGAGACTCGGGTTCAGTTCCCACCTCAGGCGACTGACTGTATGGAGTTTGCACGTTCTCCCCGTGTCTGCGTGGGTTTCCTCCGGGTGCTCCGGTTTCCTCCCACACTCCAAAGGTGTGTGGGTCTGGTGAATTGGCTATGCTAAATTGCCCGTAGTGTTAGGTAGGGTGTAAATGTAGGGGTATGGGTGGGTTGCGCTTCGGCGAGTCGGTGCGGACTTGTTGGGCCGAAGGGCCTGTTTCCACACTGTAAGTAATCTAATCCACAGTAGTAACCTGTTTTAGTGGTAATTGTTGAGGGGTGAATATCAGAGCAGATACTGGAGAGAGCTCCCAAACTCCAATATTCTCCCTCAAAATAATGCCTGGAAAGTTTACTTGGGGCCTTAATTTAAGGTTTCATGTGCAGGATGGCAATGTGGCACTCTGACAGAGCTGCACAGAAATGCCAATGTTGATTATAAGATCAAATCCTCAGCTTGTGCTTGAACATCTGACTCAGAATCACTAGTGAACGAACAGAGAAGGAGTACAACGCTAATGTTGGCTGAATGGCAGCTGGATTGGCACTGAGTGAAACATAAAGCCAAGTGAAAACATCCATGCATTCTTTTTATGAGGGAGAAAGTTTCACATTCATCAGAGTCAACTTGATGTTTTTGGATTGAGTGTACACGTAGAAATAATTTGCAAATGTAATAAGTATCACTTTCAACTTTTCAACACTTTTTTTTGTGTATCACTTCTTACTCATGATGGGGTGTTCCACCTTGTAGCAATGCTGAGAACTTACAAAACTCATTACACATATTGGTCAGTGAACAGACATCTCAGTCACAATTGGAACAGTAATCCATCATTGCATGGGTGGAAACGCAACACAATGAGAAGACATTGAACCTTTAGAGAACTCTCTATTAATTTAAAATTTTAATATATTGGATTTCAGTCCCCTATGAGGATTGTTTGTATCTTATATATTATTTTAATTCTCAATGATTATACAATGTTACTCATTTTAGTTTTGATCCTACGTTAACCAAAACATGAGAGGGGCAGAAACAGAAAACAATTTAAATTAGATTTAACACAAAGAGCACTCAAAATGGCAAGGACCCAGGACCCTTGTGTTGATACAAGAATTAATTTACAGGTTTTACTGCAATGAAAAACAATGACAGAAGATGAAAGGAGAAAATCTTTGTCAGTGTTTGCTTTAACAGGAGTTAATGTGAATCAATAAACAAACCACAGAAAATTGAATATGTAGAATAATTTGTAGATAAGTAGGAAGGGTCTGTACTATTATCCTTAGAAGCTGAAATTATATTTCATAATATTTAATGGTGAATGTATTCAATAAAATAGTGGGCAATTAAATTGCTAATAAGCAAAAATGTAAGTTTATATTCAATCATGGAATCTGGGTCTCATTATTAACATCAACATTTGTTGTCTCATCATTGTCTTACCAGACCATAGGAGCTGCTCTCTTATTAGAAGGAAGCAACTGATGGCAATTTAACCTGAGGGCCACCAGACCTCAGGCAAGGGAAGAGGCTGAGAAGGAGAGTCCTTAATGGTAACCTCAAACCAGTGATGGGAATTGAACCCACACTGTTGACATCATACTGCTCAACAATCCAGTCAACTGAGCTAAACCAATTCCCAGTTGCCCTTGAGAAGGTGGTGATGTGTCACTGCAGTTTGTGTGGTGAAGCTTTGGTTAACTCTTATTTCTCTCCACAGATGCTTCCAGACCGGCTGAACTTTTCCAACAATTTCTATTTTTGTGCCTTGGTGCTGTTAGGCAGCAAGTTTCAAAATTTTGATCCATCAGTAGTTAAATAGCAATGATGTGTTGATAAAGCAGGATAGGATGAGACTTGAAGAGAAATTTGGCAATGGTGGTCTTCCCATGCTCCTGCTACCCTTGTCTTTCTGGGAGATAGAAGTTGTGGCTTTGGATGGTGTTCTTGTTGAAGCTTGACATGTTCGTGCAGTGTTAAGGAGGAACATTTAAACTAGTGGATGGGGTGCCAAACAAGCAACATGTCTTGTCCTTGATGGTGCTGAGTTTCTTGAGTGTATTGGAGTTGCACCCATTCATTCATATGGTGAGTAATTCATTACACTCTTCATTTACACTTGGAGGTGAGGACAGTCTTTGGGAGTTACAGGAGAGTTCCACACGTTATAGTCACAAAATTCATCTTGCTTATCCCGAAACCATTTGGTTTCTGTTCAATGGTGATCCCAGGATATTGATGATGGGGATTTGACAATAGGAAAAATATTGAATGACGTGGAGGATTTTTTAAAGATTAGAAACCCTACAGTGTGGAAGCAGGCTCTTTGGTCCAACCAGTCCACACCAACCCTCTGAAGAGTAATTCACCCAGACCCATTTCCCTCTGACTAATGCACCTAACACAATGGGCAATTTAGCATGGCCAATTCACCTGGCCTGCACATCTTTGGACCATGGGAGAAAAATCAGAGCACCCAGAGGAAACCCATGCAGACACAGGGAGAATGTGCAAACTCCACATTCACTCAAGGCTGGGATCAAACCCAGCTCCCTGACACTGTGAGGCTGCGGTGCTAACCACTGAGCCACCAATATAGAAAGTGAATAGACTTTTTCTTATTGAAGATTATCATTGCCTGCCATTTATGGGACATAAATGTCAAAGCTTTTAAGTCTTGCAGCATTTATATGTAGACTTCATCATTATATTATGAGTTTTGAATGGAGCTAAACATTGTGCAATCATTAGTGAATATTTCTGTTTCTGATCTTACAATGGCTGGAAGGTCACTTATGAAGCGCTTGGAGATTGTTGGGCAATTGACACTTCCCTGAGGATGTCCTGCAACAATGATTGGCCTTCCACAAACACAATGATCTTGCTTTGTGCTTGATGTGACACCATCCAGATGAAAATTTCCCTCAATTTGAACTGACTGCTTAATGTTGCACTCAGTCAAATGCTTTATCACCTGATCATACTTCTGGAATTCACCTTTCTTGTACAGAATGAACCATGATTTGGGCCTGAGTGATCCTGCCTGAACCCATAGTGCATCAGTGAGCAGATTATTGCTGAATAGGTACTGCTTGATTCCACTGTGACTGCCATCTTTCATTAGCCTTGCACATAATTGCGAGTAGGGTTATAGGCTGAAGAGAAGAAAGTGAGGACTGCAGATGCTGGAGATCAGAGCTGAAAATATGTTGCTGGAAAAGCGCAGCAGGTCAAGCAGCATCCAAGGAGCAGGAGAATTGACGTTTCGGCATGAGCCTGAAGAAGGGCTCATGCCCAAAACGTCGATTTGCCTGCTCCTTGGATGCTGCCTGACCTGCTGCACTTTTCCAGCAACATATTTTCAGTTATAGGCTGAAGAAACAAGCATATTATCAAGCACATTTGATGTTGGAAGCATGTCAAAGTGTTTCATTGAGGCAAAATTCCTGGGAAAGATGCCAGGAAATGGCAAAAGGCCTAGTATGGAGGGAAAACTTATTTTCAGGTTCTGAATCCAGGTCATTTCTGGAAATTAGAGTCGGTAGTCATTTCAACAATGATTGAAAAACCAACTGCTCCCAACAACGAAACCCTCATTGATTAGAATCCTTAGACTTTTGAATGCATGTACCTGAACTCATCCTATCATTTCTGCACATAGTCAACACTGTACATTATAATCATAGAATCCCTACAGTGTGGAAACAGGTCATTTGGCCCAACACATCCACACTGACCCTTCGAAGAGTAACCCACCCAGACCCTATTCACCAACAATTCTCCTGACTAATGTACCTAACTTGCACATTACTGAACACTATTGGCAATTTAATATGGCCAATTCACCTAACTTGCACATCTTTGGAGTGTGGGAGGAAACCAGAACAGTTGGAGGAAACCCACGCAGGCACAGAGAGGATGTGCAAACTCCACACAGACAGTCACCCAAGGCAGGAATTGAACCCGGGTCCCTGGTGCTGTGAAGCAGCAGTGCTAACCACAATGTGTCTGAGTTCAGCAATTCAGCCCTTCCCATCACACCCCTTCTTGATGTATCATAACTCTCTTTTCATGTGCATTTTCTTTCTAGTCTCTTGTCAGATTCTTGTTAATTGCCAGGATTTTCTCCCAAATTTCCAAGGCATTGGAACATAACTGATAGAATTTGTTTGCAACTTCGTTAGGTCTTTGGGAGTCTAGGTGCACTGATCATAGTCCACTTGGGTTATAACTGCCCATTTCAAATTTGTGTATTATTTATGTTAGAGTATTGTATTTTGCTTAGGCTTGGGGAAGACATACTGTTGCATCTTCACTTGTAGGATGCCCTTATGTGGAATATTTACCATTATGTTCTTGCCTTTGGTTTTAGTTCAGTTTGCATCCTATATGAGTTTGTTCCCCACTGTCTGACCTCATTAGCATCACAGCACTGAAAGAATTTGTGCAGATGTATTTATCCACTGCTGCACGTCTTTTTTGTAATCTTTATCATTTTGTTTACTTAGAAATGTGTTCCAAGTGTTCTTATGCTCATCAGAAAGAAGTGTTTCTTTTTCCTGAAAACAAAAATGCTGGAAATCACAGTGGGGCAGGCAGCATCCATAGAGAGATGTTTTGAGTCTGGATGACTCTTCATCAGAGGTCTGAAGATTCCGAGATGTGCAGTAATTTGCTCCTATGTTTCTTTTTTCTCCTTTGCTGCATCTATGCTAATTCTTTCCCTTTTTATTTCATTTCTAATGCATTTATTACACCATGTAAAATTACACCTACAGTCTGAAATTCTTTGGTTAGGATGATGTTTTATAACATGCACACCTTGTATTTAGACAACAGCATAACAAACTGGCCCAAGGCACTTCACAGGGGTGTTATAAAGCAATTGACACCAAACCAAATTAGAAAATACTAGAACAGATAACTACAAGCTTTGTCGAAGAGGTATGTTTGAAGGAATACCTCAAAGGAGGAAAGAGAGGTGAGATTTATGGAATAAATTCCAAATTAGAGCCTTGGAAGCTGATTGCATGATCACCATAGTGGAACAATGAACATCAGATAAAAAGGCCAGAATTGGAGAAATACAGAGATCACAGAAGATTCTTAGCTGGAAGGAATTACAGATGTAAGGTTAGAAACAAGTAGAGATATTTGGAAACAAAGATGCAAACTTTAACAATGAGATATTGCTTGATTGGGAACAATTGTAGGTCAGCACATGGGTGATGAGTGAAGGGGATATGGGTACCCAGCATATTCAATATAATGCCGAGAAAGTTATTCCACATTTGCTGAGCACGCTGTACCAGTCCATTTGTTTTTTCGATACCAACATTTACTAAACTGTAAATTAAACACTACAATCACTAATGTGATAAAGTATAATTTTAAACTGGTCTTGACAGTTCAACTTTTGTTTAAAAATTTTTTGTCCAGCAAAGTTCAAAGTTGGAAGATTATTTAAAACAGAAACTATTTCCAAATTAAGAAACGTACAACTATTGGAAAGTGGAAATTAATGAAATACATCCTGCAAATTAATGTGTTTAATTTAATTTTTTAAACTTTACTTGCCTAGTGCAGAGTTTGTTCGTTTGGTATGCTCATATTATACTTCAGTCATAAAGGTCGAAGTGAATACCTTGAACCACACGTACAAAAATCCTGTTTGATAATCAAGCAGGAGAGAAGTTTCTCCAGATTATTTAAATTCTACTTTTCATAATGCTTATTTAAATGAAAACAGGTTACTGTAAGTACTTACTGCATGAAAGGAATTCCTATCATTGAAAATTCTTTCAGCACTGACAGAATTGAAATACTGGCATTCTTAGTTGAGTTGAGCTATATGCAGGTACTAAAAGACCCTTGATGTGTGCAACAATCTGATAACATACTGAGCTAATATCAATGAAATACAGAGAATGCAGGAACTAAGAAACACAGTAGATAGGTTAACACTCTTCATTGGATTCTTCATCAGTTCTTTATCAGAATGAAGCAAGAGATAAACAAGCCCTTTTATAGCATTGGACACCACAAAGGAGTTTAAGGGAGCAAGTGGTACAAATTGAGGATTCCTTATGTGAATTGCTATCACAGCTCTTAATGGGCTTACTATATTACAGTAAGGTGCTTTCAAAGGATGGAAAGAGGTGAAATCTGTTGGATGATATACAGAGATAATGGGAAAGATTTTATATTAAAAATGTTCATCTGATTTTGTTCTTCATTACTGCTGATGACCCATCTTGTGTGATTCCATCATTTGCAACTTTAAATTTGCCTATCTTTACCAGAAATTGCTGCAAACTTTATTTTCTGTCTTCACCTATTGCTGGATTGTTATGTAGTATAACTTGATTATTTGTGAAGTGGGAAGAATAATTGTTTTTAATTTTGTTTTAGCTTTTTGATATTGCAGGGGCTAGTGGCAATTATGGTGTAGAGTCAGTGAAAGGTTTAGATGAATGACAATGGGTGTGGCAGGGTGGCTGAGTGGTTAGCACTGCTGCCTCACAGCGCTAGGGACCTGGGTTTGATTCCCCCCTCAGGTGGCTGTCCGTGTGGAGCTTGCATGTTCTCCAGTGTCTGCATGGGTTACCTCTGGGTGCTCTGGTTTTCACCCACAGACCAAAGATGTGTAGGTTGTATGGATTGGCCATGCTAAATTACCCATAGTGCTCAGAGGTGCATAGATTAGGTGCATTATTCAGGGGTAAATATAGGGTAGGGGGATGGATCTGGGTGGGTTACTCTTCGGAGAGGCAGTGTGGACTTGTTGGGCCGAAGGGCATGTTTACACACTGTAGGGATCTTATGGGTTAAGATCATAAAGCTGATACAAAGTCTGTGTAGCAAAATTGAAAAATAGCTTCTTATAAATGCACACAGAATAAAACTAGAAATTGTGAAAAACCCCAAAGCTTTCTTTCATACTATTTGCCTTGAATCCTGCATGTGGTGATATGTTCTACATTGTATCTATTCTAGCCATCCGTCACATGAGTTGGTCATCGTCACTTTACCTCATTAATAGGCTATGCTACGAAAGCTTGTGATTTCAAACAAATCTGTTGAACTATAACCTGGTGTTGTGTTACTTCTGACATTATTTACCTCAATCCAACACTGGTACCTCCAAATCATACAGCACAGAAACAGGCCATTTGGCCCAACTTACCCATGCTGCCCAGTTTTCACAATTTAAATGAGTCCTATTTGCCTGCATTTGGTCCATATCCTTTCATACCTATTCCATCCATGTACCTGTCAAAACGTTTCTTAAATGATAAAATTGTATTCGCTTCCACCACTACCTCTGATAGCCCATTCGATACACTCATGACCCTCTGTGTGAAAAAATTGCCCCTCTGAACTCCTTTGTATCTCTCCCCTTTCAAATTTACTGTTTTCGAAATGAAAAGCATTTATGGTTGTAAAGACGCTTCCAGTTGTGGAGACAATAGAGTCATAGAGATATACAGCACGGAAACAGACCCTTCGGTCCAACTCGTCCATGTTCACCAGATATCCCAAGCTAATCTAGTCCCATTTGTTAGCACTTGGCCCATATCCCTCTAAATACTTCCTATCCATATACCCATCCAAATGCCTTTTAAATGTTGTAATTGTACCAGTCTCCACCACTTCCTCTAATAATGCATTCCATACATGCACCACCCTCTGTGTGAAAAAGTTGCCCATCAGGTCCCTTTTAAATCTCTCCCCTCTCACCTTAAGCCAATGCCCTCTGGCTTTGGACTCCCCTACCCTGGGGAAAAAAAACTTTGGTTATATGCCCCATCCATGATTTTATAAACCTCTATAAAGGTCACCCCTCAGCCTCCAACGCTCCAGAGAAAACAGCTGCAACCAGTTCAGCCTCTCCATATAGCTCAAATCTTCCAACCCCAGCAACATTCTTGAAAATCTTATTTTGAACTCTTTCAAGTTTCACAACATCCTTTCAATAGGAGGGAGACCAGAATTGCACACAATATTCCAAAAGTGGCCTAACTAATGTCTTGTACAGCCACAACATGACTTGCCAACTCCAACTCAATGTTCTGACCAAGAAAGGAAAGCATACCAAATGCCTTCTTCACTATCCTATCTACCTGCGACTCCACTTTCCAGGAACTATGAACTTGCACTACAAGGTCTCTTTGTTCAGCAGCACTGCCCAGGACCTTACCATTAAGTGTATAATTCCTGCTCTGATTTGCCTTCCTAAAATAATTTTCTTAAGTTGCGTAGAATGCACCGTAAGCATTGTAAATCTGGCATTTATAGCAACCAGCACTAGTGAAATAAATTGGCAGGAGCAACAAGAGATTTTACAGATTGAAGGTAACTGAATCCAACAGTGTTGTAAAGTAAAAGTAGCAATTCATTTTTGTTGTGCTGTTATTATCACCGTGATAAAATGTGCTGAGGATCTGATGAAAGTTTTGTGCAGGAATAAGGGAAAGCAAAGAAATTACCACTTGCCTCACAAGAGTTTTCAAAAACAGTGAGGAATAGAACTGTCTGTTTAACGAGGGCAATCAGTCGCCCAGT
Organism: Hemiscyllium ocellatum; assembly: GCF_020745735.1. Lineage (NCBI taxonomy): Eukaryota > Metazoa > Chordata > Chondrichthyes > Orectolobiformes > Hemiscylliidae > Hemiscyllium > Hemiscyllium ocellatum. The sequence continues at coordinate 31,250,205 of NC_083436.1, read as the reverse complement.
TATCTCCTTTCATGTTTATGGCAGTCTGCTGCAGTTATTTCAAATACTGACATTGATCGACAGCTTCTATTAAGGGCTATCCAGAGCAGCTGGGTTTAACAGATATATTAAATAAAAACAGTTATTGCTTTTCATAAAAAATCACTGCTAAATAGGTTCTGCCATCAGATGCAGTTGCGTACAAGGTTTTAATTTGAGGAACTGCTTTATAACACTGCACAATTGACACCAGCCTTTGTTTCCTTACAATAATGATTTTGTACATCTTGGGGAGAATTGATGGGCTGTCTTGGTGCTGTTGTGCTTTGTTGTTCTTTTGTACATGGTATGCTTGTCAGTGAGCTGCAGCAGAGGTAGGGATAATGTCATGCCAAGCCCTTATCTCAGGATGCTGTAATGGAGCTGCTGTAAGCCCATGCTTGGTGCAGAGATAAGAACAACCTTACAAGCAAAGAGGCTCAAGAGACAACAATGGCAGGGCTGTCAGGCACATATTACAGCTCTTTTTTTTGCGCTAAGGGAGATATATGCACGCTGAGTGGTGAATTACAAGCGTGAAATAGGCCCTGAATGTTCATCTAATAATGATGTATTTTAAACAGGATTATGCTGTCCAATGATATTCTTTATCTAAGCAGTAAATGAAGGGGCAGCTGCAGACTGCAAGTATTGTGTCATGTCTCCCTTTGTGCACTGCATATTAAAACCTTTATGGAAGTAATTAAATGTGTGCTTAATGGCAATGAGCTAGCAGAATGAATGTAAAATTGAATTAACAGTTTTGATGGGGCACCATTACAAGATGAACTAAATGCAATTACTGCAGGCATCTTTTTCCAAGTCAAATCTGGCTACATGACATGACTTAATTACAGGTTGTCAAATGCAGTTGCCTTGTGATCTAATTGTCTAATATTTGGCTTTTTAGTTTCAGCGAAAGCTCTGGAGACCGAGAGCTGATCCAATGTTATGCAACTTTCCCCAGTGACACAGGAAACTGCTTCTGAATAAGTATCAATATAAATGGAATTAAGATACAATTGAAAAAAAAGGACTCAACAATTAGTAACAGTAACGTCAAATGGCATCCTTTGGAAAATTCATTCCCTTCTCCTGCAACAGTTCTCATAGCATTGCTATTGATATGTAGTGCTTTTTCAAAACTTCGACAGAGAAATGTTGTGGAAGGAAGATTTGATGCACAGTGAATATGAATGGTGTCCTTTGAAAAAATATAATTTATTCATGAATAATTGAACTCAGATGGATTTATTCATGAAACATTTGGCACAATTGAATTCTAGTCGCTATTTACCTCAGAGGCTACTTACCAATGAGGTTTACATCTTCTAAAGCATGGGATGGAGAAGAAAGGAAAGGAGTGGCTTTTGGTGCAGATCTTCATGTCATGGCTGAAGTCACTTTTAATTTAAAACCTTGCTTTCCTCCTTCAAACTCACCTCTTTAACTAAGCATTTGGTCAGCTGCTCAAAGCTTTCTGCATGCAGTTTGGTGTCATATTTTGTTTTATAATGCTCATGTGAAGCACTTTAGGATGTTTTATTACCTTAAAGGTGCTGCATAAATCCAAGTTGTTGTTACAATAAATTGCTGCTACTTAAACTCGCTTTTATTTTATCTAGTTTTTCTGTGATTTCTGTAAAATTAAGTGTGATTCACTGTTGTGTTTATCCCTCAGATATGTGCTGAAATGATACTCAGTTTTTATGTATGCAGGAGGAGTTTTAGTTTACTAAGCTTCAAAATGCCTGCTGTCACAATCACAACAGTTAACTCCCTTGCTCTAAGTGACCACATCCAAGTTTAACCATGCATACATTGGAAGCAGTTAATAGTCAATAGACAACACAGTCAGACAATGAAGAATTGAATACTGAAAAATATATTTCATGTTGTAAAGATCATCTCTTTTTTTCTGTATTTTTGACTGTGCACTGAAAAGGGAAAGTAACTGATTTAAATTCAAGGATTGTTGAAGGATTTTTAAAAGTTTATACCCTGACACAATTTGAAAGAACTCTTTACACAGCTGCTTGTTCAAACAACAGTGGAGCCTAGTTTGTAGGCGAGCTGGAGTCGAGGACTGTGCACGAATGGAACTCTGGCTGGCAACAAATAGTTGATTGGTCTGTGGACTCGTGATTAGTTACCAATGGCACACACCTTTGCCCTGCCAACAACTATATGATGGGTTCCCAGGTATATGAACAGCTTGGGCATGTGAATACGTTGGCAGGAACTGTCGAACACCTGATTAAGAAGGAATTGTTTATGCTGTACAGATAAAAAGGTACAAGCCTGAAGATAGCCAGTTACTTTTCCCCCATTTCTAGTTGATGTGTGTTGTGGCATTTAATTGATTAGTTAAACAGTTTTTTAAACAGTAATCAGTCACCCTGTGCCTCTTGCAAACAAGTGGAATTTTCTAGAGAAGCAAGACTTGAGAAACAGCATTCTGATCAGCATAAGAATCATCTCAGAAAACCCTGTGCGCCAAACTGCCTTTCCAGTCCTTCTTTCCCTCCATAACACCAGTGTTTTGTTCCCCCTCTCTGTATGCGGGTTAGAGTTTTAACTAGTAGAGGTATAATGCAATGTTAAGATAAGAAAAGCATAGCAGGAAAGACAGCATCCAAGGTGCAGGAAAATCAATGTTTCAGGCAAAAGCCCTTCATCAGGAATGAAGGGGTTCATCATTGTTTATGTGTTGCTAAAATCTATTTAGTTGTAATAAGTAATTATTCTTGTTAAGTTCAGAAACCAGGTCCATGCTTTCTGTGAGTGTGGGTCAGAAAGAGGAATTCTGCATAGCTTTTAAAATTCTTAGCTTCTATGTTAACTCCAGGAATAGTATTTCTGGTATGATACCCCAGTGACGTATAACAACATATGAACATTCTTATAGAGGCATGGCTCCAGTGAAAACAGTTATGTGGACATTTTCATTGCAAATTTCACTGTTAACCTTTAGTTGATATATATTTGCAACATGTAGGGTGAGACAAAGCTTATGTTGAGCATAAGCAATAGCATACATTTGTTGGGCTGAGTGGCCTATTTAGGCATTGTAAAATCTAATGTAACATTTCTTTGTGTTGCCAGAAAATATTCTAACGTGATTTTCAATATTAATCCAGAGATTTATATCTGTCACTTCCTTGTAACAGCCGTAAGCACCACGAAGTGATCGTTTCCACAAAATTTGCAGTAAATGCTTATGAATGGGGTGAAAGGCCTCAGGATGAGACATCAGTTGCTGTCATGACGTTGGGTCAGGGAAATGCACCTGAGTTTGGGCTCCAGCCTTTGAACTTGACTGTGTAGTGCAGCACCAACACAGCACTGTACTGCTGAGGAGTTGTTTCTTGGAAGAAAGGTTACTCAAGGCACTGTCTGCCACTTGGGTGAATGTTAAAAATCTCACCATGCACTTGGAAGAAAAGGAAAATCATTCTCCTTGCAGGTCCTGGCCAACACCTAAAATTGATTATCTTTATCACATTGCTGAGGTTGTGGGGTTTTGCACATGCCTTTATTTCCTGCATTGCAACAGACTCTGCACTTCAAGAGGGCTCTGAGACCCCTGAGGTCTCAATAGGCTTTGTACAAATCTTTTTAAAATGCACTGAAAGTGAGGTTTCTCGGCCTGCTTCATCTTACCATAAAAGCAAAGAATCATACAACACCCAAGACCATTCAGCCCATCATACCTGGACTGGCTCATTTTGCAGCTTTCCAATCAATTCCAAACCTCCTCTCTTTCTCCATAGCCTGGCAAACTAATTTTCCTCTCCTATTTATCCATTTTCCCTTTGGAGGTGACTATTATTTCCCTTCCATCATCCTTGCTGGCAGTGACACCATATGACTATGTTAAAGACAAAGTGGTAGATGTGCACAGAAATTTGAATGTGGCGGGACATAATGAGAAAGTACTTAGAAAGCAAGGACTTGAGATTCATAAATAGAAATATTAAGTACAGAAGTAGGGTGTTATGCTGAATCTGTATCAAGTTCTGGTTAGGCCACTGCAATTGTATTGAACACAGTTAAACCAAGTCCCCATGCTTTAAGAAGAGTATGAAGGTCTTTAAGAGAGTGTAAGCATATTAGCCAGAATGATTCCAGAGATACACTCCAGTGAAAAAGTCCCAGCCTATTAATCTTTGCTTTATTACTCAACCTTCCATACCCGACAACTTCCTGATAAGCCTCTTCTGAACCCTCTCTATCTTGATAATATCCTTCTTATATTTGTGTGACCAGAACTGGAAACAGCATTTCTGAAGAGGCCTCACCAATGTCCCGTACAATCTCAACATAACATCCTAACTCCTATACTCAAAAGGTCTGACTAATGAAGTTAGAGAGGAATAGATGGCGTTGATGGCTGTTGTCTTTCCCTAAGGTGGGGAATTTCAAGACTAGGGGACACATTTTTCAGGTGAGAGGAGAGAGATTTTAAAAAAGACATAAGAGGCAATTTTTTTATGTAGAGGGTGGTTCGTGTGTGGAATGAACTTCCTGAGGAAGTGATGGATGTGGGTACAATTAAAAGACATTTGGATAAGTACATGAATACGAAAGGTTTGAGGGATATGGGCCAGCAGCATTTATGTGGGACTGGTTTATTTTGGGAACATGTTTGGTTTATATTTCATTGTGGATGGATTTTACAGAGATGTCCATGACAGGTTTAGATAGTTTGCACAAAGGAAAAGTATTTCTATCAAGGACTGGGTTTAGGTTTTGAGCTAAAGGTGAGAGGGGTATGAGGAAGATTGGTTTAATCAATGAGTGACATTGACCTGGAACTTACTGCTCTCGAGCAACATTCCCTCTAATCCATACAGACATTTGGAAGTTCCGCACATATTGATTGGAGGGCTGCCATTGTGTCAACACACTTTGTGTCACAAAGAGCCTGTCATGGCTGGTCTAGAAAGTGGCACAGAATGCTGTTTCTACTGGGTTTGGATGAGGCCCATTGTTGGGTTGAAGTATCAGACTATTATTAATAATAGGGTAGGAAGTGTTAACTGTGTCCGCCTTGAACTATTGAGCACAAAATGAACTAAGAAAGTTTTAAAAATTACTTTAAATATATATTGATGATATACTTTTCACAATATAGAACATGAGTAATTTTCCAGCGTATCTGGGTGTGTATTGAGCTCATGGACATTGTATACAAGAAGAAGATTCAATCCTCGTGTCAACATTTATTACTAATCTTTAATTAACTGGATCTGTGTATGAGGCTGAAATGCAGCTTCATGAAAATTGTACTTTGTTTATTTTAAACTACATCTTTCAGTACTTAGTTAGTGTTGCATGTTTCTCAGTTAAAAGCATTAGATTCTTTTTCAATTAACCATTGGGATAGTGAGAGTGAAGTAAAAATTAGTCATATTCTATTTAAATTTTGACTTGTTCGATGAATGTAGTGATTTGTATAAATGTGTTATTTTTATTGGAGAAAGCATTGGGATATTTTGTGTGTGATAATTCATGCTTTATGAGTTTTCCTCTGACTGCAAGACCCCCAGTCTGTACGATGCAGCAATTAATTCGCATCATTTGTTGCCTTTAAATCTCCTGCTGCCAAATTGTAACTCAGCACACTGTGTATACCCTGACATGAAATTATGCTTGGCATTGTTCTGTTAATTCTGGGAATATTTATGATATTGTTAAGAACAAGAGAATTTTACTTCTTTGGGGAGAATGATTTTTACATATTTAACAACAGATGATTAAGTATTATTATTTTCATGAGTAATGAAAGAATCTGAGCTGGAATTGACAATACTGTAAATCTTCCTTTGAATTGTTAGTATAACATGTTATTTGTATGTTCAACAAGCTTAAGTAGTCAAGGATCTCGCAGGTAGAAATTTTTACAGCAAAGAGACAATTCAGTCCATTGGATCCAGGCTGGATTTTCAGTTGGAACTATTTGCTTTAATGTCAGCCACTTGACTTACCCCTTAAGCTTTTATACTCATTTTTTTAAAGTGGCAAGTTGCATTGTGTAGGTGAAGGTGGGTCATGATTTCTAAATATAATTTATGTATTCTACATTCTTTGTCATGAAACTGAGACTGGACAAAGTCTAAAATATCCAGTTAGCAGGGCCTTTCATTACTGAAGTGTTGTGTAAGTTTTTGTCTTTTTTGGATGGCTTGAATGATTGCTGATAATGGATCAATGAAAGGCACTATTATCTATTACTAATCAGGAAATATGACTTTGCATTACTTCCTGTCCATCCAGAACTTACTGAGTATTTTGCAAGTTCAAAGTTTAAGAGAATATTCTGACCTCAGAATTGTATGTAGACAGAGGGGAATTGAACAGTATAGGAGGTGGGTGATTTGGGGGAATGGAACTGAATAATGGAGCCTATCACCATTTGTTGACACCTATATCGCGCAGTTGTGACCTTAATGTTGTGGTGTTCTATTCTGAGCACGTGTCAGTAACTGCTTACTTAATTTTGGTAACAAGTTCAGTATGACAAAGTTTTGTGTTGCTACCATCTGACCTATAGCTAAGACTGCGGTGGTCAATGGACTGGAATCCAACACAAAAATTCAGTGTATCCATTTGTTCCAGTTTTCAGGTGGGCCTTGAGTTGAGGATTCAGGTTGAAAATAGGCAGAAGTCTCAGTAACGTGTATTAATAGAAATCAAAGAGAGTTGCAGGGACCCTCATAGCATTTACATTTGTATCTACTGCATGCAGTTCAGGGGCACTTGGCCATTGGGATTTAAAAGGCTGTCATCAGATAAAACAGCCTTGGAGAGACTGATAGAGGAATCAGAAACCTCATTTTCGGACATAACAGCTTCTAATGGTCATTGGAATTTGTATTGAATCAGTACTGTGAACAAGAATAGACAGGGCGCTCCTTGTATATATCAGGAAACATTCAACAGCTTATCCCGAAAATCTTTCTAAAGGTCTATTGCCCTTAAACAAGAAGAGAAGAATTTAATACTGCCCATTACAGTGGGAAACACAGTATCTGAGCTGAGTGAATTCCAAGACAGGTTGCATGTCAGGTTCTCAGTGATGGGAAAATTCCTCTGATTAATCAGGAAGAGGCTGATGTGAGAAAGTTGGTGGCTCGAAGCAAGCTGTCATTTAGACCCATTCCTGAAACAATTGACACCAATTATCCTTACACCCAGCAGAGTGTAACAGTAATTCAGGTCATTGGGTTTGCTATCAGACTACAGGGGGGTGGGGGAGGGTGGGGAAGGGGGATGTGGTTGTTCTCCTCATGGTCAGGCATTGGGAAGGGGAGGACCATTGAAAACCAACTCCATGCCCCTGACGCTGAAGACATCCTGCTTGCCTGTCTGCAACTCCAGCCCTGCTCACCCCGTGCTGACCTCACTCACCTGATTCCAGGAATCCAGTGATGATCCCAGGCTCTGAAGAGGACCCTTGAATATTGCCTGCAACAGCCATCACTCCTGGTGGCACTGCTGACCTCTGATGAGCTGGCAGTTGTTGACAGACAACATTACCACGACGTTGGTCTTAAATCCTGGGGAATTCTTGATGTTGGCCAATGGAGCATCCAAAAAGCACTTTATTTAGTTGGGCCACTCCCTAGGAGGAAATGTGTATTTTCCACTAATTCTCCACCATTGAGGATGTACGATAACATGAACATTAGATCCATCTCTCAGAACTTGGTAAACTTTCCAATCCTTTGAATTCATCGAGCTACACAAACTACAGAAATAGAACGTGAGCAACTCTATTTGGGTATGTTCCTGGAGTTTGAATTGAATTGAATTGAATTTATTGTCATTTGTACTGAGGCACAGTGAAAATCTTTGTCTTAAGAGCAATACAGGCAATACATAGTTAAGTAGCATAGCTAAGTAAATAATGGGTAAACAGCAGCAAAAACAAAAACACAGATACAGGTGAATGTTAAGAGTTTGTGAGTCCATTCAGTATTCTAACAACATTAGGGTAGAAACAGTTTCGAAACTGGCTGGCTTTGATTAGATTACTTACAATGTGGAAACAGGCCCTTCGACCCAACAAGTCCACACTGACCCACTGAAGCGCAACCCACCTAACACTATGGGCAATTTAGTATGGCCAATTCACCTAACCTGCATATTTTTGGACTGTGGGAGGAAACCAGAGCAAACCTACGCAGACACGGGGAGAATGTACACATACCACACAGCCTGAGGTGGGAGTTGAACCCAAGTCTCTGGTGCTGTGAGGCAGCAGTGCTCACCACTGTGCCACCGTGCTGTGTACCCTGTGATGCATGTTTTCAGGCTTCTGTAACTTCTCCCCGATGGTAGAGGTTGTAGAAAAACATTGTCAGGGTGGGGTGGATCTTTGAGAATGCTGGCGGCCTTTCCTTGATAGCGGGCCTGGTAGATTGATTCAAATATTGGGAGGTTGGCCTTTGTGATTGTCCGGGCCAAGTTCACCACTTGCTTCACAAGCATTTAGGGCTAAAACCAACCCTGCCCCCACATTCCTACAGGGTGAAGTGTCATCCACAGCAACTGGAAGTGTGGATAACCTCTTTGTCACTTAATTGAAATAATCTTGGCTGTTTACGTGATACAGCTTATTTTTATTTCCCTTGTCTTTTATTCCCCTTACTTTTGATTACAGAAGTTGTTCAAGTATTGAAAAAAAAAGAATTTTGTTTAAAACTGCTTTGACGTTCTTTCTTCCAACATTTCCAGTATGAATTGTTTTCAAGATTAATATTCAACTCCTATAGACTCCAAAGTATATCTATGGAGGTTCCAGAGGGGTTGTTAACCCTGTGGAAACACAAAGATGTGAGTCCAGTTTGAGCCTGTTGATTCTCTAGATCAGGAATCTCTGTATTGGGTTGAATTTGTGTTTGGAATTACAGCTGAGTGTTAGTCCTTAACACCAGATGGCATTGTTACAGTGGCTGAACAGAAAGGTGGTGGGCTTTCATAATCTAATCATAAACATGATTTGGAGATGCCGGTGTTGGACTGGGGTGTACAAAGTTAAAAATCACACAACACCAGGTTATAGTCCAACAGGTTTAATTGGAAGATGTTTAGCTTGATTCTAATCTAAAATGTGAGATAACGGAGTTTTACATAAATTCATGCAGTTTTTGAGCTCAGAGTTCTACATGCAGTTTTTGATGGCATAGACAGAGAACACAGGGGGCCAACACCTTCAACATATTGTCTAGCTATCACCATTATTAACAGCTAACCTGAGAATGCAACTTTTAAAAGAAGGTTTTGTGATTTACACATGAAAGAAGTGAAACTATCACTGTATTCTACCAGATGAAAGGCTTAACAGACAATCAAATTTTCAATGTATAATTTCAGTTACATCACACTGTAAATTTTTGCTATAAATTCTGTGTTACGATCAAGCCCTCCACTATCACCTGATGAAGGAGTGTTGCTCCGAAAGCTAGTGTGCTTCCAATTAAACCTGTTGGACTAAACCCTGATGTTGTGATATTTTTAACTTTAAACACAAACAAGTTGCTCTGAAAGCAAATGGTACATACTTGCAGGTTAATGCCTTCAACATATATGTTGAAATATGTAACTCATGAATAAATTGCATTGTCTTTCTTTTGTTATGTTATTGAAATACGTTCATTTGCCTGAGGTAATGCTAGAGTCTGGCGTACAGTATATAGTCAAGTGCATTCAGTTTAGTTTAGTTTTGCCATCACCCAACTGCATCCCAAAATCTGGTCACATCATTGTGGTCTGATGGTGTCATACCAATGGACTTGAGGAAAATTATCCCTGTAGGACTACGTTGTCCTAGCCTACAAATGACTCCAGATCACCAGCACTCTGAAATGGCTCAACAAGTCACTCAGATGAAAGGAAGTTAAGGATTGGCAGCAAAAAGAGCAGGAAGAAACACTAATACTTGGACATGTGTCGACAGGAACTTCATTCTGAAATATAAAAGGCAAGTCACATTTATTAGTTTTACTGGTTTTCCTGTAAGGAATGCAGCCCTTCTTAATGACGCCAACATTATTGAAAAAGTGAAAGTAAACAAAACCTTGGAATTTCTTTTTTATTTCTATGTCTCCTCATTGTGGATGCTTCACCCACTCGAAACAAGAGGCAAACAAAACTGCTGGAATTTTGAAACAAAAACAGAAATTGCTTGAAACGTTCAGCAGTTCTGGCAGCATCTGCGGAGAGAAGAACATAGTTAACATTTTGGGTCCAGTGACCTTTCTTCACCCCAATTGACTGGCATCACATCAACATGCATCCATTCCCTCCACCACCAACACTCAGCAGCAATGTGGACCATTTGCAAGCTGCACTCTGGAAATTCACCAAGGCTCCTTAAACAACTACCTTTCAAACCCATGATCACTATCATCTTGAAAGGCACAGGTAGCTGGATATATAGCACCATCTGCAAGTTTGGCTCCAAGCCACTCACCATTCTGGCTTGGAACTATATCGCCGTTCCTTCACCGTCACTGGGTCAATATCCTGGAACCACCTGTACAACATTGTGGGGTAATTACACCACATGGACTGTGTGGTTCAAGACAGCACCACCATCTCAATGACAACTAGGAAAGGGCAATAAATGCTGACTCAGCCAGTGATGCCCACAACCCAGGAGTAAATAAACAAGTCCCAGTCTCTGACGTTATATGGTAGCCACAATCTTGATGCGGCTGGTCCAAAATTAATTTCAGGATGTTGATGGTTAGGAATTCAGTGATATCCTGGTGAGCATTCCCAGAAGGGAAATGGTAATTAAACTCTAAATCAAAAATAAAGTACTAAAACACATTCATACTGATGTTCTGATGAACGGGAATTATCCTGAAATGTTAACTGTTTCTGTTTCCACATAAACTGTCTGAACTCCTGGATACTCTGATATATTCTTGCTTCTGAAAACCTGATGTTGTCTAAATTGCTGATATGTGTCTTAACCAAGACCAATTCTTCGATTACATCCGTGCTCTCTGGTCTGCACTACCTCCTGATCAAGTAATGTCTTGAGTTTAAAATTTTCTTCCTTGTTTTTAAATCCTTTTCCCTTCCTATCTATATAATTTCTTCCAGCTCCACCATCTTTTGAGATACCTGTGTTGATCTGATTCTGGCATCTAGCCCATTCCGAAAGATAATTGTTCTACCATGGTGGCCATCAGTTGCCTGGACACCAAGCTCTCGAACTCCCTACCGACATCTCCCTTCCTACCTACCTCGCTTTCTTCCACGAAGATATTTCTTAAGACCTACCTTACAGATTAAAATTTTGATTGATTTTTTTTATCATGTTACTGTGAAATCCCATTGCTGTTACGTTGTGTTAAAGGCACTAAATAGATATAAGTCTTTGTTGTATTTCTGATATTTTCTGTCCTTTTTTGATTTCTGATTTACAGCTTAAGCAGTATTTTGCATTTGCTCCAGTTTTAATCTGTCCTGTTCCATCAATCTCTCCCTGAACCAACAGAATAAAAGGTGCAACAAAAATAGTTGAACAACATACAGCTAAGAAAGGTTTAATCTTTACTGACCTAATTTCCTGCAAACTCACTTTTATTCTTAAGAATTCCAATAGCAAGACTCAGTCATGAAAACCAGCTACAGTCAACATATTTGATGTTTTCAATCAACTTGTCCATAAAAATGTCATTACATATCTCTGGAGCAGGTGGGACTTGAACCTGGTCTAGGAGTAGAGGTAATGCTTCTGCACCACTGGCGCCCTGCTAGCAGATATTATGGTTGCTATGTTGCCCTTGGCAGTCACTGTTAACAATTCTCCCTTTCTCCAAAGTGAAAGAGAAAAACTATTGCAATTGTGGTGAATACGTCAACGCCTCTTTAATATTCAAATCTTTGAATCCGATGCAAGGATATTCCATTTCGGAACAAGGTTGACCCCTCAGAGATTATTTGCCTATTCTTTCTATTAGTGCACTATAAGCTCCTTCACTCAGTCATGGCTATTTTCTTCAGATGCATTGCATCTCAATGATTTAAAGTGATCCTGCGACCTTTTGTCCTGGAGCAGGCATCATTAATCACCCATTAATGACCTCTAGTCACACAAAAAAGCCTCAAGATTTCTTAATAGGCAATTTTTAATTGTGAGGAGAAGCTGGTTCACTATTTCCTGCGCACCAAGTGTGAAAACTAGTTTTGTACTCAACAAGAGAACTATCCCTGGCTTTTATTTGTCTCAGACGCCTTAACTTGGCAACAGAATATTTCCCTTTTAGATTGAGAATACTTCATTATTTTGTTTTGAGGTTATCATCTTATTGTTTGTATTGAATGATAATTGAATTACATTACATTTGCAGTGCAAGAAAAAGGCAATTGGCCAAATGATGTTTACATTTGCCATGAGTTTCGTCCCTTGACTGTTGGTTGATCAGTTAATCAGCAACATCTAGTTTTGAATTGAATTTATTGTCACGTATAAAGAGGCACAGTGAAAAGCATAGATAAGTGAATAATAGGTAAATACCAGCAAAAACCAAAACACAGGTACAGGCGAATGCTGAATTTGTAAACCCATTCAGTATTCTAACAACAGTAGGGTAGAGTAACACAAGGCAGGTATGCAAATATCTCAGCTGCCATTGAGACTTCCCCAATAACAATGTGACTGATCCAAATTACTGTACTAACAAAGTTGCTCAGTTTGCAATCTGTATTTAGTGTTGTTCAGGTTCCAGAGCACATACCGGGCTCTTTGTATATATGGGAACATCGCTTTTTAAACATTTGACCATGGGATGTGAACAGGATTCAGGCTAGGCCAGCATTTATTACCCTTCCCTAATTGCTAATCGTCACAGAAACACAATTGTTATGGCGCAGGAGGAGATCATTCGGCCCATCGTGCCTGAGCCATAGAGTCTTACAGCATGGAAACAGACCCTTCAATCCAAACAGCCCATTCTGAATATAATCCCAAACTAAACTAGTCCCACCTTCCTGCTGTTGGCCCATTTCCATTCAAACCTGTCCTATTCATGTACTTATCCAAATGTCTTTTAAATGTCGTAACTGTACTCCCATCCACCACTTCCTCAGGAATTTCATTCCACACTTGAACCATCTTCTGTGTAAAAATCTGCCCCTCATGATTTTCTTTAAATCTCTCTCCTCTTATCTAAAAAACATGGTAAAAACATGGTCCCTAGTCTTGAAATTTCCCATCTTTGGGAAAAGACAACTACTATTAACTTTATCTATTTCTCTCATTATTTTATGACCTTCTATTAGGTCACCTCTCAACCTCCTACCCTCCAGTGAAAAATGTCCCAGCCTTTCTTTATAACTCAAAGCTTCCATACCCGGCAACATCCTGGTAAATCTCTTCTGAACCCTCTCCAGCTTCAAGGTTTGTGCAAAGATTTGTAGCTCAGGTGCTCGTTGTTGTGGTTCTGTTCGCCGAGCTGGCAGTTTTTGTTGCAAACGTTTCGTCCCCTGGCTAGGCGACATCATCAGTGCTCTGGAGCCTCCTGCGAAGTGCTTCTTTGATGTTTCTTCCGGTATTTATAGTGGTCTGTCCTTGCCGCTTCCAGGTGTCAGTTTCAGCTGTCCGCTGTAGTGGTTGGTATGTTGGGTCCAGGTCGATGTGTTTGTTGATGGAGTTTGTGGATGAATGCCATGCCTCTAGGAATTCCCTGGCTGTTCTCTGTCTGGCTTGCCCTATGATAGTAGTGTTTTCCCAGTCGAATTCATGTTGCTTGTTGTCTGCGTGTGTGGCTACTAAGGATAGCTGCTGTCCAGCTTAATAATATCTTCCTATAACTGGGTGACCAGAACTGGACATTGGTAACTCCTCACGAATGTCCAATACAACTTCAACATTATTTCCCAACTCCTACATTCAAAGGACTGAGCAATGAAGGCAAGCATGCCAAACACCTCTTCAACCACCCTGTCCAAATGTGACGCAAACTTCAAATAATTATGTACCTGAGCCCCTAGGTCTTTCTTTTCTACACCACTACCCAAGGCCCTGCCACTAATTGTGTGTCACTACCTTTGTTTCTTTTGTGCCAAAATTCAATACCTCGCATTTATCCAGTTTGATCTCCAGCTGCCATTTTCCTGCAGCCTTTTCCACTTATCCCTGCACCCAGTTTCTAACCCAATTCCCGCTTGATTGCCTTCATTGAACCGGCCTCCACCACGGTTCCAGACAATCACATTGCTGTAGGTCTGGAGCTATGTAACCCTGAGTAGGTTATTTGAAGCTAAGAAAGTTTTATATAGGTTGTGTGACTAATCCAGGGGAAAAGGCGATCAAACTCTCAAGACTGGGAACTGAAAAAGAACCTGCAGCTGTGATCGAGAAGAAAGCTCTTTTTCTTTGAGTCGTGTAAAGTGATGGTGTTGGGATAGATTGGAACAGTATCTTTTACTTTGTGCTTCAAGATCTCTCAAATTGTGAAACAGGTAGATAACTTGGTTTATTCTACTTTATTTGTATTTCTTTTGAATAATATACTTCTGGTTTATTGTTAAAACTAAATCTGCAGTATCGTATTTCAGTGAAATCTACCTCTTTCCTTAATCAAAATCTATCAGATCAGATTTCAGTCTAGGATCTGACTTGTCCATTAATAACATAATGTGTGATCATAACACAATAAGGTTTCTCTCAATTCAAGTAAGATCACGAATGTTAAAGAAATGTCCATGGCCCAGGATAAGGAAGGTTTGTGACATTGCTTCAGTTTTTCAGTTTCCTCTCACCATATATTCCCAACTTTGCAGAAGAAGTATCCACTGAGATATGTGGAAGTGTTCCCGTCTATATGTGGCACAATGCCACACTTTGGAGCAGCATGGTGACTCAATGGTTAGCACTGCTGCCTCACAGTGCCAGGGACTTGGGCTTGACTCCCCCGTCAGGTGACTATCTGTATTGAGTTTGCACATTCTTCCCATATCTGCATGGGTTTCTTCTGGGTGGTCCAGTTTCCTCCCACAGTCCAAAGATGTGCAGGATAGGTGGATTGGCAATGCTAAATTGCCCATAGTGTCCAGAAATGTGGAGGCTAGGTGGATTAGCCTTAGGAAATGTACGGTCCCAGGGAACGGATCTGGTGAGATCCTCTTTGTTGGGATTCCATGATTCTATCTTATTGATTACCTCAAGCAATTTCTGTCAACATACTCTTGCTCACTGCAATTCCACAACCACTGGCAAGGTACAATTCTAGAAGCAGATGCATCACTAAAAGCTCTAGGTGCCTTTCATTTGTAAGGTGAAATACCTGCTGCTATCAAAGACCATGTCATCTGCGCAAGCCAGTTATTCCAATATAGAGCATGAAACATTAGCTCCGGGATTTGGCATGACGCAATTTCACACCAACTTCTTCAGCAAGAAATGTATGTCAACAGTAAGTGAGCTGCAATTAACAATTTGATTTTTCTGTATGGATACTGTTGTCTGATGTACTCCTTCTGATTTCTTAGTTTGTGGATGTGTGTACAGCTGGAAACTGAGAGGTCAAAGGTTGTTGGCTCATTTTGTTTATATTTGCTGCCACCATTAGTTCTGATTAGACTTAGGCATGGGGCAGTTTCCATAACCACAGATAACTGTTCCATCATTTGCACTGCAGGCTTACTACCTAATAGAGCCTTTCCACATTGGGGGGGCACCATGTCACTTCACATTACATTCGCAAAAAGTGTGGGCGGTTTCCTGGAGTTACGACAATTAAGAACCTTTCTGTATCACAGCAAGGGCAAATTGTTCAGAGGTGCTTCAAACAGCTGACATCTCAGCCTTTAGTATTTCTAGCCCTTTTCCCGCAATTTATCTTGGCTTTTAAAAATCTTTTGCCCTATGATTTAGGGACCACGACAATTAACAACAAGTGAGTTAAAAGCAAGGCAGTTACACTTGTCAAGCAATTTGGGATCAGTGATGACAGGAGACGAGTGGTTCCTGAAAAATAGTTGGCTTGGAAAGCAGATGTGATTTAAATGATGATGCTAACTCTGAAAGCTACGTTTGTGTAGTTTGAGCTCAGCACTTTGTGCTCTTGGTGTCTGGCTTGCACGCACCTAGCAGTTCCTGAAATTCAACTTATTGGCATTGGTTAAGGCTGACAGCAGAGGAAAGCTTATGGAATTATGTTTATAATACAGAGGGAGGCTTTTCAGCTCATCCAGATTGTACCTGATATTTTCAAGAGCAATTTTACCAATAATCTGACTCCCCTGCTCCTTCATCACAAGCAGAGGAATTTGCCTTCAATCAGATTTAGTTAATTGCATGTTCGCAAGTAGGTGCAAGTTACATTGGTGTGATTGACATTGTTATAGAGACTAAGTGGAAGAACTGTATAATAGATCTTTGAGGTCTTAAGATTGACCAAGTCTGTTTTCCATCACCATAGTGAGTAGTGCTTAAGGCATTCCTCAGTTTTAACCCTTTCAGACCATTACATCCTTATACAACATCTCTTCCTAAGCTTTTCTCTTCAGTTATTGATATTTTATATGGGTGTTACATTTGCACATTCTCCTCATGTCTGTGTGGATTTCCTCCGGGTGGTCCAGTTACCTCCCACAGTCCAAAGATGGGCAGGCTTGGTGAATTGGCAGTCCTCGGTTCCTTTGTGCTACTCCATCTGCTGTACAATGTACAATCACTGCTGATCCTTGAATGACTGAACCTTTCCTGTTAAGGTCCCATATTGATACCTCTTGCTCTTGGCCCAAGCATGTCAACTATCTTACCCAGTGGTGCCTATTGTAGTGTGTAGCCTGCAGCATAGGGTACGATATTTCTTCCTCCATACATTGGATAGTCCCTTGGGTGGAAATACAGAATTAACTGCTTTGGTATACAAAGGAGTAAGCCTTCAGCTTTCTTCCTGCCACCAACTCGGATGATGATAGGCCATTTTGGAGTCAGTAATTTAAGCAATACTGTACAGCAGTCAATACTTTTCTTCAAGTGATTTGTCTGCCTAAATGCTGCGTTATTAACAAACATCAAGATACAGAGTCAAAATTTCTCCATTCTTTGAGACATCCTTGCTAGTTCTTTTTGATGAAGTAGGGATTGGTGATCCGTTTCCATGTCCACTATTAGTCTAAGGATGTATTCTGAAAATCATTTGCAAGCCTATGTAAACAAGAGCATCTTTCTTAATCACAGATGATTGTGTTGCTGTTCTGATTAGGCCAGTGATGCCTGATCACCAAGTGTTCCAAGTAAACCAGTCTTGGAAAAAGTTAAAAATCACACAACTCCAGGTTATAATCCAATAGGTTTATTTGAAATCACAAGCTTTTGGAGTGCTGCTCCTACATCAGGTAGCTACGTGACGAAGGAGCAGCGCTTGAAAAGCTTGTACTTCCAAAGGAACCTGTTGGACTATAACCTGGTGTTGTGTGATTTTTAATATTGTCCACCCCAGTCCAACACTGGCACCTCTACATCAAACAAGGAAAGCATTGCTCCTAGCAATGTAGGAACTGCTAACGCATCAGCCACAATGATGATTGGAGAAGACAGATTGTAGGGGCCTATGGCATCTGTGGACTTCAACATATCCTTGATTTCTAAAAAAAAATTAGATGCTGGTTCCAACACTGATATGCTTTTGAGCAGTTGTACCAAGTGTCCTGCAGTAGAGATCAAATGAGGTAAAAATTCCACCAACATTTTTACCATCTCTCAAAAGCTATGCAAGAGGACTGTGAAAACTCAATCATTCAGAAGGTTCAAGAGAGAAATGCGTATATGTCTAGAGACTAATGACAGCAAGGGATATGGAGACAGTGTGAAAAAATGGCATGACTGGCCGTGATCTAGGATGGTGAGGCAAGCTCCATGGGCTGAATGGCCTACTTCAGTGTCTGTGGTGAATAAAAGTTTATCAATCTCAGTTTTAAAATTAACAATTGATCTAGGGTCTTCGCCACTTGTGGAAAGGAATTCCAAATTATACCTCTCTTTGCACAAAGACGTCTTTCCTAACTTCCCCTCTGAAAGTTTTCTTTTTTACTTTATCCTTTGGTCCTAGCTTTTTAGAAATTATGTTAGTATTTCTAGGAAACTATATCCCATATTTGAATGGAGATATAGACGGACAAGACTGCATATTTATTTTAAGGACATTCTGAGGAATAAGCAAAAGCCTGGTTAGAGAAATGTGTTTTCAAAAGGATTTTAAAGACTTCTCTCAATTGGAAGCAATGTTGTCCAAAATATTAGCCAGCAATTACATGTTGGGAATCCAGATGTGGCTAATTATGTTTCTAATTCATGAAGAAAAATTGAATAATAGACACTATCATGTAATCTCAATATTGATTTGTACAGGATATGCATGTGAACCCTAATCTTTTAGTACATCAATGGATGAAATGTTGATTATAAAAAGAGTATTTGACCATTCTCAGAACTTTAACATTCTTGATTACACTTGTGGGTGAAATGAGGGCCTTGGTAACACCTGGGGTCAAGGAACAAAGGAAGAGAAGTATTTCTATTGTGACTCTCACACTCTTCCAGCTCTACCTAAAACCCTTGACAGCACTACAGATCAGTGCTCACACATGGAGCTGACCCCAAGTGTGCAAACAGCATTGCTAAGATTCTCTTCTCACCCGCAATTCTCTCACGGGCACTTCAGTTAAAGCAGAGACTGCAGGAGCGTCATACAAACTTACCTGGGCCATTACAGCCAAAATTTCAAAATGCAATGCTATGCTTTAAATTAGGTGCAGAATTTGCCTCGCACTCTGCAGTTACCTGGTGCCTATCTAATTTTCTTTTGTTTTGCTATGATTTAAATTTTTACCCAAGTCAAGTAGTTGTGTTTTTGTGGAAATGATGATGTTGTTTGACACTGAGCTGCAGTGCACAATGAAACTTCCTACTTTCTCATTGCTAGTGATGCAGTATCTGGATTTTTAAAAATTGATTTGATTGAATACAATATTTGGGCTAATAAATGACATTCTCTGATAAGAAATTAAATTTCTATTGAAACAATAGAGCTGACATTGATTTGCAGAATTATTTATCTGCCCACTGTCCCTTTCCAGCTACCATCAACTGCTGATGAAATGAGTACTTACCTGATGGTTGCAAATTGGATCCAGGTCTCACTTGAAGACTCCATCAGTGACCATGTTAGGATGCGAATAATGCGGGAACCTGCTCGTAGCTTCAGGTCACTAAAACCACCTGACCCACTACCACAAAATAACATCAAAGGGGATCGGGAAGGGGTCTACAAGCTTTGAGTGGACATTCCTCACACAGTGCTTAGTATTAACAGCAGCACTGCCCCGCTGAGCATTACTCCGCCCCAGTAAAGATCGCAGCACAATTTACTGGATCTGTCAATTTGGCATTAATGACATTCGAACACTAAATCAGCTCCACAGACTCAGTAGCTTTTAGAGCCGTATAGATTTCAAATAAATTGAATGTTTTAGAAAGAGATTCAGTAAATTATGAATATGGCACCTGTTACATTAAGCTTTAATACATCTTCATTACTGGCACATTGCCTAAAACCTTCAAGGTTGAAGTGAAAATCTATCAGGCTGAACAGTCTTACAATGGCCTATGTGCATATGCTATTAAAAAGTTATTATTATAAGGCCAAAATAAATTAATAATTAGCTTTTCATCGCTGTCCGCTTCTATTTTGGGTGTTGGTTATTCACGGTCTCTATGGGAAGAGAGTAGTGCAGACCTCTGCGCACAAAAATGAACAACTGAATTGGATAAAATCCATAATGCAAGCGGAAAGATGACTTTGTTGCTAGGTTTTGTTAGTTTCTAGAAATCAGGCAAATTTCTGTAAGCCGGCCAATGTCAAACCAAGCCATAATTTCCCCAGAACATCATTTAGACAATATGAAAATTCTGAACACCTTTCCAGCTATAAATGATTCCACTGTTTACCCATCACTGCTGTGTTCACTGATCTACACCCACTACAAGAATGTTATGATTTTAAAACTATCACCTTTCTTTACAAATTGCTGCAAAGATTGTAGCTCCATATTTCTGTAATTTTCTCCAGCTCAAAGCCCTCCAACATCACCATGTTCCTCCAGTATTGGCCTCCTGAGCATCTTGGATGTTAATCACTCCATGTTTGGCAATGGTTGCCCTGGAATTCTTTCCCAGAATGTCTCCATCTCTCTAGTTACCTCTCCCATTTTAAGATGCTCCTCAAACCTACCACTTTGACATTTTGCTAGAAACAATATGTGACTTGCTATCAAATTTTGGTTAAAATTCCTCTGAACTCTGATACAGAAACATTTTATTGCTTTATCTCAGCTTTGTTTCATAGCGACAACAACAAATTTTATCAGTTCTTTCCTCTGTAACATATATTTCAGTTTAAAAATTGATGACTGAAGAAGCATACAATTCTAAAAATGATTCCAGCAAATTCCATTTGGTTGTGGATGATGTGTTTCAAACAAAAGACAGTTAAGCCAAAATAGTTCATTACTAGTCATACACATCTGGGGAAAAATCTACTGAACACACTGGAGTGCTATGAAACAATTAATATTTATAGCTGGGTTAATAAGCAGTGAAATGATGTAATTAGCTGTATTCTGGGACTGTAATTGTCAGATAATGACAGACTTTGCATGTATTGTGTGTTATTCATTGTTTGAACATAGTGTCTATGTCTCATAAGTTAACTTTCCAAAGGTAAGGCTGCAGGGGAGTTTTAATTTGCAGTGATAGATGGTACTTTAAAGTAGGAAATATGCCAAATCTGACCCTAACTATGCCTCCAATAAACACTTAATATTTTAAGAAAGGAAGACTTGTCACGTTTTTCACAACCGTCAACTTCTCGAAGCACTTTATAGCTAATGCAATACTTTACTGAAGAGCAATGAACAGAATTAAGAAGCTAAATTACACACAGAAAACTCACACAAATAGCAATCTTGTGATCATGGCCAGATTAACTCTCTCTATGTTTTGACTGATGGATAGATATTGCTCAGTAGACTGAGGAGAATGTCAAGTATTGTCATTGGAATCTCTCAAAACCTACTGATCAGGCAAGTGGGGCCTTGATTTAATGTATTATCCAAAAGGCTGCATTGTCTTTACAGCCCTGAACTTGGATGTAAACTTAGATTTTGTGCTGAAGTCCTGGAGTGGGGGGACATGAACTCAGAAGTGGGAATGATACCAACTGTGGCTCAGCTGACCCACTTAATGGAGGCAAATTTGGGTGTGGTTTTGAGAGGCAGGCTTACTTTAGATTATGTTAATGAGAGTACTTTTCTGCACATTTGATTGTGATTTAAATTTAATCATAATAAGGCAGGTATATCAATATAAATAATGTTTATCACTCAGATTTGCTATCTCCGTTCGTTCAGATGAATTCATAGATCTTGCAGCAACTGGACCTTTTTGGAATGTAAGGGGATGTTCACACAAAGCCTACCAGGGTAACTGGATGCCACGATGTGAAAGTGCTGGTGTCAGACTGGAGCAGACAAAGTTAAAAATCACACAACACCAGGTTGTAGTCCAACAGGTATATTTGGAAGTACAAGTTTTTGGAGCACTGCTCCTTTGTCAGGTAGCTAGTGGGGCAGGATCATAGGACACAGAATTTACAGTAAAAGATCAAAGTGTCATACAACTGATGTGATTTATTGTAAAAAAACCTAGATCGCTGCAAAGTTTTTAATCACTTAGAATTGGAGTCATGGCTGTTTCTGATTAGGCGTCAGACTGGTATTCACAGCAGCAAGATTGTGCTGCAGTTTGGAACTGCAGGTAGACAATGGAAAGAACACAACTGGGGTGGGGGGTAATGAGGTGGGGGGGGGGTTGCTGTTGGGGGATGTGGGTGGTGCAGTAACAGATGGCCACATCTGGGGGAAGGAATTATCCACCTAGCCACCTAACAGGGTGTACAGTCAAAGACCTAATTTTCTTGATTGTTTAGGAGAGTGGTGTTTCTGTTTTTCTTTTTTGTCTTCTTGGAAGCCTATAAATTGCTGTTATAATTATTGTTTGGTTACCTACATATACCGTTCAAATTCTTTCACTAAAACATCATGGCTAGTATTTATTGCTGAAAGGACTGTTTCATGAGTGATTTTAGATACTTGTTGTGCATCTCCAGTCATTTTTATGAGTCTGTAATATTCCCTGGCATTGTTTTGAGCTCTAGTTTGTGATTCTGTAGCTGTTTGTGTTGAACTCTATTTGTTTTACATGTGAATTGCTTCAGTTCTTAAGGCAAACCAACAAATTTTAAAATTTGATTCATGGCACCGAGTTTGTCATTCATCCTGTTTCTTTCCTCTCTGTTTCAGCTCTTTGTTCATCTTTGTGAGCTGGGCAGAGGTATCCCCTAAAGACATCATCATCTCAGATATAATATTCTCAACTTTGAATTCATCCTAAGCTAGGCTTTTCCTCTTGAACTTTCACTTTCTCTCCACTATGGAGGGCTGCAATTTTAGCTCCACTCATTCACAAGAAACCAAATGTTCCATTCTTACAGTTTCTTCTGCAAGTGATTCTTGAAAAGTCAGCTGCAGTTTTTGTTGTATCTCTGATTACATGGATGATGTTGAGTGCAAAGTCACAGCACGCTAATATGCCTGCATTCAGTTCCTATGGAGTGTTTGGGGGGAGCTTAGTGATAATGTTGGTGGGCATTTTTCAGAACCTTAGACTAATGTTCTGGGGCAAATGGGTTTGACTGTCACCATGGAAGAAAGAGAAAGGAATTAAGTAAAAGATTGGAATAAAAAGCCAACTTCATGACACTGTTGCTTGTCACACAAGTCCAATGGTTCTCTAGTGTCTTTTGAGGAAGGAAATCTGCCATCCATACTTGGGCTACCCTACCTGTGACTTAGCATTGTGGTTAACTATCCTCTGCGAGAAAGTGAGGACTATAGATGCTGGAGAGTCAGTTGAAAAGTATGGTGTTGGAAAAGCACAGCAGTTAAGGCAGTATCTGAGGAGCAGGAGAGTTGACGTTTCATGCATTCACCTATCATCATTTACTGATGAAGAGCATATACCCAAAATGTCAACTCCCCTGCTCCTCAGATGCTGCCTTACCTGCTGTGCTTTTCCAGCAGTACACGTTTCGACTCTTAACTATCCTCTGGTCAATTAATAGTGACAATAAATGCAGGCCTAGACCACAACCTGAAAAACAAACTGTCTGTGATATAGAAGCATTTTTGTTCACAGTTCCACATAGTTCTCCTATTTTTCAACTTTAAAATACTTTTTCCCACCCTCATCAAAATTCATGATGTCAGATTTCACTTGTATACTGACAACAACCATCTCTATACCTGACAAACTTTGGGCTAATCTAATTGTAGTCTTTAAGGCATTAACAGGAAAAGACAAACGGGTCGGCATGGACGAGTTGGACCGAAGGGTCTGTTTCTGTCCTGTACATCTCTATGACTCTATTTCCATTGGTTGGGAATTGTAGATCTAGTGGGCATAGCCTGAGAATTATGGCCAGACCATTCAGGAGAGATGATAGGAAGCACTTGTACACACAAAGGTTAGGAGATATTTGGAACTCTCTTCCATAACTTACAGTTGATGCTGAATCAGTTGTTCATTTTAAATCTGAGGAAGATAAACATTTGTTAAGCAACACTGTTAAGAAATATGGGCCAAAGGCAGGTATATGGAATTAGGCGACAGATCAGCCAGGATCTCACTGAATGGCAAACAGGTTTGAGGGGCTGAATGGCCTACTCCTGTTCTCAAGTTTCTATATCCTGCCACTTTATTGTCAGACTGCTTTCCAGCATCCAGTCATGAAGTAAATACAAAGTACTCCAATTAAACATTTGGAACACTAAAGCACATGCTAAAATTGAATTTGTTTATCACAAATCCATCATCCTCACCAGCCATTGATTTAGGTTGGTATCAGGCCGATTGCGATCGCAGCATCTTATTTGAGTTGAAATTTCCAATCCCATATCTTCTCCATTACAGAGAGTATTTGCTTCCATCCTTGTCATGGTTCATCCTCTACTGAAAACCTCAGTCTTGCTTCTATTACCTCCAGCTTGACCATTCCAATGCCAGCTTCCATCTTCCACTCCCTGTAAGTTTGCATTCATCCAAAATGACTGAATCTCAACCCACTGTAGGTCCTGTTTACCCTTCGTCTCAGTAATAACTAACCTAGATCAGTTAAACTTCAAAAATTACCATGTTTATCTCTGCAGTTAAGCTGTGGTCTTGTCCCTCCATATCTCCATAAACCTCCTACCTACAATCCACCGAGAACTCTTAATTTTTCCAGTTTTTGGCCTTGATACACCTGCCATTTCCTTCAACCTGCTATTGGCACTGATTCTTGGGATGGCAGGACTGATATATGAAGAGGCACTGGATCAGTTAGAACTATGTTCACTGGGGTTGAGTAAAGTAAAGGATTGTCATAGGAACCTGTAAAATTCTAACAGGATTAGATAGGGTAAAAGCAGAAAGGATATTCCCGCAGATTAGAGAGTCCAGAACCAAGGGGCCATCGTCTAGGGATGTGGGATGGGCCATTTAGGACTGAGATGAGGAGAAATGTCTTCACCTAGAGAGTGGTGAGCCTGTGGAATTCATTACCACAGAAAGCAATTGAGGCGAGAACATTGAATATTTCAAGAAGAAGTTAAATAATGCTATTAGGGCTAATGGGGTCAAATATTATGGGGAGAAAGTGGGAACAGGGTACTGAGTTGCATGATCAGCCATGATTATATTGAATAGCTGGACAGGCTCAAAGGGCCAAATGGCCTACTTCTGCTCCTATTTTCTATGTCTCCATAGCAAATATGGCTTTAACTACCTCAGTCCAAAGCTCCAAAATTTTCTTCGTAAACCTCATGCTTCACTACCTCTCCCTTTCACCTAAAACCTAACTCTTGCTTGATCGCCTGATCTAGTATGTCCTTTCTGCCTGTAGTCATTTTTGTTCTGATAGCACTCTTGTGATGTGTTAAAATGTTTTAGCACATTCTGTTCCAATTCAGGTTGTTGCTTGTTTAAAATTACATTCAAACATTTTCAAATTAACTTGAATTAGTCCATCTTGCTCCATTGGAATCTTAATCTATTTAATTTCATTGCCACAAACTGCTACATTTGATGCTACAAGAATGAACCTCAAACCAGCATGCAGTGTTTTCTTTATGCTAGTACTGATCTGAACTATTGCAATAATATAGATGCTCTATCAGATACTGGAAAATGGTAGATATGAATGGGGTTTGACAGCCTGTTAATAAATCCAGCAGAGTACATCAGCCTGTGCTTACATTATTTGAAATATATGTAGTTCAGCATGTTTTTGATTAATATTGCACACTGTGTCCAGTGGCTGAGTGCAATATGACTGATCAATAAGTGTCTTTGTATTTGTGACAAGGATGGCAGGGCTAATGGTGAGAAGTAACATGAGGTAGTAGCTACCAGGTGTGTTATTAAGAGGTCATAAACCTGTCTGTTTATCTGAAGAATGATGTGTTGGAGCTAGTCTAGTACATACATTTATCAATTGCTTCTGATTTGTAAGCACTGATAAGTGGTAGATAAGGCTGTTGCTGTATTTACTCGTCTAACTTAGGACAATGTACCTGAATAGAGCCACTTATCAATTTGCACGGACTCCAATGAGTTGAAAGGGGATGTGAAGAGTGTATTAACCATGCAGAAATGACTAGTGAACATTGTGGATCAAGAGGGGGACAGGTCCATTAATTTTACCTGTCACAGAACGTTCAATGTACACTCGCGTTTTCAGTTTTCCCAGTATTATGACAAAGAGTTCAAGGGAGACTTAGAGTGCCTTGTTACATAAACAACAAGGCTCTTTCACTGACCAAAACTATTGTAACTGTCACTCATGAACTCAGAGGGAGTATATTATATGATGAAGATGAGGAATCCCAGGTTTTTCTGTTGAATGAGAATTAATCAGATATCTAACTGAGGCTTGAATGTGAGTGTTGAAGATTTTGCCTTACTCTGCTGTTCTAGGATTATATTGCGTGAACCATTTACAATTTGTAATAGCATTTGATGGTTTACAGTGAAAGGAAAGACATACATTTATGTAGCATCTTTTGTGATCTACAAGTCATCATAAAGTCCTTTGTGTTGAATGACGTCTCTTTGAATTGTATTCAAGGATGTAAATTAGGAAGCTTGACAACAATTCTCCCACAGCAAGCTCTCACAAGCGAATTTTGTGATATTGACGGAGAGATAAATCTTGATAAAGACACAAGGGAGAACTTCCCTGCTCTTTTTCAGAAGAATCTGGAATCTTTTATGTCCATCCGAGAGGGCAGAAAATTACCTCTTTTTATCATTAGTTTGATTTAATATTTTTATTGTCAAGAAGTTTTAGAACTACTTTTTTGTTCCTATACTTTGTTCTGAGGATTCAGGAATGCATTGAATTGAATTGAATTTATTGTCACGTATACCAAGGCACAGTGAACAGCTTTGTCTTGTGAGCAATACAGGCAGATCACATAGTTAAGTAGCTTAGATAAGTAAATAATAGGTAAATAACGACAAAAACAAAAACACAGGTACAGATGAATTTTAATAATTTGTGAGTCCATTCAGTATTCTTAC